>NW_026126598.1:8082500-8677500 GCF_943737965.1 Phodopus roborovskii | reverse complement strand
AAAGTGCTCGTAACAAAATGGAGCCCAACGTGGGGACAATGCTCTAGGACACCCAGTGAGTGCATGACAGATTAAGAATCTGTGACCCATCTGGTGCCCAACTTGATGCACTCCCCATACAGCCTTATCTTGTTCAGCAGCCATGGTGAGGTGATAGCAGTATGTATGACTCAACCTATTGGTCAGGAGGGAAATTATTAGCTCAGTTAAAGAGAAAAGATGGCTCGATGAACGCTTTAATACTAGAGCTAAAGACAGTGCTTCCAGCCGGGTCTGCAGAACACATGATTTTGGAAACGACTGCAGCATTGATTTCGCCAGTCATTTGTAAAGGTGGGATCAATTCCAACCTTGACTCCCAGTCACTTTAGTTTATAAAAAACAAAGTGAAAAGCTCAGAGATGGCTAGTCTAGAGCAGGGAAGTGAAGCGGCTCATCTCAGCTGCAAAATTGAGTCTTCCTGACCTTGGGGCAGTGGTGGGACACCAGAGCCCAGGAAGGGAAAAGGAAGGAGGAAGCTGAGGTTTGCCATGGGTCACATGTAATCTTTCTTCTACCAGTGCCTCCTCTGCCCCCTTCCTGCTGTCCTTCCTTCATGTTACCTCCTTTTTCCTCCTCTGCTCTTGCCCCTCTCCCTCAGTCTCCTTGCCTTCCTCCCCCAGAACTGTCTGTCTCTTCTCTTTCCCTCTATACTTCCTCGGCCTCTCTCATTATGGCCCCAGATTAGCTTGCTTAAGATCCTATTCCATTCACCACTGCAAAAAATCAGAAAAGCCATAAACCTCAAACACAAAGGCACAGCAACTGCTCTCAGGCCATAATTCCTGGACGAAACTAGAGCACTTGGATGCTGCAGTCAAGAAGTATGTGTTGGTAGCTTAAAAGACATGCCTGAAAACTTTGCATGGTGCTTTCTCTCATGGGAAGGTGCACATGCCATCCCTTCCACTTAAACCTAGGTACATCCCTGTGGTCACATCTGTGAACAGAATGCTGCAGAGAGATGCAGCTTCATCAAAATAATGAGAAGGGAGAGGGAGAGTGGGAAGTAGGCTGACTAGAGAATAGGCCAAATATGTTCTGCCCTATTCTCTTGGGACATTCTTTTGGGATAATCATGTCCTTATTTGTCAAGGAAGATATCGGTGTACTGAGAGTGTCTATGACACAGAGACCATAATAGGAGACAGAGAGACGGACAGAGGCGCAGAGAGAGACACACAGAGAAATTGAGAGGATGAGAGAGAGAGTGACACACACAGAGACAGAGACAGTGACAGAGGCAGAGACAGTTTTCTGACTCAGGTGAGTGGACAGACAGACAACAGCATAGTTAGGGCTTAGAGGGCAGTTCAGGTCTCAGCATAATAAACAGACTGTATGGTAAGATCACTAAAGAGAGGAGTCAGAGCCTCTGTGGCAGAAGAGGAAGCCTCTTCTACAGTTGAGAAAGAGTCTGCAGCCAGGGTCTCAGACTCCTCATCAGGGGAACGGCTGGGGAACAGGATTAGCAGTTTTGATTTAAATTCACATTCTAGGTAAGAGATTCTGACATTCTGTTAGCTGATGAATTCTCAGTGCCAGTGGGTGTCTTGGAGAAGGGAGAGGAGGCTGCTAGAGATATTGTGGTCTGAGCAGAGGCTAGACTCCAATGCTACGTTCTTACAGTGGTCCATTGAATACATCTATATTTTGTATTTGTTTTAATTGGCTTCTGGGGGATGGCTTGCTGGTCTCGGCTTCTTTGGGTCACAGTCTATGATCCCAAGTTCAGTGAGAATGTCAGCTCTTTGCAGTGAGCTGCCTGCAGTGCAATCAGTGGTAGAGCACCAGTGTGTCGTCGCTGGAAGACTCCTTGCCTCATGTTCTGTGTCCTCTCTTAAATATGCGAGCAGAGGTTAGGAAGATGCTCACAGGGGCAGATGGAAGCTTGCCCCATTAGTTACCACTCTGTTGCTGTGATAAAACTCCATGACCAAAGCAACCTATTAAAGATAGACTTTATTCGGGCTTTTGATTCTAGAAGGATAGGAGTCCATCATGGCAGGCAGACATGGCAACAAGTGGCAGGCTTAGCAGCTAGAACAGGATCCTGAGAACTCATATCTTTTTATCACAAGCATGAAGCAGAGAAAGCAAGCAGGCAGTGAGGCAAAGCCTTAAGCTCTCAAAGCCGGCTCCTACTGACATTTTTCCTCCAGCAAGGCACACCACTTAACCCACCCACCACAAACAGTGCCATTGGCAGGGAAC
Organism: Phodopus roborovskii; assembly: GCF_943737965.1. Taxonomy (NCBI): domain Eukaryota; kingdom Metazoa; phylum Chordata; class Mammalia; order Rodentia; family Cricetidae; genus Phodopus; species Phodopus roborovskii. The sequence continues at coordinate 8,675,247 of NW_026126598.1, read as the reverse complement.
CAAGTGTCCAAATGCCCAAAACTATGGGGGACATTCCTCATTCAAACCACCACAATTGTGGGCTTTTGTTAGTCACTCTATCAACAAACCTAGGCCCACAGAGTGTGTCCCAAGAATCTGAGGTCAGTCACCTGTCCTCCACAAGGCAATTAGAACAACCAAGTTAATAGCAAGAAGCAGAAAAAGGAGATGTATTCAACATGGCCTCATTGGGTATAGGGGCTGAAAGAGATCAAGTGATCCCCTACAGTCCATCTTCAGAGTCCTGAAATGGGGTTAAGGTTTAAATAGACGATCACATATTTGAGTCAAGGTGTGGCATGCCCAACCAACTATTGGCCTGTTATGGTCTTAGTTCCATTCTCTTTATATAAAATAGTCTGACAAACTGTCATAATTGTATGAAATCTCCTTGTTGGAGGCAAGTTCTCCTTATGGCTGGAGCCAAGCTTCAGCCTTTTCTTTCTCCAAGCATAAGCTCCTTTGGGGGGGAATTCCAGTTTCTTGTAATCCATTATTTCAATAGATAGAATAAGGGATACAGGTGCTTCTTTAGAATATAGTCATTTCTGCCAGCTAGGTTATATGAGTCAATGCTAATCCACGCCCCTATTCACCATGCTTCCACAGACATCAAGTAGGCTAGCTACTTTTTTCCTCTCCTTCCTTCTTGCCTTGTAGCAGGTGTCTTTTTTTGAGTCTGGAGACTGTGATGGTGGTGTCCCAATCCTTGTGTGATAATGTTTCTGTCAGTTGGGTGGAGCCTGGCCACACGGGTCCTAGAGTTTAGAATGATGATAGTAGAGGAAGTCAAATCTGCCAAGGTAGACCTTGAAGCACACACACTCGTTTTCTTTCTTCCACTCTTCCTGAATTTGGTCTATGCTTCAAGCTTGGTGAATACTATTTGCAAAATGAGGGCAGAGGTTTTGGCTGCCTATTAACCCTCCCGTCAAAGGATGTCTTCCCTTCTATTTTTCATGCCTGAGGTTCATTTCATCAGGTTTCAGAAAGAGGTGGGCATTCATTTGCTGTATTCTTTATCTCCCCTCCTTTGCTACTGCCCTTGATCCTGACCCCTTTCCTCAGCAATTCCAACAAAAAGTAGACTCCAGCTGAAATCAAAGTGTGGGATGTGCTGACAGATCACCTACTGTGTCTTTCATGATGACCAGTGATATCAAGAAGCAGGTCAGAAGAAGATCGGATTCAGAGATTTTTCTTCATTTTAGTGTGTGTTTTGAGTGTGCGTGTGTGTATATGTATATACACACACATGTGCATGTCTCAAGAAAGTACAGATATTCCATTTTGCCTCATCTGGAATTGGAATACAATTATAAATGGTGAGCATGGGTGATCACCATTTTTTTTTTTTTTTTTTTTTTTTTTTTTTGCATCCAATGAGGCCTGCTAGAGAAAGCAAGGTACTCTACAAGGTGAGGTCAGCTTAGGAGAACTGGTCTACCACTTAGTTTGTTAGATTTCTTGGGTGTTAGAGCTATCTTCTCAAAAGGAATAATGTTTGGTTTACTACCTATCAGCTTTGGGATCAATAAATACTTTTCTCTGGGAGACTTGCCCTGTAGCTCTGTTCTAGTGTCCCTTTTGTTTCTGTGATTAACCACTCTGACCAAAGTATCATGGGAAGGAAAAAGTTTATTTCAGCTTATAGGTTAAAGCCCATCACTGAGGGAACTCAAGGCAAGGACTTGAAGCAAGTTGGTTTTCTCATTCTTGGCTAGCATTTTGTTTTTTTTGTACCCAGGGAATGGTACTGTCTATAGTTGCCTGGGCCTTCCTACATTAATTAACAGTCAAGAAAATCTCCCAAAGATATACCCACAAGTCAGTCTGATCTAGGTAGCTCATCAACTGGTACTCTTTACCCATATGGCTCTAGGCTGTGTCAAGTTCACAATTAGAGATAAGTAGGACAGGCATAGAACAGGTCAGTTGAAGAAATTATTTCCAAAGAGGAGGCAATGAAAGAGAATACTGTGTACTTTGGAAGTCTTCTAATAGTCTAGGAACAATCTTTGAACCAATAGTCCCTGAGCCAATCCTACAGCATGTCTTCCAGTGAGGAAGAGAAGGACAAAGTAATGACCAATACCTAGAACAGGAATGGAGGTATCAGCTATGGAATCTCTTGTGTGTTTAAAGAGCACCATTTGTTTAAGAGAATTTTGGTCAGAGCACGATAGAATTTTGGAAAAATCTAGGAGCCATTTAACAATGTAGATTCCACAGCTCATGTCAAAATGCACTGGGGTCCTGTTGTACATATACTCTTCAAAGGGGACATCTGCAGCCAGACAGGCATAGCTCTGTGGGTATTTTGTGTGTGTGTATATGGGGCTGGTAGTGTGGATGGACATGCATGTGTGTGTGTTTACACTTGCATTTACAGGCCAAAGGTCAATGTTGGATTTTTCTTCAATTACTTTCTACCTCATTTTTTGAGACAGGGTACTGTACTGGCCCCAGGCTTACTAATTCAGCTAGAGTAATTATCCAGCAAGTCTTAGGGACCATTCTGTCTCTGTCTCCCCAGCTTGGATTGTAAGCATATGCCATTTTGCCTGGCTTTTATGTGGGACCCTGGGGGTCAAATTCAGGTCTTTAGGCTTGCACAGACAGCACTTTATCAAACTAAACTCTCCCCCTAACCCTGTAATTTGTTTCAAAAATGTGTCCAGTAGCTTGTTTTCCTGTGTGTGATGTGCTCCAAGAATGTATAGAGAGATGTGCACATCGAACAGTATTTATTGGGCATGGAAATCAGGATGCTTGACTAGTAAGATGATGAGGAGTTTACTAGGAGAAAATAACTCACACAGGAAATGAGTGACAGTTATGCTGCTCCAAGCATGTAGATCCTGCTACCCGGATGCTCTCTGCTACCCGAAGAAGGGGCTTTTGAGAGCCCCAATTCAATCCATTTAACCGGTCTTGTCCGCACCTGTGACCACGCCTACAGGTGCTGGGGTGGGTGAATATTTCACTGCAAGTATTCTTCAGAAACTGCACTCTGTGGGCATGTTAGGTTTGCTAAGAACTGAATGACAACATTAGTGAAGAGGGGAAAAGTTCTGGGAAGGGAAAGTAGGAGCAAGAGGGAGAGGTCAGATTAAAGGCAAGCCCTTGAAAGGAAGATTTATTACTGTAAAGGAACTATGCAGTAGGCTGGGGAGGTGGCTCAGTGGATAAGAGCACTTGCTGTTGAAAACCCAAGGACCTGACCTCAAATGACTAGTGTGAGCATCTGTAATCCCGGTGTCTCTATGGAGAGATGGGAGGCAGAAACAGGAGAAAACTTGGATCAGCTAGCTAGCTTGACAGATACAACAGCAAAACAAGGGGATATTGCGGTAAATAAGGATCAGGATAAACAAATAGGCCGAATAGATGTTTATTCAGGGAGAAATAACTTACAACCTAGACAGATGAACACCAGGAAATTCAACCCGATCCTCTCCTGTCCGAGTCATGCCAGAAAGAGAGAGCCTTTCCTGGCCCCCTCCGACCTCCTTCCACAGGTCACTTCCGCCCATGGCTCCACCCCCCAATGGGTGTGGTCAGTGCCACAGAAGGACTATATCACTACAAGGGGAGATCCTGCCTCAAGGATGAAAGATGAAAAGTGAAAGAGGCTGGACACCTGAGACTGTCTTCTGACCTGCATGCATACCTGCAGTCACACACACACACACACACACACACACACACACACACACACACACACACACACACACACACATGCAACTGTGTGGTATATCAGTCGCTTGGGAGTACTGATATCTCTTCAACTTCTCCGTCGGGACTGTCTGGGCCATTGTAAGCAAAGCCCTGAGCCCAGTCTGGCAGAGTTCTGAGTGGTTTTGTTATTGGCCTCTTTGTTCTGCTGGAGTTACAGCTTCCTAGTAGTCTCTAATTCATTGTTTACTAGACCATATTGACCTCTTCCCCCTAACTGTCCCTCCTTTACAGACCACCCACTAAGCCATTAGAATGTTTAATCACATTCTTTTATCTTTGCATGTGTGTATGTGAGACTATGTGTTATAGAGTCCATGTGTCAGTCAGAAGACAAATTCTCTCCTCCCATTGTGTAGGTTCCAGGGATCAAATTCAGGTCCTTTGACTTGGTGGCAAGCAGTTTTGCTGGCCAATCTGTTTGCCAGTCCTCACATATGTATTTTGCTGAATATAAAGGGCCTTTCAAGTGTAAAATAATTTCAAAAAGAAAATCGCATCTGTGTGTGTACAGGGAATATGTTATCATTCACTTCTTGATATTTAAGAATAAACCATTCAGTAGTACAACTATTTTCTTTTTTTCTAAGATTTATTTGTAATTATGTGTCTGTGTCTCTTTGTTTGTATGTCATGTAGTACAGCCTGCAGAGGACTGAAGAAGTCTTTAGATTCCCCTGGAGCTGGAGTTACAGAAGGTAGTAAGTGGCCTGCCATAGGTGCCGGGAACTCAATGAAAATGAAACTAGAACACTCCTTTATCTAAAGTAGCTCAAGACACTAAAAACTCTGTCCCAAGGCATTCCAATGAAATTAGACTAAAGTTCATCTCTGCCTCTTCAAATCCAACTCACTATGACCCCAGACAAGCCCATCTGGATATGTTTCATCAGGGTGTTCAGTCCTTTCAGCTTGCATCCTGCTTCCTGCAGCAAATGATGCTGAGATCTGAAGCCTGGACAAACCTGTTGGGTTTTCTTTCATGCCTATGAAGTAATGTTTGTCTAGAATGTATTACTAATTTTCAGACTCAATTCATCTACCTCAGCTATGCAAATGCCCCAGTGGGTATCTCTTGGCCTGCTTCGGCAATAACAGGCTCACAGAAAGGCCGTAGGGGACCAAAGTATTTTAACTTGATCTAAGACTTGGGCAAAACTCTGGCCTTGAAAGACAGGGATCTTGTCCGTGGTTCATATGGCAAGTTCCAGACTTTACAATGAACCTTCCTTATGTCAAATCAATGTGACACAAACACTTTATTACCGTGTATGGTTTCCCTCCTCCTTTGCAGTCCTGTCCTAAAAACCTGGCTGGCTTCAGATCAACTGGCTAATTACTTGTGCTATAATGATCAACCTGCCTAATTTATCACTTCTTTGAACATTTAATTAGCCAGCAGTGCAAGACAATTAGGTTCCGAATTAGGATAAATTAAACTGCTAGCTTAGCAGCTCTAAGGACATGGAAACTATAACCAATTGCATCTGCAAAAAGATTTGACAGAACCATCAAAGAACAAGAGCTTGACATGGACCCAAAAGCTAGATCTGAAGATATATTCTGGGAAGTCAAATAGAGACGGTTCTTTTAAACCAGAACATAGGAAATTGGGGTACAAACTTGGAAAACAGAACCAGACTTTAGATTCTCTGTGTGAGAAGGAGCTAGCCAGATAATGTGTGTTGCATGTGTATACAATGTATGTAAATCGTACATGTATGCACACGTATACATGTATAGAAGCCAGAAGTATATGTTGAATGTCCTGCTCTACCACCCTACCCTCCACATTATTACCTTGAGGCAGGGTCTCTCAAGGAACCTGTTGTGGTTCATTGTGGCAGTCAGCCAGCCCCAGCAATGCCCCTGCCTCCACACCTTACAGTGTTGGGGCTACAGGTATAAGAGGTCACTCCTGGCTTTTTTTGCATGAGTTCTGGAATTCATCAAGTGCTCTTACCCACCAAGCCATCTCCCAAGCTCCAGATTTTTAGCCCTGGTTAGAACATTCTCAGAAGTCTTCTGACAATTGACCATATTGTTTTCCTGAACTAGAACCAGACATTTGCATACTGGCATTCACAAGGCTGCCACTTATAACCTTTGGTTCATTTATCCTTCAAAAGTGAGTGGTACTTGACAGAGGAAAATATGGCATTAGTCTACAATAGGGAGAAAGCAGTTTCTTATATAAGACTAGTTAATTCTTTTTTAATGAAAATCATTTTTTTCATACAATATATTTTGATTATCATTTCCCTTCTCCCAACTCCCCACCCATTCATCTCCATGCCTTTTTTATTTCTTTCTTTAGAAAACAAACAGGTAAAAACTAAACAAAACACAGAATAAAAACAAAACAAATAAAATCACAAATAAAAAAACAACAAAACAAAGAAAAGTATAAAAAATACATGCATGCACACATAAATTCATAAAAACTGAAACTCAGAAACCATATTATATAAGCAAAAGACCAGTAAAATAAAAGATAAACAAACAAAGCAATATGAAACAAACAAACAAAAAATCTTAGAAACTACTATTGAGTTTGTTTTGTTGGCCATCTACTGCTCGGCATCAGGCCTGCCCTTAAGTATGGTTAATATACCCAACAAGACCCCATTGGAGAAACTAATTTTTCCTTTGCAAAGGATTGTTAATTAGATATCTTATTAGGGATAGGAGCTTGTCTCCATTTTCCCCTCTTAGCACTGGAACCCTGGTTGGCTTGAACCTGTACAGGCCCTGTGTATTCTGCCATGGTCTCTGTAAGTTCGTATGAGCATCCATCCTGTTGTGTCTGGAAGACAGTATTTCTTCTCTTCCACAGAGTTTCTTGAGCCCTAAGAAGAGGGGCTTGATGACATTTAGGGCTGAGCATTCCAAAGTCTCTCACCCTCTGCACACTGTCCAATTGTATGTCTCTGTATTAGTTCCCTTCTACTGCTTGAGGAAGCTTCTCTGATGGTGGCTGAGTGAGACACTGATCTATGGGTATAGTAGAATGTTGTTGGGCATCATTTTATTGCTAGTTTCCTGTAACAGGGTGTTAGTGTTTACTTTTTCCTAGGCCAAGGCCTAGCTAGTCTTAGGTTCTTGGATACTCAAGCAATATCAGGCATGGGTTTCATCTTGTGGAGTGGGCTTTAAATACAATCAGAGGCTGGTTGGTTACCACCAACGTTTGTGCCTCTATTGCACCAGTGTATTGGCAGGGAAGTCACCATTGTTGATCACAAGATTTGGAGCTTGGTTAGTGGTTACCTCTCTCCTCTTGTCGCATGCAGAGTGCCTTCCAGTATCACGAATAGGGGTGAAGGCCCTAGTTTGGCACTAGCATGACTTCCCCATGTTCAATGAAATATGTAAGTGTTGTCTTCATCAATATGGCCTTAACACCAGTTTGTGGAGAGCAACCGATAGCCTTGGCAATAGCGTGAGTTGTGTGGGGATTTCCATGGGGCCCCTTTGGCCAACAAGTCTATTAGATACAACCCATTCCTGGCATTGGAAATTTCTCATTTGGTGGTGAAAGATGTTGAGTTGGGGCATTATCTTCTCCATAATTTGATGACTTCATTTAGAGTTCTTTTGTATACGTTTATAGGTAAGAATATTCTATAGTAGTGCATGCATATGATCCCTCAAATGACCCTTAGTGTTAATTGTTTCTCTCTTACCCTCTCTGTACTCCCCCTCCCCAAGATCAGTTAACATTTGAGTTTATAGTGAAGTGCTGACTGGAGAAGACAATGCTTAAGGATGAAATAATGTGGTGGGATGTGCTAAATACATCACCTTAGCTTTATAATGGATCATCGATCAGTCTTGTAATTATCAGTAAAAATTTGTATCTTTACCTTTAAAAACTGTTTTCCTGGGGCTGGGAATGGTTCAGTGGTTAAGAGTGCTTGCTGATCTTGCAGAGGACCTGTTGGGTTCCTAGGACTCATGTCAAGTGTCTCACAACCACCTGTAACTCCGGCTGCAGTGATTCCGATGCCTTCTTCTGAACCCCATGAGCACTCTCCAATGTGTTCATGTACTCCTGCACATACACCCCACACCACCTCCATACATGAAAAGCAGAAGTCCTTCATAGCAGATTAAAGAGTCCCATGTTTTTTTGTTTGTTTTTCAATAAAAGTTGACATATAGCTTCTGCCTTGCTCTCACTAATCGTTTTTTTTTTTTTTTTTTTTTTTTTTTTTTTTTTTTAACCATTGGAGCTCAGGGCTCAATTATCTGTCAAGAGGAAGGAAGTGTCTGGTCACTAATCTATGTTTCACCCCACATTCACAGAGAAAAGCTCTAAGGCTCAGAGACATTCTTTCTCTTGCCCTGACCATCAGGTGCTCATGCTTGCTGGAGCAACAGAGTTAAAATACCTTTGTCCACTGGTCTCCATCATTTTTATATATCATCACGAGCTTTACAAACTGCCTTACCTCCTGGCTTCTCAGTCCTTCCTCACCTATTCCCTGCATGAGAGACGGAGCAAATGGGAAAATGAATTGTTACTGCCTGCCTCTCCTGACAAGAGGGAAGGCACAGCAGTTCCATCTCCTCTAGCCCTCCCTGTACTTCCTTGTGCCTGAGATTAATGGAGTTCACTCTGGGTAAAGGCAAGCCTGTGGAACAGTAGGTAAATAATGGGTGGAGTTTACAATGATGCGTGTTCTCTGAGTTAATAATTTGAACAGTCAGAGAAATACTGTGGTTCTCATGGTAACAGGAACCCATGGTTTAGTTTCTAATTGGAACGTATCAGACTCATGTGTAGAGACAGATATCCTAAGGAACTTCTTCCTTAATTGGAGCATTTTTTTTATGAAGCAATGATATGATGCAATTTGGAGGCACAAGGCCAAACTGACTAATTTGTTCTAAATATGTCAATGGGGTGCATACTTGCAAATACCTTAACAACATGCAATGGATCTATCAGTCGCATCAGAGCTTCAGTAGGGAGCCTTTGATCCTTGTGTGATTTTGTGATGTTAAATCTGCTGCTTTACTCCTGAATTCCCAGGCATTTCAAGTCCTCTTGATCCTCTTATACAAGGATTCGAGAAGTTCTTCTATTGCAGTTAACATCTGAGAAAGGATTTGCCTTCTAATGAATTTACTGAAAGAATAAGATATATCGTTCTTACTCTGGGAATAGGTACTATGAGTCTGCTAATTAAAGAGCCTCATCCAGGTGTGATCTCATAGGCCTATAGTCCTAGCACTTGGGAAGCTGAAGCAGAAGGATTGCTAGGTTCATGGGGGAGATTTCACATTCAAATATCAACCACATTAGCATTAGAAAATATTGTTTTAAATTGTGTGTGTGTGTGTGTGTGTGTGTGTGTGTGCGCGCGCGCGCGCGCGCACATGTGCAGGACTGCCTGTATGTGCATGTGGAGGCCAGAAGTCAACTCATTCCTTAGGCACCATCTACCATATTTATGAGAAAGGGACTCTCATTAACCTAGAATGTGCCAGTCAGGCTAGGGTGACTGACCCAGTGAGCCCCAAGGATACGCATGTCTCCATCTCCCTGTCACTTGGATAACAAGAACATGATACCCTGTTTGGATTTTTAAACATGGTTCTGGGAATCAAAGACAAGTCCTCATGCTTAGTAGGCTTTTTCCAATTGCATTATCACTCAATGTCAATTTATTGTTTTCCATAATTAACTCTTCATTTACTACAAAGCATGCATCATCCCAATTTCACAGAAAATTAAACAAAACTTAGAGAAATTCTGTAATTTAATAAAAAGCCAAGTTATCAGGGAGAGTAAGGGAGTCTAAGAAAGGTGAGAAATCAGAAGGACAAAGGAAGACATATGCTAGGAAAGCAGGTGGGTGAGGAGGGAGAACAAGAGAGGTTATGGATTAGCTGGAGGAAGAAATCAGATGGGGGTAATGGAGAGAGAAGATGGCTGTAGGGGATAGAATAAATAAGGACAAAGAACACACATATATGTGAAGAGATGCCATAATGAAATCCATTAATTTTAATGGTAACCTATCTTAGTTACGATTTCTATTGCTGTGAAGAGACACCGTGACTATAGCAGCTCTTATAAGGAAAACATTTAATTGGAGTGGCTTGCTTACACTTTCAGAGGTTCAGTCCATTATCATCATGGTGGGGAGCATGGCTGCTGGCAGATAGATGTGCTACTGGAGAAATAGCTGTGAGTTCTACATCTTGCAGGCAACAGGAAGTCAATTGAGACACTGGGTGGTATCCTGAGCATAGGAAACCTCAAAGCCCACACCCACAGTGACATACTTCCTCCAAGGAGTCTATATCCATTCCAATAAAGCCATACCTCCTGAGTGCACCACCCCCTATGTGATTATGGGACCAATTGCATTCAAACTGCCACATAACCTGAGATTGATTTTAAAATGTAAGATAAGGGGCTAGGGAATTGGATCATTGGTTAAGAGTGCATACTGCCACTGCAGGGGACCCGAGTTTGGTTTTTAGCATCTACATCAGGCAAATTATGGTTAGCCATAACTCCTGTTCCAGGAGATCTGCACCCTCCCCTGGCCTTTGCTGGTACCTGCATGTGCACATAGACACACCGGTACAACACAAATATCTACATTTTAAAAAGGAAAATAAAGTGAAATAGTGAGATACTGCTTTCAGTTCTCACACTCTTCACTTAACACCCAGAACACATGTGTTTTTAATTGACCAAACAGAAGTATCCATGGCATCTTCCAGGAGATGAAAGGGTAAATAAATAGAAATTTATTTCTATAGTGAAATATCATTCAATACTAAAAGAAACAAGTTATCAAGATGTGAACAGGCATGGAAGAAACATACTCACATTGAATAAGAAATAACCCCCACAGGCCCACGTATTTCAACACTTAGTTCCTAGTTAGTGGAGCTATTTGAAAGTTTATGGAACCTCTGGGAGATGGAGCTTCCTGGAGAAAGTATAGTACTTGGATCTAGCTTTCAACTTTTGTAGCCAGAATTCATTTCTAGTTCTTTCTCAGTTTCCTGTGTGTTGATGAAAATGTGATCAGTTTCCTGTTCCTGCCACCCCCTTTAGAACTGTAGACACAATAAATTCCTTCCTCTTATAAGACGTGTTTTGTTCATAGTATTTTGTCACAGCCACCTAGTTAGCTTCAGCTGTCAACTTGATACAGCTAAGAATTACCTAAGGCGGTCTCAGCAGAAGCATTATCTCAATCAAATTGAGTATAGCTATTGGAGATTATGTTGATTGCTAACTGATGTAGGAGGGACAATCCCACTGTGGGTGGCCCCATCCCTAGTTGGGAGGCCCTGGGCTGTTGTGATAGTCTGAATGTAATTGGCCCCCATAAGCTCATAGGGATTGGTACTATTAGGAGGTGTGGCTTTGTCTGAGTAGGTATGGCCTTGTCAAAGGAAGTGTGTCAATGTGGAGGTGGGCTTTGAGGTCTCAAATAAGCTCAAGCCATGTCCAGTGTCTCAGACCACTTCCTGTGGCCCGTAAGTCAAGATGTAGCTCCCTTTCTACTCTCAGCTCCCTCACAGTCTCATGCTTTGGATACCCGGTCCTAAGCTGGTGGTGTTATCTTGAGAAGCTTTAGGAATTGTGGTCTGGCAGGGAGAAGTAGTCTGATCTTAAAAGCTGTGTAAGACTCCTGGTTTCTGCCTTGCTCTCTGCTTCTTGGTGTACTGTGATGTCAATCAATACCTTCCATTACAGACTCCTGCTGCCATGAACAGAGTTTCTATGCTATGCTTTTCCCAGGGTTATGATTGAAACCCTCTAAAATCATGAGCCAAAATAAATATTTCTTCCTTAAGTAGTTTCCATTATAAGTAATGACAGTAGAAATTATTCCCTGTGTTCTTAAAAGAAAGATTTCTTTATTTTTTATTATTTATGGATGCTTGTGTTTCTGTGTGAGTATATGCCTTCATGTGAGTGCAGTGCCATAGGATGCCAGAAGAGGGCATCAGATTTCCCGGAGCTGGAGTTAGAGCTTCTCTCAGCTGCCCAACATGGATGCTGGGATTGACCCTCTTACCTACATGACAGAGTAGTAAACAGTCTCTTCTGCTGAGGCATCTGCCCAGTCCTCTTCTGTATTCTTGTGTCTATATTTCTCCTATATATTTCCTTAGAAAAGTAGCAACTCACTTGTGGAAATAGTTGTGATCACTGTTAGCTGCCTAATGGTAAGGTATTTCCTGTTTTACCATATTAAAGAAATTGGATATACACTTGTGAGTATTTTTTTTTCAACTGGGAAATTGGTCTTTTGAAGTTGTGGTGGCATATGTTTTGTTCTGTTTGTTTATTCTAAGTTTGGTTTGTTTGTTTGAGAAAGTGTCATGTAGCCCAGCTGCAAGTGATCCTGTGAGATGCTACACGACATGGGAAATGAAAGGTCGACTGTAAAGAGTCCATGGTGCAGCTTCCATAAAGTGGCCATCCTGGCTGGAGTAGGGCATTGATGTGATAAGCTGTTTGGGGTCCCCCCAACTCCTATAAGTAATGCCTCAGCTGTGCTCATCCCAACGAACTCATTGGTTTTTCTAGCCGGACTTGGGTAGAATTATTACTTTGGTTTGTGGTGAGTTCTGCATATGGAATGAATAGACATTTGTCACATCTCCCCAAGAAAAGCTAATTCAGCAAATTTGTCCCCAAATACAGGACACAATAGAACTTCCTCTCATGGCAGGATGGCTTCCATTGCCTTCACTTACTGTCCTTATATTATTGACTTCCTCTTTCAGTTCTTTGGAAGAAATTGGAGCCAGACATCTTTGAATCAAGACCATTACATGAACTAATGTCCATTAGAAATCCAACTGTAAGCACTTATCAACTTGACCAACGCAGATGACATTTCCATACTAAGTACCCCTCTCTAGTAAACACAGATTTCAAGATTGCTTATGGGTTTATCTTCTGCCAGACTAAAGTTCATGGCAAGTTGGCTCTGAGCATTTTTTTTTTTATAGAGACATACTTTGCATGTGCCTAGAGTGTAAGAGATACTTGATATTTAGCTTTGCAATTATGTAATGAATGAATGAATGAATGAATGAATGAATGCAGGTGAAGGTGTGTTAGAAGAAAACAAAATAATTTTCTCTCTCTCTTTTTTTTTTTAATCTGAGGAGGCTAGGGCCAGCCTAGCCTGCTTGTTTCCAAGCACTTTCAATATCTAGAGGGCTGAAGATAATTAAATGGAAACCATCTATTCAACTGTTCTCCATGACAACTGCCCTTGATTGATGAGCCCTGAGGAATAGCCTGGAAAGATTTCAATCTATCTGAGAGGCTCACTACCAACCAGGGATTTTTTTCCGAGCTGATTTTTCTTAAGATCTGCAGATAATGTTGTCACTAAGTTTGACGGAATGACAATTTCCAATTCATCCCTCTGGTACCACTCACTTTTATCTGGCAGCTTGCATGCTGACTAAATGGCATTTTAGCGTGAATGCAATAGCATTGTGTCCTGGGTATCTCTTTCCTCTCATCTAGTTTAAGGACATCTTTTTCAAGGAAGAAAGCAACATAAGAAACTGTGGGTCCTCACATGATAATGTTTGAGATGGGAAACTGCAGAGTGATGCAGTATCATGAAAAATCTCATAATGCATCATGCATCTGAAGGGTGTGAATCTTATTATACACTTGTTGAATGTGATACATAGGGCTGCATTTCACCAGCTTGATTTCTTTATAATCCCTGCTTTACCATAGACAGAAATACTTGGATTTCTGGATTTGCCTGTGAATGCAGCCCTCTTCCACCTTCTACTTCCTCAGTGGCACTTAAATTAGGGATGACAAGAGTGGCTTTTCTTCCTCAACGTTATGGCTCAAACTTGAAGATTCATCTTCAGAACTACCTGAAAAATGTAGATATGTGAGATTGTTAGGCATAAGTCTCCAGAAATAGTGTGTGTGTGTGTGTGTGTGTGTGTATCTATATTATGTCAATCTGTCTGTTTACCTATTATCTATCATTTTATCTTTATATGTACATCTATCATACTTTTATATATTACTATATCTCTGTATGCCACATATATGAGTTATGTGCATGCAATATGTAATGTATATATTGATGTATATCTACCTATCATCTATCTATTAAGATAATGGCTTGTCTACCTACTATCTATCTATCTATCTGCATAGATAATGGTCTCCATAATTGTGTCTAAGTCCCCTGATCTTCTGCTATCTTCATATTTGAGTCTCGTTAAAATTCAGTCCAGGTTCTTAGCAAAGAAAAACAGAGGAACTGATGTTTCAATCCTAGTATGGAGATGAGAGACAATGAGGGAGTTGCTCAGCAAGGAAGAATAAATGCCATGTGTTACTTGTACTTTCCCACCAGCCTGGTCCCAGAGCCGTGTTAGTCCCAAAATAACACAGAGATTCTATTAGTTATAAATTTGGCCAATGGCTAGAGCTTCTTATTGCCTAGCTCTGTCTTAAATATTAACCCATTTCTATATTTTGACTCTTCTCTACTATATCTCCCAGAATCCTCCTTGTCTCCTAGTCCTGCCTATCTTGCTTTCCCATAGGCCAACAGGACTTTATTCATCAACCAATGAGAGAAAAATATTTACAGAATGACATTTCCCATCAGGCATGCATTCTTCCTTGCTTCTCTCTCTCTCTCTCTCTCTCTCTCTCTCTCCTATTCATATTTTAATATGTTAAAAGATTCCCTCCCATGTTAAAGAGGGACATCTATAACACCATTTCATAGGCTAATCTCACCCTTCCAAACCCAGCCAGAAATGATGTTTCTTTAACTATCTGGGTATCCCATGGACCACACCAATAACTCTATAAAATTAACCCTGGTAATGGGTTTGCTAAGTGTGTTTCCTGGCCATGGAGGGAGTGCCTGTGTGCTTGTAATTGAGCTTCCTGGGTTCTTTATATTTTCTTTTCTATAGCCTTTGGATGCTCCAACTGCTAACTGAAAAAAAGGGTTCCTATTCTAGAGAGTGCCCATGGTGTGCATAATATAGGTAGATAACTGCCCCCTCCTCCCAAGCTGAACAAAGATGAATCAACCTCTCCATCCTACCCAGAAGGTGAGTCCCACTCCTAACCCTGATGACTATGCAGCATGTTTGTTCTCTAGGTTCTAACCTAACCTTGTGCCATGATATATCTGCCCTGGTATCCATATCCCCTCTTTCATTTTCAGCTCCGAGAGCAGCCTTAGTGTGGTACTCCTCACCTTCCTTTCTCTTGGAAAGTTCAGGTTTCCCCAGTTTATCAGCCATCTCATATAAACCAGAAATGTTGCTGCTTTAAAGATTCAAGGGTAATCTCTCTTCACAAATAGCATGCCCGAAGAAGGTTAGATCCAAGCTCTCAGATGGATACTACAGCTGGATACAGAAGCATACTTTTCTTTCCAACCATACTTACTCCTGGATAGAGACTTGGAGGGCCTGAGACTGGAGCTGTGAGTGAATTCTTCCTTTTCTTGGAAGGTGTGATTAAGGTGTCACTCTGGAAGTGACTTCTGATAAGGTAAAACCAGAGCATTTGAGTTGCACAAGGGTTTTGGGACATGATTTTCACTACAAATGGGGTTTCTGATGAGATTACTAGGAAAATTCAAGTTCATGGCTGGGAAGAAAGAAAGGCCTTAAGCAAATATTGTTCTGTGTTAGAATTCTTACTTCTCAACCAGAGAAAGGATTCACTCAACCTTCCACATCAGAGGTTTCTGTCCCTCTCATGTCCCCTCTAAATTCCCTTTATTTCTCCTGACTTCATCAAGGTAAGTACAACACATGTGCATGCACGCACGCATGCACGCACGTGCACACACACAACACACACACACACGCACACACGTAGATATGCTCACCTATACAGGCACATGTCGAGGTCAGAGGTCAATGTCAGTGATGTTTTTTACCCTCAACTTTTTTGAGACAAAAATCTCTCACTGAATCTGGGGCTCACCTTTTTGGCTAAGTAGGCCCCAGTATCTACATGTCCACCTCCCAGAATTAAGGCTATAGACACATGCCACTACACTCAGCTTTTATGTGGGTTCTGGGGATCTGAACTCAGGTCCCCATGTTTGTACAACAAGCACTTTACCCATTGAGCCATCTCTCAAGCCACAGCAAAAGCATATCTCTGTGTCAGACTAAAACTTCTACCATGCTAGGACAGGGTAACATAGACACAGAGTGAGATGTGTGACCCAGAATCCATGAAAGAGGAAGGGAGCAAGACTAAATGGAAGGCTTTTACATTCCAGACCTGGAGCTCTTTCTTGGTGCCATGAAATCCCCATCAATTCAGCCATCTGTCGGAGGGACTGGCTCGCAGTAATGCTCCAGACTGCTAAACACACCATTAGCAATGATGCACATTTCTATTTTTACTGTGGTGGGCTGCTAAGACAACAGCTTTGACTTCCTGATTGTATTTTGCTTAGGTTAATGTAGAAACGAATTCCCATCACCCAAACAGCCACACACTACTAGAAAGGGCAAATAACCCAGATAAGCTAATGCTGAGGGTTACCACATACCAGGTGCTGTCCATACATGGAAACAGTGGTCTACTGTGTTACATGGCTTGCAGGGACATACTATGTGCAATATCTCTTCTTTCTTCAGATTCTCTGAGGTATATTTTTGGGGTGTGTGTGTGTGTGTGTGTGTGTGTGTGTGTGTGTGTGCGCGCTCGCGCGCGCATACATGCATGGATGTGCCTTCATGTGCTGGTGCACGTGTGACGGTCAGAGGACAACCTTAGATGTCAGTCCTCACCTTCCACCTTGTTTAGCACAGGGTGTCTTGCTTCCTGCCAGGCTGTCTAGCTCACAAGCTTCCAGGGAGTCCCTGTCTCTGCTTCCTATCTCCTCAGAGGAGCACTGGATGATAGCCATGCACACTGCCTTCTCTGACTCTGTGTGAGATTCTCATGCTTGCATGGCAGGTACCTTACCCCCAGGCCATATCCTAGCCTCTGTGGTGGATTTTAAGGCTGACAAAATACAGACCCCCCCATTCAGCTTGCTCAACACTGCATATGAAATAACCCAGAGAACAGATCAGTCCCTATCTACCTGGGTCCAAGTGCCTTTCTCTTGTAGGTAGAATTGTGTATTCTCTCTTCTCATACTTTCTCAGCAAAGAGGTTAAGAAAGGGAAGCCAAGAACATGAGTTTGCAGATTTCCTTAGTGAACCTTAGGATGACTGATTTAATCTGACTAAACTCACAAAAGACTGATATAGAAGACTGAATGGCACTCTAGTCCCTTGCAAAAGAATGTCCAGAATTCTTATGTTCATCCTCCAAGCCATCTGCTTCTCCAGAGCCCCAGAGGTTGAATGGCTGAACATAAGGCTTCTTGCTAAGCACAGAATGGCAGCCAAAATAACAGGTGGAGGTGATGCCTGGGGCTTGAGGATTCTTACAATCCGAAGCTGACTCTGCACCAATTCCAGTTTCCTGGGAATCCCCAGTATTCCTCTCACTTCCCTTTCCACTTCCCCACCCCTGCCCTCTTCTTTCCCCTTCCTTCCCTCTCTTCCTTCTTTTTTTTCCCCCCTGATATGGTCTCATTATATAACCCAGGCTCATCTTATGATCCTCCTGCCAGACCTCCAAAATGCTAAGATCCCAGGTGGGCACCGCCATACTCTGCTGTCTCAATTAAAAACAAACAAACAACAAACAACAAACAAAACCACACTACAACTAAATATCACCATCACACTTTACTCATTGTTCTATGAGCATGTTTCATGTTCTCCATTCATTTAGAAATATCTTCTTCAAAAGCATTATTGCATTTGATGAGGTAGTAAGCTGCTTTGGTATACTTGTATGGTTGATTTTAGGATCACATCTTAAAAATGTAGCTTAGAGATCTTGTGCCCTACACTATGACACCACACACCACTAACCTTATAAATTATGCATGTTTTTCTTTCCAAAGATATGTATGTTCTACTATCTATAATCTATTGTTTCTCTATGTATCTACCTACCTATTATCTATCTATCATCTATATATCTATATATTTACTCATCATCTATCTATATATCTGCCATCTACTTATCTATTTATTATCTCTCTATATATCTATCATATATATCTACATATCTATCAATTTTCTATCTTCATCATTGTTGTCATCTATCACATTTTGTCTCTAAAAGTCTTCCTTCTAGAGTTGTAGGTATTATTTGACCCATATATCATCTTGTTCAGAGGCACAGAATGTGTTATTTTTCAGTGCTGAGGATGGAACCCACAGCCTCATGCATGCTAGGGAAATTCTCTATCACTAAGCCACATTTCTACCCTCATAAAAAAATCTGTTTTAAATCAGGTAGCACTGTGGTCATATATGGTGGCCATGGGGTACATGTGTATAATCCCAGAACTAGGGATCTAAAGCAGGAGGATCTTAAGGTTCATGGCAGCTTGGGCTATGTGACAATAAAAGAATACAAAGTAAAATGTAAAAATGAAAGAAGACTATTTTGTACACACATCTAGGATGAAATGTCAACTTAAATAACAAATGAAGGGCCAGTGAGATGGCTCAGCAGGAAAAGGTGCTTGCTTGTCACCAAGCCCAAAGACTGAAGTTTGAATCTTGAAACCAACACAATGGAGGGAGAGTCCCAACTCCCACAGGTTGTCTTCTGCCTTCCACACACATGTGTCAAATAATTTTGACAACAAATAACCAGCACAGTCCCCTACAAAGAGCTGCCATGGCACTCTACTTAGCAACTAAGTGCATCTTGCAGTTATGGATGTAAGTAGACTTCATTTAAGACATGAGGTTATTTATAATGCTTCCTGGAAGTGAGCAAAGCCATTGTCAAGGTGTCAAGTCTGTTACTAGAAATCTAAAGAGGCAGGGTCCTGTTTCAATTGCAACCTCTGCCAGAGATCTGATGTATGACCTTGGGCTCCAATCCCTTCATCTGTTGAACAAGGGCTCTTCCTGTCTTTAAGATTCTATGACTTTATCATAATTGATCAACTAAGCCCCAGCAGGCCATCCAGCAGACAGCCTCAAATATGCACTTTAGAGAATCCACTAAGGGGAAAATGTGTGCCTGTGTAAGTGAGAGTTTATTACTTAACACTCTGGGAAGCAGACCAGAATCTCTTCCCCAAAGTGAGATTTACTTTAAGCTTAAGTTATTTTTAAAAGGTAGACAAAAAACCCCATGATATCATCCCTCTATTAATTTGCAGATAAGAAAAAGATTTCCACCAGTTCGGAGTCTTAGATAAATACACAAGTATAATCACAGCCTCTGCAGAAAGGTATTGGATGTGAGACAGTTGCTAAAAGCAGTAGTGGTGTATTCCAAGGAGGAAGTGGTACATTGGATCTTTTGATGCTGTTTGCAAGCTGCCCGAGTTGGCAACTATAGTTCTTTTTCTATTTTTGGTTTCAGAATACTTTAGAATTCTTTCCATTGTGGCCCAACTGTCAGGAAGAGCAACCCAGCACAGGACTGGGAGAGTTTCCACATTAGAATCTTTTCAGCTATTCATACGTGGAGCCTTGCCCTGGTTACCAAGCCTCCTCTGTGTTGTGTTAATTCAAAGTGTGGCATTCTCTGCACACATATTCATAAACATCATCTCAGCATTTTAGTTAATATCTGGTGACACAAACAGTCAGATAATTTCAGGGCAGCATCCAATACTAGGGAAGAGTATTTACTGAATGGAATACCACCTATACATTAAATACTATTTTGTTGAAGATTACTTAATTTGGGTTCATTTTTTATTCCCTAGTGAGTGTTGAATTAAAAGAAGCAGGTTACAAAATTCTACAAGATATAAATTTGCTGAGTAGTGGAAATTTCCTTCAAATCCAAATAGTCCTTCCTGGAAGGATGAAGGAGATTCATAATTCTCAGTAAGTAAATAGAACTTACAAAGTCCTTGGAAGTAAACAACCCATAGTTCTCAGAAAGTGTTTGAAACTTATGATGATTCACCAGGCTCCTTCCTGAAGTTATATATGGTAGCAATTGCTGAGGAGAGGAGACTTTCTGACCAGCCAAGCTATCTGCAAGTCATGAAAGGACATCCAGTGATGCAGCTTTAATGAATCTTCATTCTCTTATAGAAGGAAAGGATGTGTTGAGTCATAGAACCCTCTCCTGAATGTCTAGCTACTCCTCCCAAGCAGTTGTATGCAATTTTGCCTTAAAATTGTACATGGCCTCAGGGTCTTGGAAGGGCTGGAGTATATAGGCGTGGAAGAACATGGGGAGGGGTTCCATCTACACAATCATAGGAGAGTCATAATCCATGGGTATGGACCTTCCTCCATGGCTTCTGTAGGGTCACCCATGATTTTGCCAATAACCATTCACCCACTGCTCTGGAAGGAAGCCTAATAACTTATTGGTTTCCCACAGTTAATTTGGTGGAATTGTACCTTGGTTTGCTTTGGGGACCATGATAGGAGGGTTTGTTTATGTCTCCTACAGGGAAGGAATTTTAGCAACAAGCTTCAATAAACTCATTGATTTGCCAAGTTGGACTTTGGCAGAATCATCATTATTTTGGTTGGATTTTGGTGGAATCATTCTATTTGTTGGCTCCCTATCTGGGTCAAGTAGATGTGTGTGTGTGTGACATCTCCCTAGAAGAAGCACACATCAAAACTCACCTTATACCTCTTATACTCTCTAAGTAGTATTTATCATATTTGAATATGTACATGAATGGCATATATTCATAATTTATATATGTTTATGCATATGCATAATACCATATAAAAGAGAAAAATCAACAGTATTTCTTCTCATACTATAAAATACGAATTCTAAATACAATTTCAAAGCCTTTATTTACCATGTCTGTAATAGTTAATTGTTATTGTCATCTTAATTGATTTGAGAGACACCTAGAAGATTTGATTATTTATTCAAAATTTGAATAGGCCCTTGGTAGGTGGTGAAACTGGACAATGGCTAGCCTGTTAGGGGAAGCAGGCTACTAAGTGTTGACGGTTAATCTTGATTGTCAACCTGATTCCATCCCTAATCAACTAAAACCTAAGCTGATCTGGGCATTATCTCTGAGGTATTTTCTTAGACAAATTGCTTGGAGAAGGAAGACTCCATTAAAAAAATACAAAGAAGCCATTTGGCAGATATTCTAGTACCTCCAAAGTCAACTCTTGATGTCAAAACATGTGCCAAGGCTGTCCTGCAACAGCATGCCCTTCAGTATCTGCACAGCTTTAAATTAGGCAACTGTATAAGATTGTGAGGCCCACTTCTGACTACCCAGATCAGTGGTTCTCATAACGCTGTCACCCTTTAGTAACAGTTCTTCATGTTGTGGTGACCTCCCAACCATAAAATCATTCCATTGCCACTTCACAACTATAATTTTGCCACTGTTATGAATCATAATGTAAATATCACACATGAAGGGTGTCTCATATGCAACCCCCAAATGGCTTATGACCCACAGATTGAGAATCACTGCCCTAGATACATTTCTTACATCTCTATGTTTCTCATTAGACTTAAATTTCAAGGACCATAAGGACCCCAATTCAAATTATTTGGAGCACAAACCATCAATCCCAAAGTTGGGTGAGACAGTCCTATGCTAGCTCTTTTGTTAATGTTTTGAACAAGTAATTTACTGGTCTCCACAGCAGCTGCTCCAGTTGACTTCCCCACTGATAGGGCACTGGGGGGGGGGGTTCTCCTTACTCCACATCCTCAGTCACACTTTTTAAATGATTCATTCATTAATCAACTCCCTAATTATCTGAGAGAATAGTGGCAGGCACTTCTGAGGAGCATCCCAGTATTGGGAAGAGGGAGGAGGGGGTTTGAAGGACAGCTAGCTGTTTGTGCCAAGCAGGGTCAAGCATGGGTGTTCCAGATTCCCTGTGACCATTTAAATGCCCACAAGCGGCGCTTAAGAATTTCCTGGATCCTCACATCGCTGCCAATAGTTGGTATTGCTTCACTTCAAATGTTTTGACAGTATGACATCTCTTTGATTATTGTTTAGAATCTTTCTGTGGCTTTGTGGGCTGCTCATGCTGTGTTATTTTCCTGTAAAAATATCTGCTTCTAATTTTTGCCATTTTCTGGCAAGTTTCTTTTTCTCTCTCTGGATTGCTAAAAGTTCTGTATTTGCGCTGAACATTAACTCTTCTTTTTAAATATGCTCCTCTTTCTTTATGGTTTTCTTTTACATTATATTAGGACTTAAATTGTTTTTGTGTGAGGCAGAGTGCCACTAGAGGCTGACCTTGAACATTCCACGAAGCTGAAAATGACCTTCAAATTCCCCTCCTCCTGTTTGCACCCAGGTGCTGGGATGACAGGCATGGACAGTCAAGCCCAATTTACACAGCAGTGGGGAGGGGACCCAGTGTCAACTGAGCCCCAGCCCCAGCACAGCCCCAGATGACAATCTTAAATGCAGCAGTGCCTACATTAGAAACTTTTAACTGCGTGGTGTGTCCATTTGGATCCTAGAAAATTATTCCCCACTCTGAAGCAATCCAGATGGTCTCTTAATACTTTTGAAGTTTTTCCCTTTGCATAGAAGTTTTTCATCATACGCATGACAATTAAAATGCAGAGAAACAGTTTAATCCATTAGGGGGTGGAGGAACTTCCTAAAAGAGGCCTTATTGGAGGAAGCAGGTAATTAAGGGTGTGTCTTTGGGCGTGGATTACATGTTGTCCTGGCCCCTTCCTGTGTTGCTTTGTTCCGATTCCTATCTGCCAGGATAGACTGAAGCCTCTAAAACATGGAGAAACTTCAATCTTTCCTCCCTTGAGTTGCTTATGTAGACACACGCGCGCCCACGTGTACACACACACACACACACACACACACACACACACACACACACACACAGAGTGTTAGGTCGGGTTTCGCTGTTTTCCATGTGGATAAACCGTTGCAGTCATCAGTCAGGACAGTACACATTCCCTCACTGCTTAGCAACTGTAGCTTTTATTTCATTTTTAACACCGAGATGCTGCAACAGCTCTTGAGTCTATTTATTTGCCTCTCTGTGCTAGTGCCACATGGTCTCAATCATAGCTTCATAGTAAACACTGGTTTCTTGGTATGAGTTTAAATTTTCTAGGACACATATGATGAATGAATTCTGGCTTGGGTCCTCATTACATATTTTTCATTAGTGATTCACGGGAGATCTTTCTTTCCTCAACTTAAATGGAGGCAGTTGTCTTAGTTGCTGTTCTATTGCTGTGAAGAGACATCACAAGCAAGGGAACTTGTGGAAGGAAGCATTTAATTGGGAACTTGCTTACACTTTCCGAGGGTTAGTCCATTATCACCATGGTGGGGAGAATGGAGGCAGACAGGCAGGCATGGTGCTGGAGAAGAGTTACATCATCATGATATGTAGGCAGAGAGAGAGAGACAGAGACAGAGAGACACAGAGAGAGACAGACAGACACACATGCACACATACACAGACACACACAGAGACACACAGACACAGATGCATGCACACACAGAGACACACACATACACAGACACACAGAGAGAGACAGACATAGACACACACACACACACACACACACAGAGAGAGAGAGAGAGAGAGAGAGAGAGAGAGAGAGAGAGAGAGAGAGAGAGAGAAAGAGAGAGACTAGGAGGGAGCAGACACAGAGACACACAGATGTTTTGGGCCCAATGTGGGCTTTTGGAACATCAGAGACACACTTCCTTCAACAAAGCCACACTTAATCCTTCCTAAACAATCCATCAATTTGGGGTCTAAGTATTCAAATGTATGAGCCTATGGGGAAGGCAGACAGGCTTTCTCATTCAAACCGACACAGAGAGGGAGAGAAACCCAGCAACCAGTCAACCTTCTTTCCTCCTTCCATTCCTTCTATCCTCCCCATCCTCCCTCCCTTTCTTCCTTGAGGTATTGAATAGAACCTGGGGTTGTTACACACATTAGATAAGCATACCACCACTGACTACACCCCAACTCTCTACAAGGTTGATTCTCATCTATCTTTCCAACATGTTGGGGAACCTATCATTTATGCATATATTCTACTAATATACATTTGCCTTTAAAAAGTCAGCTCCAAAATGAGATTAGTTTTGACTCATTTGCACTCAGCTTCACAAAATACATACATTCTCTCTCTCTCTCTCTTTCTCTCTCTCTCTCTCACACACACACACACACACACACACACACATTTTAAGCAATCTGTACCAGGAATGGAGTGTGTGTATATGTGTGTGGGGGTGTGGGGTGTGTGGGGGTATGTAGTATGGAGACTGACACCTGAGGTTGTCCTTTAACCATATCTGTGCAAAAACATATTCTGTGTAGTTGGTCACTGCATCACAGTCTAGCAGTAAACATATTTTTTATTTCACATTGACGTGCACAAAGTATTTTAGTAGATAGGAATCCACTTTCTTACATTCTGGTAACTGTGATGCCTATCATTGTGGTCAATAGCATTCATTAAACACTTGGTGTGTGTTGGGCCTTGTGATGAAAGAGGCCAGGATGACATGACTAGATACCTTTGAGTTGCAAACCATTATTCTGGGGGTTTGGAAACAGTTTCCACCAGAAACTCATGAATTCTTAGAAGCAAACTAGAGACATGAATTTTAACCTAAGGTACACTTGGGTAGAAAGCCATTGGCTTTAGTGCCAGGTGCCATGGTGGCAGAAAGGCAAGAGCCCAGTTTTGAAACTCCCAGAAACAAAGATCCTCACTTTATAATAAGAGCTCTAGGGACTTGGAGTAGCAACAGCAGGTGGGTTATTTTTACAGCTTTAGAACAGCAGGTGGGCTGATGATAGGATACAGACAGAATAGCCTTAGCAACCCTGAACACATAACCCTTCCTCCCTTTCTTCATTTTAGCTGTAAAAGTTTAATTAGTTATCCTCTCTCTGCATGAGTGTGTGGAGATGCCTGCAGAGGCTAACAGAGGGCATCAGATCTCCAAGAGCTGGTGGAGTTACGTGTGGTATTGGGGCATCCAATATGGGTGCTTGGAGCCCATTTTATGTCCTCTGGAAGAGCAGTGTACAGTCACTGAGCCATCTCCCCAGAAGCCTTAATTTTTATTGTACATTTGCTAATTTTTGGAGAGGGTACACTCATGCTATTGCACATATGTGGGGGTCACAGGACAACTTGATTTCTCCCATATGTATTCCTTGGATAGAGCTCATTATCAGGCTGGGCAATAGGTGCCATTACCTGCACTGTTATCTCACCAGCCAGGAAATTTGTGTTTTTTAAAATGATTTTTATTTTATGTGTGTATGTGTATTTTTGTGTGCTCATGTACCTATGTGTATGTGTATGCTGGAGGGGGGCCACAAGAGGGATTAGGTCCCCAGAAGCTGGAGTTACAGACAGTTATGCTGGGGGTCCTCTGGAATTCAAGTCCTGTAGAAGGGGAAGCAAATGCCTTTAACCATTGAGCCATCTCTGAAGCCCCCAGTTTAAAGTTTTACACAGTGATATTTTTCACACTTAAGTGTCCAAGTGTGTTTTTGTGACAGTATCTCTCATGTAGCTCAAGCTGGCCTTGAACTTACTATGCAGCTGAGGATGGCCTAGAACTTCTGAATTCTGAGGTCAGTGGGGTGCACCACCACACTGACTTGTTTTCATTAATTAAAAAATTACATTGATTTAGTTTATTATGTATTTATTTATTAGCATGTCTCCGTGTGGGGGCATGCATTCCATACTATGTGTGTTAAGGTCAGAGGGAAACTTACCAATATTAGCGCTGTCCTCCCACAACTCAAGTTGTCAGACTTGGTGGCAAGCACTCTCACTCAATGAGCCAGTCATCTTGTCGACCCTAACTTATTGTTTTATGCAGTGATGGTGGAGAAAGATCCCGGAGCTTTATGAATGCTATGTGAGCCTTCTATAAATTGGGCCATATCTTCAGGCTGTTTGTTTGCTTTGAGGGAACAAGGTCTTGCTGTGAAATCCAGACTCTCTCAAACTCATGCTACTTCTTGAGTGCTGGCGTTATAAGTGTGTACCACTCCTGGGTCCATCAGCGGTTGATGGAAATTAAGGAGGTAGAAACAAATTCAAGTTAGAAAGTGATGATTAAGAGACCTAAACATCTGGGCTGGAGAGAAGATTTGTCATCAAGAACACTTGTTGCTTTTCTGGAGGACCCAGGTTCAATTCCCAATACCCACATTAGATAACTTACAACCATGTATAACCAGTTCCAGGGAACCTGATACCCTCCTTTAACTTCTGTGAGTACACATGTAGATGCAGACTTCTCATGCAGACACATAAATAAAAATAAAATAAATCTTAAAAAAAATCAATCTAAACACCCAATGGATACCTATCTTTTAAAAATGTTTGAACTTTTGCTGAAAGCAAGATAGATGATTGTGCAATTGGGAACAAATTTAGACACAATAAAAGTATTTATGATAATGGGGGAAGAAAGCCATTAAGAATTTTATTAGATAAGGCTGACAAAATGAACTTTCTCTGTTTTCATTTTAGAATCACTGAGCACTTGTGACTCTATAATAAAAATAGCAATGAGAAGAAAATTGGACACAGGGCATTACTCTTCTCTCTCTGCGGGGTGGAACAGGATGATTTCTTCTCCTTTGGAAGATGAGAGAGACCCACCGTGGACTTAATTAAGGAGGACAGAGTTCAGAGAAATACTCAAGCTTGTGGCACCCACCTGACACTGAATTCCCCATGCTGGGTAGCGCTTAACATGCTTTGCTGTGCAGGGCTGCATGACTTGGGCAAGAGAATAGGATGTGGGAAAAGAGACCAAGGTAGATATGTGAAAGAGACTGATGCTGGAGGAAGGCTGTTAGAACAGGGGCCTGTCCACTAACGATAGTGATCACTCTAGTACACCAGACCTCACAGGCGCAGGCCACACCTCTGCAGCTCTCTCCAGGGAGAGAATGGCTGCTCTGTGCTATGGTTCCTATAGCCTCCAATTTACTCACCCCTCACCACCTGGGTACTCTATACTCTTTGTCATGCAGACATCACATAGTGTAAAACTTCCTCCCAGCCCCTTAAAACTTAAAAAAGCCAGATGTTCTCCTTGGTCAAGGGATTTCTCTAAAGGCTCATCTGTACCCATCTCCATCTCTCTCCAACAGCTCTGTTTCTCTTGAAGTGAAGTCCTTCTCCAGGATTTGAAGAGAAGTCTCTGTTTCCCTTGAAGGGTTCCGGTATGCTGATTTTTAAACACTGTGCATTGTTGTTTTCTAATGTTCTCTCTCCTGTTGAGGCCCAACCGTAGTCTTGATGCTCTTTCTCTTAGTAAAACTCATCCCCAAAGGGTAATCCCGTGTAAGTTCCTTTCCTGAACCAACCAGTGCCACTCAATTTTACAGTGACCAGAACCCCCACCCCATGTAAGAGACAAACCTATTCAAGCAAAGCTGTGTGTTGTGCCAGTGTGGGAGGAAGCAGATGCAGGAACGTTCAAATAGCCTGTGAAGGGTTACAAGGCTACAGTCTGAGGCTTTTGAGAAGGCTAATGGTTTCAGAACTCTCTCCCTCCCTCTCCCCCCCCCACCTCTCCCTGTTTCTCCCCCTCCCTTTCCCCTCTCCTTCCTTCTCCCTTCCTCCTCCCCCTCTCCCTTTTGCCCTCCTTCTCTCCCCCTCCCCCCTGTGGGTTGACTCTAGAGCCTCATGCCTGTGGAGCAAGTTCTCTGCCTGTGAACTACGGCTCCACTTGCCCTATCTCTTTCTTAATGAGCTTCGTCTAAGCCAGTGGCTCTCAACCCATGAGTCATGACCCCTTTGGGTGTGGACCAATAAACCCATTGGTTTGCAAGTTGCACTTTGGTAGAATTATTATTTTGGTCTATTGTTGGATCCTTATCTGGAGTAAGCAGTTGCTTGCATGTCCCCAGAAAAAAGTCACAAAACTTTGCTTAGTCTACAAAGCTGGGTGTCTCCATAGGCGATTCTTGGAGAGTTGATGTGTTCAGTACAGGTTGAGAAGCCAGGAAGTTGCATTCTTCTGCTAGTGAGGGATAGCAGCAGCAGCAGCAGCAGAAACAACTGTAAGCAACAACAGACATATTCAAAATCAAGAAGAGAAGGTGGGCAGGCAAGCACTCATACCTTAGTCTTTCCTTCTGGGTTCCCACTGGAAGGTGCTGCCCATTCTAGTGAAGAGTCTTCTTACTATCCTTGCTTAATCCTCCCTGTAAATTCCTTAACAAGTCTATCTAGAATTCTCTCTCCTAGCTGTTTCCAGATTCAATCAATTTACAATAGAGATTTACTGCCACATGTGTAGAAAGAAGACAAAACTGAAAACAAGAAACTTTTTTATTTTTATTTTTGGTTATGTTAGCACAGTTAAAAATATTCTAAGGAGTGGGTTTGTAGAAAGCTAATTCCAGATGACCCTAGACAAAACCGTGTGACTGGGGCTCCTGTCCCCAAGCTCCTTATTTATTACAGTTGATGAGTAAGGTGACTTGTTACTTTGTTGTTAATTTTGTCAGGCAAAAAGCACGCAGCACTCTGTACATGGTCCCCTTAGAGAATACTAGGAGGGGTGGGAGATGGAAAATTGGGACTCATAAATATGCTGGTTCATCTACCTGGCCCCAGAGACAAAAGTAGATGTATAAAAGAGGTTCTGGGTGTGGTTAGAATCCAAAGTACCAGTGATGGCAATTAAGTTACAAGAAAAATTTGGGTTCCAGTTTCACAATATGCACAGCTCCCTGCCTCATCTCATACTTTGACACAGATCAAGGGTATTTTTGTCCAATTGAGAAGTAAGGGAGTCTAACACAGAGAAGACTTTAAATTATGACCATTCCTCAAAAATATTCATCAGTAATGTATTTGTGGGCTGGTGAGATGGCTCAACTGTTAAAAGCACTTGCTGTCAAGCCTCATGACCTGAGTTCTAGCTCCAGGGTCTACATGGTGAAATAACAAAATCAACTCCTGAATGATGGCATTTGACTTCAACATGCGTCATGTGGTACACACACACACACACACACACACACACACGCACGCACGCACGCACACACACACACATGCACGCACACACACATACACGTAATGAGAAATTCAAATTGCTCCACTATAGGACTGCCATTTGAGTCAATTTCTTGAATGTTCTTTTGCAGTTATTGCTAGAGCAGAACTATTCTTCCCTCTGAAATAGAAAACAACAAATTTGTTACAAATATGCTTTTTTTCTATATCAGCCATTGAGACTGTGATATGGCAACTGCTGGGGATAGTCTAACAATATGAAGAGGGGGGAGGTGGATCAAGGTTTTGCTACCATCTTTCAGAGTTGACACTTAGCTGCCAGATAATACTTTCTCACTTTCTCATTTGGACTATGTTCTTATGATTGCCCATTTTGGGGCTTGGAGAGATGACTTGGAAGTTAAGAGCACTTGCTGCTGTTCCAGATGAGGGGGTCCGGTTCCCTGCACCTTTGTAATGTGGATCATAACCCACTGTAATCCAGCTCTAGGGGATGCGACTCCCTCATCTGGCCTCTGCAAGCACAGCACTCACATGCACACACCTACCCCTCACACATGCTCATAAATAAAAATGAAATAAATCTTTAAAATAAGGATTTAAAAAATGTGCATTTTTACTTTTATAAAGGGTGTCGTTTTCCAGGCTGGTCTGGAACTTTCTATGTAGCAGTCTTCCTTCTTCAGCCTACCGAGGACTGGGATTACAGACAGGAACAGTCATAACCAGATGGTTAAAACTGCTTTTTAGAATACCCCTTTGGTCTGCAGCAATCAATAAAATGAACGAATAACCGCTACAAAGCCTCAGGCTCCAAATAAGTGGAATTAGGATTTGGATTAAGACTCTGGGCTAAGGGTTTTTGTTTTAAGCACTTGGAAATGTTGTCTAGCTCTCTTTTTTTTCTGAAACATAGTCATTTGTTGCTCATTATTCACAGCTTATTCTATCCAATATCCTTAGCTTATTCTTTAAATCAGAGTTTAAAAATGGTCTCCTAGGTAACCCACAAGAGTCTGGCCAGCTCCTTCTCCTAACAACACTCTAGAGAATGGTATTAGTTGCTTTACATGCTGTTGCAACCAAATTACCTGAGGAGCAGCAACTTGAGGAAGGGAGGGGTTATTTTGGCCCATGGATTTAGGGGACCCAGTCTATCATGGCAGGAAATCACAATGGTAGGAGTAAGAGGCAGATGGACACATTGTATCTTAACTCAGAAACAGAGAAGAGTGCTGCCCTGCTTTCCTCTTTGGTTTTCAGTCTGGGATCCCAGCCTATGGAAAGACATCACTTAGATTCAGGGTGGGTTTACTCCAAATAACTCCCTGGAAGCACCTTCACAGTCACACCCAGAGGTTTAATTCCAGAGGATTCTAAACACAGGCAACTTAACAATGAAATTTAACCATCAGATGTAGTGGGGTATTTGATCATACTGTGAACTCTGAGTTTGCATTTGTGTTGGATGAAATTACTGGTTAGTCATTGAGTAGTGAACATTGGATTCTCATGTGGCCCAGCCATAAAGCTCAATGTGGCCAAGTGACAAAGATGGTAATCCAGACAATATATATGAATGACTCAGTGGCTCAGTTTTTTTCAGAACTGGGGAGTCCCCTTGGATGTGTGTGTGTGTGTGTGTGTGTGTGTGTGTGTGTGTGTAGGTACACGTTGCACATTCGCATGTGTATAAAGGTTGGACATCAGTTGCCGGTATCAGTTGTCAAGTGCTAGCCACCTTGGTTTTGAGAAAGGGTCTCTCATTGGCCTGGAGATTGCTGACTAGGCTAGCCCAGCTGGCCAGAAAGCCTAGGGACCCACCAGCCTCTGCCTCCTTTGAACCGGTTTATTAGTGTGTAAACTGCAATAATCGACCGCCCTAACACAGGATAGGGCTGACTAGAAAGAGGTGTGATCCCTGTGTGTTGCATTCATCAGAACAGGTTTCATTTTGTTTGGGGGGCGGAAGAGGTGACAGTGTGGCTTTCCAAAGCCCTAGTGTCATGAGGCTGTGATATGAAGCTGCTTCTCCTTGTTAGTCACCCAGTACTGTCACTCCCTGTGAGTGGCTTTTGCAGTGAGGGGCTCAAGCACGACTCCTTCTTCACTGAGCTGTAAATAATAGCTTTGGACTTTCAACACTGCTCAGACGAGCTGTGATTGGAAACACTGTCCGTGCCAACAGAACTTGTTTCTCTTCCAGTGACAGGCTGTTGGAGCAGGATGTGTGGGGTGCAGATGCACAATGACTACTGGGCTGCTTACACAACAACTAAATCAGTGCAAGGTTGTTTTCAAGCATCAGTGGCTGCAGCTGCTGCAGTGTCTCAGCTGTTCTTGTCAATTGTGTCCCGAGAGGGCTGAGTGGGAGGCTGAAGGACCGGGGCAAGGTAAGTTTAGAGAGGAATAGATCTGAGGCTTAAGGTAGCTCAGTCTGACATTTCCTTATGCTCCCTGCCTTTCTGCATGAGTTACGAGGCCCCATTCTGCAGCTTCACAAATGAGGGCTTTAGGGTTCTCGGCATCACCAAGCTGCGTTCCATGAGCTATGAAAAGGAGTAGGATTTCTTGTTTCTTAAAATGATATTGATTTCACCACAGCAATGCTTCCTCTCGTATGTCCCAGCCATCCACAGTGCAGTTCCAGCACCAGGGAAGCAGACCAAGGAAGAACAAAAGTCTGATATCAGCTTGATAACATGGCGAGACCTGTCTCAAACAAGCAAACTAAGAAAATCCATAACACACACAATGAGAAATTCTTCACAAGCATTAATGTTTACTTGCTCTATTTTGCTGGCACACAGAGCTCCTGTTTCCCTGAAACCCTGATTCTGATATCATAGAGAGCTGGATTCTAGAAAGTTCTCAAGGATGGATCATTTTCTTTTTTTAAGTAATAGCAAAAAACAAACAAACAAACAAACAAAAAAAACAAAAAAATAAACAAAAAATAACAAAAAACAAAAAAAACTGTCTTAGAAGTGTGCAAATATTATAACCCACTCTCATAGTTAATACTGATTATCATATTAACAGGATCTAGAATCACCATACAAGTAAACATTTGGGCATATCTGTAAAGATTATCTACATTAGCTTTCACAAGGTGGGAAAACCCATCTTAAATGTGGGCAGCATCATTTCATGAACTGGGGTCTGGGGTAGAATACAAAGGAGGTGAGCCAAGCCACAATCATCTTTTTTGCCTCCTAACTATAGAGGCAATGTGACCTTCAGCTTCTGCTTTCACAATATCTCTGCAAATGGTTTGTGTCTGGAACTATACACCAACATCAACCCTTTCTTGAGTTGCTTTTTCATCTGGTATTGTAATATGGCAATGAGAAAGGCAACTATGGTCCTCATGATCCAATCATCTCAAATGCAGCAATTGGTAGTCAGGAACCGGACAATCCTAACTCACCTATGGAGCTACTCTCTCATATGCATTAAGCCAAATGAAATGAAAATATTGACAAAGATGTCAGGTTCTGATAGACACATGCTCTGCTTGCGTGTTGGTACCACCATGGTGAAAGCTGTGTGGCCCTGCTTATATCTCTTCCTTGTGTGCATACATGCGGCCTAGCAATTCCTTACCTGGTATCATAGGGGGTCTTTCAAAGGTTTGTAATGACAAAAGTTCGAGGAAATTTGTTGAATTGGTTCACTTTATTTCACTCTATTATTTTGTGAAACAAGATCCTATGTATTCCAGGGTGGCCTTGAGCTCACTGTCTAGCTGAGTCTAGCCTTCAATGATCATTTCACCTTCCTCTATCTCCCAAGTGTTGGGATACAGTCCCTCATCATTAAGCATGGTACAGTGGTTAGCGTTCCTTGCCAACTTAGCAGAATTTGGAATCACCTAGAAAACAAGCTTCCAGATACACCTTTGAGAGATTTTTCAGATGAGGCTAGCCTCTGGGTATGTCTTTGAGACAGTTGAGTGGCACCATCCACAGGGCTGGGGTCCCAGACAGGAATACAAAGGAGAAAGCAAGCTGAGCACCATCATTGATCTCTCTATGTTTTCTGACTGTGGGCATAATGTGACCAGCTGCCTCATGCTTCTGCCTTCATTTCCTCTCTGCTGTGACGGGCTGTACCCTTGAACTGTGAGCCAAAACAAGCCCTTTTTCCCTTCAACTGCTTTGGTCAGATATTTTGTCACAGCAATGAGAATAGAAATTAAGGCCCCTGGCTTTGTTGTATTGTGGTTTGTGCTGAGAAAGTTAGAGGCATTCTGGGAATTCATCAATAGAAAAGGTAAGGTAGGCAGCTGATGCTGATGGCACTGTCTCATTAGCTACTGAAATCGTGAGCAGCAGGCAACCACTATCTGATTCTCTTAGCATACTAGAAGGCTCCCCACCTTCCTCTCAAACCTATTCAACCTTCCTGTTCTAGAGACAAAAGATGAAATCCTGACATTTCAAAAGCTCTTAAGACCTGATGGGAGATGCCATTCTGTAAATATGTTTCTCGTATTTGTTAATGAACAAAGCACTGTTGGCCAATAGGAAAACAAGATAGGTATGACTAAGAGACAAGGAGGATTCCGGGAGAGGTAGGAGGAGATTCAACTTGTAGAGACTTTAGAGATCAGAGGTTTGGATCCTCTCTCTGGTAAGATAAGACCATGTGGAAGTACTTAGATTAATATAAATGGGTTATTATTAAGACAGAGCTAGCCAATAAGAAACACTAGTAATAGGCCAACAGCTTTATATCTAATACAGTGTCTCTGTGTGTTATTTGGGGCTGACAACAAAGACCTAACTTTGTTATTAAGGCATCTTTCTTATTGGGCCATCCTGTGCTGCTCAACACTTAGCCATTTTGATAGTAGCCCTGTGAAGAGTTCAGAGGAGATGCATATACTCTATGCTTTGTGTGAAGCAATGGATATGGATACACTGTATATAACTATCTTATAACAATGTTACTCATATACATTGAGACTTGCATTTATATAAACCTGAAAAGCACCTTCATAAGAACTCACTCTAAAGATGAGATGCACAACTCCTGTTCAACCTCCTCCCCCCCCCCCCACCCCTGGAGAAATGTGAACATAATTGTCTATTGACTCTCAAAATAGGGGGCAAGGGATAAACCCAAGAAACAATTCCATCTGTCTTGGTGAACCAGTGAGTTTATTGCGGTGACTCAGAGAAGCATGCTGCATCACCAGCAAGGTGACTTATGGCAGATGCAGGCATGAAGCTCTCTGCTCATCACACAGGCAGCTCCACCAAAGGCTCCCCTTAATTCTGCCATTGCTTACTTTTCATATAGTATTAAGAAGGGGCATTGTAAGTTTTGTAAATTTTCTTAACTGCCTATTGTCCACTGTAAATTAGAAGTTTCTGTCATGCAGGGTGAGAGCAGTACTAGTCTATGTCGATTCTATATCAATTAGCAAAACAACAATAGTAAATTGCCCTCCAGGGCCTATAACCTCCCTAGCTTTTATCCAGGTTTATAGTATCAGGCATGTACTCCTGTAGATGACAGTCATGACACTATTGTATCTGTGACCTCATCTTGCTTGGCAGGTTGGTTTTGTAGCTCACCGATCCATAGCTGGATAAGACAGCTGATGGTTCTCCTTTTGCCATGGTCCACATAGCTGCTTCTAGCGTGAGAAGATCAATGTTGAGGATGTTGTTACTTGAAATTAGTTGTTTGACCAATTCAATCGTATTTTGCCAGAGAACAGCAATAGTAACAACAAGCTAGCTAAAACAAAACAATATGCCAAGAACTGTTACATTTTGCAACATTGCATTTTGCATACTTAACTCTCTTGATCGCACCAGACTCCAACCTATCTAGGCCTAATTTGTTTTGGGATACCATCCTGGCTGTTTATTTACTTTTCTGCTGGTCCTGAGTAATCTTGAAATTGTTCCAGTGGCTTCCAAAGCAGCCAGTATTCACTCAGACTCTGAGGACCAGAAACAGAGCAAGAAGGAAGTGGGAGGTTGTCCTGATGGGCCATTTGCAAGCCATGTAAAGATGTTTACTGCTGACTATTAGTTGCCTCTCTGTAGCAGCAGCTGCTGCAAATGGCTTAGCACAATGCAAATCCATCATGCTATGGTTTTGTAGCTTGGAGATCTGACAGTAGCTGGGCTAGTAGCAAGGTAGTCAACAGGAAGCTGGGGGCGGGGACGACAATCTGTTCCTACCCACTTCCTCAGCTCACAGCTCACAAATTCACAATCTGTGATGTCATGTCTCCCCAACTCTCTCTAATCACAGCCCCAGCTCTGACTCTGATCTTCTACCAGAAGATTAGAAATTGCTTTTTCTAAAAGACAAAAAAACAAAACAACAAAAAAACCCCACTGATTCCTCTTTTGGGTCCCCAAGAGGACAATGAATGGGGGGGGGGGGAGCCTAACCCTGTACCTTCATCTTGCTTCTGTCTCTTACTTTACTGCTGGAGTCTGCAAGTTGTTGTTACCAGCCCAGAGGTGTGTAAATACCATGGGTATTTAACTCAGCTCATGCTGTGTGATAGTTAATCTTGGTTTTCAGTTTGAATGGATGTGGAATTAACAAAGAGATGTGCCTCTAGGCATATGCAAGAGATTATCAAGAAGAGGTTAGCCTCTGGGCATGCCTGTGGGGTTTTCTTCATTGGGTTAATTCAAGTGGGAGGACCCACTTTAAATGTAGCAGACACTTTCTTTTGGAGGATCAAGGGTAAAGCTTTTGCTTATTTTTGCCTGTTGGCCTTCACCTCCTTGTGGAAAGTGTTGCTTCTGCTGCTGGTGACTCTGGCTTTCCAACAGGGACTGAAGTTTTGAGGTTCTCTAGTGATCTCCCAGGCCTTCAGGAACAGATTGGGACCACTAAGTCATCCAGGCTCATAGTCTGAGGAGCTTCTAGGTTCCAGCCTTTCTCGGCAGCCGTTGTTGGAATGCTCAAATGGTAGCATATAAGCCAATCTAATAAATGTCCCTTCTAATTTGTGCTTCCAATTGGTTCTGTTTTATATGGATTAATCAGACTCCGTATTCCCTCAAGGCTAAAAGCACAAGTATAAGAATATTAAGGCCTTTATAGGGTCCTGTTTCAGACATCCCCCAAAGTTGCCTGCAGGCCTCCATACATTATTCTAAACCAACAGTCATCTTGCAGTCCAGGACACTTTGGGCCACTCAGCACTCCCAAGGTAAATGTGAGAAAGGTAAAAAGTATAAATATGACGGCTAGTGTAGGAATAATACCACAACTATAAAACATGTTTATCCTGATACACATGTTGTTGTGCGTACAGGTTTCCTCAACCTCCAAGGAAGTGACTCCTAACTGCAAAAGCAAAAGTTTTTTATTGCTAAGAAACAAACCAGCTGGAACCTCACTCTATCGGAAGAGTAAGGCACCTGCTTACAATTGCGAAGCATTTTTAAAGGGAAAGGGAGGCTTGATCTCAGCCCATAAGGTTTCCAAGGCTACAGAGATTTCATAGAGTACAAAGATTTTTACAAGGCGGGATTGTTTAGCGCACCTGCAAGTTTAGGGGGTTTTCTTTCCCTTGGAGGCTTGGGCTCAGTGGCCTTGTCCTCAAGATAATGGGGGGCAGGGAGTTATCTATATCTATTGGCAGAAGCACTTGCTCTTTCTAGTTTTCCCCTTTTGCCATGAGTCCCATATCT
Source organism: Phodopus roborovskii (assembly GCF_943737965.1). NCBI lineage: Eukaryota > Metazoa > Chordata > Mammalia > Rodentia > Cricetidae > Phodopus > Phodopus roborovskii. The sequence goes on along the minus strand of NW_026126598.1, from coordinate 8,638,703 downwards.
TTCAGTTATTAATTTTCCCTCATAATGTATGCATTATAAATGTGCATACATATGGGTAAATATCTTGTCTATCTGTTTATATATAGTATCTGTCTGCTTTTCATATAGCCTATTATCTGTCTCTCATCTACCAATTATCTTAATATCTAACAAGATACCATCTATTTATATCTATTATATCTATATTTTTATTATCTATGTATCTGTATATCTATGTATCTATCTATAATATCCACATAATTACCTATAATACCTGTATCATAAACTGCTGTTTCTTTATAGTTATTTATCATCTGCCATTTATGCAATTACCTATTTTCTGTCTAACATCTATTTATTCATATACTCATCCATCATCTATCTCACTTAGCTGCACAAGTTAAGTCTTGCGTTATGTTTTATTGTTCCCATGAATTTTTTCTAAGGAAACCAATATCCAGGGAAATTAAGCAATTTGTCTCCTTTTCCTTTTTAAAGGGAATCTTTTAGAAGTCTAGGGTCACATCTTTTATCAGAATATTCCACAGATGGCCCAACAACCACACTTGTTTATTTATAGGAAGAAACACATATGTTAAATAAATAACTGCTCTTGAATGCTGTTGTCTGTTGAATTCCTTGGCTACTGACACACATTTCACCGAGGAATCATTTAAAAGTATGGCCACGAGACAGAGTGTGGGCTATCCAGTATTTCTAATTAAGCTACACTGAACAGTGCTTACAGCTAAATACAGAGTGGCTTCAGCGATAACTCAGCAAACAGACCGTTGTCTCCATTATCTTATTCACTGGCATCTCCCTGATGAGTTTATAAATCCCTGTGGAATTGTGGCCTCCATCACTTTAATGAGGCCTTTAAGAACTGGGGGAAAATTATAGCAGCAGATAAGATTGGCTTTACTGTACACCTACTTTGTAAATATTTCATCTCCTCTGCCTCCCGGAGAAGCAAATGCCCCGTGACAGACCTGGGAGTTTAATTTGGCACGTATAGGCTAAGGAACATGATTAGTTTACACAGCCAAAGTATATTAAAAGTAGCTGTCTTCTGTGACCCAATGGGCAACAGACATGGACATAACTCCATTTATTTCCCTATAAAACGTAGGGCAAAATGGTAGAACTCAGCTTTCAAGAATGTAGACCCAGCTGATAAATCCATCATGTCAAATGTTTCCTAAGGCCTAAGATGCACTAGCTCATTTTTGTCTCCTTGGGGAGACATAAACAATGCCTACCTGTTCCTTATAAGGAACCAATGGTAAATCAAAGTACAGTTCCACAACAGTACACTCTGTGGAGCCAACAGTTTACTGTGCTATCTTGCAGGGCATGATGGGAATTAGTGACAGGAACATGGATGAACATGAAGTGGCCACACTGAGAAGTCATTACCCATCATGGATGATGGCTTCCCCAAAACTGTGTAGAAGGAGCCTTCTTCAATTAACTTTCCCCAGTCTATATATTATATCACCCCCTGAGACTCCCATGGTCACCTACAATTAGTGTATAATTGCATACTGTAAGGAGTGGCTGGAGTCGCAGGTGATGGTCCAATTACCCTCTGTTGTGTGACACTATTCCTGGGGAAACATGAACAAATGTCTACTCATTTCAGATAGGGAATTCATGACAGACTAAAGTACACCCAAGTCCAACTTTGGTGAACCATGAGTTTTAATGGAGCTATGTATAGGATATGGGTGAAGGGTTACACCTCAAAGACAGCTGCAATATTAAAGCCCACCCCAGCATGGGTGACAGCTCACAAAACCTGGGAACCTGGAGAATACTGCGCAGCATGCAGGAGAATGTCCTTTCCTGGCAGCTTGTTTGGTCTGAGCTTCTTCCAGGCAGCTTTGTGGCTATTTGCCTCTTCCAGGCAGCTAGGCTGGTCAAAGAGTATCTCTCATTAGTCCTTACTCCTTATATGTCCTCAGGGAGGAAGGGATCTAGTGAATCTGCTCAGTTTCAGGAATTTCTAGAAGCTATTTTGAATTGTTTATTTCCTGAGTTTAAGGAGCTTTCCTTCAGGATGGAAAGTTTCACCTTCCTTTATAGACTATCTTGTTATTATACTCTAGTTTTAAAAATCCCGTGTCTTAACAAACCTCCTCCTTAGACCTTTCTATTTGTTCAGCCTCACTTTAACCTCCCATGTCATAATGAGCTTCCCTCCAAGGCAGAAGGTTTTTTATCTCAGAGGAAACTGCAGTTTAAGGAAGAAAGGGTTTATTTTAACTTATAGATCTGGAGGGGATACAGTCCATCATTGTAGGGAAGGCATAGTAACAGGAGCTGGAAACTGGCTTATTACATGTCACCCACACATGGGAAGGAGAGAGAGAGAGAGAGAGAGAGAGAGAGAGAGAGAGAGAGAGAGAGAGAGAGAGAGAGAGAGAGAGAACAGGAAGTGAGTCCAGGCCCCTTCCTCCAACAAGATTTCATGTCCTTCCCAAACAGCAGCCAACTGTGTTTCCAAACACTTGAGCCTATGGGAGACAATTTTCACCCAAAACACGATAGTCAGAGTGTTTTATCACAGAATTTGGCATGGCAATGTGGTGGTTGGTCTGTGAAAATGTGACTGTCTGATCTCTTTCAGTTAGGGTTGGACAAAGTCTGACGGGTCTTTCTTTTTAAGCAGAGAGAAAACACCCCATGTTATACAGTAAAGAGGCCTATCTTGTTAAATGATGGCACTATGCTGCTTTCTCTACTCTATGATAATAAAGCACTTTCTGGTCTGAGTTATTTCTCCAGGTATTGTATAATTTTTCAGGTTTCGTTACTATCACCAGAACTGGCATTTTAGACATAGTTACTGCTATTTATTTTCCTATGAAAACAAGAAATGCATGTCTCAGATTCTCCCATGAGAGATGGCTCAATGGTTAAGAATATGTACTGCCTTTTCAGGGGACCTGGATTTGGTTCCCAGCATCCACCCACATTTGTCTCCCATTATAGAGGGTGTGATGCTCCCCTCTGTCCTCCACAGGCACTGGGCTCATACAAAGACATATACACATGCACACACATGAATAAATAACAAAATACATCTTTTATAAAAAGGTATAAATGTCTTGACGTTTCTGCCCTTTGACATTAAGCATCCACTTGACAACATTATATTGGGGTATTTCTTCATGAATACACGAATTACACTAAAACTTTGGGAACTCTCTTGATTAGTAGAGGAGATTAAAATTGTGAATAAATGTTTCAAATATTTTCTTTTAAATGGAATATATGCAAAAATTAAGTAAGTAAGTAAGCAGTTATGATTTAAAGTTTTAAGTGACACATTTAATAAGTTTTAAAGGAAATTACACATTAAAAGAATTACAAGATGAGAATCATAAAAATATGTGAATAATTATCTTACTACTTGATTGCACATTTTTAGCTTTTTAAAAATAAGAGTTTGAACTGAAGTGGCCATTAAGTATAGAACACTGCATTTAAGAATGTCAGTTAAGTTAAACATGAAGAATATTAACAAACATAACAAAAATTAGAAAATCAATATAAGTGGAAACTATAGAAAATGAGATAATGAAATTAATTGATATCTTATGTTTTAAAATGTCATTCCTGAAATGACTGTCATGTAGAAAGAATTCCCTCAAGTGAATATAAACCATATGATTCCATTCTTCCTAAAGTGGTGTGTGTGTGTGTGTGTGTGTGTGTGTGTGTGTACAAGCATGCTACCACTGCCATGTGGAGGTCAGAGCACAGTCTGGGCTGTCAGTCCTCACTTTCAGCTTTTTCTGAGTCAGGGTCTCTCATTCATTGTGCATAACCCAGGTTAGCTGACCCACAAGAACTGGGGATTTTCCTGTTTCAGTTTCCCATCTCCCTGTAGGACTTCTGGCTATAGCCCCAGGCTACTGCACTGGGTGTACATGGGTTCTGGGGATCCAGACTTATGCCTGTATGTTTATGTGGGAAGCACTTCATCCACTGTGCCATTTCCCCAGTACAATGAGACAAAACAAACACAAAACAAAAACAAACAAACCAAAACCAACTTATTAAATTGGCGCTTACAGAACCGACCATTTTCCAACTTACAGAACCTATCATTTTCTCTGACTTTAATTCAAGTTGAAAAAGACGAATGAAGTGATGGATTTTCTGTTGAATGTGTGTAGCACCTGAAAAGGGATTGTATGAATGCTGTAAAATCTTCTACACAGTGGCTTTCTCCACAAATATAGGTGGTCACCCAGTCTCCAGGAGATATACCAAGCCACCTTTCAAATGTGCTTGTTATAGAACTGATATCTGTCCTGATGGGCTAGTGGCAATGGCCATTAATGCTAGAAATGAAGTACAAGAGTGGTTAGGCAATCTTCATACACAGTTCACAAGCCTTCACCAGCTGTAGCATATGATCAAGGATTTATAGACAACTTTACCCATGAGAAAATGTGGAGGCATCTTATCTCACCTTCCAAGTATGTCAAGCCTGCAGCCAGCAGAATGAATGTACCCCAGGATAGCTGTGAACATGACCAAGCACAAAGTCCTGAACTTACTTAAAACATGAGATTTTTGTTGACGGTAATTTTCCCCTAAAATTCAGTTGCCTGCTCCTTGAGTATGATGTGTTATGACAAGGGCGAAAGGTTAGAGAAATGGCGCTGTGTTTAAGAATGCTTTCTGCTCTTGCAAAGGACCTGGGTTGAGTCTAATACTCAGGGTGGGGAGCTCACAAGCAGCTGTAACTCCAGCACCAGTGGTTATGGTGCCTTCTGTTGGTCTCTGAGGGCACTGCCCTCATGTGCACTGCCCCTCCAACTTTATTATTATTATTTTAAAATCTTACAACCACATTCGGACCTCCCCAAAAGAGTAATTGCAATCACAAGAATGAATAAAGTGAGTTCGCATCTTTTTCTTATCCTGCCTACTCTACCACTCCAGAAATTGGAGCCGAGAACGATGAACCGTAATCTCTGAAACTGAACTACAAGGAAGCTTTCTCTTTTAAATTATTTATGTCAGGTATTTATTTTGTCACAATGATAAGAAAATTAGCTGCCACAGAAGGCTCTGGAATAAACAAGCAACATGTTAGAGTAAAAAAATCCAGAGAAGGTAGCAGGTACAGGGAGGAGAATTACCATGTAGATGGCAATTGAGGGCACAGGTCTTGGTATGGGCTGTCATCAAGGGCTCTCTATGCTTGCATTTATTTCTTTATATAAAACTATCCATCTAGCATTGCCTGTTGCCAGGAAGAAAGGATTCATTACAAGGGTGCAAATAAAGCATATCTATTAGACTCTCATTTTACTCCAAAGCTTCCCTGTAGAAGTTTCTAAGTGGCCACTTTCACAGGTATTTCTTATTGAAAAATGAAGGCTAAGTTTCTTCCAGGAAATTGCCTTATCTGTTCATCTCAAGGTTCTGAAAATGGGGCCCTTGAGAGGTGGCTCAGTGGGTACTATTCTTGCCATGCAAGCATGAGGAACTAAGTTCAGATCCCCAGCACCCACATAAAAGCCATGTATGTAAATGAATGCCTGTTATCTCAGTGATGGGGTATCTGAGACAGGAGGATGTCTAGACAGGAGGATTCTTGGGGCTCAATGGATTGTGGCTTTAGCTCCATTTGAGAATTCTATGGTCAGTGAAAGACCCTGTCTTAAAAATTGAGCTGTAGAATGATGGAGGAAGACATCTGACACTGACCTCTGGCCTCCTGCACACATGTGCACATGTAATAAATGGCAGACTTGGTAATGGTTCTACCAGATTGTCAATAACTCACAGATAGCATCAGGCATCCCCCTTAGATTTCAGGTGGGCTTCACCTTCCACTACCATTTGCTCCAAGCTATTCTATTGAATATGTATTTGTTTAATTTGGTGTGTGCTTGTGTGTGGAGTAGGCATGTGTGTGCATGCATGTGGAGGACAGAAGACAACCTCTGGTGTCACTCCTCAGATGCTGTTTGCCTTGTTATCTTTAAGGCAGGGTCTCTCACTCATCTGGATTTCATCAATTAGGCAAGGGTGATTGGCCAGGAAACCCCAGAGATCCCCTTGTCTCTGCCTCTAGAGTACTGATATTATAGACTACACCATTATACTTGGCTATTTTATGTAGGTTTTGAGAGTCACATTTGAGGCCTCATGCTTGAAGTGCAGGAACTTTACCAACTGAGCCATCTTTTCAGCTCCAAAGTACTGATATTTTAAAAATTATCTTTGTGTGTGTGTGTGTGTGTGTGTGTGTGTGTGTGTGTGTGTGTGTGTGTGTGTGTGTGTGTGTGTGTGTGTTACCTACCTTTGGAGGCCAGGAGATGGTGTGTGAGTCACCGAACATGGGCACTGGGGAATGAAATCTAGAACCTCAGAAAGAGCAGCATGTGCTCTTAAAGGCTGAGCCATCTCTCCGGCCCCAAAGTTAGGCTTTCCAAAGCCTTTAGAAGTTTCCTATTTCAGAACAAATAGTATGATACAGACAGGCATATACCTCTGTTACTCATCCCTCATCTCTCCCATCAACACTTCACATTAATGTGTTGCACATTTAATAATTAGCGAACCAAAGCTGATCTCTTCTATTAACTCAAGTGCACACTTTGCTTAGATGCTCATGGGTTTTTTAAAAACCTGATTCCCTTCTTGTATGTCTGGCTCCCATTGGTTATCACACTTCCTCTGGCTTCTCTTGCCCTAGGCTGTGTCTCAGATTTGTCATTGGCGACACTGATAATTTTGCAGAGAACTGGCCAGATATCTCACAGGGCTTTCCTCTGTGGTAATTTGTATGATGTTCTTCTTGTAACTAGACTGGAGTGATGGATTTTCTTTTCTTCTTCTTCTTGAGGACCAGGGAGGTCAAGGGTCACTTCCTGGCATCATGATTGAAGACAGATGCTATTGATGTGATGAATGGTCCTTCACCGTAATTTTTGACCACCTGGCTGAGGAAAAGTCTCATGTGTTTCTCCTCTACAAAGTTCCTTTTGTCCAGTCTTCCTTCCTCATATTTAAGGAGGGGGAGCCATGAGTGTTCCTCCTCATGGGGGAGCGACTGTCTGCACAAAATATTTGCAATTCTGCAGCACAGAGTCATCTCTCCTCAGGTTTGAGATGACAAGGTAGCTGACTTTGGTGCAGTTTGGAATGCTGCTAAGGAGTGCCAAGGTCTGACTCTACACAGCCTCTCCACCAACTTGGATTCTCACCTATTTCTCTTATTTCTTTCTCCTTCATTAGTTTATTTAATTACTTATGTTAATATGTTCTGAGATATTATATATAAGCATCATATACATGTATATGTAATATAGTGAATATATTATCAGGGCTTATGGTCATAATATAATTGTATATATACAAATATATGTGAATATAACAGTGTTTTATATTTTGACTTATAATTGAATAGTAGTCCACACCTGTCATCCCAGCATTTGAGAGACAGAGGCAGAAAGATTGGGAGTTCAAAGTCATCCTTGGGTACATTCAATCCCAGACTGGGCTACAGGGGACCCTGTCTCTAAACAGACAGACAGATAAATAAAGTGAACCTTTCACAGAAAAGAGCTCCTTCAGCTTATTCTCAAAAGCCATCTTACATGGGATGTACAAATTGACTGTTTGTGTCTCTTAGGGGCTAATTGTGATGATTGTGACGGCTGCACATGAATCACACATTGGACTTTTGGGGATATTTATCATGATGTGGAACCAATGGTATCTCTTTTTCTCTCATAGTGTTCTAAATGAACAATCTTAATGAAGTGTTAGGCCAAGATGTCTGTGTATTAGAAAGTGTTACAGAACAGAAAAAGAGATATTAAGACAGAGTAACCCACAGATGTCTTTTTCTTAGGAGCATCTCATATTTACAACACATACTATCTGTTTAGCTTACATATCTGTATAAAATATATGTCATATATACAGACATAGAACACACATATGTGCATACATAATGTCTATTTTGTTTATACTAGTAATCCCTTTCCCCATCTATATGTACATTATATATGGTTGTGCATATAATAATCTTTACAAAACACTGACTATATATTCAATATTATACATAACATATGTCATGTGTATTTTGTATATCATGTATGTAGTAGTCTTCCTAATTTGGGAGGAGTATGTTCCAAAACACCCAGGGGGTTCCTGAAACCTCTGATAATACTGAGCATGTCATTCAAGCACAGTCGTTGAGCTAATGATGATATTCAAAAACAACCATTGAGCTGATAGCCAGGATCACAGCGATACTGACTTGCTGGAAGCACATAGCTTATGGGTACAATGGGCAGAGATTCATCAGAGCATGAAGAATAGTTCTTCAGAGCATAAAGGAGCAGGGCAGGAAACTGGAGACAGGAGCTGATGCAGAGGCCATGGAGGATGCTGCCTCCTGGCTTGCTCTCCATAGCTTGCTCAGCCTGCTTTCTTATAGAATCACCACAGGTCAGGTTTTGAATAGTAGGTTCTGAGGTAGATGTGGTGATTTGGAAAGCTGTAGAACCTCTCAGAGGTGGAGCCTAGATGAGTTAGGAAATAAAGCTCAGGAACTGGTTTCTTTTTATTCGTGTGTGTGTGTGTGTGTGTGTGTGTGAGAGAGAGAGAGAGAGAGAGAGAGAGAGAGAGAGAGAGAGAGAGAGAGGGGAGAGGAGAGAGAGAGAGAGAGAGAGAGAGAGAGAGAGAGAGAGGACAGTGTCTGCAGAGGCCATAAGAGGGTGCCGGGTCCTCTGGACCTGGAGTTACAGTTGATCAATAACTGCCCAATGTGGGGGCTGGAAACTGAACTGGAGTCCTCTGCAAGAGTAGCCAGTGCCCTTAACTGCTGAGCCATCTCTTCCGCCCCCATTTAACCAAGTTTCCCCTTTATCCAATGTGTGTCCTTTGGATTCTGTGTTACCGAGCTATTCCATCTCCTCAGCCATAGAAGAAGGGCAGAGGATGGCATGAGAGGCCTGAATGAGTCAGCTGTAAGTGTGTGGCACTGAGTTTCAGCTGCTCACTCCAGTAGACAGTTCTGGATTCAAAAGCAATTAGAAGCTCATAGCTTCTTTCCATTCGGTTGTGTCTCTCCTACGGTGGCTTGCAACTTTTTAGCTGCATTTTAAAAATTATATCTGTATTTCTTGAATCCTCAGAAATCACATATACATTTTTCTTCTGCACAGTTTAAAATGTAGTGGCTCTTCAATATGGAGGGAAATTTCTTTTCTTCTTCTTCTTCTTCTTCTTTTTTTTTTTAAGGGAGTTCAGGGGCTGATCAAGTGGGTCGGTGGTAAAGGGGCTTGCTACCAAGCCTGAGTTTGATCCCTGGAACCTCCATGGTGGATGGTGGAAGGAGATGATTGATCCAGAACATTGTTTTCTTCCTTCCATTCATGTACCTGCACACACACACACACACACACAGAGAGAGAGAGATAGATAGATAGATAGATAGATGGATAGATAGATAGATAAATGAATAAATATAAGAAACACTCTAGTAAAGGGTAAGCTCATTTGTTTGACGGGTGTTCCATGTTGGTGGGCCTCTCTGACTTTGAATTGGAAAGTACCATGAAATTTTCTCTCATTTTTTTCTCTAGCTGTTCTTAAGTCTAACACACAATATCAGTCAGCATGTTTTGATACATACCTCAGTTTTATTTTCTGGTGCTAAAATAATACTAGGTGCCATAGTCCAAATGACCTAACAAGCCCCTGAGGTGAAGAAACCCAAAGGTGAGAAATAAAAACAAAGCGGCCCATCCATATAGCATTTCACAGTTTACCAAGCATGCTTTCACCCAATCAGCTCATCTGATCATCACAGGGAGTCTTTGTATTAAACGTAGCTAAGAGCAGGAACTGCGCAAGAAAGGAATTGATAGCTCCGCTACTGATCTGACATGTCCAAATTTTTATGGCAAGGCACAAACACTCTCCGTAGTCTGTCACAAGTCCAGAACTATTCTCCTACTCACTCACCTGCAGAGATGATTGGCTGCCTTGGCCAGACTCTCTTGAGACCAGGGTCTTGTGTTCGACAGCAGAAGTCTTTCCAGAAATTGCAGTTTCAAAGAGAGAATGTGCTCTTGCTGCGGCACCCTGTTATTTCCTCTCTGGGATGTTGCTTCTATCAAATGAGCAGGAAAATTGCCCGTGACAGCTTGATAACTACCCCCAGCCATGGTCGACAGAGGTTACCTTCAGCCACAAGGTGGGAAGCGGTCTCCATGGAAACCCAGAAAGAAGCAAACCATTTCTCAAACGCAGCTCAACAGCAAGGGCTCAATTATAAACTTTGTCAAGAGTCAGGATGTGCTAAAGGTTGATTGAGATTGGAGCTACGCCCGCGGTGGGGGTGGGGTGAGGTTCTAAGTAATCAAAATCATTTTTGTAAATGTCTTCTGGTCAATGGGGTGTGTGTGTGTGTGTGTGTTTGTGCGCGCGCACGTGCAAAATGACATCTCTTGCCCCAAATCCCCAATCTCTGATAGCTCCTAGATGGGAAACTTAAACTTTTGAGTTTGATACGATGCTAAAATGAACAGTTCTATCTTTGACCTCATAGGACAGGCTAGAGACTGAGTGCACTAGAAGTATTGTATGGAATTGTCTTCAGGCTGTGTGTAACATGTGAGTGTGGGACACACAAATGAAATGTGAAGACTCTCATGTCCAGACGTGGGTTCCATGCCTGAAATACCTCATTACATACATGCCAATATTAAAAATCTAGAAACAAAATTAAGAACCCAAAAATACTTCTGATACTTCACAAGCATAAGAAAAGAGATCTCTCTCTCTATTCATACCCATATACACACATATACTATGTGTGCACATATATACATGCAAGCATATAATATATATATATATATATAATATATACACTCATGTAATATATATGTAGGAGTATATGCATCTGTAGGCATAAACATATATAATCTATATGTAGACACATACACATAAATGCAGGTATATGTACATACATATAATGTGGGAATCTATATATGTATATACATGCATAAATATATATATGCACATAAATATAAAACATATGTAGGCATGGGTATATACATTTATACTATATGTCTGTAGATATCTACACATATATAGATATTATATATGCACATATCTATACCCACATATATATAAGTTATACATAGGATTCTGTATAAATACATGCTATATATTTTTAGGATGTATACACACACACACACACACACACACACACACATACATATATGTAGATATAGGCTCAGTGGGTAGGGGAGCTTGTTGCCAAGTCTGAGGACCTGAGTTCTATCCCTGAGATACACATGGTGGAAGGAAGGAACTGACTCCCAGAAGTTGTTCTCCCATCAAGTTGTTCTCAGCGTGAGATCTGTTATTCACATTGATGAATCAGTGATACTACAATATACCTCAACACATTCTTTTTGCCAGGTGCCCTCCAATAAAGAAGAAATGTGTGTTTTCTTGCTATTTCCAGATTCAGAGAAGCCTCCATTTTCAATGGATGACAGTGATGGCAGTAAACAGGTGGTAGTTAAGATCTCAGCCCTAAACAGGACATTTGTAGCACTCCATCTACAGTTTCATGGAGGAGATGGGAGTGGAAAGGATGTAAGATCTGGAAGAAGGGGATAAATGTGGTGAGACTCTGATGTTTGTGCAGGGTGCGGCCAATACAGTCAGGCCAGTGACAGCTAAGGCGGCCTCCCATGGGCCTGCACAAGACTGGAGCCATCAGTTGTTAATCTGGCCCGGGGAGGGGCTAATGAGGCTACTGATGGATTTTGGGAGAGGAACAGCCACCAGGTTCCAAACCCATTATTTTACACAGGTTCCTGACTAAACTCATTGGGTCTTAGATCTAAAACAAAACAGTGGGCTTATTGGGGGAGGTGACAGGTGGTGCCAGCAATGAGGAGAAAAAGAGAGGGGATGAGGGTGAGGGCGGTCAGAACGCATTATATACTTAAAAACTGTAGAAGAACAAATTTGTTATAAAAAAAAAGAAGTGTGTTAGGGCCTAGTTCTGGGGCAAAGAGCTTCTGCTGAGGGTTGGTGGAGAGAAGGCTCAGTGATTAAGAGCACTTGCTCTTGCAGAGGACCTGTGTTTGGTTCCAAGCACCATGTCAGGTGGTACACGATCATCTGTAATCATCTGTAATTTCAGATCTGGAAAATCCGACTTCCTGTTCTGGCCTCCATAGGCTTGTGCGCAGATACACAGACACACAGGCACAAAAAGACAGGTGCACACACACACACACACACACACACACACACACACACACACACACACAGTGGTCTGATTCTCCCATGCTCAGGAAATGCTTAGCACAATGTCGTTGATCATATTTGTGTTCCATCCCTTAAGAAGAGCTGTTTTGGTCTGGAGAGATGGCTTAGCAGTTAAGAGCATTGGCTGCGCTTCCATAGGAACTGGGTTCAATTCCCAGTACTCACAGTGCAGCTCACAACTGTCTGTAACTCCAGTTCTAGGAGATCTGACATCTTCACACCAATACACATAAATTAAAAAAAAAAAAAAAAAGGAATAGCTGTTTCTTTACCATCCATGATGGCTCAGACTCCACACTGGAGGCTGGATCAGGCATGTCTCAAAAGGGTGATTAAACTGCCTAGGAAACAAAACAGATTTTTCAAGAGGGTGTGGTACCATGAAATAAATTAGAATGAACATCCCTTTGTTATCTCTGAGGCAGCCAGCCCATTCCGTTCTCCATATGCTATCTTCCTATGCTAACAGTGCTTGGAGAGCTAAACAGGCAGACACTAGAAATGATTTAGTGGGATAAGAGGGAAATTTCTGACTGTTTAATCCAGACCCAGTCATGTCTACAGCAAGCAAATAGTACTGGAAATTGACTCAGAAGTTTGCTACTGAAATTATGGTAATGGGGCTGGAGAGATGGCTCAGCCATTAAAAGTTCTTACTGCTCTTGCATAGGACCCGAGTTTGGTTCATTACCTATATCACCAGTATCTTCAACCCCAGGGTATCTGGCAAGCTCTTCTGACATCCAAAATCTCATCGGCCATTGGCCACTGATTGGCCAACAAATCCCGGGGATCCCCTTTTCTCTGCTTTCTCAGTGCTGGGATTATAGACCACACCACACCTGTGTTTTTATATGGGTGCTGCAGATTTAAACTTACGTCCCACATATGTGCTGTAAGACCCATCTCCCATCCCCTGTTGCATATTCATTTACTAAGAAGAGCTCAGTTTGAGCTGGACTGTTGAACTAAAACTCATGAACCTGCTGCCTCAACCTCTAAGTGCTGGGATTACAGGTGTCTAACACTATGCCTGACTCAGTGAGTTTCTTTGGAGAATTTTGACATTCCCTCGATTTCTTCCAGGGGACCGTCCACCGGAGAGTTTTGGAATCCCGTGCATGGCTTGCGATTGCATGATGGAGAGAGAACATGTTCTCTCCCCACCCTTTGAAGGCTTGAGCCGCATCCTGCTCCCCAGTCCCTCTTCTCTTATAAATCGTGTAGCATCGTAGAGAAGGCGTAATGCCTCCGGATGGGCAGGGAGCCAAGTTCTGAGATTGTGTGAGAAAAATGGCCAGTTTCAATGGTAGATTCTGTCCATTAAAACCTATTACAGCTCCCCTCCCAGAACCCAGCTGGTTCCATTAGAGAAAATTGGAGTGAAATGGTGTCAGCGTTAGCGCCATAAAAATGAATAGGAATCTCACTTTCCATTATTCTAAATTACAGATTGTTGCGTTGATATGTATTTATTTTTGGCATTTCTCTATGGCCTTGGCTGAGGGTCTCACCCCTGAATAATGAATAAACAGGACGACACGTGTCAGCACTTGAGCCTTGCCTGTCTCACCTTTTTTTTTTTTTTTTCCTTCTTCTTCTTGTTTGTGATAAAAATTTTAAAACGCAACAGTTCTAAGTGGATTGATAATCTCAACTCTTTCACATCCAATTTCTGTCTGGGCAAATGGCCACTGAAAGGGAGGAAGGAGGAGATAGTTCATAGAGGGATGAAGTTGCAAGCTGATTCCCAGGCTTTGATGGAGAGTTGCATAGCTTGAAAACACCAAAGGTTTATTTATGTTTGACTGTGTATATTTGTGTGTGTGTGTGTGTTGGTGTGTTGAATATGTATGTATGTGTGTGTGTGTGTGCAGTGCCCACTGAGTTCTGAAGACTGCCTGGGGCTGGAGTTTCAGGTGGTTGTGAGCCACCTGATGTGGTTTCTTAGGAAAGAACTTGGGTCACTTGGAAGAACAGCAAATGTTTTTTCTCAACTGCTGAGCTATCTCTCCAGTCTTCTTTGGCTGCTTTAAAATGAAAATAAGAATGCAGAGTAATCAGGGTTCATTGCAATAATGGCAATTCATTTTTAGAATGCTTCAAAACAGTTACTTCTTTTGTTTGGTCACACTCCAGTTTAGGATTTTTTTAATGTTTCATTCAGACCTGGGTATTTACAGGGGGATCTCCGAAGTGAGCTGAAGGACAAAGCAATGGTGAATGTAACAGAAATGGCTGTGCATGCATTGTAAAGCCATCAATTGTTCAAAACATGTATCTTACCAGTCTAACACTTAAGTAGCTATGGAGAGTATAAAAACCAAAACACAATAAATCCTGGAATTGCTAGAGTTTTGAGAGGCAATTGAATTACTATAGAGATAAGAGAACACATCCCAGAACATTGGCTCCCTTCCTTCTCCTTCATCTGCCCCCCCTCCCTCTGCTCATTATCTACCCTCACTCTTTCCTCCTCTCTTCCTTCCTTCCTTCCTTCCTTCCTTCCTTCCTTCCTTCCTTCCTTCCTTCCTGGGTCTCATGTATCCCATAGAACTGCCTATGTACCAGAAGATGACCTTGAACTCCTAATCCTCGAGTTTCTACTCCTAATCCCATATTGCTGGTATTACAGATGTGCACTGCTCCGTCTGCTTTATGATGTGGTGGGGATGGAACCCAGGACTTCATTCATGCTAGGCAAGCATTCTCCCAACTGTACTACATCCCCAGCCTTACCCCAGAGAATGTTTCAATTTCAGGAAAATTTATAATACCTTTAAGGGCTTTCAAATGATAGAACACTATAGCTTAAAATGACCAACAATGGTTTATTGTACTTAAGCATTTTAAAATGTAGATTGAATATGCTGCTGCTTACTTGAAGTACTTGTGAGTCTGAGGTAGGAGCATGACAAATTTTAGGACAATCTGAACTACAAAGTAAGTTTGGAGACACCCCGGACTACACATTAGAATCCAAAACCAAAACCGAGTTCTCCAAAATGTGACCTTGTCTCAAGGTAAAGGTCCTCCAACAAGGCTACACCTACTCCACAAGGCCATGCCTCCTAATAGTGCCACTCCTTTTGGGGACAATTTTCTTTCAAACAACCACAAATGCTTTGTTTATGCGGTGCTGGTATTGGAACGCCTAGCTTCACAAATGCTAGGCAAGTAGTCTACCAAGTGAGTTGCATCATCTCCCTTTTTATAACCAGAAGAAATTATAGGCATCACTGGACTTGCTCAGCAATCATTGGAAAGAGATGAAAAAATAGGATTCATGTTGTGGATATTAAACTTTCAAAACAGAATGTGCAGCTGTGAGATTAAAACCAGAACTGCATTTATCTTGTGACACAGATGAGATTCTTTATCCAGACTTTCAATGATCAGGATTTTCTTATTATAAAAATAATTTCTATAGGAAAATTTCTATAGGAAATATAGTCAGTCATTACTCTCAATTTTCCTATTTTTTTTTTTTTGTCTTTTTTCCTGCATATATTGGGAGTTTGATGGAGAAGAAATGGTCTAGAATTAATGTGTTGTTCAAGTCAATTCTTTTTTTTTTGTCCATTGGTTTCTACAGAATACAAAAGATTAGACCAGTGATTCTAATCTTTGGGCCATGACCCCTGTGGAGTTGAATAACCCTCTCAAAGGGGTCTCATATCGGATATCCTGCAGATCAGTTATTTCCATCACAATTCATAATAGTAGCAAAATTACAGTTATGAAGTAGCAATGAAAATAATTTTATGGTTGGGGGTCACCACAACATGAGGAGCTGCATTAAATGGTCACAGCATCCGGAAGGTTGAGAACTGCTGGAGAAGACACACCTATTCAGGATCAAATAGAATGTGGCAGCTCTCATTCTATTTACAGATACAGTATTCATAAGTGTGTGTGCGTGTGTGTGTGTGTGCGTGTGTGTGTGTGTGTGTGTGTGTGTGTTATTAGCACACCTGGAGGTGAGAGATAACCTCTCACATGAGCTCTCACATCCTTCTTTGTTTGAGGTTTGAGACAGGGTCCCTGTGGCTACCTTATGTGTAAACTGGATTGGTCTAGGGAGCTTCTGAGCATTATCCTGGCTCTGCTCCCATGCCTACGTAGAAGCTTGGGATCGAAGATGCTTGCTAACTTCTCCAGCTTTCCTTGGGGTTTGGAAATCTGAATTCAGGTCCTTAGGGTTGCACAGCATCCCACTCATACAACTCTTGATAACACAGAAAGTCAAAAGGTATTTTTATGGATCTACTGGCAAATATTTTTATGGAATCTTACAGATGACAGGTGACTACACATGGTCACATAAATGTGAACTAGCATTCCTTTCCCTTTTCTTTTAAAATTGTTCCATGTAGCTCTTTTGAGGTTTTTAATGGGGAAAAGAAATGAGGATGTTTTCTTGCCAAATTCCCTTATTTTGTGCTTGTGAATTGAGCATAGAGATTTTTCTGGATTGTCTAAGTGAACTTGTTTTCTTTAATAAAGTCACTTAAGTTGGTAATGTTATTTGAACAACAATAGCCTAGAAGTTCAACACACTATAGAAAGATGCCTCTTAACATACCAGAGACCAAAGGTATTAAACTGCCTGGCAGGCATATGTGTGTACTAGTTAATGGTGTTGTGAACCCTTGTGATATTCAAAGCAAACACATTTACTTAAAGTACCTCGTTTAACCTCCACTATAAGCCTCTTGAGCCAAGCACTGTTCTCCTTTTGTAGATGAGTAAATAGAATTCAACATATGAGCTCATTCTCTCCAAGTCTCTAAAAATGCAAGTAGCAGATCCAGCTCTCAAATCCAGCTCAATAGCTTTGTTCTTTATTATTTCTGCAATACATGGCTGTGCTAAATGCAGCCTGGAATGTGGTCTTGACTGTGGTAGCAGGATTCTCATCTCACTTGTCATACCTCCTTCGTGAGTGTGGTATATGTGTGTATGTGTGTATTTGAGTGCTCTTGCCTGTGAGGACACCTGTGGAAGTCAGGGATTGATATAAGGAAGTCTTCCCTACCTTACTTTTTGAGAGAGGGTCTCTTACTGAGCCCAAAGCTTGCTGATTGGCTGGAAATATTGGCCATTGAGTCCCAGGCATCCTCCTATAGCTGCCTCCCAGCATCTCCATGTCTGTCTTTTTATAGGGATTTTGGAGGATTTGAACTCAGGTCCTTTTACTTGCATAGAAAACACTTTTCCCACTGAGCCATTTCCACAGACCCATAACAGCATACTTGAACCTTGAAAATAGTTATTCTTCCCTGAGAATAACTGCAGGTGATAAATGCAGGTGTTGAGAGGAGTAGATTGAGTGCTGGAACTACAGGAATGTACCACCATGTCCGGCTACTAGATTTATTTCTGTCTGTCTCCTGCAAGTTAAAGCCGTATCTATCAGGCCCTCATTCCTTAGCTACAGACCCAACCAAAACACCATCACTAATGGCAGAGGTAACAACTAACTTCATTTTTACAATCAAACTGCAAAGCAAATATCTCAGCTGGTTTTCAGATGCTTTCACACACACACACACACACACACACACACACACACACACACACACAGACACACACACACACACACAGTTCATAGTTCTGGAAACTAAGAAATTTAAGTATATGGCATCTAGGAAGGGTCTTCTTGTGACACCATATGACAAGACAGGGGAAGCGTGCTTTGTCTCAGTGCTCTGTTCTTAGAAAATCACTACTGTCATCAGAGGAATCCCATCCTCACAACTGCATGAGGTCAGCTAATAACCTCATCTAATCTTAATCACCTTCCAAAAGCCCCATCTCCAACTTTCATCAATATGTAATTGTACAGGTTGTTTTCAACACGTGGATTTGGAGAGCACACAAACTTCAGCAGGGAATGGTTGCTGCTATTATCTTGAATCATAATTGAGAGTAACGACAACACAACTGGTGACCAAGATGACACTCAGCCCCACATCATCTATTTCTTCAAATCGCACATTTAAAACAGTTTCTTACAGCACCGAGGGCTGGATTTAAGAAATTAGCATATCAAGATCTAAAGGGTGCCACCAAGATGGCTCAGCAGATAAAGGTGCCTGCTGCCAAGCCTAAAGACCTGAGTTCAACCCTGGATCCATATGAAGAAGGAGGGAACTGAGTTTAATCAGTTGTCCTCTGTGTTCCTGATGTGTCAACTCACACATGCACACACACGATAAATACCATTAAAAAAATTACAAGGGCTAGGATGTGGGTTATTGGCAAGCTACTCACCCAGCACAAATGAAGCCCTGGGTTCTAACCTCAGAACTGCATAAAGTTAGGCATGATGGTGCATACCTGCAATCCCAGCAATTGGGAGGAGGCAGGGTGATCAGAAGTTCAAGGTCATCTTTAGCTGTTTAGTGAATCTGAGGCTAGCCTAGGTTACATGTGGCCTTGTCTTAAAACAACAAAGCAAACTAGAAGAAAATTTACACTTTGTTCAGTTGTCTATATAAACCAAAGCAGTGTGTAGAAGACAAAATATTCTGTTACAGGATTATAATATAATCAGATCAGATTCACAGATAGAAGCATTTAAATTATTACAGTTTGCTCCATTAACAACAATACGGTAATAGACACTTTTTCTGTAAGACCTTCTTTACCTCTGCCACTCTTATTTCTACAAGGTATTGTTTTCAAAACTATAATGTAGGAATATGTTCATGCTTATTATCATGATTTTGATTGGCCTCCAACTTACAGTGGTCTTTCTGTTTCAGCCTCAGGAGTACTGAGATTATAGGCATGCATAATCAAATATAACTTTGTATATCAGGGATATTTCTGAAAAGACTAAACAAGTGGCTAACCATATTGGAAAAAACATACAATTGTACATTGTTTTCTATTTTTTTAACCACAATTTCGATCATTCTTGTGTCTATGCTAATTTTACTTATTTCGTATTGTTATGTTTATACTGTTCATATGGCTCTGTGCTGTTTCAAAGGTTACTAGTCTGTTTTGGTGATTGATTTACCCTGTAGAAGGTAATTACATATTAAATATATTCATCATTTATTATATCTGTTTAAGTATTTTTTGTGTGTGTGTGTGGTTCTGGAATATGGAACCTAAGGCTCTGTGTGTGGTAGGCAGCCCCTTTATTACAGAGCCACATTCCCAGTCTCTCATTGGAGGGTTTTAGTTAGGTGATCTACCATTGAGCCACACCCTCAAATCCTCATTGGGGAATTCCAGACAGGTGCTCAATAGCTGTCACACCCCAGCATCTTCTGGGGGGAGTGAGGTAGGGGAGTTCTAGGCAGGTGGTCTATCACTAAGTCATACCTCACTGGGGGATTCTAGGCAGGAGCTCTACCACTGAGCTATACCCCAACCCCTCATTGGGGGATTCTAGGCAGGTGCTCTATCACTGAGCCACAACTCTAGTCATTGTTGTAAGTTTTTATCTGCAGCTTTTCATGCTAAGTTGAGACCACGTTAAAGAAGCTTTGATATGTAAGTAAACAGACTGGTGGAAAGCATGCCTGCACCTGCAAGAACAAACATCGTTCCTGCTGTTAGCTAAGCTCACCTGATCCTCTGGATTTGATCTGTGTTTATCAGGCTTCCTCCGTGTCCCAGCCCCACCCTCCACTTTCAAGCTGTGACAACTTCTGCTCCAAGCAGGATTAGGAACATAAACAAATGATAATTGTCTTTCATCTCATCTTCACCTCTCCTCTCTCCCCACCCAGTCTCTTCTTATGCATTAAGTATCATAACACTCACAGGATGGGTCTATGAACCATCTGCCTTGATGGAAAGTGAGCTCTTGAGGAGAAATCATGTGCAGATTAAAGGCTGTCTCCTCCTGTCACTTAGACAAGCACATCTCAGCTTGGCTCTGCCATGCACAAGATGGGTAAGGCTGTCTGTCCCATTTAAGTTGCATGAGTTTAAGATTGTGTAGTTGGACAAATTTCCCAAAAGGACCAGTCGGGGCAGTTTTGCATGGATAGCTCAGAGTGGGATTTTTTAAAATATAGCTTGGAAAAGCAGCTCAATGAGGTACATTGAGCCTGTAGATATTTGTTCAAAGGCTGGAGAGATGAGACAGCAGTTAAGAATATACACTGCTCTTGCAGAGGTCCTGAGTTCAGTTTCCAGCACCTAGGCTGGGTGGCACAGCCACATGTTACTCTAACTCTAGGGAATCCAATGTCCTCTTCCAGTCTCCGTGGGTGCTTATACTAAAGTGCACATATCTCCCTTGTCTACACACATTATTAAAAAACACAAAACAAGATATTTAAAGACGTTTGTTGAAAATCGGCTGCATGCTTAGCATATTAGGTCCTTGTCTCATTGCTGTGAACCACAAGCTACTTAAGGGAACACGGTTTTTTCCTTTTCTTTTCTTTCCTTTTTGGCCTCACATTCCATCATGGGGGGCATGTATGGTGGCAAGAGAGTGAGGCAAATGGTCATGTTGCAGTGTTGTAGCCATAGTCAGGAAGCTGAGCGAGAACACTAGTGCTCAGATCAGTTTTGCCTTCTTATTCTGTTCAGGACCTCAGCCCATGAAACAGTGCAGCTTACAATCAGGGTAGGCCTCTTCTCGCCCCAATTTCTTACAACCAGCCAGAGGTTTGTCTCTTAGGTGACTATTAATCTTATCAAGTCGACCCAAGATTAAACATCACAGGTCCATAATGAGACCTTTCGAAAGAAAGAAAGGAAGAAAGAAAGAAAGGAAGGAAGAAGGAAAGAAAGAAAGGAGAATGAGCCAGTGGCATATCCATACTGAGATGGAAAAATATTCAGGGTGCCACAGACACAAGACCACATTTTCTGCAAGTCCTCTGTAAGACACATGCAGAGTGAGGACATTATCACTGTGGATATTGGTGTTGTTGATTAAGTGAGCCAGTAATTGCTATCCTTAAAGATCATACGTCATCTAAAATAGCTTTTAAAAAATGCTAGAGGAAAAAAAAAGCCACATCCAATGGGAGCTGGGCCCTGATGGCAGTCCAAATTGAGAGTGATTTATGATCATGAGTAGTCAATACTAGTGGGTCCACATCAATTTTATATCTAATTTAAAATTTTGAGCTCTCAATGTGCTCATTAAAGAGTATAATGGATTTACATATTTTAATTATGTTTTATGGATTGTGAACATAATGTAATTAAGAGACTTTTCAGGGGTGTGATTAATGAGCAGGGTGGCCAGACATATGGCGGGAGACACTACAATGAGTGGACTCAGGGTGAGCAGAGTCCAGGTCCACAGCTGACAGCCCTGACCACAGCATTAAAGTCGCTGTTCATGGTGATAGAATCGGAGCCTAATGATGCTGCATGGCAGGAACAAGGTGCTCTGAAGAGCCATCAAGGGCTGGAGTGGGCAAGAGCGGCTCAGGAACCCCCTTTCTCTGCCTGTCTGGGGTGTCTCTTTTCTGTCCTTCCTCACACTCTTCACAGAACCGTAGCTTGCAGACACATTGATTGCACTGTTTTGTGTTTTATTTGTTCATTTGTTTTTGAGACAGGGTCTCATGTAGTCCTGGTTGACTTCAAACTTACTATGTAGCTGACAATGACTTGAGTTTAAAACAAATGAAGATTTACTTTATCTTTGATTAATTATGTGCATACATGTGTGTCTGTGTCTGGATATGCTTGTGTGAGCTATCCCAAGGAGCACCTGATATGCTTGCTAATCCTCTAGGGTAGCGGCGAGTACCCTTAACCACTGAGCCATCTTTCTAGCAATGACCTTTAGCTTAGCCTCCTGCCTCAGTCTCCCAAGTGGTGGGATTACAGGCATAGGCCACCATTGACTGGTTTATTTACCTATTCATTCCTCCTTTCATTCTTTCGCCCTTCATTTTTTCATTCATTTTAAGGCAGGATGGATGAAAATTGAACATAAGCTCTTGTGTTAATTAAGCATTCTATCACCGAGTTATATCCTCCAGCCTTTGGTTTTTGAGAACAAGTCTAGAGCCTGCTGGATTGGAACTCAAACTCCTCTTGTATGTGTCACCAAGCCCAGTGACTACTGGTTTTTATAAACGAAGTGTGTTGGAAGGAGCAATGCCCACTTGTCATGCCCACTTATTTACATACTGTCTGGTTACTTTTGCATTACGATTCAAAGCTCTTTAAAGACACTAGGCGCTGAGCCTGCTTTAGGCCATCTGTTCTACTCAAATTCATCTCTGCTGACTTGCTGGCTGTGCCTTTGGATAAGAGCTCAGCATCCCTGCATCCCATGACAAAGAGAGTTACTGGTAAAAATCCATAGAAAGTGCTTGATTTACTGAATCATCTGCCCAGCCCTAAACACTCATCTTCTATATGCTGGTCCATGTGTCTTATTTGACTACTTCCCCAGAGATCACAAGGGCAAAGAGGGGTCAAAATAAAGATTTCATTAATAATTACACCTATCTTTTCTTAGTGCTAGGACTGAATCCAAGGCTTAGGGTATTTACTATACCACTGAGCTACATGCCTAGTCCTTGGTTATTTTGTGATAGGGTCTCACTATGTGTTCCAAACAGATTGAAGCTTCATAGATAGGCTAGGCTGGCTTAAGACTGTTGATTTGTGTTAGTCTCCCAAGTGCTGGGATTACAGGCATGAAACATTATGCCCAGCTCAAATATCACCAATATTTTTTTGCGTGTATATGTGTTTCTGTGTGTAAACAGGTGTGGAGGATGGCTTTGGACTTGGATGTAGCTCTTCAGACACTGTCCACCTTATTTTGTGAGCCAGATTTCTCATTGGCCTGGAACTTGCCATGTAGGCTATGCTGGCTGGCCAGTAAGCCCCAGGGTCCACCTGTCTCTGCCTCCCCAGCACTGGGATTACATCACATGGTACCCACACTTGACTTTTTACATGGGTTCTGGGGAATCAAACTCAGCTCCTTATGTTTACAAACTGAGCTATCTCTTCAGTGGCTCCATCCTGTTTTTAACATGAATTTGAGCTTTTGATTTTTCTCAAGTACAGAATATGCCTTAGAGTTTATTGAAGGGATTAAAAACAGCAAGAATTTTAATGTGATTTATGGGTTAAAAACACCATGCACACAGCAGCAAAAGGCAAACATCCAGGAGAGCACAGCTCCCTCTCTCACTTTCCTTTCTTTCCCCTTCCTTCCCTTCCCGCCAAAGAGGAGACACTTGATTCACAGGTGCCATCTGGCTTTGCCTGCATATCTTTGCAATGTCTTCCTATCTGCAGCAGGAGAAGGTCCTGGACCTCCTGGGCCAGGTGATCCCTCTTCTTCATCCTCATCCTTGTTCCCTACTCCTGCTCCTTCCCTCAGCCAATTAAGAATCTCTTGGAGTTTCTCTCCTCAGCTTTACTGTTGGCCTCCAGGGGGAGCCCAAGACTTCCTCATATTGGGAGCTGAGCTCCAAAGCCACAGGATCCTCAGTCAGTGTTCTGGGTGAAAGGGTCAGATAATTAAAGAGATGAATGTCATGGGGGAGGGTCAAACCTGGTTTTCTGAAGGCTTTTTCTCAATTAAACACTACATTTTGATGGATGTGACAGAGGCAGGAGGATTGCTGCAAGCTAGGGGCCAATTCAGACTACATAACAAGACCCTATCTTAAAACAAACAACAAACAACGAACAATGAACAAATGACTAAACCAAACCAAACCAAAATAAAAGTCTTATAGAGCATTGCTTTCTGCGCTCTTGCTCATTTCATTGTGTTTGGTGCTAGAGCGCTAAAACCAACTTTCTCAGGCTTGAAAGTCAGTGTGTTTCTCATCCCATCACCATTTCCCCTTCAGAAAGCTGGATGACAGCCACAGGACACTCAGCAACCTAGGTGGGGTGTTTGAACCAATTTCTCCAGACCCTGCAGGGAATCATTCCCTCCTCCTATAAAAGCATCTTTATTTTAATTTCTGTGGGTTCATCCTCAAAGTAGAGAAGGCCTTTAAAGGCAGAGAAGAAGTTCTAAAAGCAAACAAGCAATAAACAGAGTCCAGATATCCATCCAGGCTCAGACTTTGTTCACTTTGGGCTAAAACAGCTTTCTGATATGTAAAATATGTGACATGGTTTATCTGATGGCTAGGCTGACATTTCAGAGTAAAGGTTCCAAATAGAAATTAAAGGTCTGGGAGCATGGCTCAGTGGTAAAGCACTTGCCTAGCATCACTTAGTGAGGGGCTGGGGGTGTGGCTCAGTGGTAGAGTACCTGCTTGGAATCTCCCAGTGAGGGGCTGGGTGTGTGGCTCATTGGTAGAGCACCTGCCTAGAATCCCCCTGTGAGGAGATGGAGGAATATTTAAGCAATAGATTGCTTGCCTACCATGCACAAGTCCTTGTATTTGATCTCTAGCACTGCAATAATAATAATGATAATAATGATGATGATGGTGGTGGTAATAATAATAAGTAAGAGAGGCATTTTGGAAGATACTGACAGTATGTTGGGGGATCAAAGTGACAAAAGTCTGTATCTGTAAGGGGAGTGCGTAAATGGCTACCATCTATCATAGGCAGAATAAAAGGTAAATTAGGTTCTCAGGGGAGGGAGAAAGAAGGTATGAAAATTTGGGTTTTCTGTGTTTGCAATGATGCCTCCTCCCCATCCCCATGGCCAAAAGTTATGTGTATGTCTCTGTATGTTTGTAGACTTGAGTGTAGGAATCCACAGATGCAAGAAGAGGGAGTCAAGACTGGACCTGCACATGCTTGTGAACCACCTGACATTGGTGCTGGGAGTAGAAGCGGCTCTTAACTGCTGAACCCGCTCTCCAGCCTCCATTGCTGCAACCGGTTTGTGTACAGATGCTTGGAAAACAGCTGGGTCAGAGGCTCAGGGTTCTATCCAGCAGTGGTTAGAAATGCAGATTTTAGCTTATGAGGGTAGAGAAGAGGAGACAAGAAAGGATAATGTGAAAACTGCACTCAGAAAGGGAGGAGTAAGAGAGTATGTGGTGGGAGTGATGCTATGATTTCATCTGGGCTGTTTCCCAAAAGCCTGGGTGTTGAAGGTTTGGTTTTCGGTCTGTGGTATCGTTGAGAGGCGGTGGAAGAAATTAGTTAGGTCAGTGAGGTTGTTCTAGTTTCATCTGGTTTCTGTGATTAAACTCTGACAGAAAGCAACTTCAGGGAGAAAGAGGTTTGTTTTAGCTTATTGGTTACAGTCCCTCATTGAAGAAGAGCAGGGCAGGAACTCAAGCAGAAACCACTGCTTGGCTAAGTTTCCTTAGACAGCCCAGGGCCATCTGCCTAGGGAATGGTGTCACCTACAGTGGTCAGGGCCCTCCTACCTCAATTAATCATCAAGACAGTCTTCCACAGATATCCCCACAGGCCAGTATGTTCTAGGAAATTCCTCAATTGAAGCTTCTCCTCTTAGATGACGGGGGGGGGGTAGTATCAAGTTGGTAATGGAAGTTAACCAAGGCAGGTGGCATACCCTAGCCTTTTCCTGTCTTTGCCTTTGTTTCCTGCTGCTGTGGAGCTAAGTAGCTTCCTTTATCATGTGCTCCTGCCATGATGTTTCTGCCTCATACTCAAAAGAAACAGAACCAACTGACCATGAAAACTCTGAAGCCAGGAACTGAAAAATACCTTTTTTTCCCTAAGTTGTCTTGGGCATTTTGTCACAAAGACAGAAGGGGCAAGTTTTATAGAGAGATGTAACCTAAAGGCAGAAAGGACATTGGTGGCTGAGGCTAACCATGCCATTGTCTCTTGGATGGTAAAGCCACTCTTTAAGGGATAAATGTGCAATATTTTTTGCCTGTGTTAGTCAGTGTTCTATTGCTGTCAAAAGACAACATGACCACAGCAACTCTTACAAAAGGACTCATTTAATTGGGGCTGGCTTACAGTTTAAGAAGTTAAGTACGTTATCATCCTGGTGGCATGTAGTGCAGACATGTGCTGTAGAACTGAGAGACAGAGAGAGACAGATCCAGATCAACAGACAGCAGGAAGAGAGAGCCACTGGGCCTGGCTTGGCATTTTGAAACCCCAAGCCCACCTGAAGTAATACACTTCCTCTAACAAGATACATCTTCTCCAACAAGACTATTATCTCCTAATTCCTCTCAGGTAGTACTACTCTCTGATGACCAAACATTCAAATAAATGAGCCCATGGGGGCCATTCTTAGTGCTACATATATGTGTACATATTCATGAGTGTGTAGATGTGCATGAAAGTATGTATGCTGGCTTGTGGAGGTCAAAGAACAACCTCAGGTGTCATTACTCCATCACATTATTTTTGGAGATAGGGTCTCTCATTGGCCTGGGACTCATCAAGTAGGCTAGGCTGGCTGGCCATTGAACCTCAAGGATCGTCTAGTTTGTTCACCCACATCCCTTGCACTGAGATTACAAGTGTATACCACCAACCCAACTGTTTTACGTAAGTTTGAAGAATCAAATGGTTCTTATGCTTACACAGGAAGCACTTTGCCTCAGTCCTAACTGGGAGATTTTGATGGAGGTGTTTTTTTTTTTTTTCCCCCCTTAGGTGGGTCTGCTCAAATACTAACATCAAGCATTGCAGAATTCTCAGTAGGCATCTTCCACTCTTCCCTGTCAACAAGAATACCTGTGAAAAAGAAAATATCTGGAATTTCAAGTACTTCCTCCTCCAGATTGATTACAAGTAGCAATAGCTTTCCTTGACTAATAAGAAGTTGGAGCAGTGGGAAGGCCTGCTTCCTGACTTTTCTAGGCTTCTGTGATTCTGCTCTCTTATGAGGTCCAACTACTTATTCTCTCCCAGTTTCAATTTCCTTATTTGTAAAACAGCCACAATAATTACATTAAGGGGATGTTTTTGGAGACTTCCATTCTGCACCATTAATTTTCTTGGAGCCTGGCATGGTTAGGCACTCAATAAATGTTAGCTCTCTCTCCCCCCACCCCCTACCAGCATTTGATTACCACGAATTTGATTACTTTGGCCTGAGCCAACTCCCTTAACAAATGTTTCCACCTTAGATTAAAATTAATTCAAAGACAGGGACCAGCCACACATCCTGTACGGGACTAAGAAAATGGCATTAATTTTGTAAATTAATAAATATGCAAATGGAAGCTTTGTATGGAATCAGCTATATAAGCAGGAAGTAAATTGTGTTGTAAATTATTTACCACCATATGGAACAGATACCCTTGACTTAGCATGCAAGACAGAGAAAGCTGCCACAGACCTTGCTGTAATGGCTTCTGAGAGTGAGTGACATGTTGGTCCCAAGGCAACCCTGGGGTTGTGGCTGCTGAGTCACAGGGCTGATTCTGGGGTGGCAGCAGAAGCCCTGTGGTGAGCAGGTTGCTATCCACTCACTGCCCTGCTGAGAACAACAGGAGTCAGAATGCAGTGAGGCTAGCAGCAGCATGATCTCCTGTGAATTGCCCAATGGCTTTGGTCATACTACTCAAAGTGGTCCCAGGCTGAGAGGGCTCTCCATTGCTTCCAGCACCTGGGCTGGAGTAAGCAGCAATACCAGCTTCAAGGCAGGTGTGACTGGCCGGGGGAAATAAGAGTTACTGTTAGATTGATTTATCAATCATTAAAAAACAAATTGTCTAAGAGTGGTGCAGGTGTTCTATATTGTACTAAATAGATGCCGGAGGGCTGAGCCTTCCTGTTAGGACTGTTCAGCCCTAGCATCCAGGGAGCTTTTTAAAAATAGGTCCTCATGCTCCCACCTCTGGAATTCTTATGCTGACTAGTCAATCAGGGATCTGAGAATCTCCTTTTCAATGTCTACCCACTCCTTATAAGGCCCCAATGACAGATGAAAGTATATTTCCACCAAAGATCAACCAGAGGGAACCAATGAGCATATTGGGACTACTTACAAAGCATAGGTGAGGGGATGCTGGCAGGAGCATCATTGACCCCAAAGAAACTGCACTGCAAAGATTGTCACTCGGAGTGGACGTTGCCTTCCTCACCTTCACATAGGTAGAACTCCCTCTCGGTTTTCTTCCCCACAGCTTATATACACTAACATCTCTCAGACTCAGAAGCCACATGGCAACTGGGACACAGGAATTACATAGGAATGGCCTCCTTCTTTCTTTGGGGGCAAGTAACAGTCCACAGGCATGGTCTTGATGATCTGCAAGTGGGAAGAGATGGTCTGATGGGGATGGCTATGGTCTTGTTCAGAGGAAAGAGTTCATAGGCTGATGAATAATGCTCAGGGCTAGGGATCATGGCTGAAGAAATGTTTTACTTTTTGATCCTAGTCTTCAAGGATCTTAAGACATATAAGTAAAAAACCAGATGTGACTTAGCTACTTTTGTCTCTGTTTTGATCAAATATCTGATCATAGCAGCTTAAGGGAAGGAGAGTTTCTTTTGGCTTACGTTTTAAGGGGCTCATCCTATCATGGTGAGGGGACACAGGAGCTAGCAGGGAAGGCATGGTGGCAGGAACAGGAGGCTGACTGGGTCATTTTTCTTTTTCTAAACTGCATTTAGGAAGCTGAGTGTTATAACAGCTCAAGGTCTGGTCCTCCATGGCCCACTTCCTCCAGAGAGTCTCCAGTACCTGCGGGTTCTACAACCTCCCCAAATACCACCAACAGTGAGCCTGTTGGGGACATTACACATTCACACTGCACCACCAAGCATGGCGGTACACATCTGTCTTTCTTATACCTGAGGTTCTTGAGTTTGGGGCCATCTTGGGCTCTATAGTGAGAGCCTATTTCCAAAACAAAGCCAAAGAAAGGATGTAGATGAGAAGACATAGTCTGAATTCTGGACCAAAGTATGGCTTTCTTCATTGCTTATGAACTTAGTGGTAGAGCAGTGAGTCCAGGAATGAAGGAATGAAATGTAGAATGAAGGCGGGCTCAGTTGATTAGGAAGGCTTTTGAGACTCAGTTGAGGCCAGCTCAGAATAGTAAATACAGATTAGATACAAAGAGTGGCCAAGAAGACTTCCAAAATTGGTAGCTCCTCTTGCCCTAGGAGGTAGGATTCAGAGATGACCTCAGTTTGAAGGGCCAGGAGTCTGAAACGAGCATGTTCTGGAATGACATTTGAAAATGAACTTCTGGAGACTGAGAAGATAGCTCAGTAAAGTGTTGCTTCACAAACATGAAACCTTGGAACACATAAAAGCGTTGGACATGGTGGCACACTTGTAAATAGCAATGCTGGGAAAGTAGAGACAGGTAGATCACTGAGGCACACTGGCAGTCACTCTACCTTAATAGTGAGGTCCAGGCCATCACTGGTTCCAGGCAAGCACTCTACCACTGAGCCATACCCTAGCCCCTCATTGAGGGATTATAGGCAGGTGCTCTACCACTGGGCTACACCCTATCCCCTCACTGGGGGATTCTAGGCAGGAGCTCTACCACTGAGCCACCCCTAGCCCCTCACTAGGGGATTCTGAGCAGATAACCTCCACTAAGATACTTTCCAATCATTTTTATTTTTTATGTAAGTAATCCAAGCAACTTTGAATCCATGATCTTCTTACCTCAGCCTCCTTAGTAGCTGGGATTACAGGTATGTATGCAGAGCCACAATTGGTGGTGACTAGTATTTTATTTAAATAATTGTTGCCTTGGGCAAAAGCTACCTCCATAGCATGTCTGCTGATTCCAGCTGCTGCTCTGTCCTTTGAGGCGGCCCTTGCTGCTCCACCTGCCATCTGTTTACTCATCCTCTCCAAAGACTCTGATCCTGCCCCCTCCACCTCTCATTGCCAAGATAAACATCTCCATGGACCTACAGGAGCTGGCTGTGTTTGCCATCCCTGGAGATATCTCATTTTACAGCTGGGCAAACACCAGCATGCAAAGTTCACGTCTTAGCAAAGCCATGCCGTTACAGAAATGTCTAGGCAGCAGGTGGCAAAATGGTATTGTTGTCAGATCCATATAGATAATCACGCCTTGCTGCTAATCATTTCCTTTCTAGTTCAAGTTCACGGTTTATTATTTACAAGGGGTGTCCACATGCATTACCTCATCAGTCTTTCCCGTTACCCTGTGCGGTGTGATTTCATATGATGGTTCTGAGGTTGTAGCATGGAGCTGTTTCTCTCGGGGCTCAACAGTAGAGTACATTCTACCCTTTCCCCTTTTTAAACGTTTATTTTTATTTGTTTTACTTTAAACCTTATTACAAAAAGTAGCAAGTCAAAACATCACACACCAAAATTTAACCAGACCCAATGATTATATAACTCAAAGACCTTCCTTATCGTCAGAGGAACCATTTGGAACAGAAGCTGTGGAACGTCACACTGGATTTTATGTTTTTGCTATCAGATGTACTCTATGTACTTACACACTACACAAACAGAAGAAAGTCCAAGACGGGATCAGAACTAGGAAAAACAGCAAGTTTTATATCCTCTTTCATGACTCATGTCCATTGCTTGCTTTCAGTCCTTCTTCATCCCCCTAGTATTTAGTCTTTTCCTGTTCTTTTTCTATTTGTTACATTATTCCCACATGGAAACTTGTTTACATACACACATTTATTCTTAGATTACCACAGATGAGGGAGAGCATGTGTTATTTTGTTCTCTCTGAAATTGTATGACCTTGCTTAACATTTTATATCTTAAATCCATCCATTTTCCTGAAATTTTTGTGACTTAATTTTTCTTCATTTTAGAGCTGGATGTATTCAATATATATACGCACATATATATACATATATAACATTTATTATATATATCATTATATATACATCTATTCATATATTGATAGACATTTAGGTTGATTTCAACCTTTGCTGTTGTTATTAAAACATCCATTTCATGGAGATGCAAATATCTCTATGGTAAGGTGTGGAGTCCTCTCAGTATAGGCCCAAAAGTGAAATAGTCGGGTCATATTATAATCAGAACACCGGGGTCCCAGTTACCTGTCTTTACAGACAACAATTAGCAGAGATAATTAATCTTTACTGTTTTTCATTTAGAGAGTTGGGACGCTGGGAAGACAGAGGATCAGCATTCCCCTTACCATAGTCAGCTAGCATGCTTTATAGGGTGTCTTAGGTTTGTTTCTGTTGTTGTGATAAAACATCCAGACACACAGGAACTTAAGGGAGAAAGCATTTATTTTAGGTCAGAATTCCAGGTTGCAGTCCAACGAAGTCAAGGCAGAAAATTGAAGCACTTAATTACATCCATAGTGAAAAGCAGAGAGATAAATGAACACACATGCTACCACTCAGCTTACTTTCCCTAGTCTTCCACGTTTCAGGACCCAAACTCAGGAAATGGTACCTCCTGAGTGGGCTGGGTCTTCCCATATCAATTAATGGGATCTAGATAGTCTCCCTTGCCACTGAATGGCCAACCTGATCCAGACAATTCCTCATTGAGACTTTCTTCCCAGGCAATCCTAGGTTGTATCAAGTCAACAATTAAAACTAACCATTACATATGGAATCCAAACAAAAGCAGTTAGTCATAACAAATTTTTGTCCCTCAGCAAGGTGGCCAGCCCTGTTGCCAAAATTATTGGAGTTGGTGAATATTTCCTTATCATCTCCTACATTGTTCCTCCATCATCATCTCTCTATAGTGGTGGTTCCCACACTCCTAATGACTGAGATCCCCGCCCGCCCCCGTCATTGAGGTTACATCTGGCTTTAAAGTTAACTCAGAGCAGTTGCCTGCATACACATACCGGACTATGTGCATGTTCAGATTCCTTCCTGCAATCTGAAGTGGGAGAGGGAATGTGTCATTTTATTGTGGAATACAAAAGTGTCCCTCTCCACTTCCCCACCCCCTTTCCCTATCATTACTACATTATAGAGACGATGATGTCACTAGGCAGTAAGGCTTTCTAGGCTCTGTTTATAATCTGATGGAACCACCATTGGTTTGTGATTCACAATGGTAGTTAAAGTATGGTGATATTACTATATGTTGCACTGCTGTATAACACTGTTTTACCACATTCCACAATACACACATACACACACAAACACACACACACACACACACCATTAAATGTTGAGTGGGTCATAGTTGATTAATTTATCATCTTTGTGTGTGTAAGGGGGTATCTCTGTACATTTGTGTATAGAGGGCACAGGAAGACCTTAGTTGTCATTCCTCAAACACCTTCCACTTTTAATTTAAGACAGGATCTCTCACTGATCTAGAACTCAACCAAGCAGACTAGGCTAGCTGACCAATGAGCTTCTAGGTATCCTCCCATCTCTGCCTCTTGTTTCACCATTGTGAGATTACTTACCAGCACAAGCTGCCACACCAGGGTTTCAATGTGGTTCTAACACTCATAAAGCTCAGGTCCTTCCAATTATGATGTAGGCAGATTTGTTTTCCCCACCAGCCAACTCACAAATAACCACATGGATATTTATTATTATAAATGCTCAGCTGATAGCTTAGGCTTGCTACTAACTAGCTCTTACATCTTAAATTAACCCAGATTTCTTATCTACATTCTACCATGTTGCTCAGTGCCTTTCCTTAGTAAGGCATGCCCTTCTTGCTTTTCTCTATATCTCCTGGACACCTCACCCATCTTCATCCCAGAGCTCTTTCTCTCTGTGCAAGTCCTGCCTAACTTCTTCCTTCCTAGCTTTAGGTCATTTAGCTCTTTATTAAGCCAATTAGAGCAACACATCTTCACAGTGTACAAAAAGGTTATTCCTCAACATTATGAGGCAAACATTTTACCATTGGAGCCATTTCCTATCCCTACCATCTTAGGTGATACCAGATCCAGCTTCTTCCTTTCCCCATGTCATGCCTGTTGGATCA
This sequence comes from Phodopus roborovskii, assembly GCF_943737965.1. Lineage (NCBI taxonomy): Eukaryota > Metazoa > Chordata > Mammalia > Rodentia > Cricetidae > Phodopus > Phodopus roborovskii. The sequence continues at coordinate 8,605,591 of NW_026126598.1, read as the reverse complement.
TCACAGGACTGCTATACATGAACTAATGTTGGGTTTACTCTTCATCCTCATAGCTGAGGCTCTCTAGGTTTCTTTGTCTTCTACAAAAGAGTGCCAAAGAAACATTTCTCAGCATGAATAGAGGCTTTCCTTGTGTGGCCTGACAGGCCCAAGCATCTGCATAAATGGGTTTGTGTTTGGAGCACTTTTCTGTTGCACACTGGAGTCCCTCTTTCAAGAGGCTTCTGTCTGGACCCATTACTTGCTGCGATACAGATGTTCTATGAATTCTTATTTCCTTGCCCTCCAGGCTAGAGGCTAGAGCATCGTCTCTTTACGCTGTTAGAGTCTATGGTTTCATTTCCCAGTCTTGTCTCTTTCATACTCTTCTTTGCTGTTTTGAAAATAATATATAGAAAGAAGTTTCTTGAGGAAGGATTCTGGAAAGTGTGTGTGTGTGTGTGTGTGTGTGTGTGTGTGTGTTATTATGTGTGTATGTAACCATCTAACCATTGTTTTAAACTACAGGGGTCCTTTATTTTCTCCATAATTTCCTTAACACACACACACACACACACACACACACACACACACACACAGACTCAACTGAGAATCACCAACCTCCAAGACAGCCCTTCTTGGTGTCTCTCCATTCCTGCCTCTGGCATACCTGCAACTTTTCTTGGAGTTTTCAGTCTATGTATCCCACCTGTGACTATATTCACTTCCAGAGCATGGCGTGTATAATGGTTAGGTGTTCTGTAGCATTCCCATCTCTTCATTGGATGGAGAGATTTCAGAGCTTCCCAGCTACTTGTTCCTATGTGTCATTGATTTGTCATTTGGAAGTTAAGTCACCAACTTGAATGGTGGTCAATTGTTTGGAAACTTTCCCCTTGCCCCTGCCTCCTTTCAGTTAATGTATCTGTTTACTCTTCCACAAGTTGAAATACTTCCTGCTGTGTTTTATACATAACCGGCAAATCCTTGAGATTTACTCTAGGGATTGATTGGAAAAGCCAGTGTTGTACAAGGAGGATTAAAAGCAGAAATACAATACTTGGAATCTACTTAAGTGTCTCAGAGGCTGTCTTGTCTTCTCTCAATTTATACTATCATGGTCAAATAGGAGAAGAAAATTTGCATTTGCACCCTGCACATTTCCTATTATGATGGAAAGAATACAGGTTGGAGCTGGACATGTGGTGTGCACCTATAATCCCAGAATTCAGGAGGATCAAGAGTTCAAATCCAACCTGGGCCACATGAGTCCTTGATTAAAATATATTTAAGAATAACCCTACCTACTGGCTGATAGAAAGAAGGAAGGAAAGAAAAAAGAAAGAAAGGAAAGAAAAAAGAATGTATGAAAATTGGCAGGTAAACAAATAGATGGATCCATACATATATAGATATTCACATATAAAATATATACATAGTACACACACACACACACACACACACACACACACACACACACACACTCACACACATACCTATGGGCAAGGAATGATCAGATGGATATACAGGTAGAGGATTTGTTGAGGTGCTTCTCAGCCACCAAGATAGCACCACACTGCAAACTGCTCCTGTGTGGTGCTGCCTTAGGCTTGAGCAGCAAGCACTCACTGGCTGAGCCAGCTTCTCATCCACCTGACTCAGTACTAAAACTCCCAAGTCCACTTTCTCCACAGTGCAAGCCTGAGCCTAGCCTCTTCTTTGCTGCCTTTGCAGCTCCTTCCTGAATTCTCCAGTCATGATAAACTGCCACTGCCCTGCACACCCACCACCCTTGTTTTCATCTCTTCACAGACCCACCCACGCCACCTCCTGTGCACTGAGGGACAGTTCAGGTTAGAAAGAACCGAGAGCTCTGATGAAGTTGCACATTGGCTCTTCTCTGCCTCTGTCAGTTACTCACTGGGGCAAGGGGGCACAGAGATCATCCAATAAACAGTTTATTCACCGAGTACCAGCAATGAGCAAGGCTGAAGGGCAAGAGATAAGCCGCAAAATGCAGCCCCCTGCTCCCTCTCAGCCTCCTTTAAAAAACGATGTTTTGTATTCTTTGAAAGTTCTATACATCCATAAATATATAAACTTAAATAAGTATATAAATATGTTAATGGATCACATCCACCCATCACGTCTTCTCAACTCCCCCTAGTGCCCCTACACCCTCAGCCTCCCAGCTTCATGCTTTCACTTTTATATTAATAATCCCCTGAGTGCAGTTAGTACTGCCATATGTACTAACTGAGGCACGGGCAATCCACCAGTGGCCACATCCCCAAAGGAGATGACTACTTCCCTCATCAGGCATCAGCTGTCAATAGCTCCTCTGATTGGGGTGTGTCTTGGGCCCCTCCCCTATCCATGCTGGGATGTTGGCTGTCTGGAACAAGTAAACACAGCTGCTGGGAGTTGATACATGCAATAGCCACATCACATCCAGATGACAGTGTCTCATAGCTCTTTTCCCTATCCATCCACAGACTCTTACGTTCTGTCTTCCCTCTTCTTCCATTAAGACTCAGTAAGGGAGGGGGAGTTGATAAAAATGACCCACCTACTGCTGACCATTCAGAGGTATTTATACTCAGCACTTTAATCAGTTATGAATCTTTGCATTATTCACTATCCAGTATAAAAAGAATCTTCTCTGACCCAGCTTAATCTTCTTGGTCTATGTCTTCCATGCTCAGTCTCTGTCCTCATTTGCTTTCGGTGGCTTTGATAAAACACCTTGACCAAAAAGCAACTTGGGGAGGAAAGGGCTTATTTCAGCTTACACTTCTATATCACAGTCCATCATGGAAGGAAGTCAGGGCAGGAACTCAAACAGGAACTGAAGTGAAATCATAGAGGAATGTCCGCAGCTCACTCTCTGACTCTTGTGCAGCCAGCTTTACTATTCAGCCCAGACACAACTATCTAGGGATGGTAACACCCACAGTGGGCTTGGTCCTTCCACATCAATCATCAGTCAAGACTATTATCTGAAGACAGGTCCATGAGTCAACTTGATATGAGTATTCTTTAGCTGATTCTCTCTCTCCCCAGATGACTCCAGGTTGTGTTAAGTTGACAAAAACAAAACAAGCAAAGGACAACAAAGCTAACCAGAACAACCTCTTTAACTCCCTATTGCTTGCCAACTTGGATCATGACACCATCTTGGAGGATAGATGTACATCCATTTCTTCATCTTTCTATCCTTCAATCTGTGTATCCCTTTATCCCTCCACATCATGCATCAGCTTATTTCATATGGTACCTATGCTGAGTATCCTAAGGTATCTCTGATTCTCTAAGCAGACAATTCCCACCACATGTAAGACCTAGATCTTCTCTTAGGCATTCCTTTCCTCTGCTTTAACTGTATAATACCTGACAAATCTATCTACTGAATGCACACACTGAATGAATGAGAACTCATAATTTTTAATCATTTTTATTTTATGCATGTGTGCATGTTGAGTATATGTGTGTATGTGTACCACATATATGTAGATGCCCATGGAGGCCAGAAAAGGGTGTCAGATCCCCCTGGAACTGTAGTTACAGGCGGTATGAGCCACCTAACATTGGTACTGGAAAACAAAACCAGGTCCTATAGAAGAGCAGCAGGTGCTTTTAGCAACTGAGTCATATCTTCTGAGAGACAGAAGTTCATAGTTTATGACTGACAATGGTGACAACTTCAGAGTTTTTGGATTGGGCACCACCGTATGTGGTATAGTAATTACTTTTTTATTTATTTTATTTTTCTATTCATGAAAAATACTTGAAAAATGAAAGTTAAAGGAGGAAGGATTTATGTTAGCTCAAAGTTCACACCATGGTAGACAAGGCATCCATCGAGGTGGGGAAGGCATGATGGTGGGAATTTGTAGTAACTGGTCACATTTTGTGTATAGCCAGGAAGCAGAGAGAAATGAGTGCTGGTACTCAGCTCATCCCCCCCCTCCCCGTTTCATTCAGTCCTAGACCCCATCCCATAAAAATAAAAAGATGTTACCCAAGTTCAGGGTGTGTTTTCCTGCCTCAGTGATCTCACCTTTGGCACCCAGTGACTTGACTCCAAGGTGGCTTAAGATCCTATCATGTTTCCTGGTAATATCAACCATCACAATGGCTGAAGGGGGGCTGCTCACTAGAATTATGTGGCCTCTGTAGCCCATGGACCAGGTAAGCACATGCCACAGGTGTGGAACAGTTTCTCTGGTGGGGATGATGGATGTGTGCTTATTGATGTATAAGACAAGCAATGTGGGGGGTCATTTGGAGTGTGTAGTAATTAGGAGCATGTCACAAAAAATAGGCCTTGGGTTCCAAGAGGTCTAGGACTCAAGGAGTAGACAAACATCCTTTCACGAGAAATAACTGAGCACGTCTTCTCTCATAGAACAGTTTGTTATATTGTTCTTTTTTCAGCCTAGAATTATTGTTTTCTTGTCAGCTCTTCCTTCCCCTTACAGATCCTAGTAGGGCAGTAAGCTCCTCTAATGTTCTTGTTTTGTTTTTGTGTTTTTCTTTCTCTCCAACAGATGCATCTCTATTATAGATTCTGTAGAATGATCAGCTTGGTTAGAATATGGTTACTGGGGATGGTTAGGCTGTTGTATGTGGAGAGACAAAATTATCTTTGGCTGTCTTTTGTTCTATTATTATTATTATTATTTTACCCTGATTTATTTATGCATGCCATGGTATAAATGTGAAACTCAGAGGATAACTTGTGCAAGTCAATTTTCTTCTTTCACTATCTGTGTCTTGGAGATCAAATTCAGGTCATCAGGATTAGTAGCAAGCACCTTTATCTGCTGAGACATCTCTCCCTCCCTCTTTAGTGTCCTTAATAGCCACCTGTCTGGTCAGACCCTTACATCCTTGCAATTTATCAGGTAAAACCTGCAGGATCTATTAAGTTTACAGGATGCTAGTTTCCACCAAACACAAGTTAAGAATGAGATATTATCTGAAACTTCTAGCAGAGCTTCCCCTCTTTGCCATACCCCGCCCTTTTGAAGTCCCTGCTGATGTATTTGGTTGGTTGGGAACTTTTCTTCCTTTTACACTATAACTATATTAGTTCAAACTGCTTCTATGGTGGCAGGAAGTTCATGGTGGAAGGAAGTAGTTCAAACTGCTGCCACGGAGGAACTGCAGGAAGCCCAGAGAATCCTAACTCACAGCCTGTGGTTAAGCAGAATAATTTTCTTTTCAGGAATTCCCAGGTGCAGCTGTTGGTGGTCCAGGGCGCACCTTTGAGAATTGTTGGCTTCCGGTGTGCTGTGAGCCCAGAACACAGATCAAGCATCACTGTCTTGCTGTCTCAGGGCCTCTAATAGAGGCATCTTAGAGGAAGCAGTATGTGCATTGGACACAAACTTGTACATGAAAATCAGCTTATACACCCTTCTATGATTTGCAGGTGAAGAAAGTAACATGTTGTGTCTACACTTGTAGATACAGGAAAAATTCAGGGATGCTGAGGGTTCTGTAGGCAGGTGTATTAGGCAGGGAACTCCATGGAGCAGAATCCAGCAGGAGACAGGGACTGGCAGGTGATCCTGGGGTCCAGATGGGAAGCCACATTGAAAAATTCAAACTTGATCCTTTGGGTCCCAGGCTTTTAATCAGGAGAGTAATGCAATTCCCTCTGCCTAATTGTGTTGTAATTGTTCATTCATTAGAGATAAAAAGGTATTAATCACAAACGATGCCAAGAAACATGCGGGTAAAAGGAGCACAGTGTAAAATAATATTGACAACAGTTTACGGCTGGCCTGTCAGCAGGCCCATGGGTGTGGGTTTTACTTGCACATTTTCATTGACTCACTCTGTAGCAGGCCTTGCTGCTACTCTCGGCCCATATTAGTCAGGAAAAACCTGAGGTTTAGGGAGGTAAATACCGGGTCAAGCAGAAGCATAAGGACTGCTTTCATAGCTTAGAACTCCCCTTTCCTCTCTCTTCCCATTGCGTCCTTTCCTCCCTCCCCCTTTATCCTTCTATTTTCTTCCTGTTTCCCCTCCCTTTCTTCTCCAACCTTCTATCCTTTTCTTCCTTCTTTCTTCCTTATCTCCTCCCTCCTTTTTCCCTCTCTTCCTTCCTTTCTTATTTTTTGTTTTTTAGTAAACTCTCACCATATAGCCCAGGCTGGTCCGGAACTTAGTATGTATCCTAGTTTGGCTTCAAACTCCTTATCTTCCTACCTCAGCCTCCTGGATTACAGACCTTCACCACCACGCTCAATTTAAACCTCCTTTTCCTCTACAGTACCTCGAATTCCAGAACTGTTTCTCTAAACACCCTTTCATCCCAAACTTGTTGCACGTAACATGGGGAGCGTTCCTGCCACATTTGGGGAAGTAGTTCAAGCCCTTGCCACACCCTTTCCCCACAAATGCCAGCTCACAAAGTATGAGGCAGGCAGGTGACACTTCTTCTTATCAGAGCATCTTGCTCTTCACAGTGTGGTAATGTCATCACCAGGGGACCCTTGGGATCTATCACTGTCAAACCAGAAGGCTCTTTTTGCTGTTGTTGTTGTTGCTTTTTTAATCCATTCTTGCAAACTCAGGGCTTTTCAGACCTTTACAGCTGATCGCAGATAGTGCGCTACAGATAGCTGACTTAAATCTCAGCGAGACGGGAAACAAGGCGATGCAAGGTACCAGGCATAAAATAAACCGTGCTGGCTCTTTTCGGGAGATAAAACATAACTCTCTGTAGGCGCAGCGCCATGAAAGCCCTTGGAGAGAGAGGCGATCTTGTCAGGAATTGTATCTCATTTAGCACCATTGTTTCCCGGGCGCTGCTTTAGAATGAAAGTCATTCATCTTGCTTTTGTTTCCAGTTGCCTTTTATTTTTTTTTCCGCTCTGCACAGAGATTTCTCTTCCATTAGCAAGAAGTACTTTTTTCCTTTCCTCTTGCCTCACGAATGGGACTTTCATCTTCCCTGTGTTTATGCCTGGCTCTCAGGGCCCCAGTTCAATGGTTTCTTTCTTCCTTTTGCCAAGTGGCAATTTAGATAATACAGAGAATACTGCTGTGAAATGGATGAAAATATTCTAATGATTCCAATCCTTGCAAATGTGTGCGTGTGTGAGGGAGAGAGTAGATGTGAATGCCTGTGAGTGTTCATATGAGAATATATGCAGGTGTGTGTTTGTGTGTGTGTGTGTGTGTGTGTGTGTGTGTGTGTGTATGAGTAGAGGTGCACACATGCACAGTGTACCAGGGCTATAGATATCATCATCATTTACAAATTCAAGAAATACATTTTGTTAAAATTTAGTTATTTTAAATTATGTATATGTGTGTGTGTCTGTATGCATAAAGGTGCAGGCGCCTATAAAAGGACATTGGACCCCATGGAGCTGGAGTTACAGGCAGTTATGAGCTGAGGAATAGAGGACAATCTCTGCTGTCATTTGTTGGGCACCATCTACCTTGAGATAGGGTCTATTACTGTCCTGGAGCTAACCAAGTAGGCAAGGCTGGTTGGCCAGTGAGCCCCAGGGATCCAGCTATCTCTACCTTCCTGGTGTTGGGGTTGCAATCATGCACCAACATGTCTGGCCTAGGAGACAATAATTGTGAAGCTCTGCCAAGTGTTCAGTGCTGCTGAGTGTGGAAAAGCAGCTGCTAGGTTCTCGCTGCTGCAGGAGAGCCGAGTGTATAACTAAAGAGAAGGCAGTACAAAATGCCTTTAATTATGGCATGCGAGTTACAGAGCAAGATGAGAGATAAAAGATGCCCTGGGGCAAATATCCAGGCTCTGTTCTCTGTATTTGGAGAGAGAAAGGGATTCATAATGGAAATTCATAATTCATTATGAGTTTTATCAGAAGGCTTTCTGCAAAGACAGAGATGAAGTAGCTAATCACTTCTTGTCACCAGGTCCTGTTCTCTTTATTACAGGATCTCCTTTTGGCTTCAAGCACCTTTAGTAAAAATTGAAAGCTCTGGCTTTGTGGCCATGGAACAGCATTCAAAAAGCTGTACTGAGTCACAGTTATGTAGAAATTTCCTGAGGGGAAACATTCCATCCTGGTGGGAGGCTCACTAAGTCTCAGGAAATAAACAACACACGAGTTTCAGGAAGGCCCTGGAACTGACCAGATGGATACTGAATGCCCCTTACATAATCAGTTAGGATTGCTGAGGAGAAGGAGAATAGTTCGGATGCTTGAAAGAGGCAGACCAGCAGAGCTGCCTAGAAGATACCTACTTTATCCTGTCAACCAGCCTGCAAGTCATGAAAAGCACCAGTTATAGCTTTAACAGGTCATCATTAGCCTGGGGTAGGTTTTCAGTGATGTATCTGCTTTCAAGTTATCCCTGATCCTGTAAGTGACCCCAATAAAAACTCATTGGTTCAGATATTCTGGTCTATCGCTATAGTGTGTTCCCTATCTGGGGTGTCAGACATTTGTGTCATCTCTCTCTAGGAAGTATCACATAACAGCTGGGCACAGTGATACAAACTTACAGTATCCACATGGAAGAGTTGGACAAGGGAATTCCTGGAGTTTTCTGGGCAGACAGCCTAGCCTACCCGGAGAGGCCCTGTTTTAAAATAAAATAAAATCTAAAGTGAATGGCACCTGAGGAATGGATAACTGAAGGCACACTGTGGCTTGCAAGGGCATGTGCACACTCACGAACATGTACTTTTATGTGCCTGCACACTCATGAACATTTATGCACATACACACCCCATGTCACTTTTGACATGTTCCTATTTATTATTTGTATGTTGACTGAGTGGGTCTCAAGTATAAACTTTGTAGAGGACATTACTATCTAATGTCAAAAGGTCTGACATGCTTAGTCCTTTCTCCATGGAGGAAAGTCTCATCAGCTGCACTGTATCATGGGAGATGGCATCACAGCTGCAGCATGGGAAAGGAAGAGATCACAGGGTGGAGTTGGAAGACAGAGAGGAGACTAGGAAGAAATCACTCTCGCCCTTTTATGTCAATATCCCCTAGAGTGGGTCTTGTTTCTTCATCTCTTAGTTAAAGAATTGAAAATAAGGGCTCACACAGACTTGCAAATACTAGACAACTTTATCCAGAGCAAAGTGTGACTGTAGATTAGAGAGGGATAAATTGTCAAGACTGTCAGTAATCCGCATGAATGAGCATATCTAAGGGACTACATTATTACTTGGGGCTTCCTTTTTTGGGATCTAAGGAAAGGAGGAGCTGGTTACTAAAGGGCATGGGTTCATCTCTATTTTGATTGATAGCTCAGGACATGTAATCGTTATGCTTCTGTGCATGTTCTCTTTCCTTAAATGCACTCACTTTTAATCATATACACAACCAATTACACACAGACATAAAATGATAAACAAGGGTTTTCTCCTAAAAGTTCATAAGAGGACACAACTTGTCTTACTGCTCATGCAGCCTAAGCCAGTTCAGGCTTCATTACCTCTCCTTCATGGCCAGATGCATTGGGAACACTGTGGAACATAAATTATCTGAATTTGATTCTTACTATGGGTAGAAAAATAAGTACCCTTGTTCAGAGATGAGAGTATATGCATGCCAATGCATGCAAATGGCTGGGGGTTCTCTGGTTGCTAGTTGCATTGTCTGGAGAGGGCTGTGTGTTGAGAGCACGTGCAGGTGAAGATACTAGGTTGTCAAGTGCATTATTACAAGAGGGTGTGTGTGCATAAACCAAATCATATGGTGTGCCGGGACACTAAACTCCTGTGCTTGCCTGCCTTGGTGCTGTGATAGAAGCCGATCTTCTAAGCTTCTAAGCCAAGCTGGTCGTGGTCATGATATCCTGTTCAAAACTGCCTGAAGGATTTTGGTCTCCAATCCTCATTCTGTTCTGTTAGTTCCCATGTCTGCCTTCAGAACTTGTTCACCATCACCAGCAGAAGGAAAGTTCCTTGGAGATTCCTGGGAAGGTTTGAACCTAGCTTCCCATAGCCCAGATCCAGATCCAGAATGCGGCTCAATGAACTTCCATTGGTAGTGTTGTCTATGTCTAATTTTTCCTGGGGAGATGTGAACAGATGACCAAGGGCCCCATGGATGGACCAAAGAAACTGTCCACTCAAGTCTAGCTTGGTGAGCTAGTGAGTTTATTGAGATTACTTAAGTGGGCATATGGGTGAGAGGCTACTGATGAGAACATAACTCAAAAGGTAGATAAATTACTGAAGAGTCCAGCCAAACATGGGTGACTCATGGGAGCTTGTATCGCTGGAGCTCTCTACATGTCTTGCAGGCAGCTGGAATGATTGGGGGATTCTTCCTGTCTCAGTCTTTGTGACCACTTCTGTGACCTCAGGGAGAGCTTGTGAATCCTGTAAATGTTGTTTACTTCCTGAGACTTACACATTTCTTTACTCCTAGATATTAGGGATTCTCCCTACAAGAAGGAAATTTTCAGTTAACAGGAAATGGCTACATAACCCGTATGTTGGCTGGTCTGGTTTCTAAGTCTTCTTCAGGCAGCCCAGATGGATTTTCCTGCATGGCTCTGCTCAGTATTGGGTACTATACTGTCTTTCCCTCCTCTTCAACTTCAGAGGAGCTCTGCCTCCCTCATTCTATGAAGATCAGTGTCTGATGCATTGTTACTCTGACCTTGTCTTGCCTCATTTTGCGTCTAGCTCTAATTGGTGTTTATGCTTCCAGCGTTCTCTGTCTGATGTTCCTTCTTCAGTGACCCTCAGGGACCCCTGTACCAGCTTTTGGAATTTGCCTGCTGAACTTGAACCCAAGCACCTCACATCCCATGAGAACAAAGGAACATGAAGCCCGCCCTGTCTTAGAATCTCACCAGCCCCACACAAAGGCTAGCTTTGTTGTGTTTCTGCATCTAGCCTCATCAATAAGACCTTGGTAATAGCAGGAAGGGAGCTCAGAGGGCAGGAACACAGCATTACATCACCACATTACCTCCTCAGATGCATTTCCAAGGCCAGCAAACTCAATTAGCTTGTTGGTAATAGCTGTACCAGCAGTGGGAAGCTTGCAGCAGAGTTTATCCTTCTGAGGAAGGACACAGGAAGCAAATGACAGTGTTATTCTCCAGGCAGAGATGCCAGAAAATGCACTGCCCCCAGATCTGGTCAGCCAACAGCAGTAGGGTGGATATCAAAGTTGCACATATAGACCTTCATGTCCTACCAGTGCTAACACTGACAGAAGTTTGCATTTGTCTGTAAGCTAAATAAGTTTTTCACTCTCTGAGATGCTTTTAAATTTTCGGTAGTGAATTCCTCAGTTATACCACTGAGGGAAGGTTCCATGCAGCCCTCAAACATCAACTTAGAGATGCTCACATTCTATGGCAGGAAGGACAAATCACACTTCTTTCAAAGTAATCCCAATTTCCTGACTTATCTTTAGCCCTAAAACTCATTTTACCTCCTTCTTTTTAGAACAAGAATAGATTCTACAGGGTCCCATGTTGGCTCTGACAATGCTAGTGTGGCACTCATTTAGAGCCATGTGGATCAATACTGTGTTTCAAATGACTCATATATCATACATTTCCTGAAGACTGATTCTAAGCAGGGCTCATTTTCTGGGTACCAATCTTCTCCCCTCCGGCAGACCGTCTTTCACTTATTGATGGCTGAGGAAAGCCACCAGGGTGCAGAGAAAAGTGAAGTCTGATTCCTAAGAAGTCTCCTCCTAAGGAGGACCTACTCCATTTCCTGAGAATCCCCTGGTAGACCAGACATCTGTATATCTTTAGGGTTGGCAAGATGTCCATGTCTGTAGAATGCTTGCTGTTCAGGTGTGGTCCTGGTGTCCAGCTCTAGAATCCACATAAAGGAGAGTGTGCTTCTGTGTACTTCTAAGGCCAGCATCAGAGATCTAGGGATAGAAACATGCCCAAGTCCCTAGCCCAGCCTAAATAATCAGTGACCTCTGTTCAGATTGAGACTTTGTGTCAAAAAACAAGGTATGGAATGATTGAGGAAGACATGTGATGTCAGCTTCTGATCGTCATAGGCATGTTCATAGCTTTTGTGTAACAGCATGCACATGAGCACATATATCCCTACACATTTATGTGCAGACATACTCCCATGTAGGCATTTACATGTTACATGTTACAACATGAACATGTATACTCACACACACATAAAGAGGGGATACATTTCTAGCCATGCTGCTCTTCATCCCCTCCATTCCCAGGACTTAGGAGTATGTGTTTGTAGTTACAGTTTCCTTGCCTCTCTTGTTTCCTCTTTTTGTTTACAATGAAGCCATATAGGTTGCTGCAGATAAAGTATATTTTGGGGTAAGTATGAGTTTCTTTTTAAAGTCTGTCACTCACAAGTTGGGTGACTGCTCTGAGTCTCAGTAAATGAAGGTGAGCAACATGGTGAAAAGAAAACATAAATGAGATTAAGTGGGTAGATTGAAAATTAAATAAATAAATGATGGATGGATGGATAGATGGACAGATAGATGACAGATGAGTGGATGAATAAATGACTAGATAAGTGATATAGAGATAGATGGTAATAAGTGGATGGATATATGAACACATAATGGCATATTAGGCAAATGACAGATTGTATATAGATTATATAATATATATATACATATATATATACATATATATATATATAGTATATAGATTGTATTAGTGGTCCTAGGTTTTATAAGAAAGCAGGCCGCACAAGCCATGAATAGAAAGCCAGTAAGCAGCATCCTTCCCTGGCCTCTGCATCAGCTCTTGCACTCAGGTTCCTGCCCTGCTTGAGTTCCTGTCCTGATTTCCTTCCATGATGAACAGTGAAATCCAAGTGTAAGTCAATTAAACCCCACCAACACCACCACCGCCAACTTGCTTTTGGTCATGGTGTTTCATAGCAGCAATAGAAACCCTAAATAAAACAATGGGGGGATGGGTAGTGTATTATACTTTCGTTATTTGTATCACCCTTTGAGCAGTGGCGATACATCATGGTGGGTAGTAAATGGCAAAGCAGAGATCACATCATGGCAGGCAGCAAACACGGAAAAGAAGACAGATGAACAGGAAAGGCCTAGGGCATGCTATAACTCCAATGACACATGCTAATGATGTGCTTCCTCCAATTAGAACTTGCCTAATGCCAAAATGCCACTATGTTACAATCCAGTGAGGGACTAATCCATCAATTGATTATATCGGAGCTTCCACAATCTAATCCTCTCTGGAAAAACCCACATGAGATACACCATCTCCTAGGCACCTATCAAACCATTCAAGTTGATAATGGAGACTAACCACCATAGATGGCCAGATGGCTGTATGAATGAATGGGTGAATGGATAGTTAGATGAATGGATGGATGGGTGGTTGGATAGATGAAGGCACGGATAACTTTTCAATCAACTTGTAGAATTGTAACTGTTTTAATCCAAGAACATTGGAGTGGTTTATTAGGTAGTAAAGACTCATGGTACAACATCAGAGGAAATGTTTTTTAAAGGAATAGGCAGAAAAAAAAGAGCTTACTATAGAATAAACTATTATAAAGCTTGAAATAGTTGTGAAGAGAAACTATGATGAGACCATCATAAGCCATGGAATTATGTTTGTCCTTAAACTGACCAGGCTGTCTTTCTACAACCCACTTCTTTCCATGTAACCTTGTAGATTGAAGTATTTAAGGGTTGTGTCTGTATTTTGATTTGAGCCTCAGAAGCCACACACATGCATCTATCCCTGCCTCTAAGTGGGCCTTTTGACACTGATGTATTCCTACCTTACCAACTGAGTTTTAGCTTAGAAATTTATAAATACTTATGTGTTAAGAAGTCACCATCCTACTACATGTATTTTGCTATTCTCTATTCCTCTCTTATATATAACCTGGTGTGTCACCTCCTTGGTCTAGTTCTGATTCTGGCCTTACCAGGTATCTAGGCAAACCTGACTTCAAGGAGTTGGTACTACGTCATTGGCTGAAATTTGAGGAACTCAGCCTGCCACATCTCATCCCCTTTAGGCTGCATCCCCTTTTGATTTCTCATGCCCTCTCCAACCCCAGTTTTCCTGGAAGTTATCAGCTGCTTTTCAACCCCATGGCTCCACTCCCTCGCCATTAGCTGCAGGCAGCCCCACCCAATACCTTGTTCTGTCCAACCCCACAGAAGAGCAGCATTTCTGAAGTCAGCAGCCAAATCTCTTGTAAAGGATTCCTGGAGGTGGATTACATCTTCTGCAAAACTTATTAACTTGTGAATCCTTATTGCAGGGGGTTGGGGGACACCTGAAAGTGTTTTCAAGTAGCAAGACTGCACTTGATTTGTGGAGAGGAATTTTCTATTTGAGAGAGGGAGAGAGAAAAAAAATACCCTTTTCTGCACTTCAGTAAATGAAAAGACTATACCGTTAAAAAGCACAGAAACAAAACAAAACAAAACAATTCTTCAGTGTTTGTGTGAATACCTTTAAACAACACTGAGACAAATGTGCATGGAAGATAATGTCAGAGACATAAGACACACTAGTGGTTTTAGAGAATTAGAGCCCAGGGGAGGCTAATAGGAAATCTATTACTATTTTGTTAGAGATTGGATGTCAAGAGCTCCCCACCAAAGACTCACATGTTGAAGGCTGGGTCCCCTGATGGTGGAGCTCTTGAGAGGTGATGGGATTCTGAGGGCTCTAATTTCATCAATGGTTTAATCCATTGATGAGTTCCTGGCTGAATGGGCTCTGAAGATGAATTCATGGATGGTAATAGTACCCTCAAGATCCAATTGCCTCTCAATGGCACCACCAGCTGAGGAACCTGCCTGCAACACATGAGCCTCTGAGGATATTTTATATCCAATCTGGAACAGGCAATGGGATGAGCATACTTGTTTTAATTACAATATCCTCACCACAAGGTGCTTGGTTGATTGGTGTCTGTGAAATCTCTCTCTCTCTCTCTCTCCCTCTCGTGTGTGTGTGTGTGTGTGTGTGTGTGTGTGTATGTGTGTGCGCGCGCGCGTGTGTGTCCATGGGTATATGTATGTGAATGTGAGTGCAAGAATCTAAGAAGACCAGAGTAGAAGAGGACATTAAGTCTTGGAATTGAAGTCACAGGCTGTGGTGAGTCTCCTGATGTGGGTTCTGGGAACTAAGGGAAGCTGAGGCAGTAGGATTATCATTAGTTTAAATCCAACCCTGGTTATACAGTTGATTACAGGCCAGCCTAGGTTATAGAATGAGACCATTTTTAAAAAAATTAAATAAAAATTAAGGGCTGACTGCACTGACTTATGTCTGCAAACCCAACCAATGAGAGGGGCTGAAGGCAGGCACATCCTTGGAGCAGGTTGACCAACCTGTTGGGCCAAATTAGCAAGATCTAGGCTTAATTAAAGACCCTATCTCAAAAAAAAAAAAAAGGTAGAGATAGAGGAACATGCCCAACTTCAATGTCTGACCTATGAGCATGCGTGCACAAAAGGAAATTGAATACAAAAAAAGTTCTCAGATTGATCTAATCTATGTTTCAAATATCCTAACACCAATGGTCAATTACAGGAAAATTACCCATGATGCCTCCAGGTGACAAGCAGAACTATTGAATTTATCGCTGTAGCACATATTTATGGAGCATTTATTATATGAAATAACATCATCTAAAACCTCAGAGAGTAGATCAAACATAAAATGACTATGTCAAGTTCTGGCACAGTCCAACAGTCCTGAATGTAGGGATGTAGACCCCTTTCTGGATATAGACCCTTTCCTGTTTAGAGATGGATTTTTTGGATTTCTAGCAAGTAGTGAGACTTCTGTCATCATATATATGCAAGTAGATGATACATGGCCACTTGCCCATTTCTGGAATACAATCCAATGTTTTTATAATTATAATGATCAAAAGTTGATTATTTTTAACTTAAAGTTTTAATGTTATGTGTATGGGGGTTTTGCCTGCATGTATGACTTCTCGCCCATCAATGTGACTGGTGCCCTCAGAGGCCAGAAAAAGGGTGTTGGAGACCCTGGAACTGAAGTTACAGATAGTTGTGAACTGCCATGTGATTGATGGGAAATGAACTTAGGTCCTGTGGAAGAGCAGCCAGTGCTCTTAACTGCTGAGTCATCTCTCTTTCCCCAAGAGTTGATTCATTCATTCTTTCTTTCTTTACATGTCGATCCCAGTTCCCTCTCCCTCCCTCCCTCCATCTTACCCTCTCTGCCCCCTCACATGTACCCTGACCACCCTCCCCTCCCATCCCCCCACCCCAATTCCACATGTAGGGCAATGCCATCCAGATGGGGTCATGTAGATCTGTCAAGTCATTTGAAGTAGGGACTAGGACTTCTCTCCTGTCTCTAGGTTAAGGCAGTATCCCTCAATGGGGGCTGTGTCTGCAAGGTCCTTTTGTGCACCGAGAATACATCCAAGAGTTGATTCTTAAACTGCAGTCTATTCTTTGTGAGCTGAGCTTTGAAGAGCACTCACCTAACATGTAGAAGGCCCTGGATTCAACCTCTAGCACTGCATAAGCCAGGTGAAGTGTCACTCACCTGTAATTCCAGCATCAAAGTGATAGAGGCAGGAGGATCAGAAGTTCAAGGTTTTCTTTGGTTATAGTGAGAGTTTGAGGCAAGTTTGGGCTACATGAAACCCTGTTTTGTTTTTTTAAGCCTCAAAGTTGATTTCACAAACATGAAAATACTAAAATAATGGAATCACTATGACCCACAATCCTTTCCTTCCGTCCCCTCTTACTCTCTCTCTTCCTCCTTCCTTCCCTCCTTTCCCTCCTCCTCTGTGTCTGAACCCACCCTCCCATCTCTCCAACAGGGATTTTTACTCTGATACTTCATGAGTGTAAAAGGTTTCCTTGTCCTTCATGAGCCAAATTGGTTCAGTTATGAATTTGTATTTTAAAAGCAACATGGGTAGCCCACAGAATGTACAGGGGATTGATGAGTGGCAAAAGAAATCCATCTAGAAAGTACTTTCTAAATGTATCTAGATGGGGTTGAAGTGAATAGCTCAGTGCTTAAGATTGCTTATTGCCTTTTCCCCTTCTTTTTTGTTTTTTTGAGACAGGGTTTTGTGTGTGTGTGTGTGTGTGTGTGTGTGTGTGTGTGTGTGTGTGTGTGTGTGTGTGTGTGTCTTCAGCTGCCCTGAAGCTTGCTTTGTAGGCTCACAGAGATCTGGCTGCCTCTGCTTCCAGAGTGTTGAGATTAAAGGTGTGTGCCAATGCTTCCCAACTTGCTGCCTTGATGACTGCTTTTGCAGAAGACCTCAGTTGGGTTCCCCACATCCATGTTAGGTAGCTGACAGTTAGCAATAACTCCTGCTCCAGGGAATCTGACTCCTTCTTCTGGACTTACCAGGCACAAAACACATACACACATAAACACACACACACACACACACACAGATATTAAAATATCTCTAGGATTATAGTTTACTATGGTAGATCCTGTGATTGCATTGTTCAAGTTGGTCATGCATCAAGTGTTAGATATTCTGTGATTGTTTGTGCCTGTGCATGTGTGTGTATGTAGGGGTGGTATGTGTGTATAGGTATGATGTGAGTGAGTGTAGGTAGTCTGTATGTATATAGGGGTGTTGTGTGTGTGTAGGAGTGATGTGTGTGTATAGGAGTGGTGTGGTGTGTGTAGGGCTACGATGTATATGGAGAAGTGGTATGTACATGTGTGAAGTAACATTGTGTGTATGTAGGAGCGGTGTGTGTGTGTGTGTGTGTGTGTGTGTGTGTGTGTGTAGGGGTAGCATTTGTGTGGAGGAGTGGTGTAAGTGTGTAGAGGTGGTATATATGTATGTAGCAGTGGTGTATGTGTATAGGAGTGGTGTGTGTATATAGTGGTAGGGTATGTGGAGAAGTGGTGTGTTTGTAGGGTAGGTATGTATATGGATGTATGGTGTGTGTGTGTGTGTGTATGATACATGTGAGTGGCATACAGGTGTGCAGTGTAAGTGTATATGTATGTGCATGTGTGTATGAGTGATAGTAGATGTCTGAGAGGATGTCGGGCATCCTGCTTTATCATTCTCCACATTATCCCATCCAGATAGAGTCTCTCACTGACCCTGGGATTAGGTTGCCAGCCAGTAAGCCCAAAGAATCCTCTTATATCAGCCTCACACAGCCCTGGGGTTACAGGTGTACCCTGCCGTGCTCAGCTTTTTATACAGGTGCTAGGATCAAAACTCAGGTCCTCATGCTCGCACAACAAAAGCTCGTATCCACTGAGCCAGCCCTTTGCAATTTTTCACATTTTGTGCTAGAGTGATCCTACTACAGAATGATTCTAATGTTTAAAGAATGGTTTTGGATGTTCAGGGTGGCCAGAGGGTGATGGTAAGCAAGGGGTCACAGGAGGAGCAGAGAGCTCATAAAGGTGACCATTCATTTGGTTTCCACTGCTCCCGACAAAACAGTCCTGGTTATTTCCCCGTGTGTCTTCCAGTCAGGCATGTGACCTCATGATAGCTCCCTTGTGAGGCAAGGCTTTTCTCATTTCCTAGCTCCTAATCTAATAGAAATGACTAAACTAGTTGGCTGGCTCTGTTCGCAAGACGAGGAAAATATTCTAAGATCAATCATGGCATCTGAACCCTCCTTCCTCTGCAAAGATGTTATGGGTGGGTGGGTGGAGATGGGCTGGTGCTCTGTTGACCCTGGCATGTCTCCTAGCAACTGTTAGTCTATGGTCTATCTCTTGACTATTGGTTGAAATCCAATAAAGGTGTAACTATTTCCATAGCTGGGCCAGGATGGTGTTCCCACACTGTGTAAGCCGCCAGCTGCTTGTCTTCTATGCTCATTAGAAGTTGTTTTACAACTTGATTCACTGTCTGCCTGCCTGTGCCAACCCTAGTATTGGACCTTGGTTTCCAGATTGCAGTCTCCAAATATCTCCTTATTAAAGGCATTTAAAAAATAATATCCTCTCGGAGAGCTGCCCAGAGGGTTTTCAATTTTTTTTTTTTTTTGAATTTCCACTTATACCCATGGGATACTCAATGCAAGTTTCCCCCTTGTTAGAATTCATTTGGCAGGAGAAGAGAATCTTGGATATGGACTTAAAAGTAATTTAACATTTGTAGTGAAGGAGACTGCTACAGTAGCTTAGCTGTGGGGTGGCTGAAAGAGGACTGGCCTGTGTTCTACCAACCAGCACAAACTGCAGATTTTACTAATACTTGATTGCTTGCAGTGCTAGACCCCAGGAGGTTCTACCAAGGGCTGACATCATCTCTAGATGATTAAGATGAACACAGAAAAATGGTTTTCCTGGGGCTTGAAACAAATATGTGTGCTTCATTAATATACCTACATATATGTGCATGCAGTCATGTTTGTGTGTATGCATGTATGTACATGTAGCGATGGGTCAGCTTCAGGTATCTTACCTGGTTCCTATCCACCTTGTGTTTTGAGACAAGCTTTCTGCTGAATGCTTATCTCTAAGCTGGGTGTCATTCTCAGCCTCACTTACTCACCAGGGCTGAGGAAACGTCACAGAGGAGGAGGTGGAAAGAACTAAGTGATGGATGGGAAGGGTGCTGTGAAATATCTTCTGTATATGAAATAGTCATTGCACTTATGAACTCACAGTCTCTACGGTTACCTGTACAAGACATATACAAGATCATGCCAGTCAAAATTCCAACATAGATGAAGTAGGTACTCTTCAGGTTTCACCCTTTTCTGTTCTTTGTTAAGGTAAAGCCATTGATAGACTTTCTATGCTCCAGTGGATAACCACATGCTCATGCATGCATGAACAGCATTAATCAAATTAATGGGCTATCCAAAAGAAGAAGGCAAGACATTGAGAGGGGGATGTGTTGAGCTGGAGGGGAAATGAGGAAAGATATTATCATAGTATCTGTTGCATATACATATGCATATGAAATAACAAAGGATAGAGAACAATTACTAGTTTAAAAAAGAGACAGGGTCTGTTACTGGCCTAGAGATCATACCTTCAAGTAGACTGGCTGGCCAATGAGCCTCATGGATCCTCCTGCCTCTATCCTCCCCATTACTTCAATTGCAAGTGAACGCCATTGCATCCAGCTCTCATTATTCAGATTCTGGGGATCAAATTCAGGTCCTCATGTTTGTGTGGCATCCAGACAGCCATCTTCCCAGCCCAACATCAACATTTTAGGAGCTCATCAATGCTACATTGATGCTATCATCTTTCCCTTGCTTCCTAGACAATATTCCCACTAAAATGAAGTTTTAAAGAAAAGAAAATGTGTTTCAGTAGATGTCACAAAGTTTCTAGAGTTTGGGAAAAGAACACAAAGAAAGGGTAGGATGTGCTAGGAATATAAGCATAGTTTGTTTCTAGGGGCACATACAGGGATATGTATTTGCACATGTGTGTTCCTGCATGTACAGGACAGAAGTCAACCTCAGATGCTGTTATTCTTCAGGTACTGTCATCCTGTTTCTGGAGGCAGGGACTCTCAATGATCTGTAACTCCCCCAAATAGTCTAGCCAGCAAGCACTTGGGGTCTGCCTGTCACTGGCTCTCCAGCTCTGAGATTACAAAGGCATACCACCACACATGAATTATTTTACATAGGTTATGAGGAGCCAACTCAGGTCCTTATGTTTGCATGGCAAGCCCTTAACTGACTAAGATGTTTCTGCAGCACCCAAGTATTTTAAATTACGATCTGAGACCATACTCAGGAATGTGAAGGGAAGACGAAGCTGCCTCCCTCACCATTAGTACTGTAACAGACGCTGATGTGGATAAAGGGACACAGGAAGAGATTCCTGGGAGGCAGTTGTCATCCTACCAATGGGCTGTGTGTCTATTCTAAATAGGTAAGATCAGGAGAGAGGGACCACAGGACAATCACCCGAGGGGATCCCAAATGCCTCTGGATAACATTGGAGCTAGGTATCTACCTCACTTATACCTGAGCTATTGAGACAGGCTTGTGCTCCCCCAGTCACCATCAGCAGAAATGGGCATTAACTGCTGAACTATCCATCCAGCCCACTCTGTTTTTATTCTTGTTTTATTGATGCAAGGTCTCATGTGTCTCAGGTTGATTTCCAACTTACATAGCCAAGTATGCCATGAACTGCTGCCTCCATCTCCCTGTTGCTGGGATCACAGGCGTGTACTGTCACCCTCTGTTTATCAGTGGGGGGGGGGATGGAACTAGGCGTTCTTGCATGCTAGACACTCTACAAATTGAGCCACATCCTAGCCTGGAAAGAAAATAAAATGAGAATTATAATTAGAGTTTAGATGTGATGTCAGACTAGATTATTTAAAACACTTGGCAAAAAATCATTCTTTATTATTCCTTGTTTCTTTTGTTTGACCTTTAAAACGACCGGGGAACATTTTCTTGCCTTAGACTGACCTGAAAGCTTAAGGATGTAATTGGAATTTCGTGTAACGTGAGAGAAGTTGGAAGACAAGGGGAATAGAGTATCTTAAATCACAGTTGCAGGTGGAATAATCATGGTTTCTATTCATATCAATCTCATTAGTGTGTATACAGTTGTTTTAAAAGACAAGTAAGTAGCTTCAATACAAACAAAAATTAAAACATGTACATTATTGGGGGCTGGAGAGATGGTTCAGTGCTTATAGTTCTTTCAGAGGACCCGGGTTTGATGCCTAGTACCAACATGGCATCTCACAGCCATATATAATTTTGGTTCAGGGGACCCAACATCCTCATTGGGAACTCTAGGCAGATGATCTACAGCTCAGCCATACCTCAGTGCCTTACTGGAGGGCTCTAGGCAAGTACTCAACCACTGAGCTACATCTGCAGTCCCATGGTTTCTACATATAGGAAAAATATTTATTAAAAGACCATTTCTTCTTCCTGCTGTGTACAGACATTCCCATGAATCATTGGGCAGATGGAATATTCTAACTGAACAGGAGGCCTCCTAATTATCAGTCTGCCTGTGCCCCCATGGAACCCCTGTAATGCTAAGTAACACTGGCAATGTTCTGGTCACAGTGTAACATTCATTGATCTCATTGATTTCTCTAAAAATATATATATATATATATATATATATAACCAAGTCTTGTATAACTTACATATAGAAAGATGTCCACATTCATATTTTCTCCTCTCATAGCCTGGGATTTCAGGAAAAATAAAGCTGCCTAGTTAACTAAAAATGAAGAAGACACTTTACTAGTTGAAAAAAAAAAAACACTTTTGGGGGTAAGAGTGTATTTTGGCTCACGGTTTCCAAAGTGTAGAGATCATTGTGGTAGGGAAAGCATGGCAGCTTGAGCATGGCCTCCTTCCACAGAACTCTCATTAATGTGTGAGCCTGATGTATCAGCTGATCATATTTCACCCACACACAGGAAACAGAGAAGGGGAACAGGAAGTGAACCAGTCAGTGTAGCCTACTCTGAGAGGTCCAGGCAGTGAAAGACCATCTCAGAAGATGTAGGCAGATTCCCAAGGATAACACCTGTGTTGTTGGGGCTCACTGTCAACTTAACCTGGGAGTAGCTTGGAAGAGACTCTTATCTAGGAATTATCCAGATCAGTTTGTCCTGTGGGCTGCCGGGGGTCTTGTTGTAATTGCTAATAGATGAAGGAAGACCCAGCCTATTGTAGGTGACACCATTTCCTCAGCAGAGCCCTGGTACCTAAGAGTAGAGAAAGCTACATGTGTACTCAAGAAGCAAGAATCCATATGTTTCTACTCTGTGCTTTTGACTGTGAATATGATGCTTTAAGTTCCTGCCTTGATTTTTCCACAGTGACAGACTGGAACCAGGAATTGTGAGCCAAAGAAACCCTCTCTTACCTGTTGTTTTTCATCAGGATATTTGTTACAGCAGCAGGAATGAAAATAAGGCATGATCATGTACATGAACACACACACACACACATGCAGAGAGAGAGAGAGAGAGAGAGAGAGAGAGAGAGAGAGAGAGAGAGAAAGAGAAAGAGAGTTAATGAATGAATGAATGAATGAAACACAGTCTCTGTTCTGGGAATATGTCCTATTTGAATTTACATGTCACTGGGATCGGCAAACAGATCAAAATCATCAACCTTCCTCTTGCTTGGTAGGTGTCATTCCTATTTCCCTTCATCTGGTAATGTATTTCAGGCTTTCCTTGAAATTATCCAGCCAAGAAAGACACAGAACTTCCAGTTGGTCAGTCTAATTTAGGATGCACAGATTCCTCTATGGCAGAAAAAGATTTCTCAGGGGAAATTTTGGAAGTAGATATACTAGGGGAGCTTGGACAGGATTTATTTCTGCAGAGGTGGTTCTGGGTGCAATTGAGCTGTCCTTAAAACTAGATGGGTTAGAAAATGTTTAGGGAGTAGGAAGGTGGTTCTCCCTCATACAAAGGATAATACTTTATTTATGAGCCAAGGAAAGCAATCACCAAATTGAAAATAAGGGAAAAGGCAAAGCCAGTTTACATAAAGTTGAATGGAGCTAGTCATAGTTGCACAGTGACATATGTAAAAAGCTTTGTAGGACCTTCAGAGTGCAGTGTAGCAACCTCATCTACTCATCCACTTCTAAAGAATAGAAGTATAGAAGTAGGAACACAATAAACTGCCATGGCGAGAGAGTGGAGTCAGAAAATCAGCACCAAGATTAACATTTAAGTCTCATTTTGTGGTGAGAGGTTAAATCCAATCAGAAAGTGGTTACTACCATAACATTTGTGCCACTATTGTGCCAGTGAGCATGTTTTCCTCAGGCCATTCAAGGGAGAAATTTAAGGGGAGCTTGTTCAAAAGTCAAAAATATTATATGCATGTGTGAAATTCTCAATATCTATCTATCTGTCTGTCTGTCTGTCTGTCTATGTCTGTCTATCTACCAAGATTAATATGAGAAAGAAGTCAGTTGACAGGAAAATTCTGGGGGACCTTTTTTGGGGGGTTCACAATGCATGAAAGCATACTCAAGAAAAGCCAGCACTATGCATACAAGGGAGAGACACATTCTCTATAAATGTCCTATCTTGGCCCAGAACCTTTAACACATGCCTTTCCCTCAGCTCCCATTTTCAAATGTGCCTTCCTTTTTGTAATAAACTGTGTCTATACAATTTTATTAATTTTTAAAATTAATGTTCACTTCCTTCCTCAACTCTTCTCATTCCCCCTATACCCTCCCCCAAACTTCATGTCCTCTTTTATTTATTTTTTTATTAAGTAGCCCACTGAGTCCAATTAGTGTTGCCAATATTTGCATGGGTATAGCCCATACATTGGAGATAGTCAACCTAGGAGGGGCCAGGTGCCCTGAAAGAAAATTAACTCCGTCTCCTCCAGCAGCCATCAACTGTCAATAGCTCCTCAGCTAGGGGTGTGTAAGCTGTTACACCCTTCCACACTGAAATGTTAACTGGCTTCATCTTGTGCAGTTTTTGTTGTGGCAAATGCAGCTGCAGTGGGTTCCTGAGTACAGGGGCCTTGTCCTATTAAGTCTCTGTATTTCTAGCAATGTATCCTTGGTACAAGTCTTTGCCCTAGAGCAGGAGAACCTAGACACTTCAGTAAGTGTTTCTAGGATGCTTCAGCAGGTGTCCCCAGACTCTTATCCATATCCACTGCATCCCACACAGAGGAGATTCCTCCCTTAATATCTTCTTAGCACCAACTAGAGCATTTCTATCCAATAACCCTCAGTGACTGTAGGAGGAGGTGAGAAAAAAAAGTCATTGTTGAAGTATAAACCCCTTTAAATGTTAAGATCAAAAGGAAAGCTTCCATCAAATAACACATAATTAAACGTGCAGACTTGCCTAACTTTGATTCATGAATGCTTCCGCACTTCTAAATTAGTGCCGCAGAGATCAGGGCCTGAAAAAAATTAAAAATCATTATGCCTCAAAAGGATACATGCTTTTTCACAGCTTTCTAAGTGGGATTTCCTGTTGTGCAGAATTTTGTGTTTTCCCATTTTCTCCCCGACTTTGTAGCAATAGTCAGGGGTGGGTGGAAGCTGATTGGCAGACATTCTCAGGTTGAGGACTCCTGCAGGCTGAGCACGATGGGAGCACAGAACTCGTCAGCAAGACCCATGTTTTCCTACTGCTTCACAGTTAACTAGATGGCAGCTGATTTGGTTTGCGTTTGTGTGGTTTCCTAAAAGCTTGTGCTTTGAATGTTTGGTTGAAGTGGTGTGTTAACACCCCGCCCTCCGTGTGTGTGTGTGTGTGTGTGTGTGTGTGTGTGTGTGTGTGTGTATTTCCATGTGTATGAGGGTGCTCCTGTCATGTGCTTGTGGAATCCTGAGGTTTATATATCAGAAATCATCTTCCACTCCTTTTTTCATCTTATTCATTGAGGTAGTATTTCAATCAAACCCAAAGCTCACAGGCATGGCTAGTCTTCCAGCCAGCTTGCACTGGGGCAGTCCTGTCCCCACCTGACATTGGAATTAACAGGTAGGCTAACCTGTGCGCCTGGCATTTAAGTGGGTTCTTGAGATCTGAACTCTGACCCTAGTGTTTGTGCAGCAAATATTTTGCACACTGAGCTATTTCTCCAGCCCAAAGCTAGATGAAAAAGTCTAACGTTTCTTTAGTTGTTCCTGAGACAGGGTCTCGTGTTGCCAAGGTGGGCTTGGATCTGGCAAGCTGACTTGAGCTGGAGGATGAACTTAAAGTCCTGATCATCCAGCTTCCTTCTCTGGACACTGGTTCTATCTATTTTAGGCACTTCTGAGGTATAAATTCAGGACTTTTGGTATACCAGGCCAGCTCTCCATCCACTGAACTAAATCTCCAGCTGGTAGCATTTTCTTGGAGGTTGTAGAACCTTTAAGGGTTGGGCCTGGTAGGAGGAAACAGGTTGCTGCTTCTTGCAGGATCTCTCTGCTTCCTGGTGTACCGTGTTCTGAACAAGTCTTACCACCACAGTCTAAACTGCTCCACCATGCCTTTCCTGCCATTTTAAACAAAAACCACCTATCACAGGGGCATCCAACTTTTGACTTCGTTGGCCCACATTAGATAAGGAAGAATTATCTTGAGCCAGGGCACACATTAAATAACATAAAGATATACAGTCCCCCACATGTGGGTTACAAGAACATGTATCTATTTATTTTGCATGACACTGCGATATGACCCATGTTAGGTCACCAAATGGGCTCCAATAGGGAGGAGCTAGTGATAATGAATTAAGATGGTAGCTCAGGTCCTATCTGGGGTTTTATCCCCCCTAGGAAACAGAAACCTGAACTTCCAACATATCTCAGACATCCTTAAAGGATGCTTGAATTCTGCACCTCTTTTTGTCTGAAAGAGTCTAAAAGAGGTACCTCTCGTCCCAGGCTGTACTAGTCCCTGAGGTGCCTCCCCCTTGTCATCTACCAAAAACCCAGCAAGCTTTTACAGCTTGCTGCTGTTCCCTACTTCTGAGACAGCCTAGCAGTTTTCCCAGAATAAACTGCCTTCTTTCCATGTAGTGATTATTTTTTTATTATTGTGGTTTCTTGCCACAACTGCTTACAATCATGCCACCCAGTTAACCATACAACTGACTGAAGCTCCAGCTGTGGGAAAGCCTGCAGCCTTCTTCTGGCCACTACAGGGAACTTCACTCTCATGCACCTACCTTCCCACAGATACACAGAGACACACATAAGAATAATAATGAAACAGATTTTAAGTGCTATAAAATATAAAATATGAGGTTAAAGTATCATCAGAGCTAGAGTGAACCTAAGTTTGAGCCCCAGAATCCTTGTGGGAAAAAACAAAAGCTAGGATGGAGATACAGACTTGTAATCCTGCATGAGCATTTGAGGCAGGCACTTTCTTCCTGAGTCAAGCCTGCCTCTATGCCCAGAGACTGCTAATGAAGAGACACCTGAACCAGAGATGCCAATGAGGAAAAAACAAAGTAGCAAAGTCCGCTGCCTGAGCCAATAGTACCTTGGGAGGGGATATAAAGGCACACCTAACTTCCTTAATAAATAGTTCTGCAGCATGCTCTGCTACTCACTGACTCCCAGTGCCTGACATTGCTGCTTCATCTTCTTATCCCCTCCCACACCTGAGCAGGGTAACCTGCAAACAGGCAGGTGGTCCTGGACTCTACCAGAATGCTGGCTACATATGAGCCAGAAAGTGAGCCAGTAAGAGGCATCCTCCATGGTTTCTGCTTCAAGTTTCTGCCTAATTTTCTGCTCTGGCTCCCCTCAGTGATGGAGTGTGACCTGGAAGTGTAAGCCAAATAAACCCTTCACTCTCCATGGAAATTGCTTTAAGTCAGAGTGCTTTATAACAGCAACAGAATGCAACTGGAACAGAGTCATAGCATGCTCCATTGCACACCATGACTTAAAGGGCGGGATCAGGACTTTCTGAAGGGATGGGCTCAAGAGTATGCAGTTGTATAAGCCTGATGTCAGCAGAGCAACGATGACTATGTTCCATCCTGGACCTCTGGGAAGAAGTACTAAATGAATGCATTACCAAGTAATGATTTTGTTGCAGCGATTTATCGATAACAAGAAAAGAGGAGCTCAAAGATGCCGCACGTCAATGCAGCAGACAGCCCAGCTCCCTGCTTCCCACAGGTCATTACCTGCTCCTAATTGGGTCTGAAAGCAGTGGGCTTGTATTTAAAGGGAGGCAGACAAAGTGCTTTATGTTTTTCCCCACAGGGATCCCAAAAAGGAGAGCTGGGTACCCATTTGTAACTGTGGCTTAAGGATCCAGATGACATCTCCATGAAACTTATGTCCATCACTCCAAGCTATGAGCCCTCCTTCAAGGTGCATCACCTCCACAAGGCTGTGATTGCTTATTTATAAACAGAAAGGAGGCTGAAAAGATACTCCCAGTGGTTAAAAGCAGTTACTTTTCTTGCAGAGGGTTCAAGTTAGGTTTCTGCCACTCATGATATATGGCTCACAACTGCCTGTAATTCCAATTTGAGGAATCCAGTGCCCTCTTCTGGCCTCTACAAGCAGTGAACTCAAATATACATACCACACACAGTCAAAAGGGCACACACATTACACAAATAATTTTTAATTGAAAGAAATGGTGTGATTAAATGAAGGATGCATAATCAACCCTTCTACTTGAACATGAATCTTCCTTCTCGGTGTGGAGGAAGATGGTTTTTAAATCCACCTCCTATTGTTTGTTGGGGTTATGTTGGAGGTCTTATCATTATTTCCATCTCTGCACGTAACACTTTGTAACATTATTATATGTATCATCTCAGAGTTTTCAATGCAAACAAAATCGGTTTCAGTTTATAGATGAGGAAGTTGAGACTGACAGAGCAGAGGCCTCTTTGAGGTTGTGTAAGCCAGCTTCTTCCCATTGTAGCAAAATGTTTGAGAAAACCAACTTTAAGTAAAAGATGGTTTATGTCAACTCATGGTTCCAGAGTTTCAATCTGTGGCCACTTGATCCTGTTGCTTTAAGGTTCATGGAGAGGTAGGATTATGTGGTGAAGGAGGCTGCTCACCCCATGGTCGCCATTTATCAAACCAGGGAGAGGAAGGAAGGGGCTGGAATCCCAGTATGGCCTCCAATGGATAAGGCTTCTAATGATTTACAGTCTTCCTCCAGGCCATACCTTCTGAAGATTCCATCACCCAGTAATTCCAAAGGCAGGCTACCAAGCCTTTAGCAGATGGGTCTCTGGAGGAACATTCAAGATATAAACTATAACAAAGGCCATGCCCTTCTCTACATGATAAATCTGTTCAAGGCTCAGGAGGTAAGTGAAGTTCCTAAGTACCAATAAGTTGCTGAAACTTAAAATATTCACTAGGCCCATCCCCAAGGCAACATAAGCAGTAGCACTTGGTTGAGTTGAGGAACTTGCCAACTATCTAAGCTGCCTGTATGTTGTTCAGGGAACTCCCAGGATACAACTTTCACGTGTTGTCACCCAAGTTGAGGTGGGCTTTTCAGTGGCATGTCTACTTTGACTATCCATGCTTCTAGAGGTGACTCCTCACCTTCACTCTTACAAGTAGTCTCAATAAGCTTACTAGTTCCCTATGCTAGACTTGGGTGGAATTGTTCCTTTGTCTGATGTCTGTGCCCTACCTGGATGAATAGATGTTTGTTCATGTCTCCCCTGGAAAGCACAACACACCGGAAGTCTAAACAGCATAGCACCAGCTTTGATGAGAGCACCCTTAAACACATCACCGTGGTAGATGACACAGTAACTATGTATGTGTCACATGTTGATAAAATAACAATGAGGGGAGAGTCTCTTAAATGCTGAACTTCCTCTGATAACCACTACAGTGGAGAATCGGTTGGCCCTGGTGGAACTGCACTCAAACACATCCAAATCACAGAAGGGAGGGATGCTGGAGAAACGCTGGTGTGGATGCGATCAGGCATAACTGTAAAGGACCATCCACCAGGCTCAGCTCTCATCCATCTGAAGAGGTTAGAGGAACAGGAGTAGAGTTTTCCTTTAGGAATGAGAGTATCTAGGCCAACAGGGTGTAATACAAAGACTATTGTGTTCCTCATAAGACTGTTGCATAGAAGGATGCTGAAAAGCACCACCAGCAGTGGGTACAGGTGCGCAGTATGCATTGTAGCATTAGCCTAGGAACCTGGACTTGTCAATGAGCCTGAGAGAAAAAAAGCAGATTCCCCTGGCTTATGGCTGCATGTTCTTTGAAACAGCAGAGTTGGAATTAAGATGAACCAATGTTTCTGTTTTGTGTGCTCTGGGTAAATCTATTCATTCGCCAGCCACATCCTGAAAGTTTGAATGAAGTAAGATGCTCCCGGGGATGGAGGTGGCTGCCCTTGACTCGGAAAATTCTCCCAGAAAGTCCCCTTTCTTTCTGCACAGCTCTTCTGGACTCCTGTCCCATGTTGGCACTAGATTTTAATTCCAGCACTCCAGTGGGTTCTTACATAATGATGGGGATAGAATAAGAAGAAGTGTGACTCTTGTTGCAAACACAAAATGGAAATATGTTTTTAAAATACCTTGTTTCCCTGCTGAATTTTTTATGGGTCTTTTCTTTTTCATTTGAATGAATTCCCAGGATCTGCTGCTGTATCTGAACCATGATAAATATTCATTGAACAAACAAGTGAACAAATAAATATGAATGAACAAGTGTTTGAATGAAAGAATAGAGAAGTGAATGAATGAGTTAGTAACTGAGTGAATGATTGAGGGATTGGTTCAATAAACAGACAAATAACATCCGAATCACTAGATTTTAAGCTTTACAAGGACGAGGCAGGTCATCTGTTTCATTTACAGCTGAATCCTTTAGCTGTTCATGATGAGCCTTCAATAAATACTGCAATGAATAAAAGTTCAGTGTCTGCCCTTAGCAGCACCGACCTTCACATTTCCCCCCGATTCTCATCATACTTTAACTGGGATATACTTCCAGTTGAATTGGTCCAGATTGATCAGCTTTGAGACAAGAAAGTATAGCCCAGTGGAAGATGATATATTACCTAAGTACCCCCCCACCATGTGGCACCCAGTCTAAGGCTCAATGCAAGGCCCATCTTTACATGGATTACAATGTAGACAACACGAATCATAGAGCTTGTTACGCCATAACAAAAATCTATTTCCTCCAAGTAGGACACTGGTGGCAACCCAAATCCAGCTTAGTGAACCACTGGGCTTGTTGACATTACACACAAGGCTGCAGGTGACTCAAACACAGCTTCATTATTGAAAAGCCCACCACAACATGGATACACACATAAAAGCCTCACCCCTGAAGCTCCGTGCACAATTTGCAGGCTGTTCCACTGATTATAGGGTTTCCTCTCCATAGCAACTGTTATTGTTTATATAATCCCTGGGAGGGACTTTGTGAACCTTGTCAGTTCCAGGAACTTCCTGTGACCTTTGAGTTGTTTATTACCTGAATCTTCTCCCAGGATGAATTGTGTCAACTCAGAAGAAATTGCTACATAACAAAATCTCTCTTTGGTTTGTTCAAGAATCATGATTGTACAGAGAACTCAGAACCCACTCATCTGTTTCTCAGCCAATAGAATGCTCAGACACAATGTGATAGTATGATGCAGAAATGGACTAACACATGAATTCCAGCTCAGAAAGCTGTTTCTTTTTTCATTAGTATACCCATTCACTGTGCTAGAGGCCCTGAGAGGCTATGCTCCCCTGTCCTAACCCCTCTACCTTCTCTAGATACAGAGGCAAACATTGTTTATGCTTCACATTAACTCAGGTGCTCACTCATGTGGTAAATACTTTACCTATTCAGTGTCTCCAGACCTCATTAATATCTAGTTAAACAGGTGGGTCAGTAGTTAAGAGTGTACACTGCTCTTTCAAAGGACCTGAATTGAATTTCCAGAACCAGGGGATCTGAGCACCTGAGCACCTGTACTCACACATTCTCTCTCTCTCTCTCTCTCTCTCTCTCTCTCTCTCTCTCTCTCTCTCTCTCAAGAATGTGAGCATGAGTGAGCACGTTCTTGAAAGAACACAGGCACACAGTTAAAAAAATAAAAGTCTTTAAAGATGACTTTGATGGAGTTAGAGAAATCTTCCTGGAAGTTAGTGCATTGAAGAAATGAATGCGGCACTAGTATGTTGGTACCAATACCAAGCTCACTGGCTGGTAATCTTATTTCTTCCTCCCTGCTGTCTTCAGAATCACCTTCAACTAGCCGAGTGGTGTGCTTCTTAGATGTCTGTGAGCTGGGCTTGCCTGGTGGCCATTTCTTCACTGTGAGTTATAAATGCCTTCCAGCAGTCAAATCACATTTGTATTGATCTTTAGAACATTTTATTGATCAAACACAGTGAGAGAAACATTTGAAATATAAACCCATTATTTTAACAATTTCTTGCGAGGAATAGGAAAATGATGTTCTTATATATTCCTAGTTTTTGTTGACTGAGTTGTCCCAGGATGTCTTATGATAATAATCTAGAGGTGTCCAAGCCATGGGTCATGGGTGGAAGGGAGTAAAGTTTATATTGTGTGATCTTATGGCAGACCTTGTCATCTACAAAATTCACACAAAAGAACTGTGTGATTAAATTACAAAATGCCACACAAATAATTCACATTTTAAGTCAGTGTATGATTCTGTGCTGGGACACACTCACAACTATTCTGAGTTGTGTGCAGCCTATGACTGTGAGTTGAACATCCCTGAAGGTCTGGAGACCTAGCCTCCACCAGGGGTTTAAAAATTGCCTGTCTATCTCAAACTTCAGGCTTTCAGATTTTTCCTTTATGTTTTTCTGCCCAGAGGCCCTGTGTAGGAGATCTCTCTGTCTCATAGTCTGTCTTGACTTCCTGACAAGGTAGACTGTATCTCCAAACTATGAGCTAAAGCGAAATCCTATTCCCTTTAACTTCTTGTGCTGTGGAATATTCCTTTACACTGTGTAAAGATACGTCATTGTGGTTGGCTTAATAAAAAGCTAAATGGCCAATAGCTAGGAAGGATTTTCTGGGCAGAGAGAATGCTGGGAAGAAGAAGGCAGAGTTTCCAGTCAGACATGGAGGAAGCAGGAAAGTAGCATGGGCAGTACAAAGGAAAGGGAATAAAGCCATGAGGCAGTAAGTAAATTAATAGAAATGGGTTAATTTAAGTTATAAGAGCTAGTTAGAGACAAACCTAAGCTATTGACTGAGCTTTCATAATTAATAAGATGTCTCCGTGTGGTTATTTGGGAGCTGCCTGGGGGGCAGAAAAAGTCTGATTACATTGCTGATGGCGTTGTAAAATTGAGTAGCCACTTCAGAACATGGCTTGGCAATTTCTCAAAATGCTAAACTTGGAATTTCTACATAGCTTAACAATTTCACCCTGTTAATTTCCACTAAAGGGAAATGGAATACAAGGTGGACTTTGGTGTTATTTGTACTTTGGTCTGTTGTCAGTTCCCTAGGTGGGGTGAGTTGACATTTGTTCACATCTCCTCCCAAATGGTGTTACACAATAAACATGCAAACATTATGCTCATTAAAAGAGTGCAGGCCATGTACTGTGCAATTTCTGCTATATATTGTGCAATTTCTAGTACATTAAATAACCACAAGTAGAACCTCTGGGGACAACATGGATGAGTTGTTGCAGAGAATGGAAAGAAGAGAAAGCAGAGAGTGACTGATAATGGGTCTGGGATTTGCTTGGAGTAGTGAATAGGGTTTGCCATTATATTGTGGCAATGGTTATGTGTTTGTGTGTATACACCAAAAATAGCTGAATTGAATA
Organism: Phodopus roborovskii; assembly: GCF_943737965.1. Lineage (NCBI taxonomy): Eukaryota > Metazoa > Chordata > Mammalia > Rodentia > Cricetidae > Phodopus > Phodopus roborovskii. The sequence continues at coordinate 8,572,386 of NW_026126598.1, read as the reverse complement.
TCATCATATATGGCTTACATACCAGTTGTGTATGGTATATATACACATTCCTGTGTGTGGTGTAAATGTGTTTGAGAGAGAGATTGAGAGAGAGAGAGAGAGAGAGAGAGAGAGAGAGAGAGAGAGAGAGAGAGAGCATGCTGTGTGTTTTCCTGGGAATTTAAGCTCAGGTCATCATGCTTGCAAGTCAATCATGTTTCTAACTGTCTGATTCACCCCCAGCCCTGTGCATCATTGTTTTAAAGATGTGGTTTGCACACTAAGAACCCTTCAGATGGTCATTTGAAGGCAGGAGAAGCAATGCCAGGATGTTGCTGGAGTCACACTGGAGGAAAACATCCATTTCCATGTCCTGTGATTTTTCCTACATGGACAGCAAGCCCCCATGATGACCCCTGTGACAGCGAGCCCTTCAGTTTCATTGCTCATAGCAAGTAGAATGCCTTCAGTCTATGCTGCTTCATTTTCCCATGCAGTATTAAAAGGAGCCTACCTTTTTTTGTTTAGGATTTTCCATTTCCTCTTGGAGAAGAGAGAGAAACTGTTGACAAGTGTGGAAATTGGAAATGTAAATGAAAAAATGAGTCCCTGGGGAGAGCTTGGATGTGGAACCCAGCTCAGTCACCTTGGGTAGCAGAGGCTCCCGGTTCAGGGCTTAGCAGCAAAGGCAGATGAAAGGTTTCACCATTCCGTTCATCTCTCCAATGTGATCAAGCCTGGTGTTATGCCAGAGGAATGCAGAGAAGTTTGCTTCTTCATGCTCTGTGCCGAGCATGTTAAAAGGGGCCTGTTCCTCCTGGAAACAGATCTTCCAGGTATCAAAGCCCCAAACTGAGAAGCCTGAAGGCAGGGTACGAACACACCCAGGTTCCTGGCTTCCTGGGCTCTGAGGCTGAGCGCTGTCCCAAGATATACATCATCTGTTCAAGAGGCCCAGGCTTAGGCAGAATGCTTTGTAGTTTTTAAATCAGCATATACAACTTTAGGTGCCATTAGGACAATTTCAAACATTATGTTTTGTGCTTCTCCTTCGCCCATCGCCCCGCCCCATGCCTCCCCCTTGTAGCCACTCCCTGCTGAATTCTTTCACTCTTCTATGTTCTCCGTGCTGTTTTGTCTACTCTCCATCCTTCCTTACCACCGACTATTACCCTATGTTGGACTCCTTTCTAGTTGCTTTGATATCACCCCTACTCACACTTGTTTCCATATACACACATGCATAATTCATAGGCTTTGCTTCCTGTATGAGGGAGAGCGTGTGGGTTTTGTATTTCTGAATTTGGATTACCTGGCTTAGTATTACACTTCCCACATTTCTTGAGTTCACTTTTCTTTATAGCTGAATAACTCCCTGGTCCACAGGCTCCATTGTTTTATTGCCCATTCACCTGTTCCCATACTTTCTTATCCAGAAATGCCCCCAAGACATTCTAAACACGTGACTCAGCCCAAACTGCATTTTAGCCCTTGGACTTAATCCCTTCCTCTCTCTACTTCCCCATACAGAACCTTAAAAGAACAGGTTTTATTCCCCATAGGTGGGCAGGAATTTTTCTTCAAACCTGGCCATGCTATCAGCTCTAATATACGTTTAGCATGAAGGGCGTTCTGACTCCATCTCTCTCTTAGGCCTCATCAGTTCTTAATCCCATCAGTCTCTATTACCTCCAGCATGGAGAAGAAGAAATATCCTGGCTGATGCTCCTGAATCTGATTGACAGCACTTCACTGCCTAACACTCTGTTTGTGCAAGAGTAGGGTTAATCTTGTGCGTGCTCTCAGGACAGGTGTGTGCAGGGGTGGATTCCTGGAGGCCATCGTTGGGTATGTTTTACAGGTGCTCAGGAGATGAGTGACTCGGCTGAAGTGACAAAGCTTGTTGCCACTAGGTCGGGTGCTAGAAGCCAGATCAGTTGTCTGTATAATGATTTCATCAATCCTCTCAGTGTACAGATAGGAAGACCCTGAACTCAAACTCTTGCAGGCAGTCAGTGTTTAACTTGTTGTGAACAAAATTTCTCCCTCTCTTCCCCCATCCTTCCCTCCCTCCCTCCCCCTCTCTCTTTTGCTCTTTCGCTCATTCTCTTCCATTTTTCCTGTTAGATGTTCCTTTTCCTCTTCTTCCCACTTTACTTTCTCTCTCTGTCTCTCTGTCTCTGCCTCTGTCTCTCTCTCTCATTTGTGAGAGACAGACAGAGACAGACAGGGGGACAACCATGAATGCTATACTACAGGTGACATCTATCCCTGCTGCCCCATGTTGTGGACAAACATTGATAACTGTTGTACTGGGTGGTTTTGCGTGTCAGTGTGACACAAAGGAGTCATCAGAGAAAGGAGTCTCAGTTGAGGAAACGCCTTGACGAGATCCAGCTGTAAGGCATTTTGTCTTTTATTGACCAATGGAGGAGTGTTCAGCCCATGGTGTGTGGTGCTATCTCTGGGCTACTGGTCCTGGGTTCTATTAGAAACAGGCTGAACAAGCTTTGGAAAGCAAGCCTAAACAGCATCCCACCATGGCCTCTACATCAGCTCCCACCTCCAGGATCCTGCTCTGTTTGAGTTCCTGTCCTGGCTTCCTTCAGCAGTGCTGAAGTGTAAGCCAAATAAACTCTTTCCTCCTCAACTTTCTTTTTGGTCATGGTGTTTCATTGCAGCAACAGAAACCCTGAAGAAGACAACATTATTATTGTGAAATCGTTGCTAGGTATCATGGTTCATAGAAAAGAGCATGAAGCATGGAGTCAGGAGGCTTGATTAGAGTTTCCATCCCTCAGAATATTACTCCTGTTCTCAGTGAGAAGTCTTCTAGATTTGTTGGGCCTCAGTTTCTTTCATATGGGAAATGAAAATTGAAGGCTTACAAGGTTGTCTTCTCCACTCCTAAAGGAAGAGATACAGTCTTCACTTTAACAGTGGGTGAGATAGCTTAGTGGGTAAAGTGCTTGCATGAGTTCAGAATGCAAGAACCCCGACAAAAATAGCGTGTTGCGGAGGTTCGTGCCTGTAATGATAGCACTAGTTGGTGGAGACTGGAGAGTATCTGGGACTCACTGGCCAAACAAACTAGCTGCATCTGAGCTCCAGGATTCAGTGAAGGCTCCTGACTCAAAAAAAAAAAAAATAGGGTAAAGTGTAAGGGAGGTGGCTCTGCACGCAGAGGTGTTTGCTACCAAGCCTGGTCTCCACATGCATCCATGCTTATGTGCACATACACAAAATAAGTGAGTGTAAAAAAGAAAAGAAGATGGACAGAGATAGAGGGGAGTAGCCAATTCTGAAGTTTCACTCCTGTGTGACTGATGACACACACTGATGCATGTTCAGGAGTATACACACACACACACACACACACACAGAGAGAGAGAGAGAGAGACAGAGAGAGAGAGAGAGAGAGGAGAGAGAGGGCGGCATCTTCTATTTCTCTTACTACTAACTGGGGTTAGATCATCCTCATCCTGAGGAATGGCCTCTTGCCTCCTGCATTCTGAGTTCCCCCAAGAGCTGATTTGGGGAGTCTGTTGGCTCAAAACAGAAGCAACTTCATGCTCTCCTGGGTGCATGAGGCACGGTATACTTTCCTCTTGCATTTTACCACCAGCAGTATGGAAGAAAACCCTCTTAGTCATGGGTTATTAATTGCCACTGGCCAATGCGTTTTATTTTGTTCCCCCTGATCTAATTCAGACCTGTTTCTAACTAAAGATCAGGATCCAGGTTTGGGTTTCACTAATGAAATATTTAATGAAGTTGCATTGATGGCAGCTACAGATGGGACACCTAGAAGGGAAGGGCCAATCACAGGGCTTGTTAATGTCTCCTTTAAGAGAAGAAAGCACAACCTATGAGCTAGTTTTCATAATTGGAATGTTCTGGAGACCTGGGCAGGAAGAAGGGCATGGGAAGCCTTTGACTTCCTCCTTCTCTTTCTTCTCCTTCCCTGCCTCTTCTCTTGCCCCCTCTTCCCATCTCCACACCCCATCTCCTCTTTGGAGCACTGTATTACAGATGGAAGGTACATATCCAGTTTGTATATGGACTTGAGGATCTGAATTTGGTGCCTCATGCTTTACCACTTGGCCATTTCCAAGTGGCTCATTTCTATTAACCTCTTTAGGTCTTTTTTTTTTCTGGCTCTCTTATGGGGCATCTTCCACATTCAAAGGTGAAAAATGCTTTCTTTAATCTCCCATGTGCTCCTTAATCTTTGTCGTTCGGAGTGCCGGGCTGGGCCAGTTCTTCTTGGGAGTTTGACAGCTTTATGTACCAGTTAATGTTGCTCAGATAACCTCAGGGGTTTCTTCATGGTCAGAGGGAAGTGCCCTTAAATTTAAGAGGTCAAGACAGAAGAGTGAGGGATCTGGGACAGAGGGTGAAAAAAGTGATGACTCCCTCTGGGAAGCAACCATACAGTTCTCAGGCCTGATCTATGTGGCTCTGATACTGAGCATAGCATTTGGCAAACTGTCAAGGCTTGAAATATGTATATATGGAAAGAAGAAGTACTTACTTTATTGTGAGGTGTGTGTGTGTGTGTGTGTGTGTGTGTGTGTATTTGCTTGGGCAAATGTGTGCACATAGCACATGGGCATTCATGATGTGTGTAGAGATCAGTGTTGGGTGCCTTATTGGGTTGCTCCCCACCTTATTTTTGAGACAGAGTCTCCCACTGAATTTGGAGTTCACTGATTTGTCTTGTCTGGCTGATTAACCAAGGAGTTCCAGTCATCTGCTTGTCTTTGCCCTCCAAGTTTACCACTGGGATTACAGATACATGACTGTGCACATGGTTCGGAGCACATGAACTCGGATCCTGGTGTTGGTGTTTGTGCAGCTGGCAGTTTTCTGATTGAGCCATCTCCCCAGTGGCTGATGAACAAATTTCAAATGTCCTCCCAAAGAAGATAGAGGAAAGACTGCCATCAAAAGTGGAATCTCAGTCTCCAGAAGAAAACAGACTTAGAAGTGATGATACACAAATCAAATTGGGGTCTGGTATTGTGACCTTAAACCTTTCTATGAAAGAAAGTTGATTGCCATGAAAGTGCCATCTTGATTATTCTGAGTATATGACAAAGCTTAGCCTCTCTAAATGTCCCTTTATCTTTCTGTTTACATCCCACTTTCTAGAAAGAACAGGAACAGTACAACAAAAACTGTCATCAAGTTCAAGCACTGGAAGGCAAGATGGTTTAGGCTATGGGTCAACAAAGTTGCCATGGCAAGTGTCATAATTGACACCAAACAATCCAATTAAAAATTGGGGTACAGAATTAAATAGCGAATTCTCAGTAGAGGAATCCACTTAAGAAAGTGCTCAACATCCTTAGCCATCAGGGAAATGCAAATCAAAACAATTGTGAGATACAATCTTGCACCTGTCAGAATGGCTAAAATCAAAAACACCAAAGACAGTTTATGCTGGAGAGGATGTGGAGAAAGGGGTACACCCCTCCATTGCTAGTGGGAGTGCAAAGTTGTACAGCCACTTTGGAAATCAGTGTGGCAGTTCCTCAGGAAATTTGGAATCAGTCTACCTCAAGATTCAGCAATTCCCCTTTGGGCATACACCCAAAGGATGCACATTCATATAACAAGGACATCTGTTCATCTATGTTCATAGCAGTATTATTTGTAATAGTGAGAACCTGGAAGCAACCTAAATGCCCCTCAACTGAAGAATGGATGGAAAAAATGTGGTACATTTACACAATGGAGTACTACTCAGTGAGAAAAACACAATGGAATCTTGAAATTCGCAGGCAAATGGATGGAATTAGAAGAAACCATCCTGAGTGAGGTAACTCAGTCACAAAAAGACAAACATAGTATGTACTCACTCATATATGGGTATTAGACATAGAGCAAAAGTTTACCAGCCTACAATCCCCACCTCCAGAAATGCTAGTAAACAAGGAAGACCCTAAGAGAGACACACATGGTCATTCACAGAAGGGGAAAGGAACAAGATCTCCTGATCTTGGGAAAAGGAGGGAGGGGAGAGGGAGTTAGGAGAAAGAGAAGAGGAGGGGTGGGGGAGAGGAGAACATGAGGGAGCAGGAAGATTGAGTCAGGGGAAGAATAGAGAAGAGTAAGAAAAGAGATACCATATTACAAGGGGCCATTATAGGCTTAAAGAGAAATCTGGCACTAGGGAAATGTCCAGAGTTATACTAGGATTACCCCAACTAACAATCTAAGCAATAGTGGAGAGGCTATCTTAAATGCCCTTCCCCTATAATGAGATTGATGACTATCTTGTATGCCATCCTAGAGCCTTCATCCAGTTGCTGATGGAAACAGAAGCAGGGACACACAGCTAAGCACTGAACTGAACAGAATTCCTGGAATCCAGTTGTAGAGAAGGAGGAGTGATGAGCAAAGGGATCAAGACCAGAAACCCACAGAAACAGCTGAACTGAACAAGGGGGAGGGGCTCATGGACTTCCAGACTTACAGCTTGGAAACCAACATAGGATGGAACCAGGCCCTCTACACATGGGTGTCAGTTAGGAGGCCTGGGCAGTTTATGGGGCTCCTGGTAATGGAACAGCACTGATACCTGGTGTAGGAATGAACACTGGGAGCCCATTCCTCATAGAGGGATACTCTTTCAGCCTAGACACATGGGGGAGGGCCTAGACCCTGCCCCAAATGATGTGGCAGACTTTCATGATCCCCCATAGAAGGCTTCGCCCTTTCTATGGAATAGAAGAGGGATGGGATGAGGGTGGGGGGGTCATGGGAGAATGAGAGGGAGAGGGAACTGGGATTGATATATAAAATAAGATTGTTTCTAATTTAAATTTAAATAAGAAAAAGAAAAACGAACAAAAGAAAGAACATTTGGCCAAACTATGGAGTAACTTAAACCATTGCCAAATATGTGGCCAAGTCAAGTAGGAGCAAAGACTGGAAAGCAAGGGGGGAAAGGCAGAAATAAACACTTCCTGGAGGATAGCTAGGGAGAGGGGCATACATTGCACACCTTTGTACCTCCCAGCATTCTATATTACCTGCATAGTATACACACCGGTGTAGTAGGCAGATGAGAGAGTCTGACCCAACTTTGGAGTAACTTAAACCATTGCCAAGTGTGCAGTCAAATGACAAGGTCTCAAAAGTATTGCATTAAGTGAGGTGCCTCGGATGCATAGACAAATATTGTATGTTTTCTCTCATATGTAGATCCTAGCTTCTAATGTTTGTATGGACATGTGTGTAATGTTTATTATATACTTACATATATAAACATGTGTATAATGGTTTATTTATGTAAGTGGGTATGATTGTAGGCATACACTACGAAATTAGAAAGGGGACCATGAGAGAGGGAAATACAAGTGCAGAGGGATAAATGATGGGACACATGTGTCATCAAAGCAGAAATGAGGCTCTGGGGTTGGTGGAAAGTCGTAAGGTACTGTAGACAAAGAAGGAGATGAGGAGACTCAGCAAAAACGGATTTGGATTGAAGCTGCCACAGTGCAACCTAGTACTTTGTATGCTTATTTTAAAAATAATTAATTAGTCCCAATTCTGGTCTAACAAGATGACTCAGTGGGTATAAAGGCACTTTGGCCTGAGCCTGATGACTTAAATCTGATCCCTGATCCTATATTAAATATGGAGAGAACCAACTCCCCCAAATGGTCCTCTGATCTCAGCTCTTCAGAGGTGGCATGTGTGTTCCAACCCACCCACATTAAATGAATAAATACAATTGTAAAATTTAAAAACAACCAAGTCTTGTTTTTGAAATGAATAGCTAAGCACTCTACCCAGTGGATGTCACTGGAGCTTTTTGTTCATGTCACATCTATAAAATGGGCAACATCCTAAGATTCTCAGTCTCTGAAATTGCAGGGTAGAACAGCTAATTAGATATTCCATCAATACCACATGCCAGGAAGACTGATAAACCTGGAGCAGAGAGAACAGACAAGTATGTGCTTTTGTACAACTTGCGAACTGGTGAGAGGCAGGACACAAACATGCAGAGTAACAGGATCACCAAAGGCTGACACATATACATTATGATGAAAGTGTGGAAAAGGAATTCTGATCCTCTGCTGGTGGGTGAGAAAACTAGTGCAGCTACCACATGTCCCCACCATGCCACTCCTAGGAATACACCCAAAAGAATCTAAGTCATCATGCCGCTGATACACACGTGTTCATCCATGTTTATTGTAACATTATTCACAGTAGACAGATTTCTAAGTCAGCCTAGGTGTCTACTACAGAAAAATGGATGAAGAAAATGTGGTTTATATAGATACACAATAGCATTTCCACCATAAGGAAGAACACAATGATGTCACTTGTAGGAAAATGGATAAAGTTGGAGACAATTATACTGAATGAGACAAGCCAGAACCAGAAAAAAAAAAAAAAAAAAAAAAAAAAAAAAAAAACAGTGTCAAACAGTGTCATATGTCTTATCTCATATGTGAAATCTAGATGTGTCTGTGTGTATGTGTATGTCTGTATGTGTGCATATGCACACTTGTGAATGTACCAGTATGTACGAGTGTGAGTGTGTGTGATAGGAAATTAGAAGACTGCACAGGCAGAAGAAGGGGACCGGCTGTGGGGAAGAAGGACAATGAAGATGAATTTGTTCAAAGAACATGATACACTCAAACTTGTAGTGGGGCCTGCTGTACTGTACAATGAATATACACTAATAAATGTATTCACTTTAAAACTAAAATTGAACGAGAGCACTAAGGCTGGCGTGTAGTTATTCTTGATGTGAAGAAAGCTGACTAATTCAAGGAGAGCCTATGATTGGTGAGTGGGTACTTACAAGACAAAGGTGATTGCAGCAGGTGATTTGGTGAAGGTGGAGTTCCAGATAGAAGGAAGCAGAGCACAGAAGAGCTTGATATATTCTAGGCCACAGAGAGAACCCATGTGCCTAGCCCCCCCCCCAATTTGGTGAGTGATCAGTAGGATGAGGAAAGTCACTTGAAGAGCCAGAGAGGTAGGATTGTCATTGGGCATCCATCTTTAGGACCTGAGGATGTGGCCTGTGATAGAATACCTGCCTGGAATCTTCAAGAAAAGGGCTGGGGGTGTGGCGGCTCAGTGGTAAAGCAGCCACCAAACTGGTTTCTTCAGTGAGGGCTAGGGAATGTTTCAGTGGTAGAGCACTTGCTTAGAATCCTCCAGAGAGGGGCTTGGCTCACTGAGGAATGCATATATAAAATGTCCCAGTGAGCAATTGGGTGATGCTCAGAGGCAGAGCACCTACCTAGAAACTGTCAGTGAGGGCTGTGGCGTAGTAGGGAACTTGCTTAGAATCCCCCAGTGAAGGCACTGAAGATGTGGCTCAATGGTAAAGAACTCCTTAGCATCCCTCAGTGAGGGCTATTGCTCAAGGGTAGAATACTTGCCGAGTTTGCACAAGGACCTGGTCTTGACTCCCAACATGAAGGCAAAACTGTCTTTCAAGTTCATTTTAGATATACAACAGTCCATACTATATGTTAGGAGTGTATATTTTCCAAGGTATTTTTTAGGTGCATTTAGTCACTTTGGACACATAAGCATTATGTATATTTTCATATTCTGTGTAATGTTGGTTCTGCTACTTCCTTAAGACGCTGAGCCAAAGATAATACGATAGAGCCCTGTCTTTCTCAGTTCAGTCTAAAAGGGACACACCAAACAGATAACTGTAATACTCAATGCTAAGCATATAAAGTTGGATGCCAAGAGCTAAATAATGGAGCAACATGAGAAGAGGAAGAACAGAGGGGCAGTTCCAGTTAGAAGGGAGACTGTGCTCATTTATACAGCATGGTTTTATTTTATATTAATTGCAAGTATTAGTGATTGTCTTAGCATAAACTGTCAAAGCAGCCAACCTGGAATAACCTGAAAAAGAAGTTTTAATTGAGTAATTTTTTTTATTAGATTAGCTTGTACATATGCATATGGGGGATTGTCTTCATTGTTAATTGATTTAGGAGGACCCAGTCGGCCATGGGCAGCACCATCCCCCTGGTGATGTGGCTCAGTAGTAGGAAACTTGCTTAGAATCCCCAAAGGAAGGCACTGAGGATCTTTTGGAGGAAAGGAATTGGCAGGGCTTGACTTTTACTGAGCAAACAGTCAATAACTGTTTTTAATGAAATTGACTGGATTGTAGTACAAGAGTTAGAGTTCAGACACTAATCAAACACTCAATAAATGCCCCCAAATGGTCATGATTATTATCAGAAGCAGAATCACAGGGTACTTGATAAACCTCCTCAAGGAGGGCAAGATGACTCATGGTGTTTCTGAGATGAAGGAATGAAGGAAAGGCTTGCAGATTGGGACTCGGGCATTGCTCCAGGCTAAGTAAGGGGGGATTGATAGATATGGACCACAGAATCACAGGAAGATGGTATTGACTTCAATTCCCTGCATGTGGCTGTCAGTTTCCATTCAATGCCAGCAGCATGCCTGAGTGAGCAACATCTGCATTCAAAGAGATAAGAGAGTGGATCTTGGTTGATCCCTGGGAGTCTTACTGCATCTGTGAAGCCCTTTGATGCTACCAGCAGGTCATTTCTATCTTCCCTTGGCATTTGGAAAGGATACTGATTTAGACCAGGTGTGTGTGTGTGTGTGTGTGTGTGTGTGTGTGTGTGTGTGTGTGTATGTGTATGTGTGCTCACATGTGCGCATGTATTTGAGTGCATGTTCATGTGTATGTGGAGGTCATAGGACAACCTCAGTTCTCATTTCTCAAGTGTTTTCTACCTTGTTTTTGAGACATAATCTCCCACTGGCATGGAAGTCATCTACTAGACTAAGCCAGCTGGCCAAGAACCCCAGGATTTTGACTATATTCACCCTCCAAGAACTGTGATTAGATGTGTGTTTCTTCACACCTGACATTTTTTAAAAATGTGGATTCTGGGGTTTGTACTCAAGTTTTCATGTTTCAGTTGCTCAACAACTCATTCAACCATTCACCTATTTTATTCTTCTTAAAGCCCTGTGTGTAGAGCCAATTTAAGCACTATGCCTTCCAATTGGTTGTCAAGTCTCTATCCTATCTATCTTATCTATCTATCTATCTATCTATCTATCTATCTATCTCTCTCTCTCTCTCTCTCTCTCTCTCTCTCTCTCTCTATCTATCTATCCATGTATGTATGTATGTATGTATGTATGTATGTATCTATCTATCTATCTATCTATCTATCTATCTATCTATCCATCCATCCACCTATACTCCTCCTGAATGTAGGGATAGTAGACACATGCCATTGTGCCCAGTTGATGCAGTGTTGGGATGAAATCCAGGGATCCATGCATGCTAGTTAAGTACTCTACACACTCAATCACTTCCCAAATTCTAGTTTTCAAATGTCTTGAAACTTCTTTCATCTTTTAGACTCTTTCATTATTTTGTTACTATTGTTATGCTTTTCTAAAACCAGATTAACTTTATTATGACTCTTCTTAAGCATTTGTTCTTCATTACCAAGTGAACTAGATTTTTCTTTAATCCCTTTCTCACTTTTATATGTTAGGCATTGAATCTGCCTTGCTATTTGCCTAGTTGATCATTAAAGAGCATTTTGTCTGGCAAATGGGAAATGTTTATCTCTCACCTTGATCAATTTGGGAATCATGTTTCTGACAGTGTTTTCTGTGTTCAAGAATCTGATCACAAATGGAGCAAAGAGATTGCACACATATATCCAGAATTATGTCAAAAGGACAGTGTAGGAATACACAATTTAGCTTTGTTTCATTCCAGGTGAGTACATGGATCTCACACAAAGAAAAGGGTTCCAGGGAGAGGTTGCACCATGAAATAGGGCAAAGGTTAAAAACCTGGTGGTGGAGAGGTGCTGGGATCCAGACAAGCTTCTATTGACAGGGGCTGCCTCCTGGTTCTGAGACTCACTTGCCCCAATGGGTATCATTTTCTCATTATCACAAAGATACAAGTGACAGATCTGCTAAGTCTGGTGGCTTCATCTTAGAAGGACACATCATGAAAGCAGCATCATTTCTCAGCAGGAGAGGAGTGACAGGTATATCTTCCTTCCCATCAACCCCTTTACCTGTCAGCTACAGTTCTCACTTGAATGCCTTCTTTTGTACCTTAATTAATTTTTTCTTGTGGTAAGCAGGGTGGAATAGCCTTTGTTATGTTGGTACAGAAGAATTCCACAGATTGAATCTTTTATAGAGTAGGTGTTCTGGGGATGGAGAGATGGCTCAGTGATTAAGGGTATTTTCTGCTTTTCCAGAGGACCCAAGGATCCACATTAAATGGTACTCAACTAACCATAATTCTAGCTCCAGGGAACATGACATTCTCTTCTAATCTCTGGTGGCCCTTGAAAACACACACACACACACACACACACACACACACACACACACACACACACATTAAAAATAAGCTTAATCTTTTAAAAACTAGGTATTATTTGCCCTAGAGTGCTGAATGCTGAGAAGTCTAAATTCAGTATGTTATGATTTTCATGAGAAATATTCCTCACAGGTTCATATGTTTGAATACTTAGTCCCTAGTTGGTGGTGCTCTTGGGATGGTTGTAGAATGTTCAGGAGGCAAAGCCTTGTTGGAAGAAGTGTATCATTAGTGGTGGGCTTTGAGGGCTCACAGCCTGGCCCTACCATAGCCTGTTTTGTCTTTTCCCCCAAGTGCATATGAAATAATCAGCCAGCTTCTTGTTCTTGTAGCCATGCCATGCCTTTTCACTTAGGATAGACTCAGTCTCCCTAGAACTGTAATCCCAACTTCTCATTTGCTTTTTAAAATTGCCTTTGACCATGGTATTATATGATAGCAACAGGAGAGTAGCTAATATACAGAGAATGCATGTAGTAGAGGCCTCCTTGCTTTATCATCCCTTCTGGACTATTCTGCAACCTAGAAAAAGGGAACAGTACTTAATGGGCTCTTTGAATTTTGAAGGTAGCATTTATATTGCTTGTTTTGGTTTTTCATTCTGGTCCATTTACCAAGTGGCCCCAAAAGGTGTTAATTTGAATGGGGCGTGCAGCAGGAGAAGGCTCTGCAGCAGGTCGTGACTGCTGTGCGAGTTGATTCTCCACTTATTGTGACTCAGCACATCCAACTGTGTTTGAAGTGGCAGTGGCAGATGGTGAATCTCACTTGAGACTCTTCAAGATTGCTGTAGGTGAACTGTGGTACAGGCCTTTAGGAGTTTTATAGCAGAGACTTGCTGTTTTCTGACGGCAAGTGCTCCTCCACTTTAAAGAGACAGCTCTTTGGTTCTGGTGAGCTGGCTCAGGTTATAAAGCATCTGCCCCAAGAACAGGGGGACTTGCGTTCTATCATCTGCACCCATTGTAAAAAGCCAGACACAGTGGAGTGAAATTGCTATCTCAGGATGGGAGAGGTGAGACAGAAGGATTACTGGAGCTTGTCAGCCAGCCAGCATGGTCAGATCCATGAGTTTAGCATTGGTCATGGAATCCACTGGTTTAAGTATGTCTCCTGTCATAGTGCAACTGACTTGATAGAATGGTGGGATGGCCTTTTGAAGACACAGCTGCAGAACAAGCTGTGTGTCAATGCCTCATAGGACTAGAGCATGGTTCACTAGAAGGCAGTGCAGGGTCTAAATGTGTATGATGCTTTCTCTTCAATAGGAGGATTCACAGGTCTAGGAATTAAGGTATTGATATGTGACACTATTCCTGGGGAGACATGATCAAGTATCTTCTTAGCCCAAAAAGGGAAACAGATTATTCCAGATAAGAAATATGACAATAGACTAAAGTAAATATACTACCAAAATTCAACTTGGGTGAAACAATGAGTTTTATTGGGGTTAATTACAGGACTGTGGGTTAGAGGTTACTTATAAGAACATAAATGACTTAGAGATAGCTACATCACCAAAGACCCACCCCCAAATGAGTTACAGTTCAGGAAAGCTAGGAACCTGGAGCTTATTGCATAACTTCTAAACTGCTTGACAGGTTGGAGAGTGTGTCTTCTAGGAAGCTCAGTTGGCCTGAGCCTCTTCCAAGCAGTCAGATGGTCTCTGCTTCACCAAGTTGGATCTAAGAATCTCCACCTCTTCCAGGAAGCTTGGTTTGGATCTTTTCACTCGGCTCCCCTGCCTGAAGTTCTTCTAAGAAGCTTATGTTGTTTGTTTAAGATTTATTTTGCTTTTCTAACTATGTGTATGCATGCAAATATAGATATGCACAGAGGCTGGAAGAAGGAGTTGGATCCCTTAATCTGGAATTAACAGGCGACTGTGAGCTGTACTTTGATGCTGGGAACCAAAACTAGGTCCTTTACAAGGGTATTACGGTACTCTTAACCCCTGAGCCATCTCTTCAGCTCCACCACTTTGCTTTTTCAGTCAGAAATCTTTCACTTGTATCTAGAACTACCAATTTGAATCAACTGGGTGCAGAGAGTTCCAGAGATCCACTTGTCTCTATATCTCTGGAACTAGGATGGCAAGCAAATGCCACCATACTTAATTTTTGTGTGTGTGTGAGTTCCTGGGATCAAACTCAGGTCCCCATCTTTGCAATGTAAATATTTTACTGACTGAAATATTTCCCAAGTTCTCATTAAAATATTTTAAACAATTTTTTAGTTTAGTTTAAAAAATGATTTGTTCACAATAAGATATTCATGAACCTGAGTCAATGGCCAAGGAGAGAGTATGATTAGGAGTGGGTGGTTAATCTGGCCTACCAAAGAGAAACTGGACTACTTCTCTACAGAAAAATGAGGAATAGTGTGTATATGGAAATCAAAATATCTGTGAAACTCTTTCTTAGTCCAGTGATAGAACATTTACCTAGCTCCAAGCTGTACCACACATTTATAGTATCATTTAGCTAACTACCAGATGCTCAAGGTAAGCATTTTTATTTTATAGGGTTCATGCATATCTTTTGTGGCCAAGAAATTAGTAACTAGACCCTCCATTGACCCTTTAGGCCTTGTGTTAACAGTTGGTTCACTTAACTAACCAGCAGTTGCTAGCTGTATTCAAGGAGGCTAATAAATAAAAATATCAGAAAACAATAATTAAGCTTGAGTATAAAGGTATTAACCAGAGGCAATCAATCACTTTGCCAGGCTTAGTAAACACTTAGAATGTATTAAAGGTCCCCGGAGGAGTAATTAAAGATCTGAGATCTTCTATTACAAATAGAAGCAACAAAAGGTCAAAGACAGCCTGCAGACTAATGACGGTTCACTATGAGTCAAATGGTAGAGAGTAGCCCTCCACTATTAGAGCATGGCACTTTTTCATTGAGCAATCTATGACATATGAGTATTTGGGAGTGGTGTGTGCACATGAACCTATGTTCATGTGGGAGCCAGAGAACAATCTCAGATGTTCTTCCTCAGGATGATATATATATATATATATATATATATATATATGTATGTATGTATGTATGTATGTATGCATGATAGATCTTTTGCTGGTCTGGACCCTATCAGTTCATTTAGGCTAGCTAGCTACTGGGCTCCAGGGACCCACTTGTGTCTATCTCCCCACCACTGAAATCACAGGTATGTACCATCATGCCTGGCTTTTAAAATATGGGCTCTGGGATCAAATTTGTATCATTGTTCTTTCAGGGCAAGCACTTTACTGGCATAGCCACTTCTTATAACATTCCTAAGCATGCATTTTTTCTATAAGGCATATCAGAGAATGATCCTGTCCCCAAACACAGCCTTGTCATTCCTTGCCATTCATTGCTTTGGGTGATTTGTTTCGTCATTTGAGTAACAGTAATAGTGAAAATTCGTAGTCTCCCTTGCAGAATTGCTCCCTGTATAGGTGATAAATATTTGCCCAGTACTGAGAAGTGTGAGATTCTATAAGCTTTGTCCCAGTATTGTATGGGATTGTTCTAATAGATGTGTTAAAGTACCGCTGACATGGTACCCATGTGGCATATATTTAATATGAACAGTGTAACTGATTTTGGCATGCATCAGCAGGAAACCATCTCCCTAGTCAATACACTGAACACTCCAACCTCCCTGGTTTTTTTTTTTTTTTTAATCCCCTTTGTAATTCCTCACCCCTTTCCAGGCAACCATGGATAGTCCAGCCATGACAGATTAGTTGGTATATTTATAATTTTAAGAAAATGAAATTATATAACATTCTTCACCTAGAATAATTTTTCTCAGTGCTTCATATGGAACCCAGAACCTCACATACACTAGGCAAGTCCCTTACCATTGAGCTATGCTTCCTGTCTATTTTGAGTCTTGTGTTTTATAAAGGAATTCATAGTTGATTGCTCTTTATGACTGAATAATATCTTCAGAGTTGTATATATCATAATTGCTTATCCATTCATCTGTTGTTAGACATGTGGTTTGACTCAAGCTTTTGGTTCTTATAAATAAAGCTGTCATGGGTCTAGAGAGATGGCTTAGTGGCTAAGAGCTTTTGTTGTTCTTGCAGAGGGCGAACGAATTTGGTTCCCAGAACCCATGTCATGAAGATCAAAGCCACCTGCAATTACAGCTCCAGGGGATACAGCTTCTGGTCTCTGCAGCTGCATGAATTCATGTGCATACACATACGCACACACATAAAATTTTAAAAATAATTAAATAATACAGCTTTTAAAATAAGGCTGTCATAAATATTTGCATACACATATTTGAATGAACATATACTTTTATTTCTCTTGGTAAATATCTCATTTGGTATGCATATTTTTTTAACCATTTGTTCATCTGTTTGCTTGTTTTGAGGCAGAGTTTCATGTAGCCCAGGATAGCCTAAAACTATGTGTCTTATGTGAACCATGGACTTCTGACCATCTACCATCCACCCCACCCTCATTCTGAATTATAGGCTTGCACTATCATGTCTGTCTACTTTTAACTCTCTCTCTCTTGATTGATTGATCTTGTATGTGTGTTGGGGGCTTGTGCATGTCATAGTAAAATGTGGAGGTCAGAGGACTACTTGCTGGAGTCTTCTCTCCTTCCGCTGTGTGGCTTAAGGGCTTGAACTAAGGTCATCAGGATTGACAGCAAACACCTTTACCCACTGAGCCATCTTACTGACCCCATTTTTAACTTTATTAGAAACTGGTGGTCTATGGAAATAGCTCTGTCATAGGGTCAGCCTTAGCTTGCATCATGGCGTCTGAGACTCTGAGGAGACAAAGAGGAAAGACAAGGAAGAGGAAGAGAAAGAGGAAGAAGAGGAGAACTAAGAAATAGAAGAGGGAGGACACCTGGGGAAAAAGATGGAGGAGGGTGGCTCTTACCATCTAATATTTCAAGCATTCGTGTATGATGCTTTCAGAATCTCCTGAAATTCAATATAAATATCATTCTTTATTTATAATTACCCTTTCACTTGGAAAAAGGCCTAAAATCCAAACACTTACCTGTGATGCATTTCCAATATGACATTTTCATTTTTATGTTTAAGGTAAGTTACTAAGTTTTGCCTTTAAATAAGCTCCTCTCTTACTTGTCATTTGGTCTCAATGCAACAGAAGAAGCGGTTAGTCACTGCTGTTGTTTGCTCTTTTGGGAAATAATCAATCTTACTGGGACTCTCTTCCCCCCTCCTCAAATCTTATTCCATAGGCATCAGGCATATCCTTGGGTATCCTTGGCTGGTGAACTTCCATTTGCGGCACCCACCCCACTGCAACACTTTTCAAGGATACTTTGAAATCATAACTTTGTTATTGGAACTCCTTACACCAAGACATCATCTCCTTGGCTAGAGCTACAAAGCAAGCCTGCCCAGGAGATCATTCTAGGTAGTGGAATATGTTTCTATTAGTTACTTTTCTCATTGTTCTGACAAACTATTTGGAAAGTAGAAACATAAGGGCAGAAGGGCTTCTTTTGGCTCACGGGTTTAAGGGATATGGTCCATCATGGTGGGACAGGCATGGAGGTGAGAATATGAGTCTGCTAGTCACATTGCACTCTGGAGAGGAGAACAGACAGGAAGCGAGGCAGGGTATCTAACCTTGAAGCCCACCTCCAGAGACTTACTTCCTTTTCCAAATCTGCAAGGCCAGCTGAAGACCACACTTATGGAAGACCTTTCATATTGAAACCACAGCAGTATTCTGCCTAGAGCAGGTAAAACACTAAGTGTGTTACAAAGATGAACAGACACATTTCTGGTCAGGACTAGTAACAAACTTTCCAATTTGCTACTTAATATTTGTGCTCTTCTGTAATCTATTCATCCTAACGAAATAAAGGCAGCACATTATTTATTCCCCTTCTTTCTCTGTTTCTCGGCAACAGCTCACCCAATTCTGTTGTTAATGGTACAGCTATACTAGTAAATGCAATAGGTACAGCTATACTAGTAAATACCACAGAGGATAGCAGAATTTCAGCAAACATTCACTACCTATTTTTCCTGCTTCTCTTGGGGAAATACAGCCTGGCTCACAGCTTAGTTACATGAATTTGTAACTTCTTGTAAAACCAGACCTAGTGAATCTTGGCTAATGAATCCATGGTGACCTTGGATGGAGCAGGAATTGAGAAAGAGGACTTTAATTTGTATTCTGTGGGACTTTCTCTTTATTTTCTTATAGTGAGATGATGAGCTAGATCTAATCTGATAGTGCTATATGCAAAAGTCCTCCCATATAACTCAGAAATCTAATTTAAAAATTAATACTACTATTGGGAATACACAAAAACATACCATACTGCTGATTATGGATAATGAAAAAAGGTTTGGTGTGTGTGTGTGGGTGCAAGTACCCATGCACGTATATGCACAGGTCATGGGAGGATGCTGTATGTCCTGCCATTTCACTCTCCACCTCATTCCTGTAAGACAAGTTCTCTCAATGAACCTGGAGTTCAATTTTTTGGGCTCCACCTCCCCAGTACTATGATTACAAGAGCAATCTTGCACACTTGGCATTTTAAAAATGCATGACTGGACATCAAACTAGCTTCCTATGTTTACAAGATAAAAATTCTAATTAACTGAGTTATTTTTACTAACTTTCTTTTATGATGGCCTTCTAATATCTCTTCTTTAGATGTCCCAGGGGCAAAGAATGTTGTCACTGTGAAGAATGAAGGAGCCCACAGGATAGGAGGCTTTAAATTAAAAACAAGAAATCACTGTCCCCAAACTGAGCTAACATAGACAAGTCTTTGAAACACAATTGGCTTCTTATGATCAAAATTTTCTCAAAGGACACCTTAATTAAAAGTGACTTGATGATAGGATGGGGATGTTTACTGATTCCTGATTCCTACTACATGCTAGACATTGTATTAAGTTTTCTTGTATTCCCACCCCACAAGGTATATGTTATTTTTACTGTCTGTCTGCCTCTCTCCAACCCTGTGTGTGTGTCTGTGTGTCCGTGTCCATGTGTGCTACAAGGATCCTTCTGTTTCTGATCCCTAACTATGGATGTGCTGGCTAGTTTCTTTTTTTTCCAACTTGACACAGGTAGGGTAATCTGGGATGAGGGGACTTGGAATGAAAATGCCTCCTATTGATGGGCCTATGGGCAAGTCTGTGGAGACATTTTCTTGACTGACGATTGATGTGGGAGACACTGTGTGGGTGGTTTCATCCCTGGGCAAGTGGCCCTGGGTTGTATAGCAAAACAAGCTGGTAAGTCATGGGGAGTATTCTTCCATTGCTTCTGCTAAATTCCTGCTTCCAGGTTCCTAACTTGAGTTCCTGCCCTGACTTCCCTCAGTGATTACCGGTGTGGACAGATAAGCCAAATAAACACTTTCCTTCCTATGTTGTTTTTGATCATATTTATCACAGCAAGAGAAAATAAACAAGTACAGGGTCCAAGTTTTGGCAGGGGTGCTGGCAATCTGAATTCAAGTCCTCACATTGTACAGCAAATGCTTTGACCACTGAGCCATCTCCCCAGTCTCTAAGCTCAAGTTTACAGACAGGGAAAATGAGATCCAGAGAGGGCCTAATGACAGTTACTGATTAAGAAAGGATTCGAGGCTCTGTTGGGCTTAGCCCCGACACAAACTTACAATTCGCATACAATTATATGGTAGAATTCCTGAACAGAGCAGACCACACAAAATGAATTGTAAAAGGTCAGGTGTACTTGTCAAAGTGAATGAGTTCTAGAAGGAGGTGGGACAGGAGAGTTCTTGCTTCTATTTCTACCACCGTCATCCTACCCCTGACCAGGCAAAACAATCACTGGTCATAGCAAAACCATGGGCTCTGCATAACTCATTACCTCTTATTGTTTAGTCTGATGACATGTGACAAAAGAATTTGTTCCAGATGTCAACCCAATGCTATAGAGTCGAACAGCCCATCTATTAAAAAAAAAAAAAATATCCAGGAAGGAAAATCACTGGGGATCTTGGAGGCAAAGGAAGTAGCTGCTTATAGCCAGCTGCACTGCTTGGAGTGTCCCTGACTCGGGTCCAGAGTAACCTCCACGTCTCAGTCCCAGGCACGTTTTCTGTCTCACCAGTCATGAATTATTTGCTCTCATATTCTCAATGTTAATGCCTTCTCTGGTCTCTGAATTTAGGCATTTGAAGAGATTATTGAGATAAATTCCTTATGGGGTTTAGTACCATGGAAATGTTTTATCTACAAAATATATAGACATAGGTGTACATATTTGTCATATAAGTTCAGCAGCCAAGTTCAATGTATCTCTCTCTCTATTGTCACAAGGTTCAGAGCCCAACTTTATACACAAGAACAGAGCCCTACTAGGCCTCATTTCCTCATAAAATTATAAACTGCATTAATCATACTCCTCCAGAGAAACTAGAACTGCTAGGCTACATGCAGGCATTTCAGAGGAATGCTGTATTTTTATGCAAACAATACTGCTATTGTGGAGGAAATCTGCCTTTGTGAATATGAAATCCAGGAGGTCTCATAATCTCCCCACCAGAAGGGGAGGATGCAGGAGAGCTGCAAGCCTCTCACTTTGAGACTAGGAGTCTGAGAACCAGGGTAAGGGTTGGGGAGGCTTCTGGGATAAGTTCAATAGCTCCAAGATCTGAGAATCAGAACTTCTAATGTCTGATGTCAGGAGGCCAACAAATAACCTTTTCTCTCCCCTTACATTCTCTCTGAGCCTTCAGTGGACTAAAGAATGGCTACCTAAAGTAAGGAAGGTTTGAGCTAGTCTGTTTTCATCACTGTGATCAGATACTTGAAACAACAGAAAGGAGACAGGTTGATTTTAGTTTTTAGTTTGTAAGTTTAGAGGTCTCAGTCTACCATCATTTGGCTCTGTTGCTATGGTGAAGAAGAGGGCAGTGAGTGTGTGATAGGAGGAAAATGAGTGCCTGCATGATGGTACTCACCTCATCTCCTCCATTTTTCTCTAGTTTAGGATTCCCTGCCCAGAGAATTGTCTCACCTACAGTTAGTGCAGCTCTTCAGTCAAGATAACACCTCACAGGTATGTTGGTGGTTTATCTCCTGGGAACATCTGGATTCTGTGACTTTGACAATGAACACCAACCACCAAAGGTATGTTTTCAGTTTTCTACTTTCTCTAAATAAGCTGCCCCCCCAGTCCATTCAGCTATGCACTCATCAGTGGTTTGATAGTACTACCTGTAAGAAGTAAGGTTTTCTGCCCGCTGCCTGGTCTGGTCCCGCCGCCGCGCCAGCCCCAAGTAATGCACAGAGACTCTGTATTTGATATTATACTGTTGACCAGGTACTAGTTTCTTATCAGCTAGCTCTGCCTTAATTATTAACCCATTTCTATGTATTTCCACGTGGTCTCCTTACCGGGGAGTGAGGCAGGCATCTGGTCTCCCTGGTCTCTCCATGCTGACTGACTCCTCCTTCCTACTTCCTCTTTCCTCCTTGTCTCCTAGTCCCTCCTATCTTCCTTTCCTATTGGCCAACAGTGCTTTATTCATTAACCAGTATGAGAAACATATACAGAATGACATCTCCCATCATCTCCTCTTTTCTGTCTAAATAAAAAGAAGGGTTTTAACCTTAACATAGCAAAATATATCACATAACAGTTATCAAATAAGAATCACAGTTAACACTATTAAGTCCATTAACATTTAGCAAGATTTGAAGAAAATATTCCATCATCTATCCTATCTTTGTGTGTAAAGTCTAAGTAACTTATCTTTAATTCTAAGGAAAACTATAACCATAACTATCTGTCTTCAACTCCCTCAAAGACCACAGAAGGATAGTATATAAACTCTAGAAATGACAGAGACAACTCACTGCCTGGTCACCCGAAATTCATTTGTAATCTTCCATCTTCAGCCCATAGGCCATAGTGTGTCTGGCAGACTCTTCAGCAAAGCAGCAAACTTTAAACTGTCTTCTTGTATTGGCAGTTTGTCAGTCACTTTTCTCTGTGTCCTGCAGACTGTCTGGCAGACTCTTCCATGAAGCAGGAACTCTGTGGCAATGTCCATCTTGAATCAGCAGTCACTTTTCTGTGGGTCCTGCATGTCCAGTTTATATAGCACAAAGTCAAACAGTCCAGACAAGAGCAGTATCTTGTCCAAATGGCTAGTCTTGCCATATTGGAGGCAAACTCCATAACGAGTTTCTTCAATGTCCATCTTCCTTTCTGACGCAGGTGGTATTGCCAGGAGCATTTATGTCTCACTGTCAAGAAAAACCCTAAACCATTGTTAAATGCCATATTGTATAGGTCTTTGAAAGGTTTGAAGAATGCCTATCTATCTCAAATACATCTCTGTGTATCTTGAAAAACTAACTTAACTCTAAGCTTTGACTATCATAGGTAATTATCTGTAATCTGTATTAAATTTTACATTACATTCCTAAATGAGCTATATAAACATAATACCTAAACAAAAGGAGAAATATACAATCACAAAATTGACCTTAAATTGTATCAATAAATGAAAATCCATTCCAAAACAAAGTATCCATTTCTATACCATAATCCCCTTTTTACCTTTAAAAAGAATTGGCTGTGATTATTAACCATTTATAACCAAGTCCATTTAAAGGAAAACAAACATTTATAAACAATATTTGGGAATTTGGGTGTCATTCTTTCCAAACTACTTCCTGCTGATAGGGGGCGCTGTCATGGGGGATTCTAAGAAGATGCAGAAATCCTGGCTGTAGTCTGCAAGGCTGGCTTGTTCAAGCTGTTTTGAATGTTGGATCACATGGTACTCTGTTTCAGGGGGCCTGGCTTGATCAAACCACATTAGTCTGGAAGGAATCCACAGCTTTTTATTTTCTGTGGAAACAAAAATAGAAATCCTTTTCCCCAGTAACTTGTCCTTAGACTTAAATTTTGGAGTCAAAGCATTTTTTAAAATATATATATTGAATTAATGCAGCAGCATTTCCTTTATCAGTTGTTATTTTCTCAGCAGTCAAACAATGCAGAGACAACACAATAGCATACAGTAACCAGATTCTCTCTGAGCTTTTCATTTTTACGTGGCTTTTTTATTACTGTTTATTTTACTTTTATTTTTTCATTTTTTGAGACAGGGTTTCTCTGTGTAACTTTTATCAGTCCTGGAATTCACTCTGCATACCAGGTTTACTTTAAAATCACAGAGATCTGCTAGCCTCTGTCTCCCGAGTGCTGGGATTAAAGGCGTGTGCCACCACACCCAGTTCCTGTCTTTTTAAAACCATTTTTTTAATTCTCTCCCAAGCCTATGTATTTTTTAAAACACACTGTAAACCTTTAGAGGTTTTTCTTAATATGAATCTGTCTTTACTGTAAATCTTTATCTTCATCTGGCCACAAGTCTTTTATCTGGTAAACAACAACATTGCTGAAATGAAAATCATAGCTGTGTCAGCCACTGTTTATCAAAGATGGTGGCGGCAGGTATTTTGCCGCCAGCACTGAGAGCTGTGTTCACTGCCTTGGTCTGCACTGCCATCTCCAAGCATGCTGCCGGCTTGGAGATGTGGTCACTGCCATTGCCAGCTCTGATACACACCAATAAATTGTTAGCAGTGCTTTTTTAAAGCCATGCGTTTTTTTTGCCACTTATGCTGAGTCAGGAATCTTCCCTTAAAGGAGCCGTGCGAATATCTGCTTGTCTCTTGCAAAGCAGAGTTCAACCGAGAAAAATGCTGTTACCAAGAAACCTTGCTTGTCTCTGTTCTTTTGTTTCTAAAACCCTTATTTAAGCTTTTGTTAAATTTTAAGTGGAAGTTCTTATTAGCCACGTTTGGCGCCATTTGAAGAAGTAAGGTTTTTCCGCCCGCTGCCTGGTCTGGTCCCGCTGCCGCGCCAGCCCCAAGTACTGCACAGAGACTCTGTATTTGATATTATACTGTTGACCAGGTACTAGTTTCTTATCGGCTAGCTCTGCCTTAATTATTAACCCATTTCTATGTATTTCCACGTGATCTCCTTACCGGGGAGTGAGGCAGGCATCTGGTCTCCCTGGTCTCTCCATGCTGACTGACTCCTCCTTCCTACTTCCTCTTTCCTCCTTGTCTCCTAGTCCCTCCTATCTTCCTTTCCTATTGGCCAACAGTGCTTTATTCATTAACCAGTATGAGAAACATATACAGAATGACATCTCCCATCAACTACCCATACATGTTGAGATTATAAGTACACACACAGCCATTTTCACAGCTTGACTTTTTTTTTTTTTTTGAGTATAGGGTATTCAGACTCAGATCCTCCTAAGACCATTCTTCTTTTTCTTTTTTTTCCAGTTTTTTCATGAGAGTTTGTAAGTGTTGTGCATGTGTGGGTACATGCATTGTTTTTTAATTACTGTACATACACATGTATGAATTTAGAGGCCCAAGGTTGATGATAAGAACCACCTTCAATCATTCTTCTGCCTTATTCATTGAGGCAAGGCCTCTCAATCAAACTCAGACCTTGCTGATGTGGCTGGTATTGTGGCTTGAATGAGAAATGTCCCATGTAGGCTCATATATTTGAACGCATGGCTCCCAGTTGGCAGTGCATTTGGAGAAGTTATGGAACCTTTAGGAGATAAAGCCTTGCCAGATGAAGTCTGTGAGTTTTGAGGGTGTGTAGCCTCACTCTACTTCCTGCTTGCTCTCTCAGCTCCCTGTGTGTGTGAAACACAATCAGACCCCTGAGCTGGACCATATCAGGGAGCATTCCCTTCTGTAATGCCCTCAACAATTTGAGAGTATGCATCTTATACATTTGAAGATGGTATGTCTAATGATGTCTTTCTGTGGCCATATCTGGCTCCTACCATTGAATGACATTTTATTTTCAGTGTGAGATGCATAGAGCCCAGCCATTTTAAGTTAAAAATGTTAGCTTCCTTCATTTGGTCCTGGTGGTCTCTCCAGTGTTCTCCATCATAAAGTCATTGTTTCTCCTTTGTGATAGGTTACTATTTTGTTGCATCATATTTTGATATGTCAGTTATCCAATGCTATATACCATGCATCACCCGAAAGCTACCTTCTACTTTAGGATGCGTGGTCCAACACCTATTTGAA
The DNA here is from genome assembly GCF_943737965.1 of Phodopus roborovskii. NCBI lineage: Eukaryota > Metazoa > Chordata > Mammalia > Rodentia > Cricetidae > Phodopus > Phodopus roborovskii. Next base: position 8,546,899 of record NW_026126598.1, on the reverse strand, counting down.
TTGGTGACTGTTGGTCCACCTCCTCTACTAACTATGATGGTTGACAATTGTTCAATTATTATGTCAATCACTAGCAAAACAATAGTAAGTATTGGCAGGATTTTGAATGAATAGAAACATTTATACACTACTAGTGAGCTTATATACCAGTTCACCTTCTTCAGAAATAAGATATTAGGACTGGGGAGATGGCTTGATGGATAAGTGCACTTGGTGTGCAAGAATGACGATGTGAGTTTGAATCATCAGAATCTTATAAAAATTCATGCACAGTTGCACCTGCCTGTAAATTCAATGTTGAAGGGTGGTGACAGGAGGATCCCAAAAACTCAGTGACCAGCCAGCCTAGCCAAATTCATGAGCTTATAATTCAATGAGAGGCTGTCTCATATAGTTTGGTAGAGAGAAATGGAGGAAGATATTCAGCACACATACACTCACATTCATAGTCATGTACCACACATACTCACCACCCTACACAAACGTACACACACATAAATAAATTGGTAAATAAGTAAACAAATAAATAAAATAGATCCACCATGGGACTCATGTGTACCATTCCTGGGTCTTTTCTTGAGGCACTCTAGGTCAACATATCCCTGAGATACTTGCATAGCCATGTTTACTGTGCACTATTCACTTTAAGTTATGCTACCAATCTAGGTGTTTAACAGCAGAGGAATGGATGTGAAAGATGAGTTGTTTATCCACAATGGGATTTTATTTAGCCATAAAGAAAGAAGTCATGTCCTATGCAGGAAAATGAAGGCAACTGGAAATATTCATGGTGTTAGTATTTAGGCATTTGTACAAGCCTGCCTTTGTGCCTTTGGAGTTCTAACAAGATATGCCCTCAGCTGCCATCACTCAGAGCACCACCTGTGTATATTCAATATATTCCCCTTGAAAAGGGCCCTGCCGACCTCCCGTCTCTCATTCTTTCTCTCTCCCTGTCTGTTTTTCCCTCTCTTCCTCTCTCTCTCTTTCTCTCTGTCTGTCTCTCTCTCTCCCACTGCTCCTGTCCCCAGAGGTCAGTCTCCCCACTCTTTCCCCTTTTCATGATCCTTTTCCATTAATAAAACAAAACAAAACAAACAAACCTGCTTGAACTCTGTTGGATGACATCTTTCTCTTTTGAGCTGCTTTTAAAAAAATTACAGCAGGAAGCCTATTTCAAAGACAAATATATATTTTTCTGTCTTTTGTGATACCTAGATTTTTATAAAAGTGCTTGTGATGGGGAGCATATGGAGGGTTTTTACATTGCCATTCATACCGGTTATTGTTTCATTGCTGAGACGTTATAGAAACAAGTTAAAGCAGGAAGAACTCATCTTGCCTCACAGTTTCAGAGGACCAGTCCATGATTGCTTGGTCCCATGTATTTGGGAAGAACACCATGTCAATGGCAGTTCATGTCAGAGTTTCTTCACTGCATGATAGACAGGAATCAGGGACAGTGAGAAACAGGAAATTGCCAAGATCCCAATTTTCTCCAATTAGATCTTATCTCTCAAAAATTCTAGAACTGTCCAAAATAGTACAGTTATATTTTAAAGATATTAATTTTATTTATTTGTGTGTGTGTTTGTGTGTGTATGCACATGCGCGTGTGCGCACATGGTGTGCACATGAGTGTAGGTGTTTATGGAGGCCAGTAGAGGGCATTGGATCACCTGGAGCTGGAGTTACAGGATAGCAGTGGGTGTTGGGAACTTAATGCAGGACCTCTGGAAAGGCAGCAAGCTCATCTCTCCCACCCAGGTTATTTGTCTTAGGTACAATTTTATTCTAAGAAAGGGCTTTCTATACTCTGGTTACAATTTATTGTATCTGTAGAAATTCTCATCTTATTTACTTCAATTATCATTTATAGGACAGAGTACATACATACCGTTGTGATACCATATTTGTTTCAGCTTAGTCCCACAGTGGCATGGATTCATTGCTTACAGCCTGTCTGTTTGCCATAGTAATACTGTTCATTTCTTGGACAGCTGAAGTTTATCATCCAGTATTTCTTTAACAAGACCCTATGGGATTTAGAGCCTCTAAATTCATATACACTTTAAAATATTCCCCCCTTCCCCTTTAACAGCTTCATCGAGTTACAATTCACATTCCATACAATCCAGCCATCTGAATTTTCCAATTCAATGCCCTTAACTGTATCTGGAATCAGGCAATTCTCACCAGAATCAATTTTAGAACTTTTTTTTTTTTTTTGGTCAATCCACATAGGAACTCAGTACCCATTCAGAATCTTCCTGTTCCACCCAAATCTCTATTTCCTCCAGTTCTAGTAAATCAAAACAAGACTAATGATTATGTGGATTTTCCCTAATCTAGATTTTTCCTACAAATGGAATAAAACACTATGTGGTAATTTTTTGACTAGCTACTTTTATTGATCATGTTTCCAAGTGTCTTAGTTTCCTTTTCTATTCATTTATCAAAACATGGGAGAAAGTGTTTGTTTAGGCTCATGATTCTATCGCTGTGTAGGAGTTGAGGCAGGAACTTTAAACATTACATCCACATTAAGAGAGAATACACAAAAATGAATGCATGCATGATCACTTGCTTGCTTCCTTATAATCAGCTTGATTTTTCCACTCTTAAACAGTTCAAAATCCCTGCCTAGGGAATGGTGCCACCAGTAGTGCATTGAGTCTTCTCACATCATTTAACTTAAGGCAATTCTCACACAAACATGCCCATAGGCCAAACCAATGTAGGCAATCTCTTAACTGAGTTTCTATTCCTGGGTGATTCTAGGTCTTATCATGTTGATAATGAAAGCTAACCATCACATGAAGGTTCATCATGTTTTTGTTGCCTTTTCACATTGAATAATATTCTTTTGTATGGCTATATCATACCTTATTTATCTATTCATCAATGACTGGACACTTGGGTTATTAATACTTTTTGGTGCTGTGAACATATGTCTACTCATTTTTCTGTGGGAGTGTATTTTTTAATTTCTCTTGAGCATACACTTTGGAATGGAGCTCATGGATTATATTTGGGACAAATGGTCATATAGTATTTATCATTTTGAGGAGCTACAAAGTGTCTTATGACTTCTACCACATTTTCTACCAACATCATAGAAGTGCTCCATCTCTACCTCAATTTTTATCATGATGACTAATCTCAGTTGTCAATTTGATGTGATATAGAGTTACCTAGGAAATGGGTCTCTAGTTATGTCTGTGGGATATTATCTTGATCAAGTTAATTAAGATGGCAAGAGTTTCCCACAGGCACCATTTCTTGCCATGGGACTTTTGAATAAATAAAACAGAGAAAGTGAGCAGAGTGCCAATATTCATCTCTGTCTACTTCCTGACTTGGATGCATGCAATGTTACTAGCTCTGACATGCTCCTGCCATCATGCCTTCTCAATTATGGTGGATAGCGCCCTGAAACTGTGCACTAAGATGAAGCCATCTCCCTTGGGTTGCTTATATGAGAGCATTTTATCAGAACAACAAGCAAAGTAATTAAGACACCAATCATCTTTTGATTACCCCCAATACTTTTGTTGTTACAGCCATCGTACTGGATATGGAATAGCCATCATACCGGATATGGAATACCATCATATTGTGGTTTTGATGTGCATTTATTTGGTTGTCCCTGACCTTAAGTATGGTTTCACCTGTTCCTTGCTCTGGAGTCTATTTCTGGATAATTACTTGTTTAGAGTACACTCATTTTTCTTTTAAAAAGATTTGTTTAGTTTTAATTGTTTGTATGTGAATGTGTGTCTGTGTGTGGATATGTATACATAAGAACAGGTGCCCATGAGTTCAGAACAGGGAGGAATATCCCTGGAGTTGGAGTGCCAGGTCACTATGAGTCACCACTGTGAGTGCTGGGAACTGAAGTCAGGTTCTTTTCAAGAGCAGCAAGTGCTTCTAACAACTGAGCCATGTTTGCAGCTCAAACTGCTTCTTAGATCATTCCACTCTTTGACTCCTGGGTTCTAGGAATTTTTTTTCAGATTTAGAATAAAGTCTTTTTGTTAGCTACATGATTTGTAAATACTTTCTTCAAGATATGGGTTGTCTTCCCCTACCTTCTTAAAGACATCCTGGCAGAATGTCTTTGCAGTTCTCAAGAAGATGAGTTGTTGCCAGGTGTTGGTGGTGCATGCCGTTAATCCCAACACTCAGGAAGCAGTGTCAAGTAGATTTTTGTGAGTTTGAGGCCAGCCTGGTATACAGAGCTAGTTCCAGGATAGGCTCCAAAGCAATACAGAGAAACCCTGTCTCGAAAAACAAAACAAAACAAACAAACTAACAAAAAAGAAGATGAGTTGTGTTTTTTCTTTCGCTGCCCGTGCTTTTGATGCCATGTCTAAGAAACCATTGCCTATCCCAGGATCACCCAAAGGTTCCACTAATGTCTATTTCAGCCCCCATTTAATGTCATGCATATGTGTATTACACATCATAGCCTGTAGCTTAGGTTCTCTTTTTTATATGGCCCAGGATGGCCTGCTCAAAGAATGGTGCCATTCACAATGGATGTTCCCATCTTGATTAACCAAATCAAGACAACCATCCACAAGCATGCCTAGAAGCCTGTGTCCTTGGTGATTGTAGATGTCATTAAATTCACAATTGAAACTAACCATCATACCAAGGATGATCTGAACCTCCCTCCCTCTGTCTGCACCACTACACCCTGCATTCCAACTTGTATTTCACCTCACCATTGTCTTGCTAGATCTTTGTTATTGCCCAGCTCAGAGCCTTCAGCTCTGGTTCTTTATAATACCCCATTAAACGTCTTTTTGAATGAAGGCCTGGTAACTCCAGATCTGTGCTCAAAGACCGTATTTTCCTGTATGACTTTTTGATGTGCAATCTCCCCTTCTCTATTCCTTCATTCATCTGTGCACAGTTCTTGTTGTTTATGTTCTGTCTTAGCCCCTTTGACTTACAGTTTGTATTTGGTTGAAATGAGTTTTTCTCCCTTGGGTATACCAAATAGGGAAGCATCCTGTGCCAGGAGGAATAGCAATGGGTCTGTTCCTCATTCTGTTTTTCAGTCCAGAAGTACCTCCCTGCTTTAAGGCAGAACTCTGTCCATGTGAGCAGACCTTAACTCACCTGAACCAACAGAATTGAGCTCACATTTGAGGACTTTTTGATCATTTTATATCACCTGTTTCCTGAAGTTCAGATACTCTTGTCCCAGGATTTATTTTCCTTCCTTCCTTCCTTCCTTCCTTCCTTCCTTCCTTCTTTTCTTCCTTCCTTCCTTCCTTCTATCCTTCCTTTCTCCCTCCCTCCCTCCTCCTCCCCCATCTCTACCTTTCTTCTTATTTTATTTGGTTTTATGTTTTTTATGTGATGGCTAGCTTTAATGGTCAACTTGATCCAACCTAGAAAAACATAGGGAGGGAGTCTCGGAAAGGTCATCTACAACGGTTCAGCGTCTGTCCACATCTGTGGGGATTGCATTATGTTAACTGACCATTGAAGATACAGCCCACTGTGGGGGCACCATTTGCTAGACAGAGCAACCTGAGCCTGTTACGTGTAGAGAGCAAGATGAGCATAAGCAAGCAAGCAAGAAAGCAATCAAACACATGCATTCATCTCTTCTCCTCCTGGCTGTAGAGGTGGATGAGTTGCTGTGATTAGCTGTTTGATGATTCTGCCTTCAGTTCCCACAGTAACAGACGTGCAACTACTTGTAACCTGGGATGGTGAGATAAAAAGAAACCCCTTTCCCTTCTCAGTTGCATTTTCTAGAGTGATTTTTAGAGTGATTTATCACAGCAGCAGGAAGAAAACCAGGGCATTATGGTGCTGGGGATTAAACCTGGGTCTCCCTGTCTTTGAGGCAGGTGTTCTATTGCTCAACTATGCCTCTCGCTCGCTCTTTCTGCTCTTTTTGTTCCTCTCAGGGACTCACTAAGAAGTCCAGGCTGCTTTGAACTTACAATTCTCCTGCCTCAGTTTCCTGAGTACTTGGAATTACAGGCTTATATCATCAGATCCCAGAGGCTGTTAATTTTAGCACTGTTAAGTACATGTAGGAAGAAAGTCTTTAAAAATGGCATTTCTGGTTACTTAGGAGGCATGGGCCCTATGAGGCTTTTATTTTGTTCTTTATTCTACTCCATATGTTCATCTTTACAAAAAACAAATGCTTATTACCTCTATACTCAGAAAAATTGAGCATTAAAATTTCTCTTCCTTCCTTCCTTCCCTCCCTCCCTCCCACCCTCCCTCCCTCCCTCTCTTTCTCTGTGTCCATGCCTTCCTCTCTCTGTGGTTGCATGTCTATAGATGTGCATACCATAACAAGAGGACATTGGGCTTCCTGTTCAATTATTCTCTACCTTACTCCCTTGAGACAGGGTCTCTCCTTGAATATGGACTAGGGTGGCAGCCAGCAAGCCCTAGCAATGCTTCTGCTTCTACAAAGCACAGTTCTGGGGTTAAACTCCCAGATTTTCACAAGGTCTGTAGGGATTTGAACGCAGGTTCCCATGCTTGTATAGTAAGTGCTCTTACCCACTGAACCAAATCTCATTTCACTAGAACCAAATCAATGCCTTGTATTAAACTCACAAAGTTCACATAGCTACTGCAGAGTTGGGAATAGCCTTCAATGAGAGGGGAAGCTGGATTTACAAGGTGTCACCTCTAAAAAGCATGACAGTGATAGATAATGACAAGGCAATTGAGGAGGGGCAGAGAGCTTAGACCTAGCAAGGCCAGAAAAACCAGTGTAGTTAAAGGAGTCACCGGGTCATCTGGAGACATCTGGAAGCCACGCTGGGCATGGAAACTCCTGTCCACCAGGCTATTATGATAATGTGATAATTCTTATGGGAGGGAACTCTGATGTGCAGAGAGGTTAAGGGGAGAGCCTGGGTCTTTCCATTGTGGAGATTGTGAGTGAATTTCACTCTCCTCTTTCCATTTTCAGCCACTTGGCTCTTTCCTAGTTCCCAGCTGAGGTGTTTCAGGGTACAGTAATGCTATTCGTAAAGAGAAGGCAGAGAAGGGACAAAGAGTGAAAGCTACAGGGATCTGTTAGGGGTGTGATGAATTATTGTTCCCAGAGCATGCTCAGATCCACCGCTGGAATCACATACAGAGAAAGAGGCACCATTTCTGTGAAAGCCCGCTGAGCCTGTCACCTCACTCTTACCAGTCATACACGGAAAGAAAAAAATATTTCTAGAACCTGCTGGTGGCTGTCTCTCTCCCAGGATGAAACCACACATTGAAGATGACACTGGGATCCTGAGATGTGGTTATGACAGACAGCATCTGCTATGAGTCACTGTGGACCAAATGGCATTAGCAGCATGTCTCAGCATCCTTCTGCTCAGGGATCTCAGATGGGGGACATTCCAGGCACCTTGTAGGACCCACATGTTGAAAGAGAGAACTGACACCTCTGCATACATGCACTGTGGTAAAAACAAAATCACACACATATACATGAGAGAGGAGAGAGAGAGAGAGAGAGAGAGAGAGAGAGAGAGAGAGAGAGAGAGAGATTAAAATGTAAAAGGCCCTTTTTAAATGTTATTGTGGAACTATTGGGAATAATTAGGGAGTGTGGCTCTGTTGGAAGAAGTGTGTCACTGGGAAGGGGCTTTGAGGTTTCAAAAGGCTCTTACTTACAGTGTGCTTTTTTGCTTCTTTGTTAGAGATTTGATTCGATCTGTGAGCCCTCAGCTGGCATTTCAGCTGACATGCCTACGGCATACTGCCACATCCAGTACTCTATTCCCTATTGGCCCTCCATGATGGAGTCTAACCCTACGAAATCATAAACCCAGTTTAAATGCTTTCTGTTATAAGTTTCCTCAGTCATGATGTTTTATCACAGAAATAGGAAAGTAACCAATACAAAGATTTATAAGCCTAATAGTTTAGAAGATTACTCCATAAAATGTTTGCTGTGCAAATGTGAGTTCCAAGTTTCATCCCTAGATCCTAAGGGAAAAAGCCAGACATGGTGATGTGATTTTAATCCCAGAATTGGGGAAGTAGGGACAGGCAGATTCCTGAGATGTACTGGCCATCTGGTCTCACTTACCTGGTGGATTCCAGACCATTGAGAAACCTTGTCTCAAAAAAACAAGGTAATGGATCCTGAGAAATGATGCTGGAGTTGACTTCCCTCTTAGTTAGGGGTTTTATTGCTTTGAAGAGACACCATGACCACAGCAACTCTTATACATGAAAACAGTTCAAAGGTTCAGCCCATTAGCATCATGGTGGGGAGCATGGCAGCGCTCAGGTAATGGTGCTGGAGAAGTAGCTGAGAATCCTACATCTTTTGGGCAAGAACAAGTTGACTGTAACACTGGGTGGAAACCTTAAAGCCTGTCCCAACAGTGAAATACTTCCTCAAACAAGGCCATATTCACTCTAACAAAGCCATGGTGCCACTCCCTATGAGATTATGTGGGTCAAATACATTCAAACTACCACAACCTCTACCCTGGTTGTATCCACAAACCCGCCAGTGAGGATGTATACACCCCTCCATGCACATTCAAATATTCTACCACATATAGCTCAACCCTCTTTTTAAGCATCTACTTATTTAGTGCATGTGTAGCTATGTGGATATATATGTGCAGGTATATATGTGCACGTGGGTTCTAGGCAGGACCTGAATTCAGGAAGTCAAGTTTGTTGGCAAACACCTTTTCCCACTCAGCCATTTCATTTGCTCTCACTCCAGCTCCCTTTTTGCTCTCCAGTGTGAGGCAGGTCTCATGAAGTTACTTCAGGCTTGCTTTGAAACAACTTTATGAACCAGGTGAGTCTTGAACTCTGGACCCTCCCTCATCAGCCTCCTGTGTACCACCAGCCTGGGACTGGGTTTGCGTACTAGGTTTGGATTCACATCCACACATTGCTATTTGTGACTAGTTTTGAAACCTTAGTTTTCACTCGTGTGTGTGTGTGTGTGTGTGTGTGTGTGTGTGTGTTTCATATATACTTCTGTTTTCATATATGAAGTAATATACTGATTCTGGAGAAATGGCTCAGTGGTTAAGAGCACTTGTTGCTCTTACAGAGGACCTGAGTTCAATTCCCAGAGCCCTCATCAGGTGGCTCACAGCCACTTGTATACCATCTGATGCCATCTTCTGGTTTTTATGGCACTGCTCCCCCCTCTCTGTGTCTCTCACACAATTTAAATAATCTACCTCGTTTCCCTCAGTTTCACAGATGTTGTGTTTTGCCTGAGCACAGTTCCAGTTCAAATTTAACTCCTGATGCAGCAAGTGGCTGGCAAGAAGGCTCAGAGGGTAAATAAAGGCACTTACCACATAAGCCTTGGTAACATGAGCTTGAGTCCACATAAGGTTGGAAAGAGAGGACTAACTCCCCAAGTTGTCCCCTGACCTCCGCACGCTCACCTTAGCACATGCCCACCCCACACCTACTGTACTACAACTATTATTAATAAAATAATAGAGCGAATGAAGATATTTAAATGTTACATGGCAACTTTGATGCATGTTGCCATCTTCTAAGGCCTACCTCTACAGCTTATTCTGCACTCCCATGGAAAAAATAAGAAGATACCAATGTTTTTTATTTGCCTAAAAGTATACATGCAAACATAGCCTGTTACCCATGTATGGAAAGAGTAACATGTACCAGATAGGAATTAACTCCAGATGGTCAGCAGTAGAGTTTTGTTTCATGTAGCAATATGTTCTGAGCATCCAGTATATAGTAAGGTCTTTAAGATTAAAGGAATTAATCACCTTTTATGTGATAAATACTGTGCAATGTTGCTGTGTGGCTTTTCTTGCTTTCATTATCTTCTACATGCTGGGAATATATCAATCAGGACAGGGCTAGTTATGCTGTCATAACAAATATCTCTCCAATCTTAGCAGTTTGTGGCAGCAAGTATTTCTTACTAATTTATACTACAAGTGGAATTGCTGTCTAGCTGGCAGATTAGTTGCTATGTTTTCCCACTCCTAAACTCAGGAGACAGAGTAGCCACTGTTGCCAGTCTCAGGAAGAGACAGATAGAACTAGAGATGATAGAGAAAGAGCAATAGATATGAAGATTGAGAGATTGAGTGAGATAGAGATTAATAAATATATAGAAATGGAATACATACATACATATATATACATATATATATATATATATAATTCTCTCTATACATAGCTATATACTATATATAGAGGGATTGAGGGATAAAGACAGAGATAGAGGATGGTAGACATAGATTTAGAAAGATGATAGATGTAGAAAGACAGAAATAGACAGAGATGATGATAGAGTTTGGGAGCTAGAGATAAGGAGAGAGGCAGAGACACACACAGAGAGTGCTAGAGACACAGATATAACAGATATAGAGTCAAAGAGGCAAGGAAAAGGAAAGTAAGATGAACAGATAGGTAGAGAGAGTGTGGCAGACAGGGGTAGAGTTGAGAAGAAGGTGTATATGTGTGTGTGTGCACGTATCTACGTACGTACACACACACACACACACACAGAGAGAAGGGGAAGGAAGAAATGAGAAAGGGAGAATGTTAGAGCTACAGATGGAGATGGAGTGGGAAAGAGGAAGGAACTGAGAGAAGGAAAGAGCTAGAAAGAGACACACAGAGTGGAGAAAGGAGAAGAGAACTAGATAAAGTTATAGATGGAGGTAAAGAGGGAGGAGGAAAGGAAGGGCAGAATGTTAGAGAGAGATCTAGAAGGAAGTAGAGAGATTGGGAGAGAGCTGGGGCACTAGAGGTGGAAGAAAAATAAAGTGACCCATAAAGGAGAGGGAGGAGGGGGAGGAGGGGGAGGAGGGGAGGGAGGGGGGAAGGGAGGGAGGGAGAGAGAGAGAGACAGAGAAGACTGTTAGCGTCTATCTCAAAGCTATATGAGTTGAAAACGTATTTGTTGACCAAATATGTCAGTTGTCCATTCTTAAAATGGAACCGACCATATGGGGAACATGTGTTCCTGTCCAGACCCTAGCAGAGCAGTTGGGATTTCCACGAACAGTCCTTTGTTTCTCCCAAGGGTAGTGACCCTCCCCTAGAGTAGCTCAGCTTGATGCTGTAAACTTGGTCTGTGTGACTTCTTAGTCTGCCCATTTATACCTTCTTCATGGGATCAAAATATTTGGTTTCTGAAGATCCGATTTTTCCTGTGTTTGGATAGAACCAATTGACAGAACTGGGCTGCCAGTTTTTATAGACATCAAACTCCAGTGAACTGACTCTGGGACCACAGAGATCTCCGCAGATACACAGGAGTTTCCATCTGGTGAGATGCAGGGTACCACTAAGAGGCTGGCTTTGTCACCCTAAAGTGGCACAGATGTCCAGGATGCCTGAATCATGGTGCCAAACGATGTCTGAATTCATTGTGATCAGGATGTTTTAAAATCCAGGCAGGCACTCTTGTTGGTAATTTGGATACCAGCCTGCCTTTCCAAACATGACCCACTTCCCAAACAACCATTGCCCTACAGAAATGCAATGCAATCCTGTGATGGGTGCTCCAGTCCCTGACAACCTTGGACTTCCACACATCTAAACAGGGGGCTGCAGAGATAATTCAGTTGGTAAAGTGCTTGCCAATGAAGCTGAATTAGAGAGTTCATGGGCAGTTACAAGATCCTGTCTCAAAAACATGGGATGGTTGGCACCCAAGGAACAACACCCACGGTTGAGCCTCACGAGGTTGGCTTCTATATGCATGCACATATATGTATATGCATACTCTTCATACACACATGGACATGTATCTATATATTTACCTTGGTGTCCATTTGATTTCAGTGTTCTCTAGTGATTTCCTCTAAACTGAAACATCCCATATGGAGGGAGGCTGCTAAGAGGTAGGAAGTAAACAACTCATACATTTCAGGAAATTCTTGAAGTTGACAAGTGTTGCAAGGCCTCTCCCTCTCCAAGGTTATACAAGTAATAAGAACTGCTGGGGAAAGGGGACCCTGGGACCTGCTGAGCTGTGTGCAAGTCAGGCAGAGAGAGCTCTTCCTGAGTTCTCATCCAAGCTGCAGTGGGCTTTGAGTGGCCTTACAAGTGTTTTTGAGTTCTCTTTGCTCTTATAAATCACCCCTCACTCCTATTCCTGTAAGTAACCCTAACAAACTCATTGGTTCACCAAGTTGAACTTTGGTGTTACCCTTACTTTAGTCTACTATTGGTTCCCTATCTGGGGTGAGTAGATGTTCATTGTTGTCTCTCCTGGAAAAGTGTCATACAGCAATATGTACCATGAACATATTCATATAACACTTGTACATGGGCCTTGGTAAATCTGAAGAAGTAGAGAGATAGAAGATTTACCCAGAAGCCCTTCTAATATTTACTACTAAGAATTTCTTCTTGGGAACTAACTTCCCGTATGGACTTGAGGTCTCACCAATATTGGGCAAAGTCAAGCCTTGCTATTTTACTCTATTATAACATGTTACTGCTTGAATCCCACTGCTGCCACTTCTGGTGGAAGACACAAACCCTTAGGAGATGAGCTTTACTAGAGGAAGGGACTAGGGATGGTCCACAGAGTATAGCATCTCTTCCCCAGGAGCCCTTGTGTCAATTCCCTCCCTCCACATTTTTGACCCAGTTCTCTCCTTCTGTTGTTTGATGGTGTGCACACCAGGCTAGCTGGCCATGAGACTTCCAAGGGTTTTCCTTTGTCCCTCAAACCTCACCACAGGAGATCTAGATCCCACTACCACACCTGACTTTACAGGGCTCCTGGGTATTCAGACTCATGCTCTTCATGCTCTGTGGAAAGCCCTTTAACCACTGAGTCATCTTCCCCAATGCCCTCCCCACCTTGGACCCATGTTTTCTAGATCTTCCCTTGAACTTGAGGTAAGCTTTATTCATCCCACTGGAAGGGTGAATTCTCAGGCTGAGAACTTTGCAGAGTCAGAGAAGGTCTTATGCTGACAACCTCGGTGGCCTTGCTGCCCTTGGCTCACTGCTCCTTTCCTCTTCCTGCGGTACCTTGCTGATCTGTCATTCCAGAGCCATCTCCTGTGCCCTTCTCCGTCACCACCTCCAGCTAACAGCCTCTTTCCCTGAACTTTATGTAAGCTGGCTCCTTCCCAGGGCCCCCTGGCAGCTTTCCCAGTTGCTATTTTCTATCTGCCCGGCATCTCCCAGGTTCTCCTCTTAAGCTCTTATCCCTTTTTTGGCAGCCAAATGCCCTCTATTTTATTCTCTCCCTTGGGTGCACTCATAGGATGGAACAAAGCCGAGAGATTGTTCACTTTCTTAACAGAAGCTGTTTTGAAATCAGCCCCAGCTGCTACACCTTTCAGAAGTGAGATGGCTCCCAGAGCAGATGGCTCAGCAGTGGCTATTTTAAGCCCCAGAGTCACAAGAACACACCCAAAATAACTCTGTCCAGCAGGGGTCAAATGCAGAGCTGAGCTGCTGGCTTCAGAGAAAGCATGACCTCTAGCACTCTGGAGTCATTGGCTAAGGCAGTGCTGGGGGATACTGGTTAATGTGACTCTTCATGTGGTTCCCCAGATGATGTTTCCAAACTGACTTGGCTACACGTGCTCAGCTGCACTTGGGACCAAAGAAACATGGATCTGGTTCCAGTGGTGCTTCCAGTGTTTCCAGTCTTTGTAGCATCTCCCAGACTGGTGTCAAGGGAATTTTTCATTGCCCCTCTGTATCACTCAGCTCACTGTAGCTGCGAGGTAAGAAAATACCTTGGGGGAAGATGACTCAGTCAGTAAGTGCTTGTCCTGCAAACATGAGGACCTACATTTGATCACCAGTGTCCTAGTTATATTTCTGTTGCTGTGATCAAACCTTTTGACCTAATAAAAAGTAGGGAGGAGGAGGAGTATATTTGGTTTATACTTCCAGATCACAGTCCATAAACAGGAACTTGAATCAGGGACCATGGAGGAATAGTGTTTGATGGCTCATTTTTCTTTTAAGATTTATTATTTATTGTGTATACAGCAGCCTGCTTGAATGTATGCCTGCAGGCCAGAAGGGGACACCAGATCTCATTATAGATGGCTGTGAGCTACCATGTGGTTGGTGGGAATGGAACTCAGGGCCTCGGGAAGAGGAGCCAGTGCTTTTAACTACTGTGGCATCTCTCCGTCCCAAAAGCTCATATTTAGATAGGACCACATGTCCAGGGAATGGTGTCACCTACAGTAGGATAGACCATTGTATATCAAATTAGCAATCAAGATAATCCTTCATAGACTAGTCTGATTTGGTCAATCTCTCAATTGACAGTCCCTTCTCTGGTGTCTCTATGCTTTGTTGAATGATGATTAGAACTAACTAGAACAGTCAAATATGGTGGCGTATACTTATAGACCCAGATCTTGGGAGGCAAAGACAGGTGGATCCTTGTGGCTCAGTCATCAGCCAACCTAGCTGAGTCAACAAGTCCCAGCAGAGACATCATGTCAACAAGAAAGTGGATGGCTCTTATAGACTGGCAGTTGTGGATGACCTCTGGTTTCTCTGTGTGTGCACAAGTGCACCTACGCGCGCGCGCGCGCATGCGCGCGCGCACACACACACACACACACACATACACACGGGTACACACAATGTTTGTACCATCAGTCATTATTAATCATTTATTCTCTTTCATGTTCCTGAACTTGACTGAGGAACAGCTGACCTGGGCTCAGCCTGGTTGATCTTGGTTCCAAGTTGTGCATTTGTTTCTCCTGCCTGACCTAGTTCTCAGCTCACCAGGCCAAGGCTGGCTCTTAAAAGCTCATGCTAACAGAAGCAATGGAAATGCAATAGCAAACATTTGATCACACCTGCATATGCAGAGCCTTTATTGGCATAGTTCTGCTAATCTGTCCCTGGCCAGAGCAGTTTATGGAGGAACCTGTCATCAATGGGCAATTGAATCACACCACACGGGCCACAGTAGGATGGAGGAAAGAGTTTGGGTCAGCATAACTACCCATTACACCTGGGCTTCACATTGCTGGCCATGGAAGCTTAGTAGAGGAGGAGAGATGGTCAAGGTGACATCTTGCCTTCTCTTTTTGGAATGAATGTAGATTATCCTTTGTGCCTTTGTAGGACAGATTCCCACTTGAGTCCATGGAGTGAACTGTTAAGTGTTGCTAAATCCTTCAAATTCTTCTTTGACTTCTGTTCTGTTACTTTCTGTTCATGGATTTGGGTTTAGAGAATCTGCAAGTGAAAACAGGACAAAGGGAGCCCCTTTAAATGAAATGAAGGTCTTTGTGGATCTCCATCCTTGCATGTAGGAGTATTTCCATTTTCAACAAATCAAACTGATGAGTTTCTATTATTTTCCAAAGGACATCAGCCATGAATGTGTATGTAGCTCTGCTTTGAGGCCATCACAATGGGTCTTTGGGCTTGCAATAGGCCCATGGAATGCCCTACATGTAAGTTTTTCTTAAATGTATAAAAATAAGATCCCATGATGGGATATGTTCTAGCTTAAGCTTGCATAGTTCTTATGCATACTGTTTGGATCCAAACAGTGCAGCTACACATATAAACACACAGCAACAGATTCCTAAGGTTCCTAGGGTCTCAACTAAATCCATTCAGTATTAAAGCAATAATCCCATGATGGATATGGCTGTGCATGACTGTAACCTAAGCATTTAGAAAGCTGAAGCAGGTCAACCCTGGGCTCCATAGTGATTTGAAGCTAATCTGGGCCGTATCTGGAAATCCTGTTGCAAATAAGAATGAACACATTAACTCCTTATCTGCCACATTTCAAAAGTGGACACAGTATTATAGTAAAGGGTGGAGTGCAAATCTCTCACTTTGGTTCTGAGATGTTGGCCATGATCTTCATAGTTCATTGTGAGATCTCAAGAACTTGCTCTTGCAGCTTCCTCTTCTGCTGCTCTCAGGAGTCCCATTACTTCCATCCAAAGATGAACTGATTGCAGCCTTCTGGGAGATGGGAAGTATGATCCAATTACTTACTATGCCCCTGCCTCTGTCCCCATTTGCTGGCTGAATATCAGCTATATGAGTGAAGCCTTTGCCTGCCTGCTGACCATTAGCAGAGAAGTAGCATCCCGCTGAATTCAAGCCCTGAATGCTCATTCACATGAACTATAATTGAGGTGTGTGTGTGTGTGTGTGTGTGTGTGTGTGTGTGTGTAAGAGAGAGAGAGATTGTGTATGTGTGTACTGGCATGGGTGTGCCGCAGATGCCATATGGAGATCAGAGAACAACCTCAAGTGTTGGTTTTAATTTTCCATTGTGTCTGAGACAGTGTTTCTTGTTCTCTGCTGCATACTGCTCTCCAGCTGGTCCATGAGCTTCCAGGGGCACACTTGTCTCCATCTCCCATCTCTTTGTTGAAGCTCTGGGATTACATACATGTGTTACCACATCCAGATTTATGCATGTTTGGGAAATCCAAACTCAGTTACACATGCTTAGGCAGCAAGCATTTTGCTTACTGAGCTACCCTCCTAGCTAACTAGCCATGTAGCATTAGCTCTGTCACACATTTCATTACAGTCTCAAGGCCTCTGGAGATGCTGGATCCTGCTCAGTAAGATATTCTGAAGGGTGATAACTGGTTAATTTATGTTCTACCTAGGGTCTTGGAGTGTAGTGCTGCGCATAGGGCATGAAGCACATTGTAGAGGGTTGACTACAGGTTGAAAGAGAGATTTGAAATTCAAATTTGCTTTATTTTACTCACAGACACTAACAACTCTGGCACTCAGGAACTTGTCTGTTTATACTAGTGTGGTAGCTGAATTGCTCAGAAAATCAACAAGGCCTCCAATGTTGTCTTTCCTAATTGTTCCATGCTGGAAGGGATGTTTGACATCTCAAAATACATGCACTGGATCTCTTACTTGCAAATCTTTTTGACATAAACACTGCACACGCCTACCTATTCTCACCTAGCACTCATTGAGCATCATGACTGACTGCTCTCTCACCCACATGGCAGGCATGACCAGGGGGAAAGGTTCTCGGAGACAGAGACCCTGGCTCTCAGCTTCCCCCTGCAGCTTCTCCTGTTGTGGTTTCTTTTTTGGAAATAGAACTCCCACTGACATCAGAAAGAATCTTTCTCAAAGTGCCTGGGAACCGCAGGGCCAGTGTGGTCCCCCCAGTGGCAGACAATCATTCCCAGATGCATTCATTGGCGATAAAATTGGGTTAAATGCCCCCCTTCCAAGCTGGCCTGAAAAGAATTGCCCAACACAAGGTCTTTCATGCATTAGACCTCGAACGAAGGGCAAACCTCAAAGCCTGGCCTAGTTCTAAATTTAGATAAGTAATTTTATCCGAGAGTGGAGCTGTGGAGTGAGGGTTGCTGGCTCTCTCTCTCTCTGAGTGCCCGTGGAGGGGTATTAGGTCTGCATTTCTGTCTTGACAAGGTTTTTTCTTTTCTTTTCTTTTCTATTTTTTTTTTTTTTTTTTTTTTTTTAACCCTTCTGAGGTGTCATGTGGCTATTTCACTTCGAAAAGAGCAAAGGAATAGGAAGCCCGCTTAAAATGTCAAGTCACATGACTGGCAGGCGCCTGAAGTGATCTTTGTAACTCCCCTTGCTCTCAATCCCAGCAATAGTACATGTGCTGTGACAACAGACTGGAACAGACTGTTTGATTTCTAGGAGCTGGCTGAATGGCCCCTCTTGCATGTCATCATCTGAAAGGGGACTTGCTCTCTGGTGTCAGTTTATATGCTTAGGATCCACAGAAGCGGAGATGGGGTGAGGTATTGTTGGTGTGTTTGTGACCAGTGTTAAATCCCCCCCCCTCATTTTCTCTGTCAGTCTCTAGTGTCATTCCTCAGGGGCCAACTACGTTGTTTTTTGAGATAGGGTCTCTCACCAGAGTTTGCCAAGTATTCTGGGTTGATTGGTCGGTGAGGCCCAGGGGTCCCCCTGTGTCAATCACAATAGCACTTGTTCTCCACTGGGCAGTTTCAGTTTTTTAATATGGCTATTGGTGACCCTAGCCTGTATCAAGTTGACACAAAACTAGCTGCCACACCTATCAATAGCACCACGGTCTGGCAACAACCCATCATGAACACATGGAGTTTTTGGAAGCATCAAACTCAGATCCTGTGTTCATGTTGTACTTACTCTACTTTATACCTTAGCTCCTATTAAACATGCTGATGAGTTGACTGAATGGATGATTATCCCATAGGTGCCTTAATTTGGATCTGAAATGCCCCCCCAAAAGTCCATGTGTTCTTGGGTTGTTGCCAGACCATGGTACTGTCGGTAGGTGTGCTGGCTAGTTTTATGCCAACACGACACAAGCTAAAGTCATTGGAGAGGAGGGACCCTCAATTGGGATAATGCCTCTATAAGATTGGGATGTAGACAAGCCTGTCGGGCAGCAGTTCTCAACCTGTGTGTCATGACCCCACCTGGGGGGAGAATGACTTTTTCCCAAGGGTCATATACCAGCTCTCTTGCAATCAGATATTTATACTATGATTCATAACTAGAAAACTTATAGTTATGAAGAAGCAATGAAAAATAATTTTATGGTTGGGATCACCACAACATGAGGAACTATTAAATTAAAGGGTCACAGCATTAGGAAGTTTGAAGACCATTATAGATGGAGGAGAGCCCAGCCGGGTGTGGGTGGTGCCGTCCCTGGACCGGTAGTCCTGGGTTCTATAAGAAAGCAGGCTGAGGAAGCCCAGGGGAGCAAGCGAGTGAGCAGCACCTCTCCATGGCCTCTGCATCAGCTCCTGCCTCCAGCTTCCTGCCCTGTTTGATTTCCTGTCCTGCTTTTGGGCATGCCATTTCATCATAGCAGCTGAACCCTGACTGAGACAGTAGGAACCTTTAGGAAACAGGAAACAATGAGAAGTCATATTATTAAGTGGGTACTCATGAAAGGGGTGGAGGGACTCGAGCATCTTTCCTCTCTCTTGATCACTTTCTGTCCTCCCTTTTTTCATTCACATCAGGTGAAGAGCAGCCCCTTTTTTTATCATATACTGCCCCCTACATAGTGCATTGTGCTATCCCAGGCCAACATTAATAGGCCATTGAATGAGCCATCTGAAATCATGAACTGAGACATAATCTTTTTCCCATATTACATTCACAGCCTTAGGTATTTTGTTTAGAAATATCAACCTATTTTGTAAACACACACACACACACACAAACACATGCATAAACACATGCATACACACGAAGACATACATATCCACACATACACAGCTACACATAAAACATCCACACATACACAAACACATGCATACACATGAAGACATACATATCCACACAATCACAGCTACACATAAAACATCCACACATACACAAACACATATACACTCAAGTCCCCAGACCTCCAAGAATAAGAGCCAGGGACCAGGTGGTCAACTTCAGGAGCTGGAAGTGGTGTTTCAGATTGGTGGGTAGAGAGATGGTGGGTTATCTGTGTCTTTCTGTGCTCATCACTTCAGCGTTGCAATCTGGGTATCCCAGTTCACTATAACCATGGAAGATGTAGATGTTTACAGGGAGACTTTTCAGAACCATCCATGTGTTCTAGAGGCAGATCTCAGACTCACCGGTCTTTCTTCTGACCCAAAGAGCAGGGCACGGAGTTTTGATTGAATTGCCTAGTAATTCTATCATGAACGGCACCTTTTTTCTCCTCTCTTGCACACATTACAGATGGTAACAAGGGAGTTATTTTCAATCAAGGCATGCTACAACGGCAAAGATTTCTCCTAACACTCTGATCCCTTCCTCTGAAATCCATTTCAGATTGGCGGATAAAATGTGATTATATTTACACTTTCCTGACACAATTCAGGCAGCAAAATAACAGCCTGCCAGAGACATTTTTCTTCTTCATATTTAGATATGTCAACGTTGCCGTGTGAGGGAACGGGGAGGGGGGGGACAGAGAGGCAGCTGGGACTGGTGATATGTTTTAGTAGGCTTACCAATAGAGATGTTCTGTGTGCTGGTGTCTATCTCTGTCGCAGAGTTCCTTGAATGCCTTGCTGAATGGCTTTTGCAACAGTGACACAGTACAGTAATCGATAGTGCTGTATGCAAATTTAAATTCTCTCTCTCTCTCTCTCTCTCTCTCTCTCTCTCTCTCTCTCTCTCTGCCATAACACAGCCCATAAACTATTTCAGCATGAGCCTTTAATTGGTTTGGTTTGAGCTCATTATGGGATAATGGGATATCCAAGACTTGACTCATTATTACCTGTGTGAGCCATGGTGGCTGTATTGAAAATGCAAGTGTCAGAAAGGCAAGGCTCAGATGGTAGAGGAAAATGGTGGTGGAATCTGATCTTGGAAAAAGAGAGAATGTGAGGCTGAGTGACCTGTAGTGTTACTGTCCCTGGGGGGATGTGGAACAAAAAACATCTGTTCTGCCTAGATAGGGCAAGAACCCACCCGAGTCTAGCAAATGCATGTTCAAGTATTGGGAGGGGTTTCTTACAGAAGCACGGCTGGCTGAAAGGCAGTTACATCACTCAAAAGGCTCCTCCCCCAAGCATGGGTGATGACTCAGAGAAGACACATCTCTGGATCACTGCCCACCAAATGTGCATGTAGCTCCTTTGAAGACAGTACCCTTTCCTCAGCTACTTACTGTTCACTACTTTTATAAGCTTGGGCGAGGGCTTGGAAATCTTGTTAACTCTCCTAGCTCCCTGAGACTTGTTCATTGCTTCCCAAGTCTCACAGGCTCCCCTCCTCCCTTCAGGGGAGGTGGTTTCAGTTTGGAGGAAACAACCACATGACAATGTACCCCAATTTGGCTTCGTGCTAGTAGAAAGTTATCTCACTTACTTCTTTGAGCCTCATGGCCTCACTTATAAAATGAGTGGATTAGGAGCAGTCCAGGTTTAGTGTAGGTAGCTCTGCCTCTTCTCCCAGCATAAGAGGGTCAAACTATCAGGTAGTTAGTGTCAGTGTGCTATTGAAGCTACTGCCTAGTGGAAGATATACATCCTATTTCAATAACACTAGAAAGATCAAGAGTCACAAGCAAATACAAACCTGTCACTTTGGACTCCAGTGCAGAAGGACCCTCCTGTTTTACAAGTTCCTCCTTGAGCTCTTGATATGCAGGGAATGTTGTAAGTAAGCCAGGAACAAATGACCTATTATCTCAGCTGCTGGGAACAAGGCCAACAGGCAGTCTGTGTCAGCTTTCTATGCCTATAACAAAGTAACTGAGATAGTTAATGTAACAGACAAAAGGTTTGCTTTGCCTCAGAGTTCCAGCCATTCTTTTTTAGGCTGCTGGTTTCTGGGGGTGGGGTGGGGACCATGTTGCTGATGACTAAGGCTGGGAGCTTTCCCTGCAATGAACTGCTCACCTGGTGGCAATTGAGAATGAAGGTAAAGAGTCTGGGGTTGTGTAATATCCTTCAAGGATATGACCCAAGAACATTTTATTATGCCTTACCTTCTAGAAGTCCTACCAATAGGACTTACCAATAGCACCACAGGTGCTTAATGTATGGGGACTCTGAAGGTCATTCAAGAGACAAACTATATGTTGGGCATGGTGGCACATGGCTGAATTTGAAGCCTGCCTGGCCTATATATGAAGACTGCCTCAAAAGAAAAACACACAAATTAAAACATAGTCAATTGAGGGACAGTAGAGAACCGCCTTACCCCAGAATATATAAGCCGTGATTGACGAATGAGGAGGTGTGAAGGTTGTGTGTTCTTGCTCTGATTGACAAATGAGGAGGTGTGGAGGTTGTGTGTTCTTGCTCTGACTTGAGACGTCTCTCAAGTGTCATCTGGTGTTGAGAATGCTCCATAGGTTGTGCTGAGACATCAATCAAGACTTTATCACAGCTCCAAGTCTCCCTTTGCAGGTTTCATGGGGATCTGCATGGCTAATTTTAGAGCCTGCTACTCAGGCATCTCTGTCAGCATCACAACAAAAATCTCTTTGCTCTAGGAAGGAAGTTCACTGCCTCTAGTTCAGTCATATGTCAGAAAAGGCTGGTAGGAGTTCAGAAGTCAACTTCAGAAAAGCAGCCCATAATGCAATGGGCCTCTTTCTAGATGGATTAAAAGAATACAGGTTTTTTTTTTTTTAAACATATTAGTTTAAGACATTACCTAAATCCCTCACACCTCAATTAAAATGTCAAAACTAAATTAAGAAAAGGAAAATGTAGATGAAAATTATTGCAAACACCCCAGCTTGAAACTTGCAGGACTTTTGAACAAAATATCATGTGTTCCAAAAGTGAGACAAATATAATTAGCTGACTCTCAGTACCTCTGTCCCTCGAGGAAGGACCCATTGATCCTCTTGTGATTGCCACACTCTTCTTAATGACTTTTCCTTTTTTATCACTACTTTATTTCACACAGGGTCTCATGCAGTTCAGGATGATCTTGAACTTCCTCCGTAGCTAAGGATGACCTTGGAGTTCTGACCCATCAGTCTGCTTTCTGCCTACTGGGATTCTTAACACTGTAGTACAATTCAGTGCTGAAGAAATGTCACTGTGTTTATAGTATCTGCCTTGCTTTGGTATAGTGAAGAGCTTATTTGTGGTTGAAGTGGAGAAAGGTGAGTTTTGTTTTGTTTTTATTTTTTCCGGAAAGCAGGACAGAATGCATTTGTAGACGTGAAGAATATTTTCTTAGAGTGGCAGGTGGCAGGCTTCACTCTTTTTTATTGCCTGTGTGGCCCTTTAGGGAATTGAGTTTCAACACCTGTTCTGGATCCCACAGCCATCAGTCAACCTTGTCTTCTATTCTTCATTGTACAAACTATATATACTTGCCTTAAGAGTAAGGAAAGGAAGCAAAAATAAAGGAGAAAGAAAAAGGAACATTCACAACATTATGACCCTTCAGATATATTCTACTGATCTACTGATTTATATCGATGCTGGGATGAAATCCAGGGCTTTTCACATGTTAGGTAAATGTTGCACTTCTTAGGCATGGCACAGCACCTCAGTGGAAGATTCTAAGTAAGTGCTTTACCACTAGGGGATTCTAGGCAGGCGCCCTACTGCAGACTCACGTCCCCAACTCCTCATTGGGGGATTCTAGGCAGGTAATCTACCACTGAGCCATAACCCAAGTTCCTCACTGGGGGATTCTAGGCAAGTGGTCTACGGCAGACTCATGTTCCCAACCCTTCACTGGGGGATTCTTGGCTGGTTTCTATGTCAGATTCATGTCCCCAGCCCCTCACTGAGAGATTCTAGGCAGGTGATATATTGCTGAGCCATCCCCTGCAGACTCTCTCAGGGGGGATTCTAGGCAAGTGCTCTACCACTGAGCCACACCCCCCAGCTCCTCACTGGGGGATTCTAGGCAGGTGTGCTACTGTAGAGCCATGTCCTAAACCCCTCACAGGAGGAGGATTCTAGACAGGCCATCTACTATGGCCTACTATGGCCTACATTCCAATTCTCTACTTACCCATGGTTATATTTTATTTGGTGATGTCACAATCTATACAATAGTCTTGATTTTGTCAACTAGATGCCATGCTCTTGAATATCTAGGGCTGTGAGTTGTTGACCTCTTTTCCTTATGAAGTATTAGCCTCAGGTATTGTCCTACTTCACTTTCTATCACTATGATAAAGACCATGACCAACAGGAACTTGGGTCAAAAAGGGTTCATTTGGGTTACATGTCATAGTCAATCTGTTGTGTGCCACTATACCTGGGAAGATATGAATAAATATCTACTCACTCCTAGTCAGAAACTGTAAAGAGACTAAAGTATAAGTAGAATCAAAGGACTTTAGTAAATCAATGAGTTTTGTTGGGTTACTCATAGGAATATGAGTGAGGAATTACTTACAGGAGAAGAAATGACACAAAGACAGTTGCATCACTTAACCCCACCCCAGCATGGGTGACAGCTCACAAACTCTAAAAGCCTGGAGATCACTGCACAGCTTGCAGGCAGCTGAACAGGTTGGAGAGTGTCCTTCCCGAGTAGTCTGGTCTTGGTCTCCTTTCCTCCACTTCCCCTCTCCTCATTTCCCCTTCTTCTTTCTCCTCATCCTCTTCTTTTTCATCTTCCTCTTCTCTTTCCTCCTCCCTCCTCTTTTCCACCTCCCTCTCCTCTTCTCCTCCTTCTCCTCCTCTCCCTCCTCCCTTCTCTTCTCCTCTTCCCTCCTCTTCTCCTCTTCCTCCTCTTCTCCTTCTACCCTCTTTCTCTTTCTGCTGTTCCTTTCCTTTTTGTGAGCATGTGTGCCCTGGCATGTGTATATATGGAAGTCAAAGGACACTTTTGTGGAGTTGATTGTTTTCTTTCACATTGCTCCCCAGGATACAGTTCAGGCTTTGTGTAGCAAGTGCCATTACCATCTCACATCTCTACATCTGTAGCATCATCTCCCAGGCCCTTAGGCTTTATAGGATATTTCTAGCTATCCAACAGGACTCACAAAAAGAAAGCAAGTGAGAGCACACAAATGCCAGGGGGATGTGGGGGCAAACCAGCTGTTGGAATTCATGTGTGCTTGTCTGGGGGAAATTTAAGATTTCAGAGGTGTGAAGGAAAATCGTGTCTGTGTGGGATGCTCATGATAATAGATTTATAGCTCCTCTATTCAGTGCTGCTCTCCTTGCTTATTAGATCTGTAAATTGTTACTTAAAGGTAAATTTTTTCAGGTTGATTTAGTTTGCACATTCCCTCTGAGAATCATGCACATTCCCAGAGGCCATAGAGCAGTGAGTATGGCCTGAGTAAATTAAACTTGTTTAAAACCATAAGTAAATGCACAGGTCTCTATCCACTCATGAACAAGTCAAACCCTGTGAGAAGCCAGGAAGATGCATTGCAAGCTTGCATCAAGGAAGATCCTTGTAGAAACAGGGTGCAGAACAACCAGGGTATGTCTGGGAAATGATGAGTGTGCTGCCTCCTAAAGATGCAGGGCCTGACATGTGGGGGTCAGGGGGTGCTGAGTCAGAATACAATGCTCAGGATCATTTGTGTGAATTTACAAGGACAAATTGATCATGCATATGACTGATGATTCTATAGAAGTCCAAATAAAATGTAATTAAGCCATTTGTTGACTAAGTACTTGAAATCTCTACAATAATGAGGAGGAGATAAAAAGAACACTGTGTTTGTGGGCATGCTATCTGGATAGGTATCTAGGGAAAATGATATTGTCACGTGATGGCACCTAGACTCTCCACGGAAATAAATCATTGGACATGACTGTGATTCGATAAATTGAAGTAGAGAGAATAACCCTGAAATTTAGGTAGAGTATTTCATGGTTTGACCCCAAGACTGCATAAAAAGGAGAAAGAGGGATTGAGATAGCTCAGGAGCATTTGCCACCAAACCTAGGATCTGAATTTAGTCCCTGGAATTCTCACGGTATAACAGAACCAGCTTCCAAAAGGTATCCTCTGAACTCCAACTGTATGCCATGGCATGCTCTCCCCTCACCACCCTCAACACACACAATAAATGTAGCATTAATCTCTCTCTCTCTCTCTCTCTCTCTCTCTCTCTCTCTCTCTCTCTCATGGGTATGTCAGCAGCTGCCTCACATTCTTGAAGCTATGCTTTCCTCATGAGGATAGATTATATCTCCTCAAATGGTGAGCCAAAAGCAATTTTTTAAAATTATACTGTTTTGTCATGGAAGTGAAAAAGTTAACTAATATAGAGACAGTAGACAACTTCCGATCTGTGTCACATTGCTTTGAGCTCAAATACCTGCTAAACTATGTGTGCAATTCTGGCCATACTAATTAACTTCCTCTGTCTCCAACTCTCAGCCTATAAAATGGGGACAGTCATATGAAATGCAGTTTGACAAGACATAAAGATATATATGAATGCCTGTCGTAACCCCAGAATAGTGGAAGTACTCAACAGGCAAGCAACTAATACTAGGCACATTTATGTATTTATAATATTCACATTGCCATATTTTTGTTTGGGGAAATTAAGGAGAAAATTTCTCCTACTCATTGAGATACCATTTCATTAAGGATGAAGACAGGAATGTAAAATGCTAAAGTGAAAAGGCGAGTTAGGATTGTATCCAGTAGATCCTTGCCTGAAATGAATGAAGCTCTAGGTTTAATTCCCCAGGAGGGAGGGGTAAAGACTGAATTTACTTTATAAGTGATATTGTTACTCCGTTAAGAGTGTGCATTCTTCTTGCTGAGGATACAAATTTGGTTCCCAGTACTCATTGCAGGCAAGGCACAGTCACTTGTAACTCCATCTCCAGAGGAGTGTCTGACACCCTTTTCTGGCCTCTGCAGGTACCTACACTCAGATGTACATACTCACAGAGGGGGGGAGGAAATATGTGAAATACATAAATATGTGAAGAAAAAACAAAAAAAAACATAACCTTGAAAAGTGAAAAGAGGTAGTGAGTGTGAGCTATTTATGAAAACATTCAATGTTCCCTCATACTAAGGCAAACTATCTGGAGTGTATTGGTTTCTTAATATGTGTTTAATTAATCCATTAATTATTGGCATAAAGACTAAGCTGCATGCTGTTTAATTAAAGCAAAGGGCATACTGACAACAAATATATAAAATGTTCAGATATAAGAAAGTGGTAGAAAACCAAATGTGGAACAACTTAGTGAGATTTAGATTAATGAGTTGGGAGAATACTTCCCTTGTCTTTCCTACATAAGCTTATTTAACATACGATGGATATAGCTATACTCGCTCTCTTTTCCATAGCTCTGTTTCTCTAGATAACTCTGGCTTGTGCATTCAAGATTCTAGCACATTAACATTTAACTGTTGCTTACACTAATTTTAATATTCAAATTATTTAACAATATTCAAATAATTATAAATATGTCCATTCAAAGACACAGCTGCATATTAGACCTGCATAAAAACATACAGGAGTAAATTCATAATTGTCGAAAAATGTGAGGAATCAAGTATCCTTCCATTATTAAGTCAAATGAATTTTTTTTGCTATAGTTTCTGAATAAAATAGATTAAACATAAAAATAAATAGGCTTTCAATCCATAGGGAGGTAATAGGAATCTTGAGTGCATGTTATTCAGTGAGTAAAATCCCATCCGGAGCAGCTGTATGCCATATGACTCTATTTATAGATTGTTCTAGAATGCCATATGACTCCATTTATAGATTGTTCTAGAAAAAGACATCCAAACTATAGTGATTGCAAAGCAGTGGTTACTGAAGAACATGGGAAGTCCAGTGTCTTCTTTCTCTTTTATGAACAGAGTGTGAGATGAGCAGATGCACTTCCTCATGAACTTTGATCACGTTTTCTGCCTTCAACCAGATGTCCCAAAAGAAATAATTCAGTTCTTTCTGGATTGAAGTCTTCAAACTGTAAGCCAATGTAAACCTTTTCACTTTATAAGTTGATAATTGGGGGTATTTGATTTGCTATAGTGACAGACAGCTGACTAACATGGTGGACTTTCTTTTTCTTTTTGGTCTGTGTGTGTGTGTGTGTGTGTGTGTGTGTGCGTGTGTGTGATGCATGTGTGTGCATGTGTGTTATGGAGGCCTAAGTCATTGTCATGTGTCCTTATTAATCATCTCTCCCCTTCATTTTTGGGTCTGCGTGTCTCACTGAACCTTGACTTCAGAAGCTCAGTTATTCACATAGGGTGGATGTCCAGTGAGCCCCACCACTCCTTCCGTCTTTTTCTCCTTAACTCTGGGATTATAAACACATGGCACCATAGCTGGCTTTTTATGTGGATTCTGGGGAATCTGAACTCAGTTCTTCATGTTGATGTATCAGGCAGTTTACCCACTGAACCATCTCTCTAGCTCCCATCCCTTTCATTATCAAAACAGAAAGAATGATAGGGGGCAATAATAGAGAAGGAGTGAGAAGGGAAATGGCAATGATTTCCACAGTGTCTGCCCCAAAGTCTCATTTGTGAAAGTCTTGTCCCCTAGAGGATGGCATCATTGAGAAGTGATTGGATTATGAGAGCATTAACTGTAGCCATTGATGAAGTCATAGCTGAATGAGCTACAAGGACACTAGACCTGATGACATTGTCAGAGAAAGTGGGTATCTCCAGATGTGTCTTTGGAAGGTAGATCTTGTCCCCAGATCTGTCTGTCTGTCTGTCTGTCTGTCTGTCTGTCTGTCTGCCTCTCTCTCTCTCTCTCTCTCTCTCTCTCTCTCTCTCTCTCTCTCTGGATCCATAAGGTAAGTAGCCTCCTCCACAGTGCATACACATTTTTTTTAGTCTCATCACAAACTCACAGCAATGAAGATGGCTAAAATATATGAAATATTGACTCAGTGGACATTGTTCCTCCTTTAAGTTATTTACCTCAGGGATTTTGTCAAGTGGGGAAAGTTGACTAATACACATGGACAGGGTAAATTTTTCCCTAACTGCTTTCATCTGTCTAAACCCTGTCTCATCAAGGAGGTGACTCCTATAATTAACTAGACTTTGGGGTTCCTGCCAGCATCTAGAAAGAGGTGCTTAGATGCTGTTTGCGCAACTCTGGAATTGGGGTGGGAGGGGAAGCCAGTATGAGTAGAAGGCTGACAGCAGAATGACAGGCTAACTTTTAACTCTTATTTCCTCTGCTAGCAGATGAAACACACAGTTAATTTCTAGGAACGTGGCTGCTGGGGTGGCAGCTGAGGGAAATCAAAGGCTCAGCAGGTCCCCATAATTCATACTCATTTTGTGTAGCCAGAGTGGATGATGGGATGGCAGGGTATAAAAAAGTCCCCAGCTCTTGCGAGCACACCGCTGTGTTGAGGCCCATCCCACTGCTCTGTCTCCATCTGCATGCATGCCCAGGGCCAGCCAAAATCTGGATTCGTGCAGGGAAAGTAAATGGCAATACCCACTCTTCACTTGCTCAGGCTGCTGAGGCAGCTGGCGAAGACAAGTGACCCAGTTCTACCATCTAATCGGTATTGTCTGCACCTCGGGAGCATCCTTCTCTGAGGGATGCTCATTGTGATCCATTCTATTTACCCACAAATGCCAGAATTTACTTCCGAGGAGCTACACATGATAACACTCTCCCTGTGTCAAAGACTTTTATTTGAGATGAAAGACCCAACAGTGCCTGGCTTGTCTGATTAGAACTGTAAGTTCTGTGATTATCCTCAGAATACAGACAGGGCTTCAATTGTGGCTTTGTTCTTTTCCTCCCCTCAAGGCTGGTAAGCTGAGAGCTCAGCTTATTCCCCAAGACAGCCCTGCACTGGGTAGTTGCTCAATTGCTCAGTGTCATGCAGGTTCACACATACGTATTTCTCTCTCTCTCTCTCTCTCTCTCTCTCTCTCTCTCTCTCCCTGTGTGTGTGTGTGTGTGTGTGTGTGTGTGTGTGTATGGTGTGCATGTATGTATACACACACATACACAGATAAATAGGTTGATGGATACATGAATAGATAAGCAGTTAGTATTTGTTACTTTCTTACTGTAGGGTATGATATATGATCTATGAGAAATACTGTTTTCTTTTACCTTTATGGGCAGAGTGTAAAGAGTTCTCAGAACTATGATGATCAAACCAAATAGAGATCAGGGTACCACCTAAACTTCTTCCTGGGAGGAGGACCATGTCATAGAGATATCAGATGTGAACTGGGGAGAGACTCTCTCTCTACAGTGCTTGCTCTGTAGATACAGAGAACTGAATTTGACCTCTAGAACCTATGGAAAAAGCCAGACATAGTAGTATGTGCTTGCCATTTCAGTGCTGGTGAGGTGGAGACAAGAAGATTACTGAGGCTCACTGGCCAGATACCCTAGCCTACTGGGCAAGTGCCATGTTCAGTGAGAGACCCAAATCTAAAAAAAAAAAAAAAGTGGATGACTCCTGAGAAATTGTACACAGGCTTGTCCTCCGGCCTTCTTCACATATGTATAGATCAGCATACATATATACACATTACAGACTCACTCACACACATACCCACCCATCCCCAGTATTAGTCACTTTTCAGTTTGTGTGATAAAATATCATGACAAAAGAAACTCAAGAAAGAAGGAGTTTGTTTGACTCACAGTTCCAGAGTATAGAATCCATCATGGCATGACCATAGTTAGGGAAACTATAGCAGTATTTGGTCTACACACAGGAGAGAAAGAGACAGAGAGAGAACAGGAATTGGAGTGAGACTATAAACTTATAAATCCCACCTCCAGTGAAACATTTCCTCTAGCAAGATCTCCCTTCCTAAAGGTCCCATAACATTCCTAAACACCCAATTAGGGGTTGGGTGTTGAAATACACGAGCCTATGGGTGACATTTCTCATGTAAACAACCACAACTCTGCACCAAAAGATATTCGATGTAAAACTTAAACTCGAGATGAGGGTGGATTTTCAGCAAGGAAAATCCATTTGCAGGTGGCTATGCTATGGTTCATCCTGGGATCTCTTCCTAGGGTGATCAGCCCAAATTCCTAAAATGAATGGCTGCAAGATATTGAGATACTGCAAGATATTGGTGCTTGAAGAAACCACATGAGGGCTGGGGAGATGAACAAGTGGGTGAGAAAGCTTGCTGTACAAGGATGAGGACCTGAGTTAAAAAAGCTGCATGTTGTCATATGCACACTGCATCCCCAGTGCCATGGGAGTTAGAATGCTGAAGAGACAGCAGGGCTTGCTGGAGCCAGTCTAGTTCCAGGTTTCAGTGAGAGACACTGTCCCAAGAGAACAAGGTAGATAGTGACAGAGCAGGGCATCTGATATCCTCTTCTAGAGCATATTCTTCTGTGTCCCTGCACACACAGGGACATGCACCATACATCCCCACCTACCACACACATACATCCCCAAACCCCTCAGAAAGAAACTGTATTTCCAACAAAGAAAATAAGCACAATAGCTACTGAGATGACCATCCCCTCACCCAGTGTGAATGACAGGGAGGAGCCCCAAGAAGCAAGTAGGAGTAATGTTAGTAGAGCATCCTTTGAGGCAGCCCCAGTGTAACTATCCATTCGAGGGGATGGAGAGGAGGGAAAGGGCACAGTGGCCATTAGCAGACACTAGAGCAGATGAAGAAGCAGGAGTGGCTGTGGGCAGGAGGTGGGGTGGAGCCCAGCAGGGGCAGCTGTAGCTGGAGATCTTCAATGACCTCTGAGATGGAGTGTGAGAAACTCCATGAAGATAGCAGCAGGTGGGAGTCAGGGGAAGTTTGGGAGATCAGAGACTTCCTCTCTATCTGATTATATCCTACTATCAACCTTTAAAACCCAGTTCCAAGGGTACTTCTCAAAAGGTTCTGTTTTTAGAAGTGGGTCATCTTCCTCCCAACTCCCCAAGCTCCCAGAGCTCTTAACCTTATTGCACACATTATCTTCGGAGTTATACTTTAGTTGCCTGTGGTCTGTTCAACTCAATTAGTTTTTTTTCTAGACCACTATTATTGGCTGTCCTGTTCTCCTTCATTTAGCATCTTCTAGAACCTATAGTCATTGGTGGAAGAGGCACTGTCTCTGAATTTTCCTTATGATACAGCAAGAATGATTCTTCAATAATTAACATGATGATTATGTGTGTGTGGGGGGGGGTACATGGAGACAAGGAGTTAATACTGGATATTTTCCTCAATCAATTTCCACATGTTATTTTGAGACAGAATCTTTCACTGAATCGTGTGCTTACTGGTTCAGCTAGGCCAGCTGTCTCAACTTGTGGGTCATGATCATTGGAGAACATATTTCCAATGGTCTTAGGAACTGAGACTCCAATCAGTAGCAAAATCAGTTATGAAGAAGCAATGAAAATAATTTTATGGTTGGTGGTCATCACAACATGAGGGAACTGTACTAAAGGCTCACAGCATTAGGAAGGCTGAGAACCACTAAGTTAGACTGACTGCCCCCAAAGCCCTGGAATCTAATCACCTTCACCTCCCCAGCATTGGCACACCCAGGTTTTTATATGAGTTCTGGGGAATTGAATACTGATCCCCAGGCTTGCTTACCAAGAACTTTATTGACTGAGCTTTCTCCCCAGCTCAGATTTCATTTCTAGAGGGATGGCTATCTGCATAATGACAGCAGAGAGGTGCAGAGGAGGTAGAGGGTTAGGAATTGTCCCTTGAGGAAGAAAAAAAATCATTGTGGTGGCTTTGGATTCTAACACAGTCTGATTCTCCCAGGAGAAGTCCAGCCTTGCTCATAATGCATGAGCAAATGCTGCAGCAGGGAGGGAGATGGTCAATGGATGTGAATCACCCGTTTTCAGGAAATGCCCTTGACAGGGTTGACTGTCCTCTGTCTGCTGTGCTGTGGCTTCACTTCACCTGCATTCATGATAATCAAAGGCCACCAGATGAGACAAAAGGCAGGAGGCCCAGCTGAGAGGCTACTGGGTGAAGGGGAGGGGATGGAGCCTCTGGGGGAGGAAACTGCACCTCCCTGGACTAATTAAACCCTTTGGTCTCTGGCCCCCACCAGCCCTGAAGTATTAGCACTGCTGAATCAGCTCCCCGCCAAGGCCAAGCTGCCTCTCTTTTTCCTGCTTGATTTGCCTAATGGAAGCTGACAGTGAAGTTCAACCCTGATTGTCAGGTTTCAGTAGGAACCTCATGGGGTGGGGGAGTGGGGTACACAGACATTTGAAGAATAAAAATAGCTCACATAATGAGATCCTTTATTTAGCTGAACCATTTCTTTAATGACTCAACCCCCCTTCTCTCTGCCACGCAATGCACATGTGTGTGCGCACGCGTGTGTGGGCACACACACACACAAGATAGGCGCACAGACATCTAGAGTCCTTGACAATGTCCTGTGAAAAAGGCGCAAAGTCATTTACTGTTGGAGGTAGACAGTGCTTCCAACCCTCCCCCTCCTGGCTTCCCTATCCCCCATCTCTTTCAATGAACCCAAGGGCAATGCATGAGGTCAGGAAGAGTCAGACACCTTGCCCCAAGTTAATCACAGTTACTCAAAGTAAGACATTCATATTTTTATTTTTCAAGATTTGTTATGAGTGTATCTATGTATACATAACAACTGGTTTTATTATGACATTTTCATACACATGTAAGGGCAGGGTGAGTCTTTACACACAGTAGCATGGCCACCTTACTAAGCAGTACATGACTGAAGAAAATATTTCTTCCTTCTCTGTTAGCCATTAAGTAACTATAGATTCTCAGGGATAGAGGAGAACTCCTGAGCCCTTCCTCACTAGCTACTACCAATTGCCTACACATCCTGTATGGAGCCCCGTGACCCTTCTTCCTCTCCTTCTCCCTCTACAACAGAATGTTGACAGGCTCAATCTTGTTCAGATCTTTAAAAGGCAATGCCAGGTGCTGTGAGTGCATATCTGGGACATTCAATTAGATATCTAAGTGAGAAGAACTTGGCAATGAGAGGAAGGCCTGTGTGTGTGTGTGTGTGTGTGTGTGTGTGTGTGTGTGTGTGTGAACGCATGCGCATGTGCGTGCACATGCATGTGTGAAGAACTTAGTGGAAGCTTTAAGCCTTTTAGCTTTTCCATGTATGTCAGACTTAACAGCATAGAAATCCAAGAAGTTTCAGGACAGAATTTAGGTAGCCACTGGATAGAGACTAGAATAAGACTTGAGGAGTTTCAGGAAGTTTGTTTACAGCAAACAAATGATATGTAGTTAAGCAGAGGAAAATTTTTAACAGACCAGTTACTTCTGAGACTTTGACAAAGATACAGAACTATTTCATTAACAGGAAAGGAGGAAGAGATGAAGGTGGAAGAGAGAGGGGAAAGGAGAGATGGAGAAAAGAGGAAAGTAAGGAGAAGGGATGGAGGAAAGGGGGAAATAAGGAAGGAGAGAAGGATGAGAAGACAGAAAGGAGGTATAGAAGAGGAAGAATGAGGGGAGGAAGGGAGAGACAGAATGAAGAAAGGAAGGATAAAAGAAGGGAGAGATGAAGGAAAGCAGGAAAAAGAGATGGATAGAAGAGATGAGAAGGAAAGAAGGCTAGAAAGATGGAAGAAACTAAAGAGAAGAGGGATGGAAGGGAGAAAGAGGCATAGAGGAAGAGAGAGGAGAGAGAAAAGGCAGAGAAGGAATATGGGAGGAATAAAAGAGAGAGAGAGAGTGAGGAAAGAAGGATGGGGAGACAAATTAGAGAAGTCCAGGATCCATCTATGAATCAAAAATGAAACAGGAGTGTTTTTGAGTCCTCAGTAGTGTTCCTGTAAAGCAAAGATAAATCACTTTAGTCTACATGCCAAAGAATTTATTCTCTTGACAAGCATTACTCCCAAGGATGAAATGTGATCCCAGAACCCTGTATCTAGCTCTGCAAATTCAGAAATTTATGTAGCCACAATGAATGAATGCTTTTCACTTTTTGCTTGTTGACCTGAGTTCAAATTAGAGAACGGACCTATAGATAAAGCGAGGACATCTTCACTCGGGTTTTGAGAAAGAAAGTGTGTGCCTTCCATCTTGTTCGTGTAAAAGCATCATTATAGTTACAGAATCTGGATAAAGAAGAAAGCATTGTGGGATAGAGAAAATATCCCTGTGTTAAGGAGTCTGCCAAAATGCACATAAGAAGAAAGGGGGATCTAAATGTATTATTAAAAACCATAAGCAGGAAAGACTCTAAAAAATACACATTTTTGATATAAGAAATACTGTAGATATTTATAGTTGTACATATTTGTAATCTTAGCCCTTCAGCAGCAAAGGCCTAAAGTTCTAGGTCCCAAGGGGGCGAGTAGCAATAATGGGCTAGAAATGGAGCTCAATGGGTAGAGCACTCACTAACACACATGAAACCATGGGTTCTATACCTGACTAACACTCATGAGACCATGTTTTACATACCCAGCACCACATAAAATGTGAAGGTGATATGCATCTGTAATCCTGACACTCAGGAGGTGGAGTCAGGATGATTGGGGGTTCAAGGTCATTCATAGATACATAGCAAGTTTGAGGCCAGCCTGGGATACATGAAAAACTGTCTCAAACAAGTAACATGATAGCAATAACAATACAGAAGGAGACATTGGACCTCAGCTTGTCACCACTGCCTGCAAAGTTGGTCTTATTTCATTCTGCATGAAGTAAAATTTTGGACTCTGGAAGGAAGTGGTGAAGAAAAAATAAGTAACCAGTATTTCATCTTCCCTATCAATAATGCGAAAGCTTTGTAGTTGATAAGTCCTGAAGTGTTATTATGAGCATATTATGTAAAATAGAAGGTGATACCATCTATGATTAGAGACAGAATTCAGAGGATGTGATGATTAGCTTTAGCTGGCAGTTTGACACAATCTTACAACTACCTGAAAAGAGTGTCTCAATGGGGGATTGTCAATATCAGTGTGGCCTGTGGCTATGTGTATGAGGGATTGTCTTGATTGTGACATTTGAGGTGGAAGGACCCACTCATTTAGGACAGTACTGTTCCCTGGGACTGTATATAAGTTCTGGGATTATGTGTGTATATATTTCTGTTCTTTTTTTCTGTGGATACATTAATTTTAGATAGCTCATGGACTTCACTCATACAGAAGCTTCTCTTACAACTTCTATTTTTAAAATTTATCAATTTTAGCATTAGTTATTTGAAACTGGGTCTTATGTGGCCTACGCTGGCTTCAAACTCAGTATGTAATTGAAGATGTTTTTGAACTTCTCATCTTTCTGCTTCTACCTTCTGAGTGCTTGGATGGCAGGCATGTATGATCACAAATTATTTATGCAATGCTGGGATGCAATCCAGGCCTAGATTCATGCTAGACAAGCATTCTGACAACTTAGCCACATCCCCAGCTCTGCCATATGATTTCTAATCTTATTGCTCATCTATTCTATGCATTTATCCCCTGCTGTCCACTCCACCTTTTGGAGTATCTCCCATCCTCTTGTCCTGCTTCCTGCCCTGCTTTGTGGCTTGTAGGGCCCTGCATGGATCCCTGAGGCACCATGAGCAAGCATGAAGCTGTTGGCTGGAACATTTTGCCCCCCGCCCCCTTTCTGGAGTAGTTATTGGTTATTGATCCTTTTCCTGTTTTGCTAGTACACATCTGCTGGGGAGGAGCTAATCCTGAAAACACTGTTGTTTTCCACTGTGCTGTGAGTCAGTATATAAGCCTACCTCATCCCCTCAATAAACGGCATCCGGCATTCCTACATTGCTGTTGAATGAATGACCCCATTGTCTTGTCTCTTATTTAAATCTCTAGGTCTTCACCTGGAACAGATTGTGTATGTAGCGCAGGCACTATAGTGGTTGATCATGGGGAGGTTTCATGCTGGTTGCATCAAAAGAAACAGCAGTTGAGAAATCAGGTGCTTGTCTAGTGATTTGACTGTATGAGAAAAGAAGATGAGGCTTTCAGGCAATTGATTTTGTAAAACGCTTCAGATATTATTTTACATGCTTCATGGAAATGACCCTCTCAGTCCATAGTTCAGGTTTTATTCTTGTTATATTAACCCTCATAATTCCACAGCAGCCCATAGTTTAGGTTTTATTCTTGCTGTATCACACTTACCCCCAAATTGAAACATTGTCTCCTGGAGGAAAACCCATTAAAACTCAGAAGGTTCTAAAAGAACAATCATTAAGACTCAATAAGTAGATAACTCACAAGTCTCAGACAGTTCCTGAAACTTACCAGATATAGCCACAAGGTTTCTTCCTCCCCAGGTGTTATATGAGCAGTAAGGATTCTAAGGCAAAGAATTTTTTTTGCCATTTTTAAATTATTTTTATTTTACATATCAACCCCAGTTCCCTCTCCCTCCCTCCCTCTTTCCCTCTTTCCCACCCTCCCATGCCCCCCTGACCACCATCCCCTCTCATCCCCCCCTCATTCCACATATAGGGTGATGCCTTCCAGGAGGGGTCATCTAAATCTGTTAAGTCATTTGGAGTAGGGACTAGGCTTTCCCTCCTGCCTCTAGGTTAAGGGAGTATCCCTCCATGGGGAATGTGCTCCCAAAGTCCTTTTGTGCACCAGATATACATCCTGGTTCCACTGTCCGAGGTCCCTTAGACTGCCCAGGCCTTCTAGCTGAAACCCATGTTCAGGGGGTCTGAGTCAGTCCAATGCTGGATTCCCAGCTATCAGTCTGGGGGCCCATTAGCGCCTCCTTTTTGAGGTCAGTTGTCTCTATGTGTTACTGTAGCCTGGTCTTGTCCTCTCTCTCTCTCTGCATCTGGATTCCAATTTGGCTCAGTGTTTAGTTGTGTGAGTTTGCTTCTGTTTCCATCAGCTACTAGATGAGGGCTTTATGATGGTGGACAAGTTAGTCATCAATCTCATTATCAGGGAAAGGCATTTATGGTAGTCTTTCCACTGTTGCTCAAATTGTTAGTTGGAGTCAGTCGTGTAGGTCTCTGGACATTTCTTTAGGTTCAGTTTGCTCTTCAAACCTATAATGGCTCCCTCTTTTATGCTCTCTCTCTCTCTTCTCTCATCTGTTCCTCCCCTGACTCAATCTTCCTAGTCCCACGTGCTTTCCTCTCCTCCCCTTCTCTTTCTCCTAGCTCCCTCTCCACTCACCGCCCCCCACCCCACTTCCAATATGCTCAGGAGATCCTGTTCCTTTCCCCTTCTGTGAGGGACCTTATATGAATCTCTTTGAACCCTCCTTGTATTCTAGTTTCTCTGGTGGTGTGAATTATGGGCTGGTAGTACTTTGTTCTATGTCTAAAATCTATATATGAATGAATACATACCATGTTCATCTTTTTGTGACTGGGTTACCTCACTCAGGGTGGTTGCTTCAAGTTCCATCCATTTCAGGCAAAGAAATTCTTTCACTTGTTGACCTGCTTACAAGTTACACAGAGAAATAAAGGTTCCTGTGTTTGTGAGCTGTCATCTATGCTAGGTTGAGCTTTCAGTAATACAGATGACTTTTAGTTGTTCCTGCTTTTGTAAGTAACCCTTTCTCATATTCCTGTAAGTAACCTTTCCCCACACTCTTGCAAGTACCTTCACCCATATATTCCTGTAAGTAGCCCAAGTAAATCCATTTGTTCACCAAGTTGAGATCTGGTGGCCTCCTTATGTCTGTTCTTGGTCCCCTTTCTGGAATGAGCAGACATTTGTTTATGTCACTAAGATAGTAGTACACAACAGCCTCACTTTTGTTATCATCAAGGAACTGAACTTCATAAAAGTTATATACCTATGTGAACATGTCTTTATTTTGATCAGCTAAATTGGCTGGTTCCAAGTCTGCATTTATAGGGGGTACTGTGACATGTCTATAGTCCAAGAATGTAAGAAGTAGAGATGGAAGGATTGGTAATTCAAAGCTTGCCTCAGCTACATAGTGAGTTCTAGTGCAACTTGAACTACATAAGATCTTATCTCATAAATCAAAAACAGTTGAAACAAAAAACAAAATGGTTTTAGAATTACTTAACTGTGTGTGTGTGTGTGTGTGTGTGTGTGTGTGTGAAGACAGGCTCGCCTTAAATTCACTGTGTAGCTGAGGATGGCATTGAACTCGTGATTCTCCTGCCTCTACCTCTCAAGTGCTGGAATTTCAGGCACGCATCATCACGCTCAGCTCTTCTTTTCAGTTCTTTAAAATGCATCACTTACAGTGCAATTACTTAGTGGATGGCATCCAGTGGATGGCAGCTTACACTGCATAATAAAACAGAGATGTCTATAGCTGTGTGCTAATGAGCAGGATGGTAAATGATAAAAGGATATGCTAGAAAAAAAAACTGGCCTTGAACAATTCATGGTAGGATGCCCATGGATCTGGACTCCAATCTTGATATATAATACACAAGCTGTCTGGTTTTGACTCTCCAGAATAAAGTGGTTTAGCATAAACATCACACTTTCTCCCAATCCTGAAAAAATCTATATATTATAAAGAAACTAAGCACATTAAAGTTACTTTCCAATTTTGATGCTTTTAAAATTGCTGAGGTGAATGAGGGAAAAGTATAGATTTAATGTTAAATAATACAATAATTGAACTAAAAATAAAGTATTTGCATACTAAAACTTAACCATTTACTATACAGTATGGAATGAATTTAGGATATTTAGGATGTGTTTGTCTGTGTTACTGTAACACTCTATCATAGACTAGGTGACTTAAATAGCAGATAAATCATTTGCATTATATCTAGAGGTTGCAGAAATGCAAATTTAAGGTCTCTTTGAAATATTTTTCCTTGTCTTATCCACAACTTTCTTTCTGTTCACTGATCTATTTTTCTTAATGTGTATATGAAAAAAGAACACATCCTTTGATATCTTTTCTTATGAGGGCATAAGATCACTGTCCTATCTTTGAGAGTTCTCTTAACTATTATGAACCCTTAAAGACCCAGTTTCCAAACACAGTCCACTGGGAATTAGGGCTTACTGTACAACTATCTCCTGCAAAGTGAAACTGTCTGTCAAAGTTCAGGAAATAAGCAAAACTCATAAGTCTCAGGAAAATCATGGAAATTACAAGACTCACAAGGCCCTGTTACAATGTTACATAGAGATCATGGAGTGCTCAGAATAGGACACTATGATTGGTTGAACCACCTGCAAGTTGTATAGATGGTTCCAGAGATGAACCACCCATGCTGGGTTAGACATTTCAGTCATTCCCACTCCTATAAATAAATCAATAAACTGGGTTCTTTACTAAACAAGATGGGTAGAATCATTGATGTTATATGATGTCAGTCCCATATCTGTGTGAAAAGGTGTGTGTGTGTGTCCTTAGGAAAAGCC
Organism: Phodopus roborovskii; assembly: GCF_943737965.1. Taxonomy (NCBI): domain Eukaryota; kingdom Metazoa; phylum Chordata; class Mammalia; order Rodentia; family Cricetidae; genus Phodopus; species Phodopus roborovskii. Next base: position 8,507,180 of record NW_026126598.1, on the reverse strand, counting down.
ACATAACAGAATTTTATCATGAATTTTGGGACACACAAATATTTAGCCTGTATTAGCTTAGCACCCATGGGATGAATGAGAACATTGGATCTGAACTGACAAATCTCTTCTAAGAAGAGAGAAGAAAATGCCCTAGTAACATTGTAAAGTCAAATAATAGAGCACTGATTTAAAAAACTTCAGTGCTCACAGGAATCACATGGTGAGACTGATTAAATATAGAATTGAAGAACAAAATTAGCTCCCAGATCACTGTGACCAGAGCTAAAAAAGAGAAAATTTTGGTCATATACTTACCACTGCCCATAAGAAAATTCTACAGCAGTCTCTTAAGGGAACTACATTTTTTTCCTCATCACTTACTTCTGAAATAAATTTATCACCTCAGTGACAAGGAGACACAAGTGTATGGTGCTCTCAACTGAATCCTGTCTCTAAGCAAGAAGCTTTTTCTCTAGTCTCTCTCCATACAAATTGGTGCTGTAATGTTAAAAACAAACTACTAAAAATCATTATCCAAGGATTATAGATTATAGAGTATTTCAAAATAAAGATATGTTTGTTTCTTCCAAGATGTGCCAAGCAATTAGGACTGGGTCAACAAAACATTGCCCAACCCCGATCCTTAGGGGGATCTGCTTTGATAGGGATGAGTCATTTGTGATAAGCATAACTTTAACTTTTTAAAAGAAAGGATGCTTCTCCAAAGCTTGAAATGAGATGTTTTGTCTTAAGTAGTTTAATCATTCTCCTGGGGCTTGCGTTTATACAATTAATGTGCTCAAAAGCTCTATTAGTTTTTGTAGGCCAATAGGTTTTATCTAAAAATAGGGAGGCTAATGAGAGCTGGATTTGATTTGAAAGCTCTGGGCTGGTGAGGTAGCTCAGAGGGTAGATATGCTTCCTGTCAAGCCTGGCCATTCCTAGGACTCATGTGGTAAAAGAAGAGAATCAGCTAGAAAAAATTGTCCTCTGATCTCCACACATGTACCAGGACACACACACACACACACACACACACACACACACACACACACACACACACACTTTAAATAAATAAATAAATGTATCAGGTATGGTTTGAACAAGAGCAAATTTGTACTCTGTTTTGTTTATACATTCATTTTGCTTAGAGACTCTTGGGAGAAGTACTTTAGACAAACCATACCGTGGCAGTTAAACTTGACTGTCATCTTGTCAGGACTTAGACTCACCCGGGAAACATACTTTCAGGAATTTCTGGAAAGGTCTAACTGAGGTTGAAAGGCTCACCTTGAAGGAGAAAAGCACCATCCCTTGGGGTCCTAGACTGAATGAGAAGTAGAAATCAACTGAGCACCAGTACTGTCTCTCTCTTTGCTTCCCAACCATGGATGCAACAAGATCGGTTGCCTCACACTCCTTCTGCTAGGACTTCTCCCACTGGACTGTACTTTAGAATTTGAAGCCAAAGCAAGACTTTCCTTTATAAAGTTCCTTTTTGCCATGTATTTTGTCATAGCGATGAGAAAGTAACTGATATGGGATAGTGAGATTAGACATCTTTTGAAGGAAACTTGGCCCCTTTGTGGAATTGTTCTGATGCTGTTAGCATCATAGAATCTGGGTTTTCTCCATGCTATGCTATGTCCCTTCATGTTGTCATTTGGATCTGCAAAGTCCACTTACAGCCCATCAGCTAAAGGCTTGACCTCCATTCCGTGGTACTATTGGGAGGTAACGGAACTTGCAAGAGGTAGAACTTGTGGAAGAAAGAAGTTAGATTTGGTGGGGGATGAGCTTTTAATGGTAGTCTGAGGCCAAGACCCCTTCTCTTCCTTTTTCTTTGGTTCCTGATCCACAGAAGTTGATATCTTTCTCTGTGCTCCTACCTTAGCACAGGTTTAATAGTTATAGTGTCAACTGACTATGGTGTGAAACCTCTGAAACATCTACCAATGCAAACCTTCCCCTCCCTTTAAGTTAATCATCTCAGGAATTTTGTTACAGTGATTGAAAGTATCACAGTATCACTAATGTACTTGCGTACTAAGAGCTAAGATGGAGGGCTACAAATGCCACCAAAATGAACAGACATCATTATTGCGCTTAGAAATTATGAGAGCAGGCCATATTGCTTATTTTTAGTCAGTCAAGTAAGGTATATGTTGTTTTCATTTTCCTGGAGAGAAACTCCTAAAGTAATCCCATTTGAGGGAATTTAATCATTGAAACTAAAATATATTCACTGTTTATGTTTGTCTCCCATTAGTGGGTATTGGCCACTCAGACTTGTGATGTTTTGTACAAACCTACAATGAACCCTGTTGTCTATTTTTACATTAGAACCTGTCCTATTGGATCACATCAATAGAAACACAGTTCAGAATCCAGTACATGTCAATCACTACTAATGCTATGAGGCATCCCACAGACAAATTTATGCATTTGATCTGAGTTACCACATCTCCCCTGTAAGGCATCTTTTCATCCATCTGTCCATTTTTTCAAAGAAGCTCAAGCTCTACATTGAGTGAAACACAAAATCAGCCATCATATCATGTGTCCCAACCTATTATCCCACAGTGTTTATATTAGAAGGGAAGGCAAATGTATATATAACTATTCAGAGCTTCAGTGGGCAGTCCCAACAGCATTGTTTGTGGCCACAACAATTTCTGCAGACTTGAATCATGTTTCTTTTGAATTGAGGGGATACAGTCTTTGCCATGGGTCCAGTAGCATAGAATCAACTGACAGTTGCCTGAAATCTCTAAAGTGTCAGCCAACACAGACCTTCCCTCCATGCAAACTTAATTACCTCGCACACTTCATTACAGTGATTGAAAGCTGATTAATACACTTAGCGCATTATGGATTGCCCATCTAATTCTGTTCTTTGTTTCTTTCCCTGGAAGATGTGTAAACCACAGGATATATGACTGGCAGAAGTCATTAAAGATCCAAGGTTTCTCAGTACCAAAGAAAGACCCAGATCCTCCAATGATGTCCTTCATCACTCTTCTAGCCTTGTCTACTCCCAACCCCAAGAGTCTCCAAGCATCACCATACATTTGGATGCCCACTGCATTCACTAGGCCCTAGGGAGCCAATCAATTGGCTATAGGATGACACTGAAACAGCAAGCCTGCTTGAGAACCAACTCCAGATAAGCATCTTTCATCATGACTGTGCTACTTTCCCAGATGTTTCCAAATTAAAAAAAAAAAGGCCCAAGCAATAATATTTGACATAAATGAATGCATTAGGTTATGGGTCTCCTAGCTGCTATTTTCTCTTCCAGAAATCAGGCCACACCTCACCATGCAGTCTTTTTCACTCTAGGTGTTGTGTCCTTGTAGCCTTCACAGAGTTCTCCCTCTCCTCCTTACAGCTGTGAGCAAGGCCAGCTTCTTCCTGATACCCAGGCCTGGGTTAGAATTTTATGTTCTTGTTTATGGTATTCCTCTTTGTCAGGGACCATACAGGCTAAGTCACATGGAACCTTCCTCTGGCCTCTCTGAAAACCTGTGAGAACAAGGACCCTCTCTTTGACTCTGGGATCTGAAGGCTCTCTATATTGCTACCTATGGCTATGATGCTCTTGCTCCAGCTGGCCACCTTTCTTAAGGTCCCATCATGGCTACCTATGGATATGAGTCTGCAAATCACTTAACAAAGCTCTCATGAAAGTTGATTGCATGCCAGCTCTTTTGTGCAAAACTGGCAGAACTCCTATAATAGTGTACATCAAATTCCAATTTCAATTGCAGTGGGACAGCAGGGGCAGTAACAGTTGAGTCAAAACTCTGTGTTTTTGTTCATAGGGTATGGATGTGGCTCTACCTGTGGCTGAGCATTTGCCTATTATACCAGGCCTCGGATTCTGTCCTTAGCACTGTGAAAAGCAAGGAATGACTGGGGGGGATGGGGAGAAAGGGAAGGAAGGAAGGCAAGCAGAAAGAAAGAAAGAAAGAAGGGAGGAAAGAAGGAAATATGATAATGGAAAGGAGGAAATGGAAAGAAAATGATATAGTTACTGCTGACAGTTTAACAAATTAGGGATGGAGACCAAATGAAGAGCAGGAGTCCTTTAACTATGACTGAGAGAAGCCCACGTATTCAGGAACCCACAGAAATACAGAGATATGCTAAGAGACAGTGTGCTCTATCAAAGACACTGTAGTGCGAACGAACTAGAAGCCATGGGCTAGAAGAAAAAACTGACCAATGGTATTACATCCTGTGACCCAGGTACTCTGGAGCTTTAGGGGAACTGTGGGTTCAGGGCCAGCCTGGGCTACACAGTGAACACCCCATCTCAAAACAACAACAAAATCCTCCCTCAGATAAAAACAAAGCAAGAACCATAATCCCACTCTAAGGACAGTCAACTTGGTCTGGGAGGCTTATGTAGTTGGCAATCCCGTTGGCCTTTCTGAAGTTCAGCTGCACAAAACTGTGGGTTCCAGGGTCCTTATTCACCCAGCCCTTTCCTCACAGGTGAAAGATGTATAGCTGTAGGACTGAATGACTAAACTCTTTGAGTAGAGTGGCTGGAAGCTCAGAGAAGATCCAACAGAAAATTCCAATGAGCATGCCATGAGTTTCTTCTTAAAGTCATATCCTTTATGTTTTGATATTTTCACACATTTATATAATGTATATTAATCATATCTTTCCACTCCATCTCGCTCCCATCGTCATAAATTCTCTCTTTGAGTTCAATTAGCGCTGTCCATTTGCGAATGTGTGTGTCCATCCACTGGGGTGTGGGCAACCTACCAGTGATCACATGCCCAAAGGAGAGTGATTCTTCCTCTCTCATCACCTAACAATTACCAAGAGCTCCTCAGATGCGAGTGGGGCATCATGTCCTTCCCTACTCATGCTGCGGTGTTTATTGGCTTGCTCCTGTGTAGGTCTTACACAAGTAACCACAGGTGCTGTAAGAAATCCACATTTCACAGTTCTCCTCCTAATCTACAAGCTCCTACACTCTTTCTGCCTACCCATCTGCAATGTTCATTGAACCTTAGATAGTGGGGGAATTGCCGTAGATGACTCACCCACAACTGAGCACTCAGGCTTCTTCCATTTCTTTAACACATCACAGTCACTTGAAGCCTCCTATGCATTGATTTGCATTCTCCACTATCATGGATAAGTACAAATCTTATTATTGGCTTCTCAGTTCTGATTCCTATTTTAATTTTTTTTTTCAAGACAGGGTTTCTCTGTGACTTTGGAGTCTGTCCTGTAACTAGCTCTTGTAGACCAGGCTGGTCTTGAACTCACTGAGATCTGCCCGCCTCTGCCTTCCGAGTGCTGGGATCAAAGGTGTGCACCACCAACACCCGGCCCTATTTTAATTTTTAATCTTAATTCAATTTTATTTGGTTAGGTATTTTGCCAGCATGTACTGATGTGCAGCAATTGTGTGTCTGCAGAAGCCAGAATGCCAGATGCCCAGGAACTGGAGTCACAGGCAAGTCACATGCCACCATGGAGCTGCTGGGAACTGAATCCAGGTCCTCTGGAAGAACAGCCAGCACACTTAACCACTAATCTGTTTCTCTAGCCCCTTGAGTCCTTTGAAAACTATTTTAATTTATATTAACATCATTTATTTTATGTGCATGGGTGGGGGGGCACATGGCATGGGGCTTGTTGGGAGGTTAGAGGAGGTCTTTTCAGGAGTCAGTTCTTTCCTTCCACCATGTCCTGGGATTGAACTCAGGTCCTCAGGCTTGGTAACAAGTACCTCCACCTGCTGAGCAGCCTCACCAGCCTCCTGGCTCTGTTTGGAGGAATGTCAATACTGGGCCCCCATGACAAGGGTATTAGTTAATTAGTTGAAAGCATGTACTTTACATCAGTGTTGGTGTTGTATATTGGTTTAAGTAATGTGTGTGTGTGTGTGTGCGTGTGCATGTGTGTGTGTGTGTGTGTACGTGTGTGTGTCCATTTTTATTCCTGTTCAACACGAAAATCCCTGCCTCAGGACATAATGCACCATTTTCTTAATAGCTTTCCTATCATGCGAAGATCAGCATATCCCAATGCTCTCAGCGTTGTCCTTCCCTTCTCCGGGCAGTCCCTCCTCTCAGGTATTTATCTGGCAACAGAGCTCATTAATATGGTAAGGCATTCTGGGTTTAAACAGCTCCTCAGAACCAAACATGCCATCACTGAATGGAAGCTTCAGTCACTCGTGCATATACGTGTGTGTGTGTGTGTGTGTGTGTGTGTGTGTGTGTGTGTGTTTCTTTTTCCCTGCAAACAATCAGGCTATGAAAGAAGGGCACAGCACACAAAGCCTGTCCCCCTCCACTTGGCAATGAAAGGCATGCACTTTCTTCCATTAATAGACAGAAATGTCACCGGATTTCAGGAGGCTGACTCAGGCCTCTGGGAGGAGGGAGATCCATTGAATCCCCACCCCTGCCCCACTTCAAGCTGGCAGACAGTTCAGCCCCTGTGGCTCTCTCTTCTGCTGTCACTCCTGTTGATTTGCCTTCACGGTGGTCATTCACAGGGAGCGAGAAGAAAAGGCCACTGTTGTCACTTTAGACAGGGACTCTGCAGTGCTCTTTCTCCAGCTGCAGGTTCTCCTCCTCTTAGCCCAGGGGCTTCACGAAAGGATTGCATGCCCTTTGATGGAGTGTCAATTTTTGTTGTTGTTGTTGTTTGTTTCCATTAAGTGGGACCCTCTCTAAGACAGAGAATAACCTCTTTCCCCTCAAAATAAATGACAAGCAGAGGCACAGTTCGATGGAGCTGTGGCTGGCCCTGCATCAGAAAATTCCATTTTCCTCCCTGCATTGACTCCGTCAATCATGTGTTTAACCTTATTGACAGCCGGCACCCACTTTACCTTCTCTCCCGATGCCTGACCTAACTCTTCCTCTCTGTGGTCACTTAATTCCAAGCTATATGCATTCCAGCTGGAAAAATCTTTAAAACCAGGAACAGCCCTCTCCCTGCCCCCCCCCCAATTCTGGAAAAATGGGATGGAGGCCCTGTCTCTCAACCATATGTAAACAGTTGAGTTCATTACCGTTCTGGAAGACTTGGGATCAAAGAGACTTATATCAGTTGGCTTGGGCAAAGAGAGGTACTGAGTATGGCGGGAGTGGGCATAAGAGGGCAGCATCAGGACTGACATGAGAGACGTCAGTTGGGACGCCCTCACCACTAGAAATACCTGTGAAGGACAGAGTGCACAAGCAGTGGTCCCCACATGTGGCTGAAGGCAGGTGCTATGTAAATGGCTTGTCAAGTGTCAAGATTGTTGATGGTTTGGGTCTCTGAACATCAGACATTTTCTGGCTCCCTGAAATGCTTTGGCACTCTGGACTGTCTTTCCTAACAACCCGAGTCTATCCTCACTACTATCTGTGTATACTTGGCTCCATTCTTTGTCCTAGGACAGAAGCTGGAAATCTCAATCGGTGCCCTTAGAACTCAGATGCTCACTAGTAGCACTGAGCAAGGAGCAGGGTATGATATTGGATGTGAGATGCCTCAGAGGGTAAGGCCCTTGTGAAACTTGACTGCTTGAGTTCAGTCCCCAGATCTCAAATGATGGAAGGGGACAACCAACTCCAGCGATTTGTCTTCTGACCTCTGACCCTCACATTCATACTGTGGCATAAGTACATATTCACATAACACATAAATGCTACACACACACACACACACACACACAGAGAGAGAGAGAGAGAGAGAGAGAGAGAGAGAGAGAGAATAAAACAAGCCACCCATAAGAATGTGACATTGTAATCCAAGTGCCTTCCCTTTTTAATGAATCATGCCCAAACCCTCTTCCACCAGGGTTATTAATCAAAATAAGACAATTATTCTTATTGCAATGTTCTCAACATTGTTTTTATAGCAATGTTTTATCTCGTTGTTAGATGTTCACTAAAGCTGGTGTGTTGTGAATGGCTTTGACTGGCATTAACTTGGACCATACACATGTGTACACCTGTAATCCCCCAGTACCACTTTCTCTAGTCAGGCTAATGATTCATACAGGCCATTGAGGGGATGGAGAGATGGCCCAGAGGTTAAGGGTGCTTACTGCTCTTACAGAGTACACAGGTCTAGTTCCCAGCACCCAGGTCAGGTGACTCACACGACCACCTGCAGGGTACCCATCTTTTGGACTCCTCAGATACCAGATACCAGGCATACACATGGCATATGCACATGCTATACTCTCTCTCTCTCTCTCTCACTCTCTCTCTCATATACACACAGATAAATAAATATTTTAAGTTTTTGGTTAGTAAATGTAAAATAGTAAATTTAGATCAAAATCAATAGAAATAACAGAGGAAAATCTGATCACTAAATTAAGTTTGATTTTTTATTCTAAACACACAATTTCCTCATATCAAAGCGCCTCAAAACCTAGCTTCCTAATCCCTACTACTCTGGAGGTAGAGGCTGAGGTGAGAGGATTCTGAGTTCAAGGCCTTCCTGTGCTGTGGAGTGAGTTCCGGCTAGTCTGGACAACTTAGTGAGGCGATGTCTCAAAATAAAAATGAAAAACGGGGCCTGGGGTGTGGTTCAGTGGTAGCATGTTTGGCTAGTATGTACAGGGCACAGTCCTGGATTCAATCATCAGCACTACAGAGACAGAACGAACAAATAAGCAAACAAATGTTCAGACTTAACTCTCCTGGTTCCCAGTGGTGACCCCAGAATTATGAAAAGTCATGTATTTTTTTTCTAAGAGCAGCTACTCAGACACAGTATAATCAAAGTCTTTACTGACTTCACTGAGGAAATCTCTGTTCCAGACACCAGTATTGTCTATTTAATTTGCTTTCCTATCCATTTATAGGGATTTATTCTCCCCAGACATTCTATTGCCTTATTTTCCACAATGCTGACATGAATGGATTCAAAATACCTTAGAATTCTCTTACTTGATAAATAGCCTAAGGAGCTGGACATATGGCTCTGCAAAATATCCCTTATCTACAATCCCCCAATGATGATATAGGGGTGTGACTCAGTGGTATGGCACTTGTTTGGCATGCACAAGGTCCTAGGTTCAATTCTCAGTACACAAACAAACAAAACAAAACAAGAAAAGATTAAAGGGTTTAAAAAATGAACCAATGGGAATGTCAATTTGTAATGAAAGAGTTTAAGTTCTTAGGAAGTACTTTACACTTTAATTAAATGGCATGCAAATAATAAAATTTACTTGGGGACAAAAATTAAAGATCAGTCTTTCTGATGGCACTGGGGGAACAACCCAAAGCTGGCAGATATTGAATTTTCTTGAAGTCATTCAACTTGTGAGTGAAAGAAACTGGTGGGTGAGATCTGTGCCAATACAACATTTTCCCTAAGGCTCCCCATCGCCTACAACTCCAAAAAAAACCAGCCAGCCTTGTTAGAGTGAGCTGTCAGAATGTGAGACTTAACAGATAGTTCAAAAAATGTAAGAGAGAAGACGATACCAAAAAGGGAGACTATATAGGAAGTGAAGTCCTCAGACCTTTGTATTTCTAGTTTCATTTCCTTGATGTGACAAACACCATGAGCAGAAAGCAAAATAGAGGACGGAAGGTCATTTGGTTTACATTTCGAGGTCTCAGTCTCTCCCTGAGGGAGGTCATGGCAGGAACTCAGGCAACAACAGGGAGGCATAACCCACAGAAGAACAGTGTTGCTAGCGTGTCCACCCACTCACTTTTAGCTGCCTTTGTTACACAAACCAGGACCACCTGCCTGGGAACTGGTGCCTCTCACAATAGGCCATGCCCTCCTCTATCAATCAAGAATCAAAACCATGCCCCCATAAATAGCCCACGAGCCAATTTCATCTGGACAGTCTCTCAGTTTCCTCTCTGGTGACCTTAGGTTGTGACTAGTTGCCCTTTAAAACTAATGAGGGCACCATATAAGTTTCCTTCAAATACTTGGCTGATACATCCATTACGCTTAGGTTGAGAAAATATAAAGACCTTCAGCAGAAAGCGGCTGCTGGTAAGTTGTTGTAGGCACATTTAAGGAGAACTTGAGCAAGAGTCTTTCTCAGTCGTAGGCCTGGGGAGCTGAGTTGGCACTGAAGAACACTTGTAATAGGACTCAAGTTCAGTTCCCTGCACCCATGTCAGGCAGTTCACAACCACCTGTAAGTCCAGCTTCAGGGGATCTCATGACGTCTTCTGGCCTCTGTGGGCACCTGTACACTCATGCTATACCATTATACAAATGCATATACATACATATAAATTAAGTAACAATAGATATTTTAAAAAACTAAACTAAACAAACAAACAAAATCTCAGTTGTGACATGCCCAGAGGAGAGTGAGACTTCATTCTTCCAATTGCTAAGGTTTGGTTTTATGTCTGGGTTTGCTTTTACTCTCAACTTGATATAACTTAAAATTATCTGGGAAGAAAATCTGAGTTGAAGAATTTGCTAGCTCAGATTGGCCCATGGGCATGTCTATAGATGGATTTTCTTTGATTGTTAGTTGATGTATGAGGGTTAGTTGATGTATGATGCCATGTGGAGGCATCATAACCTAGGCAGGTGATCCTGAACTGTATGGGACAGTGAGCTACAAATCTGTCTGCTAACCAGCAAGTCACACTGTCCATGTATCCATTCTTCTTCAACTGTGAAGTGAGTTCCTGGGTTAGAGGCATTGCCCTGTGGAATAGCAAGCTGGCTTGTCATCAAGTTCCTGACTTGACTTCCCTCAGTTATTGACTGTGACCTGGAATTGTCTGCCAAGTAAAAGCCCTTTCTCCTTCAAAGTAGCTTTTGGTCTGGGTATTTTATAACAGCATCGAAATGGAACTAGGATAACCTGAGACCAAAATAATCAAACAGGTATACCCTACTAAAGGATAAAATAAAACATGTATGGGCAAAGTAATTAGTCTGCAATTAAATCATTCATTAGACCAAAGAGAGCAACTCATCAATGAAAACAATAGAATTTAATTTCTGCATTGTAACACCCACAGTGCTTAGTCAGTAAACAATAAACAATTACTGGACACGGAAAGAACAATAAAATGCAATCTGCAGTTGAAAGAAAAACCAATTAATAGATGAAGACCAAAGATAGTTCAATGTTATAATCAGCAAATAAAGACTTTCAAGAAGTAAGTATACAATCAGTATACAAAAAGTAAAAGATGAGTGTAACTGAGCAGAATTGAACTACTTTTTAGAGAAAAGAAACTACTAAAAGTAAAATTTAAGTCATGGAACTTAAAAGACATAGTGTTTGAATTATTTACTAGAACTGAATAACATTTGATGCAGTGAAAGTAATTGCGAATTTGTAAGAAGATATAATATTGGAAGAAATTTTAAGAAAAATATTCTTCCAGGTGTTGGTAGTGCAATCCCAGCACTCAGGGGGCAGAGGCAGGCAGATCTCTGTGAGTTCTATGACAGCCTAGTCTGCAGAGTAAGCTCCAGAACAGGCTCCAAAGCAATATAGAGAAACCCTACCTTGAAAAAAAAAAAGGAAAATTCCAATGTATGGATTATAACTTGTATAATTAAGGTCCTAGAAGAAGAAGATAGAAATGAAAGATTAAAGGGTTGAAAAATATTGGAAGAAATTACTGGGCATAAAAAATTGTTATGAATTCAAGATCAGCATGGGCTCAGCTCCATTGTGAGACAGTCTCAAAAAACCAACAAATACTTTACAAATTAACTTGAAAGAAACTTGTGGGCACATCACCACTATTATGCTGTGGGAAACCAAAGATAAAAGAGGATGCTTCCAAACCATCCAAAATGAAGCAACAGGTACACAGGAGACAATGGAACTATCTACCTGAAGTTCTATACCTAAGAAAATTATTCTCCAAACAGGAAAAAACAAAATAAAGACATCCCAGAGAAATGAGAGAGAGAGAGAGAGAGAGAGAGAGAGAGAGAGAGAGAGAGAGAGAATCCATGGTTAGTAGATTTGAATGAAAATAGACATCAAAAAAATTTTTTTTTCTTCTGGTTGTGAGTTAACTGATTTCATATTGTATCTTATTTTAGCTCATGGTTTTGGAGTCTATCATTGTGAGAGAAGCCATGTTTGGACCCTGCTCCATCCATATGTGTGGTAATGTGTTATGACAGCTGTTTTCATGGCAGGAAACCCGGATGCAGAGAAATAGATTGAAATCAGCATAAGGTCTACCTTTCAAATTCCCCTCAGTGACCATTTCCACTATCCAGATATTGACTTCCCAAGGGGTCTGTAAGCCTTCTAGATAGCAAAACAAAGTGAGGACTGGATGTTAAATATATGAACCGGGTGGGGGTGCATCTCAGATTTACACTGTAGCAGGTTGAAAGTTAATGAAATCAGACTTCATCTCAGATCTGTACAGAGTAATAAAGAAAACCCTACATGATATATACAGTTCATCTTTAGCCATTGTAGATGATGTATTTGAGAATTCCCTTGCTCCCTCAAGTTTATTGATACTGTAAAATCAGTGTAAAAGTCAGTTGTGGAAAATAGTTTAGCTACATGACATACATGCTCCTAGGTACATTAGGTACTATTTTTGTTGTTGTTGTTGTGACAAATTACCTGAGAAATACAGCTAAAGAGTAGAATGATTTGCTTTGGCTTCCCCTCCATGGTGGGGACATCATGGTAGCAGGAGCATGATGAAGTTGACCATATTTCATCCGCAAACAGGAAGCAGGGAGAGATGGATGCGCTGCTCAGCTCACTTCCTCCTTTGTATACGGTCCAGGACTCCATCCCTCTGGGATGCTGCCACTCACATTTAGGGTGTGTTTTCCCAACTCACTTTGCCTAATCTATAACCTTCCTCTCAGATATGCCCTGAGGTTTGTCTCTTAGGTGATTTTCAAGCAAGTAGATGATGCCATCCATCATATCAAGTGGAACTGACAAGACAGTGTTGAAAACAAGTCATTGTCATTGTTGTGGGTGATCCTGCTGGACACCCCTTGGGGGAGGGGGTGAGAAGATGCAGAGTCTACGAAGCAGACACCAGGAATGGGGTGAGTAGCAGAGCAGCTGCAGACTGGTTTATTATGGAAGTTAGGCCTGCCTGTATACCCCCTCCCAAGGTCCCATTGGCTCAGGTGCCTGACTCTGCTGAGTTGTCCTTTCCTCATTGGCATCTCTGGTCAGGTGTTTCCATATTAGCAGTCTCTAGGTATAGTGGCAGGCCTTAGGTTGGCTCAGGGAGGGAGTGGCTGTAGTTTGGGTAGGCTGGCCACAGTTTCTCCTACAAGTCATAACAATGCACCAGCAATCTTGGAAAGGAGAGGGAACAGAAGTCTAGGCTGCAAAAAATCTCCAACCCTGCTCCTCAGTGGCATATTTCCCTCAGCAAAGTTCCACCTCCTTAAGGCTCTGTAAGCTCCTCAGACACTATAGGTACCAGGTGTTCAAATGTGGGAGAAGGGTCACATTCAAAACTCAATATGCCCATTGGGATGTGGGATGGGTTTTTCCAAGAACACATAGCCTCTGTGTATGTATGCTTCATTCAAGTATGACTTACAGCATATTGGCTATGAGTTCAGTGATTGTGTACCAACAAGACATACACACAGAAATGTGTTTAGACATAAAGACATCTGAAACAAGGTTACATTTTGGAAATTTGGTGATTAGAGGTCTCTAGGAAGGTGGCCTTGTATTTACTTTGGAAATAGTTTTCTACCATTCACCGATTCAGTCTCTGTAAAGACTTTATAGAGTATTATGGTGAATGATAAGAGATTGCTGTGTTTGGTGTTCTAGTTTCATTTCTCTTGCTACAAAATAATAAAATGGTAAAATAAAATGACAAACTCTAATTAAGGTAGAAATTTGGTTTTTCTTTGCAGCTCAGAATTCCAGGTTAGAGTCGGCTATGGCAGGGAAACCACTGTGGTAACGCTTTGAACAATGCTTGCTTGCATCCATGCCACAGTCAAGAACAAAGATAAATGAATGTGTGCATAGTCAGCTGCTTGGTTTTATTTTTTGTTTTTGTTTTTTGGATTTTTTTTAAAAAATTTAAATTCGAAACAAGCTTGTTTATACATGTCAATCCCAGTTCCCACACCCTCCCTTCCTCCCCTGTCAGTCCCACCAACCCCCATCCCATCCCCTTTTTGCTCCCCAGGGAGGGTGATCCCTCCCATAGGGAGTCTTCAAAGGTTACTTGTTTATACTCAGCTTGATTTCGCTACTCTTATGAGGTTCAAGATACCAGGAATAAGGAATGATGCCTCCCACATTGGGCTGGGTCTTCCTATACCAAGTAGATTCATTGAAGCAAATCCTATAGACAACAGGCTAACACAATTTAGACAATCTCTCACTGACACTTTTGTCTAGGTTGTGTCAAATTCGCAATTAAAGCTATCACATACAGCAAAATAGGAATGTCAAATTATTCTATTTAAACCCCTTAATGTTTCATAATAACTATTTGGGGCTTTAAAATGTGAATACTGTGTTATAAAGTTCACAGATGTAAAATATACAATAGCAACAATACCCAAATGTTGGAGCAGTGATGTAGTAGTTTTATGACTCTAATGCTTCCTATGAAGACATACAGGAGAAAACCTAAGTGTATTGTGATGGTGCATATTGTAATAATTCCCAGAATACACACTACAAATGAATAGGAAAACGTGTATCATGAATAAACCAGATGGGTTAATGTTTTAATTAGGATTCCTATTTGTAGTGAGAAAACACCATTACCAAATGTAACATGGGGAGGGAGGATATTTTTTCATATACTTCCTGGTCACTATCTTGAAGGAAAGTGGGAGCAGAGGCTCAAGATAGAACCTAGGAGGCAGAAATCTGATTACTGGTTTATTCCTCATGGCTATTGCAGCCTGCTTTCTTATACCACTTAGGCTCACCTACTTTGGGGGTTGCACCATCCTTGACTGTGGGATGAGCCCACCCATATTAATCACTAATTAAGAAAGCACACCACCATCTTCCTGTGGTCTTATGGAAGCATTTTCTCAATTGTACTTTCCTCTTCTTAGCTAACTCTAGCTTTGTTAAGTTGATCAACCAACCAACAAACAAACAAACAAAACAACTAAAACAAAACAAAAACCAGGTCAAATTTGGTGGTGCATAGATTTAATCCTAATGTTTGGGAGGGAGAAGAGGTAGATTTCTATTTGGATTTCTGTTATGGATTTTTTAGATCAGCTTGGTCTGCATAGGGAGTCTGGGACAGTCATGGTTACATAGCGAGATTCTATCTCAAAACAAAACTCACTGTTGTGCAATACTAGCCCTGCAGAGTTGTGAAGAAACATCTACACATCTATGATAGGGAGTCAATGACAAACGAAAGTAAAGATAGTATCAATGTCCAACTTGGTGAACTGATGAGTTTTACTGGGGTTACCTATAGGAATATGGGTGAGGGATTCCTTATTAGAGCGTCTCAAATGCCATGCCCAGCCTGGCATAGAGAACAACTCAAGAAAGTTGGAAACCTGGGAATCATTGCACAACATGCAGCTTTATCCAACAGATTGGAGAGTGTCCTCTTCCAGACTACTCACTCAGCTGGTCTGAACCTCTTTCAAGTAGCTCACCTAGTCTGAGTGTCTCTTAGAAGGTCTTACCTATTATCCCTGCTTAGTGAATCTGGTCAGTTTCAGGAACTTCCTGAAGCTATTTTGAGTTGTTTATTTCTTAAGCTTAATGAGCATTCCTGGGTGATGGAATGTTTCACCTCCCCTTAGAACAACCTACGGTTTTATACACCTGCAAAAATCCTATCTTAAATGTCCTTTTGTCCCCTTTAATAACTGTTCTGTGAAGTAGTTTCCCTCTAAGAGGGAAGGTTTTCATCTAAAAGGAAAGTGCTACAAACATTGATCACTAGTAATTTCTCTGGTATTCTCCTTACACAGCCCTAGACCATCACCAGCCCACAATGGACTGGGCCATTCTACATCAATTAAAAATCAAGATAATCCTTCAGGGACATGATCTGATTTGGTTAAACTGATTTGGAAAATCCTTCAACGGAGACTCCTTTCTCAGGTGACACTGGGTTGTTTCAAGTTGGCAATTAAAGCTAATTGGGATAGGATGAATGAGTTACTTTGGCTCATGGTTTCAGTAGACTGGAGTCCATCATGGTGAGAAAGACAAAGAATAACATTGCTCATGATGGTAGAAGCCTGGGGACACAGCTATTTACATAGTGAAGAATGAAAAAAGCAGAGAGTAGTTAGAAACAGGAGTGACTACAATCTTCAAATATCCATCTCTAGTTATTCACTTCTACAAGCTAGGACCCTCTAATAAGGGTTCCCATAGGCTTCAAAATAGTTCTACAACGTGGGAACTGGGTGTTTAAAACATGAACCTATGGGAGAGAGTTCAGATTCTAACCACAATCGGATTAATTACAACAACAACAAAAGGATGAGTAAGTAAATAAATAACTTAACTATTTCAGAAAAAAAAAATTGGTTCAGTGTGGGATGGGGATGTGGCTCAATTGTTATAGTGCTTGGCTAGTATGCACAAGACCCTGGGTTTTATCCTCAGTACCACATAAAACAGACATGGCGGTTTACACATTACTCCCAGCACTCAGGAGGTGGAGGCAGAAGAATCAAAGGTCCTCCATTGTCTCTGGGTACCTGGTAAGAACTTAGCACTGGGCTATGTGCAATGGGTTAAGTAAATATTTTTTGTCATTACTAGAAACATGTAAGGAATCATGCCTCCAATTTTCAATTCAAACTGTGTATGGGTGGGTCCACTCTCACTCTTGGCTCTTTAGATGGGAATGTCACTCAGGTGTGATATTTGTTCTCTTGATATACAATGATTATCCAAAATACAAACACATGACCTAAGTACGTTGGTGGAGCCTGGTATATACTTTTCACTGGAACTTTCAAGGGAAAACAGACTCTCTGCTTACATGTTTCAGAGATGATCAAATATAAACCTGGGTTTGTTGGTGGCCTTCAGTGCCTGTTTGATGGTAAAGAGCATATATAATAAGCAGGACTGAGACTAAAAAATGTGTTTTTGAAGAAGTTTCCATTACATTTTCTATTCATTTTTATCAGTGTGTGTGTGTGTGTGTGTGTGTGTGTGTGTGTGTGTGTGTAAATAACTTGTAAGAGCTATTTTGTCCTTTCTACCAAGTGGTCCCAGAAATCAAACTCAGATCCTTAGGTTTGGAGGATTGTCAAGCCTTTACCCACTGAGCCATCTTCCTGTCTCCCCAAAATATGGTTTTGATACCATGATTATTAGCCATTGGATCCAAACATGCTTGATGTCTTATGAGTTGACTTTTCAGTTATTCAAGCAAAAAGATGTCTCTATATATTAACATCCATAACATATATATACACATACATATATGTATGTATATATATTCCCATTTTGTTTCTATCATTTGTAGCTGCTAGACACACAGCAAACAAATCATTTTCCAAATGATCAAAATCAATTGAAATACAACACATCCATTGAATGAGCGTGTTTATAAATTTGAGCCCACTTCATTCATCCATGAGAAATCCTTGCAAACTCATAAACCATAAATTATTACAGAGAGCTGGCTTCAACATTTACAATTGATGGATATCCTTCATAAAACACTGTGCTCTCCAGTTTCACGTTAAGCTATTATGAAGCTTCCCGAGGATGTGCTCAAAACCAGCAAAGTCCCTCCTATCTCCTTTCCTATTGGCCAACAGTGTTTTATTTATTAACCAGCATGAGAAACATATACAGAATGACATCTCCCATCAGGTTTGAGCATGTAGAAGATAAGAGCAGAAGAGTGGACTTCTGTCTGAATGAGAAGAGACTAACATGCTTTTCTGAGGATCTTTGACTAGCTATGAAGGGCAAAGGGCAGAAACAGAGCATTCTAGGTCAATGCTGTTTTGAAAGGTCACTACAATAAATCACTATGGAAAATGGCTTGTAAAAGATGGCCAGAGGCAGACTGACCTGCAGCAGCTGTGGAAATTGCTCATGTAACAGTGTCTGGGTGTCTTGGAGGAGGAGGACACATGTCACACACTGGCCGAGGGGCAATGATTGGAAAACATCTAAGGACAGCTAGCGTTGGATGCCCATGAACAGATGACGAGGTAATGAAAATTGGCATATATACATAATGGGATTTTATTCAGCTGTAAGAAAACTCATGCCATTTGGAGGGAAAATGAATGGAACTGGAAATTATTTTCTTAAACAATGTATCCCAGACACCAGACCCATGGCACATTTTCCCTGAATTAAAATCCTAGATTTTGATGTGTGTGTGTGTGTGTGTGTGTGTGTGTGTGTGTGTGTGTGTGTGTGAGAGAGAGAGAGAGAGAGAGAGAGAGAGAGAAGGAGGTTGGAGGTTGGGTGGTGATAAGCAAGTATAAAGGAACAAGGAAGGTGAAATAAATAGACTCACAGAATACATGTGACATAGGAGTGGAGCCAAATGGGATCAGCAAGGGGTGAGGGAAGGGAGCAGGGAAAGATCATTGAACTTGAGGCATGCCTGAGGATCTCACCCATGGCAGTGCTTTGTACACTGAAGTCAGATCAAACAAAAGGTAAGGAGATGCAGAGACGGCTAAGCAGTGAAGAACATTTACTTTTCTTACAGAAGATCCGAGTTTAGTTCCCAACACTCATGGCAGCTCACAGCTATTGTAACTCTCAGCTCCAGGGAATCTGATGCCCTTATTTTTCCTTCATCGGCATTGCACTCACATGGACTTACCTACCTCTTCTCCAATACATACACTCATAATTGGAACATAAAAATGAATTGTATTAAATGAGATTTCCTTAAAAGTAAAGAATAAAAAGAGGAAAGCAGCGAGTTGAAAACATCCAGCTTAAGGTACCACAATACATGAGTTCAGATACCCTTGTTTTTTAATTTTTTAAAAATATGGGTGAGCAGTCCTTCAGCATTCTGGTAGTGTAGCACACAGAGCTGAGCCTAATCTCTTTTTCACATTTCACAGGTGGCTACTAGGACTTGAAGGAGGAAATGTGATCTCATCAGGGAGTTGAACCACTTTCGATCAGGAAACATAGACACAGAGACACAGAAACATACACACACACACACACACACACACACACACACACACCTTCATATATCTATGTGTTTATATCTAATCTTTCTGTCTGTCTATGCCCACCTTTGCTTTAGAACAAGGGGCAAACTTGCCTCTGGAAGCCTGGTGCCAACGTTGGCTCAAGATGACGGTCACCTGTTTTGAAAAATTCATGTGAAGTATCTCCAGGGCTTTACCATTTTCTATAACCTTTACTTGAAAATTAAGAATTTTTTTTCTAATCTCCCAGAGCTATATTAATGAAAATGTGATATGTGTTAAAACAACAGCTAGGATGCACACAATAAACCACTGGACCCAGAAAGCCAAATGTCAAACTACGTGTCTTCAAGGCTAATTGATTTTCCTCATCAATGAACATCTAAATGCGTATTTTGCTTCTTATAAATATTCATATTAATTTGCTTTTATTTTTGAGATTATTATTATCTCCCTTTCCCTTTCTTTCTCCAAACCCTCCCCAGTCTCCTTTAAGCTCATGGTCTCTTTTTTATTTTTCACTAATTGTTATTGTATGCATATATGTATATGCATATATATTCCTAAATATAACCTGTTAAATCTGTACAATGCTACCTTTATGTTTTCAGGGCTGACAGATTGGCACCAGAGAGCCAATTGGTGTACTCTTCCCTGGGGAAAGCCACCTCTGCCATCCTCAGATTTCTTCAGTTGCCTGTAGTTATTTGTGTAAGGATTGTGTGGGCTTTTTCTCCATTCAGCTGGCATGTTGGTTTTTATGGCATGTATACATACATGTATAGAGAAATATTCCATTACAGAGATACATGTACCTCCATGCTACTGCTGCTCTACTTACAATAGCAAGGAAACAGCTTAGATGAACAGATAATTAAAATACGCTACATATAAACAATGAGATTTTTATCAGCTATAATGAGAGGCAAAATTATGAAATTTTCAGAAAAATAGATGGGATGGGAAAAGATTATATTGAGGTTATGTGGGGTCAGAAAGATACAATGTGTTCTTTGTCATATGCAGATTCTAGTCTTTAAGTTTTAAATAAAGATGTATGTATTTTATCATATGAGAGTTTTCCTTGTGTGGATGCATATGTGCTGTAGGCATGCAGTGTTTGCGGAAGTAGAAGAGGGCATTGGAGCCCCTGGAACTGGCATTAGCATGTGAATACTGGGAGCCAAACAGGGGTCTACTGTAAGAGCAGCAAGTACTCTTAACAACTTATGGTTTTTATATGTATGTGTTTATGTAAAGGTGAATGTGGGTGGAGGTCAGGTACTAAAGAGAGGTCATATTCTGGTTTCTCTTCAGATCGTATAAATCTTTTGCCTTTTACCATTGAGAGGTCATGAAAGGAGGAAAGAGAAGATGAGGAGGATCATGAAGCACATGTGATATGAAAGTGGGAAGGAGAGTACTGAGGTAGGAAGGGTGCAAGCTGCACTGGGAGACAGGGAAGTAGAGGAGAAGAGAGAGTATGGGGAAGGATCAACTGAAACACATCCTATAGGAAAATACCATAAGGAAACCTATTGCTTCCTCTATCAATTATATATCAATCATAATTTTGATAATTAAAATATATACATTTATGTGTGTGTGTATGTAATTATATATCATAATATATTACTTCCAAAGTTAGCAGACATGGCTCAAGACTGATAGCAAAAGCAATGTAGAAATCTGAGTAATTTTATTCTCTGCTTCACTTTTTGTTATCCAAATGTGCATGTTTAGAAATTACACTCTCAGTTGTAAGCATTAACAGAATCAGCTTCCTTTTATTTCCTTATCACGCTCGGCCCCTGTGGAATTCTTCTCACCCTACATCAGGATAGACCCTGTGATTATAGACAGTCCCTTAGGAGAGCTGCAGATCTCAGCACACTCTGCCAGAATTAGAGGTTTCCACCAAGCTTAATGGCATATTCATGTCAATACTGAAGAAGGTATGATAAGAAAATTATGAGTTAAAGGCCAGCCTGGGCCATATAGGAAGACTTTTTCTCAAAATAAACTAAGAAATGTGCATTTGTCCTGTCTCATAGACTTTCTGTGAGGATGGGATCTATGTGAGGATAAAGACTTGAACTGTTTCACAGTAGCAGAAACAGGTATTGCCACATATATGCTAGATGAATGTACACACAAGAGACTCAGTGAAGTATCCCCTAAGAATGAAGTGTTATTGTAAATCTTCTCGTATCGTATGGCTGGAGAGATGACTCAGGTCGTAAAATTCCAGATGTGCAAGCATGATGATCTGATTTCAATTTACGGCATTGTTATAAAAGCCAGGCATAGTGGAGTGCATTTATAATTATATCACTGGGGACTCACAGATAGGAGAATCTGTGAGATTCACTGGCCGTGAATATAGCATAAATGCCAGATCCTATTGAGAGAACCAATCCCAAGATATAATCTAGATAACTCCTGAGGAGCAACACTCAAGGTTGATCTCTTGTTATTAGACTTAGGCTCAAGAAGCCAAGTTTGACTTCTCATTCTCAAGAAACTAATTAAAAGAGCCAAATAAATAGTGAGAGGCCAAAAAAAGGAGCTTTAGTCAATGTGGCCACATTGAGAAGAGGGATAAAAGGATCTAGTGATACCTCAAGTATGTCTTCCTGGCCCCGACATGAAGTTAAGGTTTAAGATGAGGACCAGAGGTATACATGTCCAAGCAAGTATCATGTTTTGGCTCTACTCTCCTGCAAGGTGGCTTGGTAAGTTATTAATCTCTTTGGGGAGAAAGTTTCCTATCTGGTTAGCCCAGGCTTTAGACTTCTCTTGTTCCAGCATGAGATTCCTAGGGGAATTTTAATATCTCAAGGTCCATTCTTTCAATAGTTTGTGAGCCCAAATGGGGAACACAACTGACTGTATATAACATCTTCATCCTTATCCGTTGTACTCTCATGTTCACACATGTGCATGTATATCCATATGTAGGTATGTACTCCCACATACATGAATATGCATGCCCCCTCACATGCCAGAATATTATTTTCTCTGTGACTTTCATGTGGGCACAACATGGTCTCTGTCCTCTTGGTCCTCATGTCCTACCATGCTGACAGGCTTACAGGATGACAGGTGGAGAAGATGGCGAAGATGGCTGCTTATGAACTTAGGTAATCAGTTTCCCATAAAAGAAATCTGTGTCGGCCTCAGTACTGAGTGCAGACTGTAATAGTCATACTTTGCTTAAATAATGGCTCTCTTCATAGGTCACTCAGTGCATCCTGGGAAACTCTCAAAAGCCTGGAAGAGAAGCAGTTAGAAAGGAAGTCTCTTTTCATCATCATAACAGTACTGACTCTGAAGCTTGAAACTTCCAGTATTACAATTTCCTATTCAGAAACTGATTCTGAGTGAACTGTGGGTACTCTGCTTTCTGAAAGATATATTCTCTGGATGCATTTGAGTAGGCTGTTTCTTCCCTCTAATAGTTCTGACTCCCCACTGTTTATATATATATATATATATATATATATATATATATATATATATTTATATATATAGCCAACAAATTCAACCAATTCTGTGGTTGAACTTGGTCTACTTCTTACTTCACTTGCTTTAATGAAGCTTTTTTGGGCTTACCAATATAATTAATTATTTAGCTCTATTGTTACCAGAGTTATCAGGACATAGACTTTGCTCTCTCCAGGTGTATTAGGAGGTTGACCAGTTGTCTGTTTTCTCAATTTGCACTTTTGCACTTTCTTTCATTAGATATAAACCTCTCTCTCTCTCTTCTTTCTCTTCTCACCTCTCCTTTCTCTCCTCATATTTTTAGTTCTCAAAGCATACACTAAGAGTGATCAGAATAAGAACCTGGATTCTGGTAGATTTGAGAAGTTTGGCTTAGGAGCCTATACTAAACAGATTTAAAAAATAATAGTGTAAAGCAGAAAAGGGATATTTATTCAAAAAATTAGCTATAGTGATATTAACTAAGTCCCTCTTTGTAGTCTTAATATGACATTTAGATATAAACAGAGAGCAAGAGGCTTGCATGGCTCAGCAGTCCTGGTTAGGGTCTGATCTTCTCATCATTATTTCAGATCCATTCTTTTCCTTATGGTGGCCAGACAAGTTGTCAGTGCTGTGTGAAATCTCTTTCCAGGAAAGGTAATCTCCCCCTCTGGCTGGCAGCAGACTCCAGCCATTTTATTCACCCAGCATGAGATTTCTGGGTAAATTTCAATTTCTTAGAGGCTATTGTTTCAATAATCTGATTGCCAAAGGAAGGGATTCAAGAGTCTCTTAGAGTATTTTTAATTCCTTCTAGGACAGGATGTTTACAAGCCAAGAAACTCAACCCCAGCTCTGAAAGCAACCTGGGCTCCTCTGAGATTTTGGGGATATATAAAAAGATGAGGCATCCAGTGACTCCATGAGGGGATCCACACAGCTGATTGAGCACACAGGCTCTCTTACTGGGCTCATTAGAGGACAGTTACATAGACTATATTAACATCTCCAAGAGGTTTCTTCCATTCACTACACACAGTGAGAAAAAATGTCTTATTTCTTCCTCCCAGCATGTACTAATGTCCAAGCTAGAGTGTAGTAAAGGGGGTCTTATTTCATTTCCTACAAAATGGAAAATAATGCTTCTCAGAACCTATTTGGTTCTAGAAAATATGTACCAAAGTCAACCACATTGCCCATATTCAAGACCACACAGCTCTTTCTTCCCTCATCTCAGGATATATGATTACAAAGTCACAAGATAGACATGCCAGGATTTAGGATGATGATATCCAAAGGTGATTTCATGGTCTCTCTGTATCTGCCTCCAAAGTGTTGGGATTATAAGAATGCACCACTGTGTCTATCTAGATGCTAGATCTTGTCAAATGCTTTCTCTGTGTGCCCTGAGAAGTCCATGTGGCTTTTTGGTTTTCTTTCTCTCTCTGTCTCTCTGTCTCTGTCTCTGTCTCTGTCTCTCTCTCTCTCTATATATATATATATGTATATATATATATATAATTTGTGTGTTTGTGTACACATGTGCTCACATACCATAGCACATATGTGAAGGGCAGAGAACAACTTAAAGAAGTTGGTTTTCTCTTTCCATCATGTAGGCTCTGGAGATTGAATTTGGGTGATCAGACTGATGGAAAGTGCTTCTTCCAGCTGAGCCTTCTCACCAGCTCCTCTAATAGTTGCTTTTAACCAGGAAGTAACATGAGTTTGAAGATGATTTGATGAAATGCTAGTATTAGACTCTGATTCTTCTCCCAATTCTCTAACTTCGTGTCTATGCCAACCCTTCAAGTTTCCCTTCAAGCTTTTAGCCAACTGAACTTAAAATCCAGATATGTGGGTTGGAGATATGGCTCAGCAGTTAAGAGTACTTACTGCTCTTAGAGAGAACCCAAATTCAATTCCAAGCCTCCCATGTTGGACAGCTCATAACTGTGTATAATCATAGCGCTAGGGAATCAGATGTCTTCTGAATCTAAAGTCACCTTCATTATGTATAACAAACACACACACACACACACACACAGAGAGAGAGAGAGAACTAAGAATAAAAAAATAAAAAATATAAATCTTAAAAAATACAATCATGACCAGGTTACAGTCTAGTCTATCAACTTGGTTGTCTACCATCTGCAGAAAAAGGCATCCATCACTTTACTAAGATTTATAATACAAGGTCCATCAAGTTCTTTATTTAAGCTACTGCCACACCTGATCTCCCATTACTTTTCCTAAACACCCAATGTAACAGAAGAATGAACAAGTATGAACATCTGACATTAAAGATTATCAGTAATTTCCAGCTTTTGTTCCTTTTTTCCTGCAGTATCTTGGCCCATTTGTGATCTCTCTTCCTTTCCCTCTCTCCATCATTCTCTCTCCTTTACAGTCCTGGGTTTAGATTCAATGCTTTTCACAGTTTCTGTTCGTTCCATGCTATCATCTGTTCAAAGCTGCTTCCAGGCTCTCAGAGTCTCACATGATGCTACTCTGAGCTATGTGACAGTTTCCCTGGGGAAAAGATACCAAGGATCTAAATGCTAGGCTGAAAGCATGGACAAACCCAACTCCATCAAATATTGACAGATTGCATTCCATATCCACATCCTCTCATCTCAGACACATTTGGCACTGCTTAGCTTTCTAAATTTCCCAGTGCAATAGGACTGGATTACCATGACTTTGAACATGCTGTCATATGTTCCTTGGCTTTGAAATTCCACCCCATTAATTTCCTGTTTCTATCCTTTGTGCTTGCCTTCTTTAATATCCTTCTATGTATTCATCTCTTAAAGATTTATTTTATTTTTAATTGTGTGTATGTACACATACATGTGTTTGTCTTGACTGCAGGTGTCTGTGAAGTCCAGGAAAGGTTGTCAGATCTCTGGGAGATGGAATTACAGATGGTTATGAGCTGCCTGGGAACAGAACTTCGAAAAGCAGCACGTGCTCTTTAGTACCAAGCCATCTTTTCAACTCTCCCCCTATGTACATTCTTCACATGGACTGGATTAAAATGATATCACTTTTCTGAAGACTTCTTTGATTACTCCTAGTCAATTTAAGATCTCCATTTTCTGGGTGTTATTAGCATTTTTCACAAACACACATGTGTACACCCCCCCACATTAGTGTGCACACACATATGTGTGTGCATTCTTATGTACATATATGTATATGTATGATCAAAACACAATGCCATTCTCTTACAAGATAGCTTTCCAAATCTCTTATCAGAAAATGAAACTGAAATAGATAGTAATAGCACTTATAAATATAGAAGGATATAACAGTGCTTGGCACAGAGTTTGATCTAAATTATTCTTAATTTTATGCAGAGTTGGAGTTAAATCCAGGGCCTTGAAAATTGGTAGGCAAGCAAATGGTCTACAATTTAACCACACCATAAGTCTTTAATTACTCTTGATAAAAAAATGAACAGATGCCTGTAGGATATATGGTTAAAATTTGAAGTGGGGCATGTGAAGATATGGCCCAGTGATTAAAGGCACTTGCTGATCTTTCTGAATGTTGTAGTTTGGTTCCTAGAATCCAGGTCAGGTGGCTTACAATTTCCTAAAACTCCAGCTCCAGGAATCCTCTATCCTCTGTAGGTCCTGAACTCCCTCTCCCACATGTGTGTATGTGCACACACACACACACACACACACACAAATAAAATATACTCTGGAGTATGATCCGGGAGAGGGATTGGTGACTAATGTGCCTCTCATGAAAACCTGAGTTCAAATTCTCTAGATTCACTTAAAAGCAGTATGTGGACACACACCTTTGTAATTCTGCTACTCCTGTGAAGAAATAGGCAGTGGAGACAGAAGACTCTCAGAAAGCACATGGCCCAACTAGCATGCCATATGCAGCAGTGAATAAGAAACTCCATCTCAAATAGAATGGAAGGCAAGAATTGACACACAGAATTTTCTTCTGATCTCCATACATGTGCTGTGGTATACATACCTGTACACACCTACCATACAATACTCCAGTTAAATTTTTTTCCAGGATAACATGATCTAAGAACTGAAGTAAAGTGTCATAGAGAAACATAGACTCTAGCATTTGAAGTACAAGTATGCATGTGTAGTGGCATCTCACCTTGCCAGCGAATTTGTGTTAGTGGCCACACCCCTTTGGGCGTGGCTTCTGGTGCTGATATGATGGGAAGGTGGAAAGGCAGAAGGTGGTCTTTCCCTCTCACTCTTGGGTTGCAGATCAGATCAGAAGGTCAGAGACTGCATCTTCTGGAGCGGGAAGGGCGTGACACTTCTTTACTATTATCTGTGTAAGTTGTTCCCCAACAAAACAACCATTTACCATTTATCTTGGATCTATGCAAATACCTGGTCCTTAGGATCTACAGCTAACTGAGCTTTGTGGGATTTCTGATCTACACTCATGTGCATTCACAGCATTGGTTGAAATTAGATCAAAAGGTATCGCAGTGCATTCTGGGTGATTAAAAAGTCAGATCTGTTAACCATAGCATGTCAAGGTGACTGTCAAGTGCATTTGCATCAGTTAGCAAAATCTGCCATTCCAGTTAGAGGTGCCATCTTGGGCAGCCTACACTCAGAGTTCCAGAATTACGTGAAGACAAACAAACGCCCCTAAGGGATTCTGTGTCTCAGGCTGACAAGTCAAATAGATTTTCTTTAGCAAAGAAGTGTTTATTCCTGATGCCTGGTGAGCACTTTATGGTTGGCCTTTGAACTACATAATCAAGGAGTAATGCTGGCTTTACCCAGTGTTATTCATGAACCCATTGCAGCTGCGGTTACCTGTACAAGTCCTGGTACAAGACTGATTAGATTCCTCAACATTTCCTCATGAAGGGAGAGGAGCCATGAGGTCACATACCTCCTTGAGAGACTATTGCTGTTCTTTTAGAATACTGGAATTTGGTTCCCAACATCCAGATCAGATGTCTCACACAAATTAATGGTTGTGGTGGGAGAGGGTGTCATTTTACTCAGTGGTAGAGACACTGGTATGTTGCCTGTGCTTCAGCATCAACATCTACATCAGGCAGCTCACAACCATCTATAATTCCAGATCCAAGCGATCTGACAACCTTAAGCAACCAGGAAGGGAAAGCCCTTTTAAATCAGTCAACTGGAGTTCCCAATCAAGAGAGTCCCAAGCAGTGTCCTTTAGGGTGGAGCACCCAAGTAAAAGAACAAATAGAAATGTATTGAGATGACATCATCAAGTTATGTGATCATAAGTTTGGCAGAAATGACTGGAGAGGCTGAGGCAGTTGGCTGGAGTCCCCCATGGAGCATTCTCTCCATGGTTGAGCTTCCAGCTTCTTTCTATTCTGTTGGAAATAGGTCACCTTCAAGCCGTCATCAAGCACATGATGCTTTTAACTCCTGGGCTGTTTTGTTCCCATCACATAGTTACTTTGTGGGAGGTTGGGTGGCAGCTGGACACCAAACATGGGGCATTGGAGGACACTTTGAGACAAACATGTGTGGGTCTGAAATGAAGGGTTGGGCACAATCCTGCTTCTAGAGCCAACTTCTCAGTAAAGCTCAAATCGCACATGATAATTTGCTGATATAATGTACATTGCACTATTACAGATGACATGATTGCTAATATAGAAAATAGGGTCAAATAGTAACCAAACCTAACAGTCAACAAGTGAGTTTGGCATGGCTGCAGGACATAAGACCAACATCTAAAAATTATTTATGATGTTACACACTGCAAAGGAATAATAGAAACTTAAATTTAAAAAAAAAACATTTTATTTTGTATATGTGTGTACATGTCTGCATGGGTGCGTGCATGTCTGTCTGTGTGTGTGTGTGTGTGTGTGTGTGTGTGTGTGTGTTCCTGTGAATGAAGTGCTGATGAAGGCCAGAAGATGGCATCAGATATGCTGAAGCTGCACTTACAGGTGGTTGGATGTAGCCTGATGTGGGTGCTAAGATTCAAACTCAGGTACTCTGAAAGAGCAGTATGCACTCATTGCAAGCTGATCCATCTCATCAGCCTCAGAAACTTAGATTTTTATAAAACCTTTTAGACACTATATGACAAAGGAAAGATCTGTATATGAAAAAAACCCTGAGATGAAGTAAAGACTTAAATAAATGAAATACACTATGTTCACATGTCACATGCTAGACATAATTAAGCTGTCAATGCCCTCTGAATTGATCTATACATTCAACACAATCCTAATTGAATGCCTGTGATTCTTTTCCTTAGAAATTGACTCACTATGAAATTCTCATGGAAACTCAAAATAGCTAGAATTGCCAAATCACTCTGAAAAAGAGAAACAGAGCTAGAGGACGAACATTATTTTATTAAAGATTTAAAGTTACAGTAATCAAGATATGAGGAATTTAATGTAAAATAGTCAATTAGGTTAAGTAAACAGTAGAGAAATGACACTCTTCATTAAAAAATAATCCTGGAAGGGGTGGAGAGAGGGCTCAGTAGTTATAAATGCGCACTGTTCTTGCAGAGGACTCAAGCTTGGTTCTCAACACCCATGGCACCTCACAGTTGTCTATAATTCCAGCTCTAGGGGACCTGATGCCACATTATGGCCTCCACATGAACCTGCATGATATAACACACACACACACACACACACACACACACACACACACACACGCACATGCACATGCACATAATATATATATACACACAAAGAGAGATACACATTCTGATTCTCTCTTTTTCTTTTTCTCTCTCCTTCTCCCTCTCTCCATATCTCATACCATATAGAAAATACGTCTAAAGTGGATCTTGCAACCATTGTCATGTCTAAATCTACAAAACATCTAAAAGAATATAGAAGAAATTCATGGTGAACATGGGTTAACCAAAATGCATTTAGCTATGAAACTGAAAATACTACCTATAAAAATACCTGAAAATTGATCTTCCAAAGAATCATATCTTATGCTCTTTAAATGTTACTATTAAAATGAATTGACTGACAGACACAATAATAATGGATCTCAAAATTGCTCTACTGAGTGAAAAGAGATGGAGGGAGAAGGGTACATACTAAGATCGGTGAGATAATGGCACATGCTTTTAATCCCAGCACTCAGTAGGCAGGAGAAGATGGATCTTTTGATAGTTCAAGTCCAACATGGTCTACACTGTGAACTACAGGGCATCCAATGATACATACTAAGCCCTTGTTGCAAAAGCACAAGCAAACCAACAACCAGCTGGTAAACAAACAACATACTGTATGAAAGTTTGTTTAAATAACTTTCTAGAAAATGCAAAGCCCCTCTTCAGTCAAATCTCTCTGTGTATGTGTGTGGGTGTAATAATATAATACAAGAACACAGTCACAGACACCATATACTCAACTTGTACAGATGGCAAATATAATGGTTAGCTTTGGTTGTCAATTTGACACAAGGTAAGCTCATATGGTAGAACTTCTCAGGGAGGTCCTGTCTGATTGGGTTAGCTTGTGGACACGCCTGTGAGAGAAGACCAAGCCCATTATGGGTGGCACCATTCCCTATAGAGGGGATATGAAACACAGAATAAAAGTGGAGACAATGAGCTGAGGAATTCTTTGCTTTCTGTTTCTGAATGTGGATGTGATGTGACCAACTCCCTCAAGTTCCTGATGCTGTGACTTCTTGCAATAGTGGATAGTAACCTCAAATTATGAGCCACATAAACTCTTTCTTCCTTAAGTTGCTTTTTCTAGGGTATCACACAAATAGGAAAAGAAAGCAAGGTAATGAATATATGCATTATCTTTATTGATTTCATAAGCAAATTTAAGGAAGGCAGAACTTAAATCCAGGAAACTTGATAGGCCAATGCTACTTCTTTAGAGATACTCACATCAGTTTTTAAATATCTTAAATAATGAAGAGTTAAGGTAACAACAGACAACAACAAACCAGGAGATGCTAAGTAATACAAACCAAAGGAAAGCTAGTGTTTTAGTTTGAGTTACTATTGCTGTGACAAAACACAATGATCAATAAGCAAGTGGGAGAGGAAAGGGTTACACTTCAGCATTGCTGTTCATCACTGAAGTAAGTCAGAATAGGAACTCAGATAGGGCAAAATCCCAGAGGAAAGAGCTGATGCAGAGGCCTTGGGAGAGTGCTGCCTCCTGGCTTGCTTCCTGTGGTTTTCTTAGCCCATTTTCTTTTAGAATCAGGACCAGGAGCTCAGGGATGGCACTGTCATCCATGGACTGGGTTATCCCCCATTGATCACTAAATGAGAAAATGCCTCACAGCTTGATCTTGTTGAGACTTTTCCTCAACTGGGGCTGCTTCCTCTGATGACTCCAGCTTGTGTCAAGTTGACATAGAAGCAGCCAGTATAGCTAGTATCACAGGTAAGACATGTCTACAACTGTAGAGGTAGATTGAAGTTAAGATACTGGGCCAATTGTCCTAGGCTATATAGTAAAACTAGTTTAGGATGAGCAGTGCTTCTCTGTAGTTTCTATTTCAAGTTTCTGCATGAATTCCTGTCCTGAATTCCATCATTGATATAATTTGTAAGCTGAAATAGATGCTTTTTCCCCCCTACATTGCTCTTGGTCAGAGTGCTTCATTTACCACAGCATCAGAAAGCAAACTAGTGTAGCATTGCCTAGTTCAACAGCTGCTGGATGTAGGCACATTGTTTTTGTAGGTTGACTGTGAAATCTCCCCCACGGGCTCATATGTTATATGCTTGTTCCCCAGTTGGTGGAACTATTTGGGAGGCTGTGGACACTTTGGAAGTAGGTCAGTGGAGGAGATTCTGTAAGGTACATAATCATTATCCCCAGTTAATTCTTCCTCTCTTCCTTCTCCTCCTCTTTATCTCCCTTCTTTTCCTCCTCCACTTCATCTTTATCTTCCTTCTTTTTACTCTGAGGGAGATTTTATAGGGCACATTCTTGTTATTCCTAGTTGGCCCTGCCTCTCTCTTTTCTTCTCTTCCTCTTTCTTCTTCTTCTTACTGCTGTAATTCCCTTCCTCTCTTCCTCTCTCCTTCCCTCCCTTCTCTTCCTTTCCTCCCTTCCTCCTTCTCCTTCCCAGTTAGACATAATGTAAACTGCCCTGCCACCATGCCTTCCTTCCATAATGAACTGAATCTCCTGAAGCCATGAGTTGAAATAAATCTTTTGCCCCTTAAGTCATATGGTCACAGTAAGTAAAAGGCCAATAAAAACAATTATTAGCATTTGGGAGGTTGAGGGAGGAGAATAAAATTTTCAATACCAGTATACCTATACAATGAATTCAAGGCCAGTTTGGGCCATATTAAACTCTGCCTCAGAAAAACAAACAAAGGAAACCCATGATTATTAAAATTTGAGTTGACCCAAATTATACACCATTCTTCAAGTGTCCACAAGTATCCAAGACAATACTTCCAGTTTTGATTTTGGAGTTACAAATAAATGCTGGTAAGGAGGCAGATTTGCAAACATAAAAGATAAATAGAATGTATAAAGTAGTGGTTGACTCTTGGTATTCTATATCATGAAATTTACATTTCTCAGATTCCAAAAGATCAGTTTGATTTTTTCATCTATGTATGTGATTGTGTATGTGCTTATATGTGTTTAGATCATTTCTGTGTATTTGTCCACATGGAGGCCAATGGGCAACCTTGGAATATCATTCCCCAGGAGCCACCAACCTTGTTTGCTTGAAACAGTATCTCTTGCTTGCCTGGAGCTCACCAAGTAGACTAGGCTGGTTAGCCAAGGAGCTGCAGGGATCCATCTGTGTCTACTTCCCCAGTGCCAGGATTACAAATGAACATTGACACATCAAACTTTTTAATATATGAGTTCTAAGGCTCAAACACAGGCCCTTGTGCTAGCAAGGTAAATACTTTATTGCTTAAGCTTATTGGAGTTTTATTTAGTTTTTTCTATAAATAAGACATTTCATCTTCAACAGATTGGGAAGTTAGAAAAAATATGAATGGTTATGGATGGCAGATGAGAGTGAGTGAATATAAGTTTGCAACCTGGGCTATGTGACACTCTGCAGTATGCTACAGATACTAATTACCAATTGCCTTCTTTTCTGAATTTGTCCATGATGCCCTTTGCTTTTGCCATATCCTTCATGGCCTTGTTCAGGAGCATCTAATTTCCTACATTAGAGGCTAGAGAGATAGCTCAGTGGATAAAAGCTCTTGCTACTCTTGCAGAGGACACAAGTTTGATTCCCGTTGCCCATGTAGGGCGGCTCACAATGGCTCTTAAGTGTAGTTCAAGGGGATCTTAACCCTCTTCTGGCATCCATGGGCCCTTGTATCCGTGTGCACAGACCCCCATACATATACATTATGCATATAGATAATTGTTTTTAAAAACTAGAAGTCTTTATAATTCCTTCCGTGAAACTCCCCCTGGATAACAATATCTACAGCAGTTTCTGTGTCTCTGGCTAAAAATCATGAAAGCAAACCTGCAGTTAACCATATCGCTGAGATAGATTGAAAGTTACTGATTTATTTCAAAATAATACATTTGGGGACCAGTGTTCCAACTGATCTGCTTATGAACAAATTGGCCTCTCAGCATACCAATTTGTATCCCCTGGATGGTCATGTTCCACAAACTATGCCAAATGATTTGTGTTATTTCATATTCAGAGAGAACTAATATTTATATGTGGCTTATTACATTTCAGGCATGGTGCTAGGTGCTGGACTTAAAAAAAAATAATCTGATAGGATCCTTACCACAGCCCAG
Source organism: Phodopus roborovskii (assembly GCF_943737965.1). Classification (NCBI taxonomy): domain Eukaryota; kingdom Metazoa; phylum Chordata; class Mammalia; order Rodentia; family Cricetidae; genus Phodopus; species Phodopus roborovskii. Next base: position 8,473,819 of record NW_026126598.1, on the reverse strand, counting down.
TGGGGAAGACATTATTAACTTTCATTAAATGAGTCTCACACACATTTAATTCCTCGACTGGGTTTGTGAAAGTAATAAATGGTGGAGCAGTCATTCAGTGTAAAATTCTCTTCAATAACCCCCGCTGCTGCTTCCTACAGCTGGATCCTTCCAGATAATTCCATATCTCTTCATCACCTCCCACCCTCTCAATCTTTCATTAGTCTCTAATGATTTGCAGAAGGTGAAGGAAGCCGTCTGAATGGAGTCAGGTTTGGATTCGAGGGAAGACTATTTTGTGTATTTTACATTTTTATTTGATGCTGGCAATTAACAGCAGAGGGCTCATTTTCCCAATCACCCATGCAATTATAAAATCAACACACACGAGAGGCATCCACACTGACTTAGGCATCTCACCTACATTAGTGAGAGAGAGATTGCCCCCATTTCAAACTTCTAAAGTGCAGGTGGAGATGAGTGCCTCTCCATGGCTTCAGCCTTTAAAGCATGTATAATTCCAGACACTTGTCTATTGAATCCCCAGACTCTGGAAACTCTAAGATTATGCCAGCTTGTGGCTCTTAAGTTCATTCATTCTTTCATTTCAGCCTTCACAGTCTGAGAAATGGTATGGGCTGTATGCCATATATTTGTTACATAAATATTTATGAGCATCTACTTTGTGATGGGTACACTGACATAACTAGATATTCTCTTAATTGGGGGAAAAGCCCTTTTCTTGGGCAGGCATGAATGCCTCCTCTGTGATCTGACATCCACTTTTATGTGACTCAAGAAACTAATAAATGAGATGGCAAATGATGCCTTAATCTCTTGGAAGGAACTGTTATGGGATCTCTCTCTCTCTCCTCTCTCCTCTTTCTCTCTCTCTCTCTCTCTCTCTCTCTCTCTCTCGTGTGTGTGTGTGTGTGTGTGTGTGTGTGTGTGTGTGTGTGTGTGTGTGTGTGTGTAGAAGCTATGCACATACAGAGGCCAGAAAAAGATGTCAGACATTCTGGTCTATCATGATCTGCTTTATTCCCTTGGAATAGGGTCTCTCACTGAACCCGAAACTGGGTTTTGGTGAAGTTGGCTGACTAGCAAGCCCAGAGATCTTCCTATCTTCCAGGCATTTAGGCATTTAAGAAAGGATTTCTTACCTGCAGGCTTCCTTGGGCATGCCAATCTGTAATATTTTCCTTCCTTTTTTCCCTCTCCTCACTACCTTTTTCCTCCCCTCCTCTCCTTTCCCCTGTGTTCCCTTTCTTCTCTCCCTTGATCATTTTGTTATTGTTGATATAGAGATGGAAATCAGGGCCTTTCACATGCTAGTCAAATCCATCCTGATCATAATCCAACTGTGGCATTTCAATTCTGAAAGGTAAAAAGGCACAAGGAGTTGTGAACTTGACAATATCTTTATCTGTGTAGAAACATCTGTTGAGCCCTGTGCCACCATGATGGCAAGAGGATATAATTGTTTCCATTAGTTTTTGTCGACTTGATGCAAGCTAGAGTCATTTGAGAAGAGAGAACTACAGCTGAGGAATTACTTCTGTGAAATTGGCCTGTGGACATGTCTGTGGGGGTATTTTCTTAAGTAATGATTGATGTGGGAATACCAAGTCCACTGTGGGGTAGATGGTAACATCCCTGGGCAGTTGAGTCTGGGATATATAGTTGAGTGAGCCAGGGTGAACAAGCCAGCAAGCATGGTCTCTACTTTAGTTCTTGCCTCCAGGCTGTTGCCTTGGCTTCATTCAATGAAATGGTTTCCATGTTAGAATGTGATGTTTAGGGTAACTTCAGTCTGTGTTTCTAGACCTTGTTTCCTTATATTTCCCCCCAGAATAAACTATCCCTTATACCCTTTGATATAAGAACTGTGTTTTTGCACAGACAGTTGTATGATATGAAATATGGATCTGGAGTAGGCAAGCCATCAACAGTAATGTGCATGGGACAATTGGAGTAATCGTGCAACTCTAAGGTGTTTGGAAGGGACACATACTGCATGGAGGGCAGACAGTTTCATTAATTGCTCTCCTTGTATCTTAAAGTTTTTATTGCTGAAGTAACTTAGGGAAGGGTTTCTTTGTATTAAACTTCCACATCAATGTTCATCATGAAAGGAAATCAGGGCAAGAACCTGGAGGCAGGAGCTGATGCAAAGGCCACGGAGGAGTGCTGCTTACTGGCTTGTTCCTTATGGCTTGCTCAGCTTGCTTTCTTATAGAACCCAAGACCACCAGTCCAGGATGGTAAAACCCAGAGTGGGATGGGATCTTTTTCCTTGATTACTAATTATGAAAATGTCCTACAGGTTTGACTACAACACAGTCTTATGGAGTCATTTTCTCATTTGAGGTTCCCTCCTCTCAGATGACTATATCTTATTGTCAAGTTGACAGAAAACTAGCCAGCACATCTAGTTTGCTTTTTATTGCTGTAATAAAACACCTACAAAGGCAACTTAGAGAGGAAAGGGTTTATATACAGAATGACATCTCCCATCATAACATTGTCAAAAACCACCTTGGGGAGGAATGGTGCTTACTGTATCTCTCTCCCCTGGTTTGCTCAGCCACCTTTCTTGTACAGCCCAAGCCTATCTGCCCAGGAATGGCACTGCCCTCAATGGGCTGTATCCCATGTCAATCATTAATCAAGCAAATGGCCATAGACTAGCCTGATGGGTGCAATTCTTCAATTGCGATAACCTCTTCTCAGGTAATTGTCATTTGTGTCAAGTTGCAGGAAGTATTTAGTATGGATGAGCTCTGCCTCACTGGGTAAGTTAGAGGAGCAACTGAAGATGATTTCTGATACCAATCTCCAGATTCCTCATGCACACTCACACAAGTGCATAACATCTCCACACAGGTGTCCCCACACATATTCAAACATGTATGCATATCACACACACACACACACACACACACACACACACACGTGCGCAAATGCCTGTGTGTGTGTGTGTGTGTGTGTGTGTGCGGTCTCCTTCAAGTTGCAGTGTGTATTTGCTCACAGCAATGAGAAAAGTAACTCACGTAAGTCATCATTGGCATGCAGATCCATCTACAGCACTTGGAAGGACTCAGTTAATACCAGGTCCTCAGAAGTGCTTGCTGAGTGAATGATTAAATGGAGGCATGAATGAGTAAATGAACCATTCATCTTTATACCCGCCCCTCTGAGGCACTTAGCTCAGAGCCCGGCATGCAGCAGGTACATGATAAATACTTGTTGAGTTAAATGGGAGCACCAGAAGTTATCGCTTAGCACATGTGGAAGTAATGCCAGATAAGAACTTGAGAGCATCTAGTACCCCAAAGCAGTGCTCCCATTTAGAAAGCTTAAAATAGCGCCACTCATCATTCATGTCTCCTAGCAGAGTACCAATTAGCTGCTTAGAAAATTCCTCCCAGCTCCAGAGTGACACCGACATCAGCCTAAATAGAAAAAGCCCTTGTGGTCTTGCTGGGCCTCATCACCCAGGGAGAGCTTGCTCAGGGTTGGCAAAGTCCAGAAGCAATCACAGGGTACCTGCTTTTAAATAATTCCCAAAGAAGGTCAGAAAAGACAGAAATGCTCAGTGACAGGGACTCATTCTCAGTGCTGACACAGGTGGCTCCCCATAGCAGGTCCTCAGCTGCCAGCACAGAACATGAAGGACTTCCAGAATGAGAGACTTGTGATGTCCACCTCAGTCACCTTCTCCATGTACAGTGGGACCTGATGCTCTGAGATGCCTGCCTTTAGCCTCAAGATATATTGCCCATGGTATACCATGTCCCCCAAGGACCAGTAAAAGGGAGGGGAAAAACACAGGGTATATTACTGCACATGAATTATTAATTCTTTTAGCATATGAAAATGCTGTCAATGGCAAGCAAGCCTGCAATATTGCTAGTGGCAGCTAGGCCCATGTGTATGCAGCTGGTGAGGCTTATGGGCAATGAAGGCAAGCATATGTTCAACTAGAACAGCCAGCAGTGGTTAGAGTGGCCACTCTGCCTCAGACCCAGGATGGAGGTTCCATATAGGGGAGCGAAGTGGAGAAGCACTGTGAATAGGAATGAGTACTTACATGGCCTAGCAAACATGAATGCATAATACAGAATGGCAGTCCTGCACTGCTACTAACTAAGCTTTAAATACCCCTGTACACTGAACCCTAGCACTATGTGAAGGAACAAGAACCATTGAGACTTGCTGGCTGCCAACTGAGCTTAAGGTTCGGTAAGAGACCATGTCTCTAAGGACTAAGGTGGAGGGTAATAGAGCAGAACACCTAACATCCATCCTCCTCTGGGTCACCACGTGTGAGTGTCCATGAACACATGATGTGCATATCCCACACATGCGGATAGAGATGAACACGAGTGGTTATCACAGTGGAACCTTAAATGCCTCTCTCTCCCAGAACACTCACATTGAAAGCTTGGTCTTCAGTGATGAGAGTTTCAGGCAGGTGACTGGCTTATGGGAACTGTGATGTCATCAGAGTATTAAGCATCAATGGATTTGTAGCTAAGTGGACTATATGGAGACAGTAGAACTTTCTGGAGGTGGGACCTAGTTGAAGGAAGTAGATCATTGGGAACATGCCCTTTAAGAGTAAATTATTTTGTATGCCTTGTGTGTGTTGTTGTATGTGTGTACAGTGTGGTATGCACAGTGTGTATATGTATTTTGTATATATTGTGCATATGTTGGTGTATTATGTGTATGTGTTGTATGTTGTGATGCATTTTACATATGTGCATTTTGTGTTATGTGTGCTGTGTTGTGTGTGGTATATATGCTGTGTGCTGTGTGCTGTGCGTGTGTGTGTTGTGTGCATGTGTGTGGTATATTTGGTACATGTGGGTGAGTATTCACGCACACTCTTCCACAGCATCTCTTTGGAATCATTCTAGGTCCTTCTACAATTAATCAATGATCTTTTATTTTTGTCCCCAGCTTAAGCCTTGAGTTCTGGTTCTGATATGTGAGACCAAGAATTATTGGTGTCCTCTGGGGATCCTCAGGGCTAAGGAGCTGGCTGAGCCCCGATCAAGTGGAAATTAAAAAAGGCCCCAGGGATTGCAGACCCAGGCTTCATTAAGACCTAATGAAAACCTGCCACAGGCCGAGCACAGGCATTTATGAGCTTTTTCCTTTTTTTTTTTCTTTTGTGGCAGCTCTTGATATGATTCTACTATGTCTGGAAATTCAATAACTCAAGGCAGAGGCTGCAGCAGGGGGATGGCAGATTTCTTCCATATTGAAAATTGGTTTTCTGAGATGTAATGTGATGCTGTTGTTGGGGGAAGGTCCTTAAAGAGGGGAGTGGAGCTGAAGAGATGACTCAGTGGGTGACAATGATTGCTGTTCAAGCATGAGGACCTGAGTTCAAATCCCCAGCACTCCCACCAAAGACCAAACATGGCCTCATGTGTGCCTGTAACTCCATTATTGAAGTGGGAACATCACTGGGACTTGGTGGGCGTCAGCCTGGCTCCAGTCACAGTGAGAGACTCCATCTCAAAAGAATAAGGCAGAAGAGATAGAGAAGAACACCTGACATCCTCCTCTGCACCATACATGTGTGCAAACAGGTGCACATTCCTGCACACATTGTGTTTCTCTCACCTCCTCGAAGTAACAGCACCTGGGACCTAGCATTGAATAAAGGAGCCAATGGGAAAGACTCCATACTTACACCATAACAACAGAGAGTGATGCTGTCACTGTGGGTCAGCCAGGCTGCTGAGGACACAAACACTTTGAAGCAAGTAGAGAAATAGGCAATGGTGGGCTAGTGTGGCACCTATGGAAAGGGGGTACTGGATGGAAGGAGCAGAAACTGGATGTTGAGAGCAAATACTTCAGGAAAGGATTATGTAGGGTGGGAGCTTCACATAGGCTTTTAATTTTTTATTTGGCTATTTATTCGTTGTCTGTGTGTATGTGTGTGGGCACACGCATGCCGTGGTGGTACATAAGTAGAGGTTAGAGAACCACTTACAGGAGTAAGTGGGTCCTGAGGAGACTCAGGTCGTTAGGCTTGGTGGAAAGTGCCTATACTGGCGGAACCTTCATGCAAGCCCTCGGGCTGGTATTGTGAATATTTGTATCCAGTGTAAATATTCCTAGTTTAGGAATCTCTTAATGGGTGAACAGAGCAATCTCACCCAGTATCATCACCCTCAGATTCCGAGTATCTAAGTCCATACAGCGGAAGAGCAGTCTCAGAGATATGATTGTTAAGGTCTTCTTGTCACATGCTGTCACTCTGGAGGGGTGGTTCTAGAGGTTCCTAATGCTGCAACCCCTCAGTGCAGTTCTTCATGATCCTCCAACCAAAAATTATTTTGTTGCTACTTCATAACTGTAATTTTATTACTGTTATAAATCATAATGTAAATATCTGATATGCAGACGAGTGTTAGAAAGGGTTGTTTGAGCCCCCCACCCCAAGGGGGTTCACAATCCACAGGTTTGCTCTTAAGTGACCACCACACTGACATTGCTAATCAGCCTGCATTTAGGAAGCTCCACTTGGTTTTTTAAAAATTCATCTATTTATTTTACATCCAGGACACAGCTTCCGGCCTCCCCCATCTCACCCTCTTGCTCCATCCCTCCAATCTCCTCCTCTTCAGTCTCCACCCAGGAAAAGGCATATCTCCCCTGAGTATTAATAAACCATGGCATTTCAAGTTGCAGTAAGACTAAGCACCTCCCCATGTATTAAGGCTGGACAAGGAGTAGGGTCCCAAAAGCCAGTAAAAGAGTCAGAGACAGCCTCTGCTTCCACTGTTAGGAGTCCCACAAAAGGACACAACTGTAACATACATGCACAGTGCTTAGTTCAGTCCCATGCAGGCTCCCTGGTTGTCAATTCAGTCTCTGAAAGCCCCTATGAGCCCAGGATTGTGTGAGCCTTCCCATGGTGTCCTTGAAGCATCTGGCTCCTGAACTCCTTTCTCCTCGTGCTCTGCAAGATTCTTGAACTCTGCCTAATGTTCGTCTGTGGGTCGCTACATCTGCCTCCATCAGTCGCTGGATGATGCTTTTCTGATGCACCAATCTGGTCAGAGAAGATGGCCAGTTCAGGCTGCTTATTGATAGGAGTTTAAACTGTCATTCCCCCTTCCCGCCCCCCGCCCCTGCCCCCACTAACTCCTGGGAGATTCCCGTGTACCAGGCAGGAAGCACTACTTGTATGACAGCCTCCCTCCAGGGGTTCATGGAGAGTAATTTTAAGAATTCCTTTCCTGTAGAGATGTAAACAACGTCCTTTCCCTCCTTACAAAGCCTCATTGACAAATAAAGGTATGATTCCAGAGAGTTTGCCCTGGGGAACCAGTGAATGTATTGGACTTTCTTACAGAGCATGGTTAAGGGAGGGATTCCTGGCAGAAACATAGTGGACCTCAAAGCCACCATACTGAGAAATCTCTGCCTGCCATGTATTATTATCCCTTCCCCATAGTCTCATAGATGGAACCCTATTCAAGTAACCTTCCAATACTACATGTGATAGTCCTTGCCAGACTCAGAGGCCATTTGTAGTTAATGCAGAGCTACATACAAAATAGAGAAATGGTTAGAAATGCAGGTAAGGGTCCCATTACTTTTCCCACTGGTCCCTTCTCTGAGGGAATGTCAGCAACTTGATTGGCCATGTTGGTCTCTTGCAAATAGTCACAGACTATCTGATGAAGCTATGACTGCTCTGTTTGGAGAGCTGTGTTCATCACAGTGCAGTGTGTGTGTGTGTGTGTGTGTGTGTGTGTACATGCGTGCATGCGTGTGTGTGTGTGTGTGTGTGTGTGTGTAGAAAAGATGGAAGAGAAGGGGGTTGGGGGATTGGAGCAGGGAGTGAGATGTGGGGAGTAGCTGGGAGGGGAGGATGGTGGGAGGCTGTGTCCAGGATGTAAACTAAATAGATGAATTTAAAAACAAAACAAAAGACATCTCAGTCTCCCAGAACTAGTGTAAAATGGCTGAGTGTGAAGGTACACACCTACAACTCCAGCACTGGGGACAGAGACAGACATAAATGAATACCTAGGGTTTACTAGCTACCCAGTCTAACCAAGTAGGAACTCTGTAGATGTACTGAGAGATTCTGCTTCAATACACAAGATGGACAGCCATGGAGGAAGATACCCAATATTGGCCTGCAATAATGTGCACTCACTTATACACACACACACACACACACACACACACACACACACACACACACACAGAGCACAGAAGAAATCCATCCAGATACCTGGAGGTAGTTTGATCTATACTGGTCTATTCCCCTTAACAGAGCTCTGCCATTTATTCTCACTGGAATAGACCTTTGTTTTAAGTTTGATTTTCACCTTTGCTTCCTGGCCTCTGGGTTCTACCAGCACTGTCATCTATCAAGTGAATGCATTATTCACTGCCTCATATGACATTGCTTCTGACCAAAGGATGCATTCCCCCAGGCAAAGAAGAAAGGTAATAAGCTGATACCCATGTGGTCCACTCTTACCACAGATCTCGTCATCTAGCAGCATCTGACTTTACAGACTGTTGACTGGCCCTGGGATGGCTCAATTACAATGCCAGCTGGAAGAGAAACCGTCAGATGTGGTGCTGCCTCCCAGGAAGCTGTGTCTCAGCATCAAAGGCTTGTCTGTGTTCCTACAGCTGAAACACACAGATCCAGTACCAAGGATGCAGTAACTTGGTTGCTTGCCCAGTACCTTCCTTACTACCACCATGATTCTGATCCTTTTGGTTAAAAGGGAAGAGCTGGGATCTGAGACTGATAGTGAGATATTTTCTGTTATTCATTTCACTTAGACAAGAGGGAGAGGGTAGTTGGGATGGATATGCACAGAATACATTGCCATATGTGTATCAAAATGTAGTAAGGAACCTCATTATTTTGCACAGTACTTAAAAACTCAGCAGTCAAACAGACTCCTCTTTGCTGCAGTTTTGTTTATTAGAAAGATCTCAAAAGGCAATGATCACGGCAAGTAAAGGTGTGGAATCAAAAACATAGAGGAAGAGTCAGGCTGGGGACACAGATCATCTGATGCTTGGAAAACAAACAAACAAGCAAAAAACCAGATCTGTCATGATAGGAACATGATCTTGAGATGGAAATAAGGAATCAAAAGAATAGCCAGACCTAAGAGATCTTGGGAGAATATTTTAGGGAGTCTCCTAGATAGTGGTCTTAGGAGAGGACACTGAGGATATTCAGAAGCAGGGAAGTATTTGTTGTGGTTTAAATATGAAATATCTCCCATAGGCTTATGTATTCAAATACATGGATCCCAGCCTATAACGGTGGTTTAGAGAGTTGTGAAACCTTTAGGTGCAGAGTTACCTACTGGGCTTCTCTGGTTGAACAATTATCTTGGGTTGTACATTAAATCCAGGAGTTCCCAACCTGTGTCTGGAGATTGCAATAGCATACATACATTTCTTCTGCATGATATTGTGACACAATAAATTGTACTGACCCAAGAGCGACCATGGGGCTGTGGGTTGAACCTCTACATCAAGAAGTGGACAGTTTCCTGTCTTAAACCAAAAGGGAAAAGAAGCTCTTCTGTATGCAGAAGTTTCTGTCCCATCTACCAGTTCCCAAATAACCAACACAGAGGCTTACTATTAATTATAAATGTTCAGTTGATAGTCCAAGCTTATTATAAACTGGCTCTTATAACTTAAATTAACCAATTTCTATTAATCTATGGATTGCCATATAGCTTGTGGGTTTCCCTGTCCTCTAGCATGTCTTTCTCCCTCTGTGTCTCCTGGAGACTGCACTGACTCCACCCTTCTTCCTCCCAGCATTCTCAGTTCTCAGTCTGACTGTCCTTCCTGCCTTTCCTGCCTGGCTACCAGCCAATCAAATATATGTATTACAGAAGATTTATTCCAGAGCACCCTTCCTTAAGCTGTGTTTGTCAGGCATTTTGCCATAGCAATGAAAACCGTAATGGATATACTATTAGTCATAATAATACTGTACATCACACAGACCTGTCTGAGCTATATTGGGCCAGTGAGGTGGCTGAGTTTGTGGTCAAGATTGGCAACATGAATTTGATCCCCAGAACCCAGAAAAAGGTGGAAGAAGACAACTAAACTTCACAAAGGTGTCCTTTGACCCACACATATGCCATGGTATGCATACACAAACACGCATATGTACACAGATAAATAATAAACAAGTGAAATAAAGTTTCAAAAGGAAAGTGCAATATTTAGTGGGAGCTAGGAAGCTGTGTATCCCTTGCTCAGGCATCTCGGGAGCTGATTCCTAAACATAATCCCCATGTTCTTTGTATATGAAGCTTTGTGATCTTGGCACCTATTGCTGTAGGCAGCAGTATCTCTCTGTCCTGGTGATATCCTTGCCCCAGCTCAGTGATATTTTCATGCCCTCTGCTCCCCAAAATGAACCATAGCTGTCAATTTCCTGTCCAGAGTGACTTTCAGAGATGTGGCCAAGAAGCAATTTATTGAAGTTGGGAAATTGGAAAGCCTCTCAATTTCTCTCGCAACAAGTTCTTATGATTTCCTTTGAAGTGAGCTTTCAAATACACCAGACAAGTCTACACCAAATGGAAGTCAGGAAACACATGCTGAAAATCAAAAGGAAGAGGTTGTCATTGCCTCCCATTTTGTGTGCTCCATTGCCTGCTTGTCTGCCTTGAATTTGTTAATGGGAAAATCACTTCTCTTTAGCCATAGATGGCCAAATACCACCAAAGCCCCAGGGAAAAATTATTGTGTATGTGTGTGTGTGTGTGGTGTGTGGTATGTGTGTGTGTGTGTGTGTGTGTGTGTGTGTATGTGTGTGTGCATGCACCACCACACTGTGGGGATGGAAGTCTTGAGGCTTGCAGGAGATACTTTACTCACCAAGCCATTTATCTAGCCACCTAGTGTGAGACTTTTATTGTGTTATTTTATTCACTCATTTTAGCTATTTATAGTTTGGGGAATGCATATTTCAATGAATGTAGTTTCATGGGTTCTATGATAAGCATGTAATATATGTATAATCAAATCATAAGCTATTTTAATAACATTCCAGAGATCTCAGTTTTGGAAATGGAATGTTGTTTTGCTTATGTATGTAGAGAGAGGAAGTGTGTGTGTGTGTGTGTGTGCGCGCGCGTGCGCGCGCACGTGTGTGTCTCCTTTCATCATGTGGTACTTGAGGTTTGAACTCATGTCATCAAGTTTAGCAGCAAGCAGCTTTGAGCCATCTTAACTGTCCCTGGAATATTTGTATGACATTGACCTTGGAAGTAATATTCTAGGTTGTCAAAGGCTACCATATACCCAAGAATCTTTCTGTAGTATCTCTGAGGGTCTTAGTAAGGAAAACTTCAGTGGTCACATCAGGGAAGCCTCTATATTACTGTTCCAGACACCTAAATCTGATTAGAAAACTCTTCTTGCTAGGGCCCACCCACAAAAGTCCTCATGCTGCTCTTCCCTAGCCCCCCAATGTTTACTGGAATGAGGAAACTATAGAGAGGTGAGTTAAGTTCAAGTATAACCAAGAGAATGGCCTGTGGGGTATGGTGAAGCACAGATGTCATGTCAGCTTTTGAGAGGCCTAGGTTTGAGGATTGGGCTTCAAGGCCAGTGAATTCTAGGCTGCTCTGTGATATATAAAAACTGGAAGGGAAGGAAAGCAAGGGAAGGAAAGAGAGAGGAGAGGATGAAGTTACATTTTATTAAAGGAGAATTAGGAGGGCTTTAGGAGGGCTGGTGTGTAGCTCAGTGAGAACCCTTGTGTATCATGCATAAAACACCTGAGATTGTCCTTAAAAGGGAGGGGGGAAGGAAGTAGATATGGAGGGAGAGAGAGAGAGAGAGAGAGAGAGAGAGAGAGGGGGAGAGAGAGAGAGAGAGAGAGAGAGAGAGAGAGAGAGAGAGAGAGAGAGAGATCCTGTTAGTTGGGTTAGTTGAGTTGATACACAGGCTGGAGAAGTCAGATTGGCTTAGATGCCCATACTGAACTACCCCTTGTGGGTCAGGAGGTCATCAGGACATATTTTGGGGGAAAGGAAGCCATTTATTCCTAGCATCATTTCTTTGGCTGCATAGGTGTGTGCTTAAGTTCACAATTAAACTTAGTCATTATCTTACAAGTAAGATGCCTTTGAAGGAAGCACCTTATGTTTTTATCTCTATCCTATCTACCGTGATCTCTATTTGTGATTAAACATGAACTTTACTTGTCTTTAATGGGTCCCCTCTATTCTTATCAACAGTGGTTTGATTTAATGGGGAGCTGATGAAAAGGCAGATAAAATAACTAGATAAAAACATCCACTCGAAATGTATCAGTGGCAATTACTGCCTCCAGCACAAAGATCAGACTAGAGGGCTAGCCTTCACCAGGCTCTGCAATCTGACAGCCGGCCTTTCCAGCCACTCAACATGTCTTCAATTCTGAAATATTTGTTATTTCATTGACCCACCCTCTTCTTACTTTCTTCTGGGCTGTTTTGTTTTGCCATCACTTCCATCTTTCCAAGAATGTCTGTGGCCGAGGACCAATTTCATCCAAACTGAAAACTTCCCTCTTGGAAGCGGGGTGGGTTGGGGGTGGGGGGATGGGAGAAAGGCTCACGAGACTCAGGAAATAAATAAACATCACATGTCTGGGGAAGCTAAAACATACAAGATTCATGAGGCCCCCTCATCAGGGTGTAGAAGAAGTAAACAACTGATGGGATAGAAAATAGAACAGACCAAGCTGTTGAGAGGATGTTCTTGGATCAGTTGTACTGTCTACAAGTCAAGGAGAGACGGGCAGATATGCCACTGATGGGGGCATGTCCTTCTGTGTATATGTTTCTCTTATTAATCGAATGAAACACTGTTTGGCCAATAGAGGCAGGAAGATAGGCAGGACTAGAGACAAAGAGAATTCTGGGGAGGGTAGGCAGAGAGGCACTGCAAAGGATGCCATGTAGCCGTCAAAGGAGTAGCAGGTCTGGACATTCTTCAGTAAGCCAAGACTACATGGAAATAAATAAATTAATAGAAACGGGCTAATAATTAAGACAGAGGTAGTCAATAAGAAGCCCTAGCCATCAGTCAGTAGTTTAATCATTAATATATATATAGTGTCTGTGTGCTTATTTGGGGCTGAGGGCAACAGTACATGGTGGGACAAGAGAAACTTCAGCAACATGCCACTTTCCTGAGTCATGATCTGTATTGCGGTGTGATGTTCAGTGACACAGCTGCATTTGAGTCACACTTGCACTTGTGAGTAATCCCTCTCCTATTCTCATGTTATTAACCTCAACTAAAAACTCCACTGTTTGACTAAATTGGACTTCCGTGAGATTGTTATTTTAGTATGTTCTAGGATCACTATTTAGGGTTAGTAGAAGTGTGTTATGGCTTCCTTCCTCCTTGCTCAGATGTGTGGTTACAGAAATAACATACATATATCCACAATCTTCCAGTTTCATGTTTTCACATGTTTTCTTTTCACTCATGGAGCTGCTGGTCCATGGGCACTAACCTTGGCTTTGTACTTGAATAAGGATAAATTTCTGTTTTGTTTTCAAAGTTGCTAGAGATCAAACTTGGGTGCCTTTCCCATGTCAAAACAAGGATGGTCCATTGAGCTACAGCTCAACCCATTGACTCTGAGCTTAAATTTTGAAGTCTGAATTAAAAAATAGTGGTCAATATTTCTAACCCAAGTGCTTACACCCTGTTTTATTCTGTTGTGTTATTTATATTTTGTTGACAAGGAGGATAAAGCCAGGGCCTTTGCCACTTATGGGATTCTAGGCAGTTGTGTCCCACAACTGAATAATTCTCTCAGTACTTTGTTCTGTATTTCTCATGACAGTTGTATTTTTTTTTTTTTTTTTTGTTGTTGTTGTCAAGCACACAGATAACCCCTGAGACACAAAGATTCAATTCATGATTTTCTCACATTACATTGATTCTTTTTATAATCATCATTTGAGTGTCCAGTAAGTTACCTGAGATGTTCAACTCTTCGTGTGTTAGATGATTTTGCCCTGCTGTAGGCTCCTGCCAATGCTGTGAGCATCTGGAAGGCAGACTAGGTTAGGTTATGATGTATTGAAAGTTAGATTATTTTTAAAAAGTCAGCTTTAATATTTGTTATATTTGATGGATGTATCTGTGTACCACACTGTCATATGTTGAAGACCTTTGAAATATATCCTTAATGAATTAATTACGCCTAAGAGCAGGCGTTGCATAATCATTTGTTTGCTCCTTCCAATAATATCTAGCATTTAAACTGCCATTTTTAAACACTCGTTCACATTTATCTTGAGTGTTCTAAGCACTGGAAACAAAGTTCTTGAAGTATTTGAGTTTCCTAATCAAGCCACCTCCAGCAGACAAATGCTGTGTTCTGAACATGTATTTCAGATTTAGTCCAGGTCCCAGGACTGGCACTTTGCCTGCTGAAAAGTTATACTAAGAACTGATATTGAGGGGGTAGAAAGATTCATCAGTAAAGAGCCATCCCCTCCAGGCTAAAACATCCTCTCCTGGAAGGAGGGGGAGGCTCATGAGACCAGGAAGTCAAGTGTGTGTGTGTGTGTGTGTGTGTGTGTGTGTGTGTGTGTGTGTGTGTGTGTGCGTGTGTGTGTGTGTGTGTGTGTGCGTGTGTGTTTGTGTGTGTGTGTGTGTGTGTGTGTGTGTGTGTGTGTGTGTAAGTAATGGCTTTCAGTTCCCAGCACCTATATCAGGTGATCCACAACCCCCCTGCAACTCTAGCTCCAGGGTATCAGGCTCTTAAACACTCTTCTGGCCTCTTCCAGGTGTTCATACTCAAGTGCACATGTGCACACACAGACAGCTATACACACTTAAACAAAACGTACATATTTAAAAAGAAGAAAAAAAAACTGATTTTGATGGTAAAGGTAGAGCTTGGTGGCTTGTTGCGCAAGCATGAAGGTCTTAGTTTAAATTCCTAGAATTCATGTAAAAAGCTAGACTCTGAAATGCACCTACGTAATAGCAGTTCTAATGTGAGATGGGGACTGAAGACAGGGGAAAAAAGAGTATCTCCATAGCAGTGGTTCTCAATATGTGGGTCAAGATAAAAGGTCATTTCACAGGGGTTGCCTAAGACTACCAGAAGTATCAGATATTCACATTACAATTCATTCCAAGCTGTGGTGGTGCAGACCTTAAATCCCAGCACTCTGGAGGCAGAGGCAGGAGGATCTCTTTGAGTTCGAGGCCAGTCTGATCTATAGGCAAGCTTCCGGACAACCAAGGATACACAGAGAAACCATGTCTCAATAAATAAATAAACAAATAAATAAATAGTTCTGAATGGAGATGATGAAGGAGTGGATGGGGAGGAGGGTAGATGGGAGTCCAGGGGATGGAAAGGAAGGGAGAAAGAAGGTCAGACTGTGGTCAGTATGTAAAATAAATGAAAAAGTTAATTAATAGAAAAATTAACTGTAAAAAACAAATTCATAACAGTAGCAAAATTATAAATATGAAGAAGCAACAGAATAATTTTATGGTTGGGGTCACAACATGAAGAACTGTATTAAAAGATCTCAACATTAGGAAGGGTGAGAACCATTGTGCTAGAGGCCTTCAAGCCAGGTAATTTGTTGTGCATAGCAAGAAGGGAGAGGGGGGGAAAGAGGGTAAAGGGGGGAGGAGGGAGGAAGGAAGCGAGGGAGGGAAGGAAGGAGGAAAATCTTGCCTCAAACTAGGACAACAAGGAGGAGAACTGATACCCAAGATTGTCTTCTGACCACACACATACCATGGCATGCCTGTGTCCACACTTCACCCATGAACACACAGACACAAAACTGCCTTCTGTGCTCTTCTAGATTCTGTGTGTTGTGTGTGTGTATGGGATTAGGGGGCTGAAGATATCTCAGCAGTTGGAGTACTTGCCAATCCAAGCAAAAGGACTGAAGTTTGGATCCCATGGCCCCTGTAAATGATGCATGGAAGTGGTTGCCTACCTGTAATTCCAGCCCTGGAAGGTGGATGCGGGAGATTTCCCAACCAACCTGGTTAGAAAGATAAGCCATATCCTCTGTCTCTGGGTTTGCTTCTATCTATGACTGATAGAGGATGACTCCCAACATCAGCCTCAGGCCCCCACCTACACACATGTACCTATAGGTGTGCAACAGCAAAATACCCCATGCAAACACATACAAAAGTAGATAAAAAGATGGGACATTGACTAGAATGTCTTCCCAGATATAGACTGAATAGTCAAACAATGGACATCTGGGTGCTGGAGAGGCTGAGAATCCACTAACTACTCAAGTCTTGAAGAAGAGTGTCTCAGCAATCTTGATAAGGTTCTGATGGCCTGGAAGATTCCCAGAGAGTTAGCTGGTCTTTAGCCTTGGAAGGCTGAGGAATCTGGAGTCTGTTGTCAGAAGGATGGCCGCAGTGGCAGCAGCAGCAGCAGCAGCAGCAGCAGCAGCAGCAGCAGCAGCAGCAGCAGCAGCAGCAGCAGCAGCAGCAGCAGCAGGTAGATATATTTACCAGCAAGAAGTGAAAGGCAGCAAGGCAAGTATCTTTTTCCTTGGACCCTTTTTTATTTAGCCACCTGTCAGAAGGCACCACCCACTCTAAGGGAGAACTCTGCCCCTTGTTAATCCCTTCTGGAAATAGCTTCATAGACCTGCCCAGAGTCTTAGCTGATTGAGATCCAATAAATTTGGCAATTAAGAATCTTCACTGGGTCTGGACAGACAGCTCAGCAGTTAAGAGTGCTCACTGCAAGTTTGGCTCTCAGAACTCAAATCCAGCAGTTCACAACTACTCATAAGTCCAGCTGTAAATGATCAAACTCCCCCTTCATGTCTCTACAAGTATTACACTTACGTGCACATACACACATACATAAATAATAAAATCCACAGAAAGATTTACCATCACAAGGGCATTTCTTAAGATGAAAGATTCCTTTTTCTATTCCTCCTGTTCTGAGTCTCTCTAATTTACTCACTTTGCTCCTCTCTTGGAGATTTTCTCAGTGCTTTGCTTCTGTACAAATTACTCAATTCTTCTTGACCAATGCACATGCTGGGTTTGCTCTTCAGCTTCCCCTACTGCCCAGCATGGCATCTTGCACGGATTAGTTACTCAGTCAATATTTGTAGTTGGAATTATTCCATAATTAGATAATTGTAAGAGGAAATATTGATCTCCTTGCCTGTACCTAGACTTCTCTTATGACACTCCAACAGATGAATTCATAACATCACAACACTTTGAACTACGGGGCTTGCTCAGTGATTACAGGTAGGTTTGTCTGATTAGTCTGGCATTTCTTTTGCTGAATCCCTTTGGGGACTATAAAACCTTGAGCAGAGGGACACTATTACCTATATTTAATTGACACAGAGAGAGATGGGGCAGGAAGGGAACGGATATGTAATGTATGTACATGTTTAGACTGTTGCATGTCCCCATGCACATGGAGGAGTTATTAAGTTTCCCGCTCTATCAAGCCACTCCTTAATTCTCTTGAGATAGTGTCATTTACTGAATCTGGAGCTAGGCAGGTAGCCAGAAAGTCCTAGGGATCCTTTTGTTTCTTGCCATAGAGCTAAGGCTATATGTATGCATTGTCATGCAAAGCATTTTGTATGTGAGTGCAGGAGATTCAAACTCAGGTCCCTTTACTTGGGCAGCAAATGCTCTTACCCATGGAACAATCTCCCCAGGCCTGTGTTATCTGTTTCCATAACCATTTCTTCCTAATATGATAATCAACAATGCTTCATAAATTATGGAATGAGTGGAGGAAATGGCTCAGTGTGTGTATACATGTGTGTGTTTATGCACACATGGAGGTCAGAGTACAACTTCTCATGTTGCTCCTCACCTTCTAACAAGTTTGAGACACATTTTCTTCTTGTTCATTGACACAGTCTTCAAGCTAAGTGGTCTGTGACCTCCCAGAGAATCTCTTGCCTCTACCCCTATCCTACTGTAGGAACAGTGGCATTATATACATGCTTGCTACCATGACTGACTTTTTATGTGGGTTCTGGAGAATCCATAGTTAGATCATCATAACAATTTCTTTACCCACTAAATCATATCCCTAGCCCCTTAGCCCATTTAAGTTCTTATGTATTCCTGAATATGCTTTCTCTCTAAATGCATGAAAATTGAATGGGGCTACAAGCAAGCCCCATCTACTTTGTGAGTTTGTTTCCTCATCTATAAAATGGGTGGGGCAATCCCATTTAGATGAATATTGAAGTATGGAAGTATGTGACATTTTCTTGTAGTTCTTCCATGAAGCCCTTTCCTTCCTTCACTGTCATACAAATATCTTTCTGTCTCTATGGATGTATCATGTTTCATCCATTTCATTGCAGTTCCTTCCTCTCTTTCAAAGAACTTATTGCTTTCCTGTTGAGAGTAATGCTATAGCCCCAGGGATAATCTGAATAGGCGTGGACAGGGCCATGCAATGGAAGAGGCAGTTAAAATATAAAATAATAGCCAGGGACTTAAATTGCCCCTGACTGCCCATCGTGGCTCCAGTTTTTATCGTCCATTAAAACCCACAATCACTCTAATGTTTATGCATTATTGGGGAGATAAATTGCATAATTTTCATTTTGCAATTTAAATGTAATTATGATCTTACTAATGACTAAAACCTGAATTTGCTAGACTATCAGTTTTTCTAACCCTTGCCAAAATTATAGGTAATTACTTAAGGCTTACAATAATTATAAGTCCATCTTTTAAATAATTAATGTGCACTTTCATGATACAAAACAGCTAGTCATCAAACGACCTCCGCTTAGACTGCAAACCCATGCAATTAAGCCTATTGTGTAGGTCTGGGAAAATATACCCATTTGCAAGAGTTCCTTTATCTGGAAAGTGGGAACACAGAATCTCTCTGTTTTATAGTATCAAATAAGGCAGAATTCCCCAGCTGACAAAAGGTCAGGAGAAGAAATCAATCCACAAAAGTAGTTTGGAGCTCAATATTAATCTACACAACACAATTGTAGCTGGTGGGAGTCAGGGGGAGGGAAGTTCAGAAGCTTCCATCTATGGACTCAAAAGAAAAGGGAGATGGATCTAGCTTTCACAAAGGAACAGAGTGAGGGATGTGAGTAGTATGTGTCATTTATACTTAATTCTTTTTCTGCTTTTTTCTTTATGGGATATGCCAATTCCAGCACAGGGCTTTGAGCTGGGTGTCTAAAATAAGGGGATCAAGAAGGCAGATATTGGAGCCAGAGAGAACACTTAGGAAAATTTTAATTTTTGACTTGACACAATCTAGAATCCCCTGGGCAGTCTCAATAAGGAATCTCCTAGATTAGTTTGGCCTCTGTGGTATCATCTTGCATAAGTGGGAAGACACGCCCACTATGAGTGGCACTATAGCCTAGGTTGGGGATCTGGGATTAGATGAGAAAGGAGAAAGCTAGCTGAACACTAGCATGCATGCGTCATTTCATTGCTTTCTGTTCTTTCCACTCTAAACTGTGGAGGTAATGCGACTATCTCTTTCAAGATGCTGCCTTTGTGATTTCCTGCCAATGATGGGCTATAGCCTGGAATCGTGAGCCAAATGAACTCCTCCCTTAACTTGCTTTTGTCGCCCATTTACTTCCACTTTCTTCTCCTATAGCAAGCATTCCTGTCTTCCTGTTCCATGCCCAATGGGTGACAGAAGCACTGCATCACAGATATTTAGAGATAGTGAAATCAACTTGTATCTGCAAGCCAAACTTCTCACTTACGAACATGACTAATAATCTATGTGTTTCATAGTGACTGACAACTTGATGCGATATATGAATCATGTAGGGGGATAAGCCTCAGGGTTTACCTGTGAGGGAGTTCTTAGGTTAGGCTAATTGGAGTAGGAAAATCTACATAACTCATGGGCAGCACCACTCCCAGGGACGAGGGTCTGGAAAAAAGTAATTAGTATCAGAATTCATCTTTCTTTTTCGTGATTGTTGATACAGTGTAAGGAGCTGCCTGGTGCTCCTGCCACTATGACAACCCTAACACGATGGACTGTGCCATCAAACTGTGAGCTAAAATAAACCCCTTTTTCCATCTGTTGCTTTTATTGGGGCATTTTATCACAGTTACAGAAAAAAGTAAGTAAGACATAGCATTTATATTTAAAGAAGTTTAAACAGTTACTGCCCAGTACACACTCTTGCCACTCCAACCTATTTGTGTTCTCACACTAAAGAGTGCTTTGTTGTGGTGGTGATAAAAATATTATAGTTGCCACATTTCTGGTGGTATAGCAAAAATATGTGAGCTATTAGATGCACAAGGAAAGGGGGTTATTTGGTTCATCATTCAGGGTATTATAGTCCATGATTAATTGGTTCCATTGTTTGAGGGTCTGTGGTGAGATAGCACATTGTAGTGGGAGTGAGAGATAGAGAAAACTGTCCAGTCATGGCCAAGAGCAGATAGATGAAAGGAAGACAGAGGCCAGAGTCTTTCTATCTCTTTGAAGACAAGCCCACATTAATCAAAAGATCTCTTTCCACATCTCATCTCTTGAATTCTCTATCATAAATGGCACCACTTAGGTACCAAACCTCTGAGAAATGTACTGGTTAGATTTGCTGGTTTATTTTGTCAGCTTGACACAATCCAGAGTCACCTGTAAATAAAAAGTGTAAGCTGATGTATTGAATAGATCAAATGGGTCTGAAGCCATGCCTAAAGAAAACTGTCTTGATTGTTGATTGATGTGGGAATGCTCAGACCAATATGGGTAATGCTGTACAGGTCATCCTGACTTGAAAATAATTTGCTGAGGACTAGTCAGAGAGAAGCATTCCTTTATGGTTTCTGTCTCTAGATTTTAGTCTTGACTTCTTGCCCCTACTTACTTTAGTGATAGACTATAATCTTGAAGTGCAAGCCATATAAATCCTTTGCTTCCAAAGTGTTTTTGATTGTGATATTTATTATAGCAACATAAAAACAAACTGGAGAATGGAACATCCAATATCCAAACCACAGCAAGTATCCATCAGTAAATCTATTCTACTGTGTGCTGAGGAATGGCAAAAGGGGCAGTTTGTAAAAAAGAAGGGTAATATATGTCTAGTGGGGCTGATGATGTGGCTCAATTTTGCAAAATGCTTGCTCAACATATGCAAAGCGTTGGGTTTCATCCCCAGGACAGCTTAAATTAAGCATGGTTGTATATTCTTGCCACAGCACTTGAGAGGTAGAGACAAAAGGACCAGAAATTCAAGTTAATCTTTGACTGCATGGTAAATTAATCGTTAGCCTGGGTTACATGAGACTCTGTGTCAACAAAAGAAATAAATGCCAACACCAGGATCAACAGAAATAAATACCTTGTATCCATATTATAGACCAAACATGGCCGGAATCTCAAATGCTTACTTCTATATTATAGCATGAAGAAAGTCACGTGTTTCAGATCTTGATGATCAGAGCGTCATTAGATGAAAAGATGTAGCAGCAGGGCTTCTTGTGGGGGGAGGCTGGGGTGGCTTGTGATAGAAAGGCTGATGGTCCCCATACTTAACCAGGAGGAAAATGGCACATTCCAATTCATCTGATTAAACCCAATTTTTCATTCAGCTTCTAAATTGTGACATTTAAGAATCTTAACCAGATGTAAAACATTTTCATTTTGTCACGAAAAAAGGATCAGTCTTTATAAGAAATGGAAACATTCCCTCTTCCCCAGAACTCTGTAACTGTCCCTTTAATTAGGCACTCATTAATAAATCTATCTTGCTCTCAAATCCCCATGTACTTGGTACAGTAGTTCATTAGCACAGGAAGAGGCAATTTAGATTTCCTCAGATAATAGCATCTGTCGCTAATCAAATTAAGGCAGGATGTGTAAATGTATCTAAGGCCGGACAAGCTTGGGCTGGATGAGGTAAGGGGTGGGGTTGGGGGTGGGGTTCAGGCCAAGATCAACTTAAAAGCCCGCATCTGGGAGGCTGTCTTTCTTTAAAGAATTTTGCTTTAGTTTCCCCTCCTGAGAAGAAAGACCTCCTTCCCATTGGTCAGAATGCTTGTTTTAATGTAGAGTCGATTAAATATTCTTACCATACCTCAAAGTACTCAAAGTACTTACAGCAACATAAAAACAAACTGGAACAGGGAACATTCAATACCCAAACCACAGCAAGTAGCCATCAGTAAAGCTATTCCTAGAATGTACCTAGGAACGTCAAGGGGGCAATTTAATAAAAAAAAGGGTGATGCATGTCTAGTGGGGTTGAGGATGTGGCTCAGTTGGCAAGATGCTTGTCCAGCATGCACAAAGTGTTGGTTTCCATCCCCAGCACAACTTAAGCTGAGCAGTGCATTCACTCATTTATTTATTCTTTCATGTATGCATGCACTCATAGATGCATGTATGAATGTAATTAAGATTAACTATAATGGTCTGAATCTGACATACCCTCCGTAGTCTTCTGTTTTGAATGTTTTCAGTTCTCCCCTGTTTGCTCTATTTTGAAGGACACTCTTACATCAATTAACAATCAAAATGCTCCTTCAGAGACATGCCCACAGGCCAATCTCATCTAGGCATTTCCTTAATTGAGGCTTTTCTCTAATATGATTCTAGGTAGTGTCGGGTTGACGATTAACATTAAGTAGAGTAGGAGGTAAGGCCTGGATGTTTGTTACTCTACCGTCATGCAGTGAACAAGCCTCCCCCTTCTGGTTCCACTGCCATTAGTTTTCCCACTGTGGTTATTTGAATGTCATTGGCTCCATAAGCTCATAGCAAGCTGCACTATAAGGAGGCGTGGCCTTTTGGATTAGGTATGACTTTGTTGGAGGAAGTGTGTCACTGTGCGTGTGGGCTTTCAGGTGTCATGTATGTTCAAGCCAAGTCTGGTGTCCCAGTTCACTTCTGTTGCTTGCAAGTCAAGATGTAGGACTCTCAGATACTTCTCCAGTACTGTGTCTGCCTGCACCGTCATGATATTATACTAAACCTCTGAAAAATGTAAGCCACCCCATCTAAATGTTTTTCCTTTATAAGAGTTGCCATGGTCATGCTGTTTCTTCTCAGCAATATAAACCTTACCTACGACACCCATCATGATGACCCATAATCTCCATATAACAATGAACCCAAATACACCTTTTCTCTCTCAATTCTGTCAGATATTTTGTCACAGTAAAAAGAACATTACTTCAAACATTGACCAAGCTCCCCCTCCATTTTCTTGTGCCAGACTCTAGAGAAATAGAACTAAAATAAAGACAGAGGGAGGGCATCAGAAATTCTCTTTCTCAACACCATAGGTTGTGGGACCACGCACATGTTCACTTCTGTATGTCCCTTGAGCTACCACCTCCTCACACACATTCAGTTACAAATTCTTCAGGTAGGGCCAAGGGCCAGAAACTCTGTTGGGTGCTAACCATAAACAAAGCAGTCTAGAACAGTTCCCTGGCATCAGGCAGTAAGTTTCCTTAAATGGCAATCAGAAGGATGATGAAAAGATGGGTAACAGTGTGGGTCAACTGGAGCCTGTTATACTTAAGGTTGTGACCTTGGAGAAGACACCAATACGAGGAGGATGTTGAGATACAATGTCTATAGAACTCATCAGGATTGGGGGCAAAAATCATCGGCAAGACCTTGAAACTTGTTAAGAGCAAAGGCAATCTGGCCTTATAGAGTGGAATGGTATTTACCACACCTTCCTGGAGCTGGAGCCTTATGGAAGTAAATTTTGCTAGTAGTATGCCCCAGATGACAACTTTTTTTTTTTTTTTTGGTGGAGGTATTTGTTTTGGCTCATGGTTTCAGACATCTCAGTCCATCATGGAAGGGAGAACATAATGGAGATAGATGCTCACATCACAGAGACAAGGAAAAGGAACAAGAAGCAGGGAGAGTGGCTGATGAGGGGAGAGAAAAAGAGAGGAAAAGAGGAGAGAGGGGAGAATTAAGAGGAGAGGAAGGAAAAGTGGGGGAGGGAACAAAAGGGGGAAAGTAGGTTAAGGAAGGGAAGAAGGGGGAAGAAGGAAAGGGAAGAGGGGCATGAAAAGGGGGAAGGACACAGGGGAAGGGGAAAAAATAATCCAGTACATTTATATTGGTAGACTTCTTTTTTTCCTCCTTTTTAGTCTCTCTACCCCTCAGTTTATGGGAGGTGTCATTCATATTTAGGGCAAGTCTATCTTTTCAGTTCATCATTTCTGGTGACACTCTCACAGGGACACCCAGAAGTTTGCCTTACTAATATTCTAAATATCTGCTACTTTCAATCAAGCTGGCAGTCAAGATTAACCATCACATCACTGACGAACCAAGGAAGCACAGGGACCAGGGCTTTAGAGTAGAGTTGCTAACGACAAGGAGAAAGTGACTGTCATATATGATGCTGGACCTTGGGCTCAAATGACCAAAGAAAACTGGTTCTTGAACTTGGCAGAAAGAGGATTACTTAATGAAGAGAAGTCTCCACAGAGCTTGGAAGCAAACACCTGAGTGTTTTGGGTTGATAAAAAGTTGTGGTATATGTGAGTAGAGTCAGAAAATGCATCAATTATAGAGGAATTTAGTCATGAAAGGGAGAAAATATATGGGTGTATGGGTGGGCAAATGAAGGAGAGGACAGTTTGCAGTGAGTGCATTTTCTAATGGGTGCTCTGTGATAGCACTGACAAATACTGATAGGATTGAGTCTTAAAAGAGAGAGAAATCCAGTGGAGGAGATGCAAGCATCATGGCAGAGATAATGAGCTGGATTATTTTGTTTATTGTGTGAGGAGGGAAGGTAGAAATTATGTACACAGCATAGTCAGGTTGGCAAGATGTGATGATGGGCTTCTTTCTCTCTATTTTCTCAGGAAAAATAAAGTTCAGAGGACTTATTGGTTGGAGGATGGTAGAGAATTGAGTGTGGAGATGAAATGGAGTGCCGCACACTGCTGAAGTTTCACTTGCCAAAGACAATTTAGATTGATCCTATTAACACTGTTATATGGTCATCGACATGGGTGAGTATGAGAGTGAAGTTCCTTCCTGAGGCACATGGGGTAGAAGAAGGGAGTAATAGGGTTCTTAAGCATGTATGCAAGACAATGATGTAAAGAAGTAAATGCAGAATCTAGCCACACCAGGATGGAGCAGCATACGCCTAGAGGTGTGACAAAAAAGTGGACAAGTAAGCAGGTTGGCAGACCCAATGGTGCCAAAATAGGGGTATGAAAGGAAATGTACTGTAAGCAACATGGTGACAGTTACCACAGTGATAGCTACCATGGTGATGGTTGTCATGGTGATGGTTTCCTTCTGTAGGAAATCTTGGCATCTGAGTGGCAATACCGAGGCCTGTATTTGTCCTTTCCATGTCTCATGGCTGGGCTGAAGACAAGGTGTGAAAAAGAACCTATAAAGTCCTGAGACATTAGTGGATAAAGTAGTAAGCATTTGTAACATTAGTTTCGAAGGATTACTCAGAAGAATGGGGACAAGAAACAGAAATAGACTGCTCCAAATGAGAATTAAAAATTGATCCCCAGCAAGGAGTATGAAGTTAGAAAAATGAATGGAAGTTAGAAGGTATGGAAGAAATAGATATTTCAGGCAAGCTCAGTAATCTTCTCAGGTTCATAAAGCAAGCCTCTATGCTTAGGGCTCCAGGCACACAGTCAACAGTGATTAGATGTTACAGTTGCACTAATGGTGAGCAATGTTGTAGATATTCTAGTTTTCCTTCTGTTGCTGTGATAAAATACACTGGAAATTAAGGAAGAAGGGAGGAAGCTAAATCAGCAAGAGCTTAAAACAACTGATCACATAATAGCACATCTATAATCAGGAACAGAGAAAGAGTAATACATGCATGCTGCTTAGGCTCTTTTTCTCCACTTATATACTCAAAGATCCCAGCCTATGGGATGGTGCCACCCACAGTGGGAAGTTCATCCCACCAAGTAATGTAATCAAGATAATCCCCCACAGATGTCCTCTGAGGCCCATTTTCTAGAGGATTCAAGATAACGCTGACAGTTAATGTTAATTGTTTCAGTGCAGTAGAAGACAATAGGTCAATAACTATCAATGCCCTTTGGACATGTAGTGTACAGGATAGTGATACTTTCATATGGTTCAAATTAGAAACAGACTTATGTTTCACTTCTCCACTAACTAAATATTTTCCAGAAAGTGAAATAGCCTACATTATTAAACAAATGAAGGGGAAAAAATAATGCTTGGATTATACACCCTGATCTACTTCAAAATAATGAATAAACAATTTAAGCTTGGCAAATGAAATACTTTCAGAAGAATGTTGAATTATGGGTCTAACAAAAGAATTTTCCAAACATGAATGTACAAAAGAATGACCTGACAAAGTAGAGTGCACAATCTTGCCCAGTCATTGTGATGACGTCATGTGGAAGGAATACCATCAATGACTTCGACTAAACAGCTCCCAGATGCTGCTAAACATTGGCTTTTGTTTGTATTCCATTGATTGATTAATTGACTGGTTAGCTGGTTTACAAATAGTAATGTTGGAGACAAAATTCAGGATTTTGAAAATGCTAGACTAATGTTTTATCACAGAACTGTAATTCTAGCAAATAGATCATACTTTGAGTAGCTGCTGTAGAGTACTATCTTCTATACATGGCATGGCTATTGTCTTTTTGAATACTCAGTAGCTGTGATTGACCAGATAAGACCTGCACAAGATTAGGCCCAATAAGGTCCTTCTCGGAGAAGAGATGGGGTTATGAGACCCTGCCCATCCTTGAGGATGCATAAACACTTATCATCTGTTAGGGTGGAGGTGGTGCTCATGAAACCCCATCTCATCCAAGAATTAGGGACTCTCAAAACCCAACCCATCTCTGAGAGTCTATAGGCAGTTAACAGTTGCTGGGGGAGCAAATGATGTCCTACCCCTCCCAAGAGATTTATAAGCAGTTAATAGTTGTTGGGAGAGACATTTTCTTCAATGGAGTAGCTTCTAGCATGCTGTCCACATTCCTCTAAATAACTCTTCATCCATGTTCTTCTAAATTACTTTAATTAAACTCAGTGGTTTCTCATGGCAGAATTGGATGTAATAGTTTCTTTGCTTTGTTGAAGTTCCATTTGTAGAAGAACACATATTTGTCTCTCTAGGAAAAATTCACACAACAGTCACATCAGTAGAAGAGAAATGGCTAGATGGTGGGAGATGTCATTCTGTATATGTTTCTCATACTGGTTAATGAATAAAGCACTGTTGGCCAATAGGAAAGGAAGATAGGAGGGACTAGGAGACAAGGAGGAAGGAGGAAGTAGTAAGGAGAGTCAAGATGGAGAGTCTGGAGAAAGCAGTATGCCGGCCGGCTTCCCGGTAAGAGAAATACATAGATCAGCAGAAATGGGTTAATAATTAAGACAGAGCTAGCTGATAAGAAACTAGTAATGGGCCAACAGATTATATCAAATATAGTCTTGGTGTGCGTTATTTGGGGCTGGCGCGGTGACGGGACAAGACCGGCGGCGGGCAGAGAAAACCGTACATCTTACAGCTAGAGAAAAAAATTAGTATCAGAAACTGTGGTGATTAGTTTGAATTGCCAACTTGATAAAACCTATAATCCCCTGGGAAGAGGTTTTATTGGTTATATTGGGTTATTCTGTGGGCATAGCTGTGGGAGATTGTCTTAATTAAATTAATTGATGTGGAATGTCCAGCCCACTAAGGGTAGCATCATTCCCTAAGCAGGAATTCTGAACTGTATAAGAGTGGAAAATCCAATTGAGTATGAGCAAGAGATCATGCATGTATTCATTTCTCTCTGCTTTTGACTGTGGCTGTGGTGTGACTAGCTGTTTTAGGTTACTGTCTAGACTTTCCCACAATGATGGACTATAATTCGGAATTTTAAGTTAAAATAAACACCTTCCTGCCATAAACTGCTTTCTGTCAGGACAATTTATTACAGCAACAGAAATGAAACTAGAACAGAAGCAGAACCAGCAGAAAACCAAAAGAATAGAAGAGGTTCGAGATATTGACTGTAAGTGTCACTTTTAATTTCTCATGGAATTTCTTCATGGAAAAGAAGCTGTTCTTTTCCAGTTTAATGCAGTCTTGGGTCAGGAAGGCATTGCCTGCTGTGGTAGTGAGTTTGGGAGTCCTTTCACCAGCAATATTTTTCAAGAGAACAGGATAAGATTGGTGTTTTAGGAAGGTTATTTGGCAGCAGTTCATTAGAAGGACTGTGTGGATCACAGAAGAGACTATTCCTTAGTTTTCTGTACTGTGCCCCAAAACAACTCAAGGAAGTGTTTACTTGGGCTAACATTTTAGAGGGAATAAAGTCCATAATGGCAAGGAAGGTATGAAAGCAGGGACAGGCTGCCCACCTGGCAGTCTGGAAGCAAAGAGACATCCACATACAGGAAACAGAGACTGAACAGGAAGTGCAGTCAAACTATAAACCTTTAAATCCTGACCCCAGTGGCATAACTCCCCCAGCAAGCTTCACCTCCTAAATGTTCTTTTAACCTTCCCAAACAGCGCCACCTGCTGGGACCAAGTGTTCTAATGAATGAGCCCGTGGAGAGTATTTCTTATTCAAACCAATAATGATCACAATGGAGGTTATTATTTATTGGGGTATGGGGGGGTTAAGAAGACACAGAACAGAAAGAGGGAGATGGAAAAGGGAAAATAAAGTTATACCTGGAAAATGGTGAAAAGGAAGAGGGTTGGTTGAAAGACAGACGTGAAGGCAAAAGTAAGGGAAGAGCCTCCAATAATTCAGAGACCTTTAACCTTCTGGATTTTTTCTCTTTGTGGAAGAATTAAAGAAAAAGGTCATTAAAAATCTGTCTTCTATTTAGGCACGAAATGAAGTTGAATGGATTCATACTCTGAAAGGAGGAACCATGGGCAGGGATGAAGTAAAAGAATGTCTGTCTTTTCAAACAAAAGAATAATTACTTTGAAGGAAAATCCTACAAATAACAGTGTAAAAAGTCTGTTAATATTTTACAGAGATCCTATGTCATGGTGTCTTATACATAATATTGTGATCTGGAATATTCTACAAGTGCTCAAGGGTGACCTTCTTGGTTAGTGTTCTCATGTATTTCAAAACCCTCTGTTTTGGGTTTGGTTGATAGTTTTGGTGTGTGTGTGTGTGTGTGTGTGTGTGTGTGTGTGTGTGTGTGTGTGTGTATTCATGTGTACATGAGCCTATGTGGGTCCAAGGCTGATATCAGATCTATTGCTCTTCATCTTATTTTTTGAGACAAAATCTCTCACTGAATTCAAGGTTCACAAACTGACTAGACAAATAGACTGACTGGCGACTGAACTCCAGAGATCCATCTTCCTCCATTTCTTCAGTGTTAGGGATACAGGTCCATTGCCACCATATTCAGCTTTGTTGTGAGTGGTGGGGATCCAAACTCAAGTCTTCATGCTTGTGTAGCCATATCCCCAGTTTCAGGCTTTGCCTTTCATTGAGGATCAGGCATGATTTGACTAACTCCGATGCTTCACTAACAGAAGAACCCTAGTTCAACCCCAGCACCCCCATAAAATTTGGGTGTGGGGGTGTCTATAATCCCCACATTGGAAAAGTGGGGACAAATGCTTTCTTAGAGTTCACTAGCCAAGCATTTTATCATAATTGCTGAGTTTCAGATTCAGTGAGGAACCTTGCATCAAAAAGTAAAAGGTGGAGTTTGGGATTGGGAAGATGGCTCATTGGTTAAGAGTACTTGCTGTTCTTGCAGTTGGCCATAGTTCTGTTGCAAGCACTCATGTCAGGAGGCTCACAACTGCTTTTAACTCCAGTAGGTCTTATGCTCTTTTTAAACCTCCCTGGAAATCACCTGCATAGATAAATAAGAACGAGTCTAAAAAATTAAAGGTTAGTAAATGATCGAGGACCTAATATGGACCTCTGGCCTTCACTGAGCATACACACAAATGCACATGCACCTGCATACACACATTAACAGCAACAACAACAACAACAACACACACACACACATACACACACACTCACACACTCACACACACCCCTCGCACCCTGCCTCACCCACTCTGTTTAAAATGAAGAGTTTTGAGAAGGCTTCTAGTCCTAAGTATCACTGGGACTAGAATCACAATATTGACAAATGTTTGTGGATTTTTTAATCCAGGCACTAGTGACCAATCTACAATGATTACTGTCATTTGTTAGGTTGTAGTAAACAGGTGGCAGGTCCTTTCCTGACAGTTAGTGACAACATATTCAGTCTTGTCATTGACCAATGGACAGGTATCTCCCCTCATCTTCACTCTAAAGAATACTTGTCTGTCCCCTGTAGGACAATAAACTCCTCATTTCAGCTCTGCAAGACCTCTATTTTATTGGATCTTGGGGGCCCACACAGCTATCTAACATCCAAAACAGCCTGCACTTTTGTCTTCAGTGGAGGATCCCCAACCCCCTTTCAAACACACATTATTACAACCATTTTATAAAGCCCAGACAGAAAGAGCTCCCTGATGCCTCCTTGGAGTGGCCTGGCTTGGCATTCTTGTCACCAGGCCACATAGAAGTGTCTCTTGCCTCCTTCTCTACTGATTGCCAACTCGTGAAAAGAGTCAGGGTATTAGAAGGACAAAGACCCCCATGCCTGTGAATTGTAACCAGAGCAGGGGCTGAGATGATAGGTTAATAAATGATTCTTTGAGATATAAGTACCATCCATAGCTGTTTCCTTACATGGAATGGAGGTGAAATATGTCTAAGCTAAGAGTCTTGATATGGAAAGCTGCTCCTGTGATAATCAGGTGGAATTGATCACAAAGTCACATTTATTTTTAAAGGAGAAATGACTAGAATTCTAAAAGACGTAAAGGAGGGGCTCAGAAGGCACCAGGCTTTATAGAGGAGTTGTTGATACTGGGTTGCTCTCTTGGGAGGGAGAATCATTCTCCTTTGAGATTAGGGAAACTGGTATGTTACCCATGCTACAGTGGATAGCTCTACACCCATGTACATATGGTCCTTATTAATTGGACTTAGCAAGTATGCTGGTTAGTTTTAAATGTCAACTTATCTTATCCTAGACTTACCCAAGAAGAACATTTCAATTGAGGAATTATTTGGATCAGGTTGGCCTGTGGGTAAGTCTGTGGGAAACTATCTTGAAGGTTAATTGATGTGGGAGGATCCAGCCCCTTAGTAGGCAGCACCATCCCCTAGGCAGGGTACCCTGATCATTATAAAGAGGGGAGAAAGCCAGTTCAGAGAATGTAAATGAGCAAGTATCCATGAATTTATTTTCACTTTGCTCTTGATTGTGGATGTGATATGACTAGTTGCTTGAGTCCCTCCCTTGACTTTCCCACAATAATGGGCTATCACCTTGAATTGCGAACCAAGTAAGCCCCTTTCTCTCATAAGCTGCCATTTGTCAGGATGTTTATTACAGCAACAGAAGTTAAACTAGAGCAGAAAGTTTTTTTTTTAAATGCAGAGGTGTAAAGCTGGGAGGGAACATGCAAGAGCATTGGGGGAATTGGAAAGGGGAAATATGGGGTGAATATGACCATGTTTCATTGTATACATATACATGTATAAATAAAAGTGTGTGTGTGGGGGTCCTGGTACGTTGCCATCGAGGCCAGAAGAGGATGTTGGTGTCCTGCTCTATTACTCTCCACCTATTGAGACAATGTCTCAAGAGTTATATTGTGATGTATACAAAAAGAAGAGTAGGTAATGTGACCCACCAGACCACAAGTCCAAGAATGATGGTAGTTCCTGTAAGCTAGGATATTATAAGGAGCAAATTCTTCTGAATACCTGTAGAGGGAGTTCAGCCCTGCTAGATTGCAACATAGTGCTGCTCACTGTAGAATCAATCACAGGACCAAAACCATTAAAGGAATATGTTTCTAAATGGCCTAGTTTGTGGCCATTTTGTTACAAAAGTATTAGGACTGTCTCAGTATTAACCATCAGCTTGAAATAGACTAGAATAGATTGACAAAAGGAATCTCAACTGAGTGACTTTAAATGTTATTGGGCTGTGAGGGGTTGTCTTGACTATTAATTAAAGCAGAAGGGCCCAGCCCACTGTGGGCAGCACCATTCCCTATGTGGGCAGTCCCATGTTATTTAAGGAAAGTAGTTAAAACATCTGCCAGTGAGAGAGTGAACAAGTAGTGTCCCTCCATGGTGTCTTCCTCCAGGCTACTGTTTGAGTTCCTGCCTCAAGTCCCCTCATTAATGCACTGTGACCCAAAAATATAAACCAAAATAAACCATTTCTCCCCAAGTTTCTTTGGGTTAGAGTGTTTTTTTATATAATATGTTGTATAATTATTTTGTTATTTTTTTAAGAATCTCATACAATATATTTGATCATATTGGCTCACTCCTTTCCATAATTTTTACAAGATTCATCATCATCTTCCTATTCTCCAAAATTTTAATTTGTTTTGTTTGGTGTTTTGGGAGAGGAGTTTAAAGAGAGAGAGAGTTACTCTGTGTAACAGCCCTGGCTGTCCTGGAACTTGCTTTGTAGACCAGGCTGACCTTGAACTCACAGATATCTGCCTCTTGAGTGCTGGAAGTAAAGCCACCATGCCTGGCTCTTCTTTCAAACTTAGTGTACTATTATTTTAAAATAACCCATTGGGTCTAATTTGTGCTACCTATATAGATAGCCCTGCTTGACCAGCGGCTTACTGGAATGAGATCAATCCAACTGGGACTATAGCCTCAAAGAAAACTGACTTTCCCTCCATTGGATGCCACCAACTGTCAACAGCCCATTGGCTAGGGGTGAGAATTCATGAGCTCTATATCCCTCTCTGCTGGATTGTTGACTGGCTCGATCTTGTACGGTTCTTATGTAGGCAACCACAGCTGCTTTGGGTTCATGAGTGTATGTGTCCTGTCATGACCTCAACTTCTGGCACCAGTTTGCAGAGGAAGTCTGGAAGCCCTTCCTTGCCTGGGCTTCATATGAGGAACAGAACGTGGGATTAGTGAGGGGTTGTGGGAAGGGTAGAGTTAGGAAGGAGCCTCTGAAATATCAGTGGTGGAAGAGGACATTATAACTGTCCATGCATCACATAGCCAGAGATATTTGGAACTCTTAGCTCATTAGCTCACTTGTGTCTATAACAATCACTCTTCATTCTCATCACATGCCTCTGGTACAACCTTCTGCCTTGGCACATGAGAGCCTGGTACCAAATGCCCTTTGAACTTTGAGTCAAGATTCTTCACCAATACTAACCAGTGAGCATGTTTTCCCAGACACTCAGCTTTCTCTGTGTGTCTCTGATCACCCTGCCTAACTCAAATGACATGACATTGTCTCCCCCTCTCCTCCTGGTGGCGGCCAGGATTTTTACTTGCTTGTATGTTTCTTTTTATCTTAAACACTAATAGAATTGTAAGTGAACTTCTTTATGAATCTGTTTTTAAATTCTTTGATTCACAAAACTGAGAACTAGAAAGAAAAGAACCCCATTCTCCCCAGGAGCACTATATAATACCCTATATGAGTCCAAAGGATTAGCATAAAACAAGGTAAAGGAACTTCTCAACTCATAAGAAAACCAGAGCTTTAATCTTTAAAGTTGAGGCAATGTTCTGCATTTTATCATATCCCACAAAAATATATACTCATGTCCTCATCCTCAGTACCTGTGATTATAACCCTCATTTCAAATTTATAAAACAATAAAATGATGTATATCATTGTCCTTCAGTTTATAAAGGAATTTTCCTTCAAATAAAAATGTCTAGCCTGTTCCTGCCTCTGCTTCATGAGTGCTAGAACCAGTTTCTTTGTGCTTCTCATGTAGAGTGAAGATTGATAAGTTCTCCAAGAGTTCCCCGGACCATCAGTGCCTGATTAGGACAGCTGAGACATCCAGCCGCATGGACTGAACAACTCCAGGATTTTCTGCCATCTGGTGTGAGACAGCTATTGTTGGACTACCCAGATCTTATCATATAAGTCAACATAATAACCCCCCTTTGATAGATATATTCATTCTGTTGGTGTTGTTCCCCTAGCGCAATGGTTCTCAAACTGGGTTGTGTCCCCTTTGGTGGTCGCATATCGGGTATTTACATTTTGATCCATAACAGCAGCAAAATTACAGTTATGAAGTGGCAACAGAATAATTTTATGGTTGGAGTCACAACAACATAAGGAACTGTATTAAAGAGTCACAGCATTAGAAAGGTTGAGAATCGTTGCTCTAGAAGGCCCTGACTAATATAATACCATACCTGTTTCCGGTGTCCTCATTGGCTTAATAAATGATGGTACCCATTATCATGATCCAGCACTATATATTAGATTCTTATAGCGAAACACCACACTGTTCAGTTTTTCATGTGTTAACCAAAAATTAGACATGTGCATGTATATTGAAAAAACAACTATGGAGCTGTCTGGTCTGGCTTAGTAAATGGAGCTCTCTGGACTGAAGAGCAACTGTGCTCACACAGGGACACCAGCCCCTGCATGCCCTTCATGGAAACACCAAGTAGCACTCATATGCCTGGTGCCTGACCTTGGCGGTGCTCGGGAGAACTGGAGATCAAAGGGAGGAAAGTGCTCTTTTCTGGTACTTCAATCAGGGAGAGAAGCAATTAAAATATGAATTAATCTAAGTGAGATGAAAATGCAGACGCTGAACAAGAGCATCCCTCTCACCTTGAACCTGCGCGGAGTGCAGCACGGCTCCTGTGATTAAAGACATTTTCATGCCATTAAGAGCCTTCTCTTCTAATGTTAAAAAACAAGGTGTCACTCAAACGCTCTGAGCTGCCTCGATGAGGACTTCTCCCTCTCTGCCGATTGAAAGACCTTGATCTTTCCAGTGTTCTGAGGTGGAGGGGGTCATTTTAAGAGGGGAGAGTGTGGGGATGGTAGGAGTGTGGAGTCCCGAGTCAAATGGAAGGGGCAAGTGCCATGTGTCACCTTTCAGATCAAGCTTTTCAGCTTCCTTAATTTCAGTGTGCAGCCAGAATTATGGCTCCCAGGTGGTACTAGGAAGCCAGAGCTGGGACGCCGGACAAGGCGCACACTCTCAGTGTTCCGTCACTCATCTGTTCCAGGTCCTTCTTTGAAAAGAGAGACAATTGGAGTATTTACCTCCATAATTTTGCTTCTGGTTTCCTTTGATCTCCCAGGCATGCTGTTAGCTCTCTGCAAAGAGAGATGAGACAGCATCCTCAGAAGAAGAGAATCAAATGATAGGGTGTTTATAACCCTTCCAGGCATGCTCAAACCTTTGGCTGCATGGATCCCAGGAGAGTTAGAAATTTGGCAAAACATTTATCGATGCCAATGTCATAGATACCAGTGTCATCAACATCAAAAGTTTGGACACCCCTGGGGTGAATGGGAAGAGGGGATAGGAATAGATATGATCAGGATACATTGTTTACTTGTAGTGAGGTAGTCCTTCTGTAGCACTGACCACGCCCATTGGGGGGTGGAGCGATGGGCGGAGAGGACCTGAGGAAGGAGGTCTGAGGGGGCCAGGAAGGCGCTCTCTTTCTGGCGTGACTCGGACAGGAGAGGATCGGGTTGAATTTCCTGGTGTTCATCTGTCTAGGTTGTAAGTTATTTCTCCCTGAATAAACATCTATTCGGCCTATTTGTTTATCCTGACCCTTATTAACCGCAATATCTGGTGTCAGAAGCGGAATTTACCTGGGTTTTGCCCCCAGGCGGCAGAAGCCGCCCCCCTCCCCCACCTTCCCCAACGGGCAGGGTTTAACCAGGTGGACTCACCACAGCTTTGGGACATTTGCCTCTTCCTTACTGCAAAGGAGATCTTTGCCGCTAAAGCAGACCTAAAAAGGCACTTACCGCTTAACATTTTTTGCCCATTTCCGCACGGGACTTTGCATTCGCGCAGAGCCTCTCGGCGGCACCCGCCCGGCGGCACCCGCCCGGCGGCACCCACCCGGCGGCACCCGCCCGGCGGCACCCGCCCGGCTTGCACGCGTTTCGTCTTGTGTTACAAGTAACTCCAAAAGTCCCCTTTTAACAAAATTCTGCTTGCCATAGTTTGTTAAGAACTTTTTACAGGAACCGGGATCAGACGAGCCTGGGCGGCTAGGCGCTATTTGATGACACACCTCCAGGCGTAGCTACCACAAGCAGAGATATACAACTAAAAGCATCAAAGTTCCAGGACAGCAGAATTACACCTAAGGTAATTGTAACATCCTTTGCAATTTAAGCTGATATAAAATCTGAGATAAATTGTTCTATAACTATGGCAGATAATTTTACTATGCAGAACTTTAGGAATTATTTTACTTCATATGTAGAAGGGATTTTAGCAGAAGAAACTTATGACTGGACCAATATATACTTTTATTTTGTAATAGCAATGGGTTTCATCATTAACATGATATTCTTAAAGAAATGGTTTGAGATTACAGCAAACAATAAGGAACTTGTACAAACCATGGGAGACTTAGTAACAAAGATTCGAAACATTGAAAATGATAGAATTCAAAGCATAGAGACAAGGATTCAAAACATTGAAAATGATGAAATTCAAAGCATAGAGACAAAGATTCGAAACATTGAAAATGATAGAATTCAAAACATAGAAAATATAGAAAAAAAGATTCAGAATATTGAAGATGGCGTTGGCGAGCTGAAAGGTATAATTTGTTTAATGTCAAATACTTCAATAACCAGAACAGAAACAATGCAATGCATTAACAAACTAGCAGAAACAGCCCACTCCTGGTCGGAGGAAGCTACTAATAAGTTTAAAAAACTGGAACATCAGATAGAAATGGGTAAAGGTATGGTTTAGATGGGATATAAGTAGATTAGCCTATTTCCTTGAGAATTTGAGTATGAATGAGATAGTATTTTACAGCTTACATTGTTATGTATTCCTATGTGGTAAGCTATGTAAAATTAAGTTTATATTTTGTTATATTGTGTTAAATGTTTCCACTTATAATATTTATGCACATTATTTTTTACCATATTCTATGTATGTATACTTTTCTTGTGTTCAAGACATTTTGTATATTGATACAATTTGGGATATTTATCTTGCTGCCCTTTATAGTTCTACCTCTTGTCTTGACACTTATACTCTACCTCTATTTTAGGGATTTACATGTAGGTATATGTAAATAGTTATATTGTTTAAGTATTTGTTCCTGCTTTACTCAGGAAAGTTTTAATCAGTCTTTTTAGCTAAGTTCCCGAGTATTATAGATTATCTTCACTCACATTTCCTGTACCTATGAGATTAGTCAGATATAGATGCTTAATCTTCAATCCTTCATAGACATGCAGAACATGGCATTTAAATGTTTTAATATTAGTACTCCTTTGACATGAGACACTGTTGCTCCTGACAGCACCGTGCATTTTCCCGAAAAAATTGTTGGACACTGTTGTTGCTCCTGCTGGAGTTCAATCTCGCCTCAGCTAATGGCCTGTTGGGCATAGAATTGCCCCCACCTTGACCACTGATTTGGACATGCAGTCCTATGTGCTTGCAGGAGACAAATATAGAAGACTGCTTGACCTTGCCAAGTCAGGGTAAGACAGCCATTCTATTTCCCTGCTGTTGTTGTGGTCTGTCAAGTTCTCTTGGCCTTAGCCAAATCTGGGTGTACCAACGTCGCTGTGAGACCTAGGGTGACTGTTCAGGTGGCTTGCTGTTTCTGTCCTTGCTGCACCGTTTTGGAAGTTGTCCATCCGCATTTCCTGTCTACTCTAGTATTGTTATTTTCCTTCTCAGGTCTTGATGAGGTTGAAGATTAAACTATCACAACTATTATTCTCTCTTCCTAGTTAGATATATTAGGTACTAGACTTACGTTTTCCAGCTTAGGACAACTCTATTGTAAACTCCATTATGCCCTCACCCTAGGACTAGATATGTAGGTCATTTTGTTCTCGATTTTCCTTTTCTTAGAGCACACTTGTTATTCACTGTTTTGTATATAGTTTTGTATTAAGCCTAAATCTTTTCTTTAGACTAAAAGGGGAATTGTAGTGAGGTAGTCCTTCTGTAGCACTGACCACGCCCATTGGGGGGGTGGAGCGATGGGCGGAGAGGACCTGAGGAAGGAGGTCGGAGGGGGCCAGGAAGGCGCTCTCTTTCTGGCGTGACTCGGACAGGAGAGGATCGGGTTGAATTTCCTGGTGTTCATCTGTCTAGGTTGTAAGTTATTTCTCCCTGAATAAACATCTATTCGGCCTATTTGTTTATCCTGACCCTTATTAACCGCAATATTTACTTATATAAAATTGTTAGAGAATAAATAAAAGAGATTCTTTCTATTTCAAATAAAATAATGTAGACACCTTGTGAAAATTTGACATACCTGACTTGGCTTTTTTTTTTTTTTTTTTTTTTTTTTTTTTTTTTTCTCCCAGTTTGGGCCATCCATTTTTGCCCGAGTTTTGTCAACATCATTTGCTCATCTTAAGTTTTAGAGCTTGGAATTTTATTGGGTTGTTTTTCTGCTTTCAATCTGTTGCTGCAATAATTCTGACCAAAAGCAACTCGGAGACGAAAGGGTTCATTTGGCTTACCCAGTTCATCATAAAGAGAAGCCGGGATGAGGACTCGAGGAACGAACCTGGAGGAGACACCACAGAAGAACAGCTTGTTGGTTTATTTACTAGCTCTGGTATGGCTAGCATTCTGATACAGCCTAGGACAACATGCCTAGGGGATGATGACACCCACAGTGGACTGGGACCTCCTCCATCAATTATCAAACAAGATAACATCCCACAGACATGTCTACATGTCTGATCTAGGCACTACCTTCATTGAGGTTCTCGCCTTTCAGGTGACTCTAGGTTGTGCCAAGTTGACAATAAAATGAAATCAGCACAGTTATTGTTGATGTTTTTAGCTTTTATAGTGCTGACTTTGTGCATGCTCAGCAAGTTTGCTGGACAGTTATGTCAATTGAACACAAGTCAGGGTTGTAGGAGAAGGAAAAAAAATCTTAATATAAAAAAATGCCTTTGCAGAATGGTCCTATAAAGGAGCCTTGGTGCATTTTTGTGCTTGGTGATTCATGTGGGAGGGCCCAGTTCACTGTGGGAGGTGCTATCCCTGGGTTGGTGGTCCTGAGTGCAAACTGCATAAGCCACGGCATTCCTCCATGGCCTTTGTTCTATTCTTGCCTCCAGGTTCCTGCCTTGAGTTCCTCCGATGCCTCCGAAAGTGTGAGTGATATAACCCCTTCTCTCTCCATGTGGCTTTGGTCATGGGGTTTATCATATCAATAGAAATTCTAACTAAGGCAGCAGATATTCTACAATTGAGCCATCTTCCCAGCCTATGGCTTGGAATTTGAGAAAAAACATTTGAAGTCTCTGACTTACCAAACCTAGGACCCTGGGAACCACTGGGCCACCCCAGTCTGGATTTAAGAAAGGTTTTATCTC
Source organism: Phodopus roborovskii (assembly GCF_943737965.1). Taxonomy (NCBI): domain Eukaryota; kingdom Metazoa; phylum Chordata; class Mammalia; order Rodentia; family Cricetidae; genus Phodopus; species Phodopus roborovskii. The sequence goes on along the minus strand of NW_026126598.1, from coordinate 8,434,326 downwards.
TTTTTTCCTACATTTACTCCAGAACTATGAATTTGATTGGCCCCAGTGGGAGATCAGAGCCTATAGTCACAGAGCTATAGGAGTAAATGAGGAGGAGCACTCCCTGAAGGTTAGAGGTCTGCTCTAGGATGGGGTAGTGGTCCTGAGGCTGACCATTAACATGGCTTCTGCTCTGGCTTCAGCATCTCCAGAATTTCCTGTTTAAATCGTGATCACTTGGAGACTTAGGGCACCTGAGATTTCTCAAGTCATGGTCTTTTACTGCGGGGCATCTTAAGAAAGGGCCGGAAGCATAACATTCACACAACCTTACGCTGTAAAAGAACAGCACTCCTGTCTACAAGATATGCCACTTAGGCAGTATAAAGGATTCCAGAATTTGCAAATGTCACCCTAATTTACTACAATATTCTGTCCTAAGGTAGCTGAAGTACAAGGTGCCTGCCTCGTTTTTTCCTGTGTGCCTCCTCTGTCTTCTCAAACTTGGGAAATGTGCCATCATGACAAGGCATTCTGGAGGCTGTGAGGTCACACTGACTGAGCCACTTCCCCCTTGACTGCTGACCCTAACCCACATTTAGAGAAAGCCCGAAGGCTCTCCTTAATTCTCCAGGTTAAAAACCCTAAAGTCTTGAAGTCCTCTGAACAACCCAGCCTACTTCCTGTCTCCCTCTGCACACTCACCCTACTATGGGGTGCTTGATCTTGATTGACAACTTTATTGGATTAAAAGACACCTAGGAGATTTGTCTGTGAGGAACCTTTCAGGTGTTTTAGACCATGGTGGCTGTGAACTAATGAAACCTTATTCCACCAGTGGATTAAAAAAATGTAAATATGGAAATGATAAAGCAGCTCAAATCATATTACTTTATTTCATGCTTAACACCCTGTTTTTCAAATGTTGGATTATTTTCCCTCCACACACTCTCATGTTTATGTGACTCTCAGATGACAAGCTTCATGGAACTAATTCTTCAAGATTTATCTTCAATTTTAATTGTGTGCATGTATATCTGTGTGTCTCTGTGTGTGTAAATACGGTTGTTCACAGAGGCCAGAAGAAGGCATCAGACCTGGATCTGGAGTTAAAGGTAGATATGGGTCTTGGGAATAGAACTCATGTCCTCTGCAGGACCAGCACATATTCTCATGTGCTGAACAATCTTTTTAGGCCCAGAACTTCTTTTTCTTAAAATTTCCAACAATGTCTAGGTTGAGTCTCATTGGAACAGTGTAGAAATCATACTTACCATAGAACCAATCATTAGTAGAAAGTGGAAACTGTGCTGATTGGGCCAGCATGGACTCATGGTCATCCCTGAGGGCAGAGGGACTAGCCTCAAGTCTCCAACCTCAGTGTCACAGAAACATGATACTGCCAAGTACTAAAAACATTGTCTAGTGGTTCATTTTCAAAGGCACCTTGAGTCCACTTGAGTTGAAGCTACAAATTAGCAGAAAACACTAGATCTCTGCTGATGCCCTCTAGTATAGCTATTCTCCTACTACACAGACCCAAACTCTGCCAGACTGTAACCCCTCACTAGGAGTTTAAAATAGAAAATTACTTACAGCTAAGCTTGTCAACAAGGTCATGGATATGATAAGCTATAGAATAAACAAAATATACAATGAAGAGAATAACTCACACCCTGTTTTGTGGGGAAAAAGCTAAACATAAGTGACAGAGGGTAAGATAAGACATGGGTGATATCTTATCACATGATCTTGATTACTAAAATAAAAGGAGGAGGGCTTGTAAAATCTTCTCTGCACTCAAATCAGTGTGCTGTCACTCTAGGCTGGGACCTCAACTTTGCAACACCCTGCATCGATGCCACTTCTCTAAGTCTCTGGGAGCTCTTATTGTGAAACGAGGTGCTCTTATTATGAAGTGAAGAGCACTTTCTCACATAGGGGAAATCAAAACAGGAAATAATCTGGGCAAAAATATTATTCCATCCAAAATGTCATTGTCCCCCTTACCCATGGTTTTACTTGCTGCATTTGCAGTTCTAGTGGTCCACCATGCTCTAAAGGTATTAAATAGAAAATTCCTGAAGTAAACAAGTCACACATTTTAAAGGATCCAGTGCTTCCTGCATTTCAGGCAAAGAGTCCATACACCAGCCCCCTTCAGTTTGTCATGATTTCTCCCTTTCTATATCTCCCTCCCAGATGGTGGAACTACACAAAGTGAGTCTTGTTTAGATGACACTAGAAGGGTCTAGTGATGTCTTTCCATGCCCTTTCCTATGACTACTGTGTTCTTCCTCTAGTCAACCATGCCATGAGCTACTCTGGTCCAATGTGCTGTTTTCCACCATGATGGACTGAAATCCCTGAAACCATGATCTAAATAAGTCTTCCTAGAAGTGGAATACAGGTGCTCATGAAGCCAGTGAATAATCAGGAAAAGGACCTGAATCTTTAAAAGATGCTTTAATTAGAGAGCTGGCAGTCTGAGAAGACAGCAGATGAATGTGACAGATTTGTTTGTCATCTCATTTCCAGCCAGTGCATTTTATTGAGAGAGGGAACAAAGAAAGTCCATTATTCTAAAGCTACATCTTTGCCATGCTACCAGGTGGTCAGATCTGTCTCTGAGATTCTTCGTATTGATGTTTTTTTTATCATCTCTGCACCCTTGTTATTTTATTTTGGTTTGCAGTTCAAGGGTATGGTTCATTGTGGTGGGAAAAGCAGGAGTGTGAGATGGCCATTCACATGTCACCCTCAACCAGGAAGAACAGAGAAATGAATATTGGTGCTCACCTCACTGTCTCTTTTTTTATTTGGGATAGCCTCCCTGAGCATGGGATACTGCTGTCCATTCAGGATAAATCTTCCTTCCTTAGTCAAACATCTTGAGAAAAAACTGAATAGACACACCTGGGATGTGCTTTCATGATGATTCTAAGTCCTGTCAAGATGACAATGAGTATATAACCATCATAGTTCCCAAGGAGAACATCCCTGATTATTGGCCCCTGGACAGGTCCCCATGAGCAGGACACAACCCCAACAACTGTGCACAGAGGTCTATTACTTCATACATATATATTGTTTTCTTTAAAGCTCACACACTGGTGTGTTCTAGGAGAACTGCCTTTGTGGGGTCTACAACTCACTCTTTGTGAGCCTGAGCAACAGGTCAAACAGTTCATAATTAATATATGCCTCTGTGTGTTTAATTTGGACTAAATAGCTGTGGGATCAGGCAGTACAGAAACTTCCATCAACACTTGAAAAATATTTCTCATTGGTTTGTTTCATGGTTAGGTTTCTTTCAATCACATATTGCCTCTGCTTTCCAAAATCATTGCCTGAAAACAGGTGCTTCTTGCTTTAGTGTCTCAAGCTCTTGTAGAGTTTATTTTCTTTGATACTGAAAACTGAGGTATTTTTCCAGCCAATTTTGTGGCTTCTTCCATGACCCTGGGTGGTACAGAATCTGAGTCATTAAGGGTAGAAAGCACCTTTTTTCATTTTACTAATTCTGCAAGTAGCTTGCAAATGTTATGGGTCAAGTGACCACAAGGACCTATTGAGTAAAATATGAGGAAATTCTTGTTGTCAGGGAGTGAAGATTTCATTGTTCCTCACAGTTTTGGGGAACACAATCCATTAGTGTTGGGAAGGCATGGCAGCAGGAGTGTGAGACAACTGGTCACATCACTTCCACAATCAAGAAGCAAAGAATGCACCTTCTCCTTTTTGTCCAGGTGGAGGCTCCAGACCATGACATAGAACTGTCCACATTCAGGATGGGTATCTCCTCCTTAGTCAAACCTTTTCCATCATTAGACAACATGCCACACTTAACATTCATCTAATTCTTACAATGTGATACTACAGCCACTGCACCTCTCAATGGCATATGTGTACATATGCACACATACAGTTTGAAAATGAGAACCCTTCAGTCCTTTGTGAGATGGGTTGGTTCATAATTGATTTTCCGTAGACAAATGTTTTACATTTTAGTATACTCTTCGTGACATCTTAGTCAAATTTACACTGAGCCCTTCTGAGTCAGATTTATAGTCCATAGGATTCCATTTAATGGAGACAAGCAATGCAATTTCAGGGCAATTTAAATGGTATTCCATTTAGATACAGAACCAATGCTTGTTAAGGCCCCCAGAGGTAACAAGAAATCTTCCTCTTCTCATTTGCTTAGAAGCAGCTGTAGCTCATTCCAGTAGGGCTAAACAGCCCAGTGCAGCAATACAAGTGGCTCAGCATGGTAGATTTTATGACCCATGTTCACTGAAAGAACAGGGACCAAAAAGAAGGGGGAGAAAAGAAAGCAGGTATCTCTATATAGTATACCCATGGTCTTTGCAGAATGAAGGTGACTGCTCTGGGTGAATAAATTACTACACTATATTTCATGGTCTGGGTTGCAGCTCCTTGGGTAGCACAGCCTTGTAACTTCATCACTGGCTGATGGCCTTTGAGCAGCATACAACTTGAAAAGTTATGAAGTGCAGCCTTGAGATAACACACACACACACACACACACACACACACACACACACACACGCACATCCTCTTTGTGTGTGTGTGTGTTAGAGGGAATGATGTATGTACGTGTGTATATGTGTGTGTGCATGTTCATATGTGTGAATTATGAATTTGTGCAGAGGTCAGAGGACAACACTGGTGTAGGTATAGGTCTTGCCTTCTACTTTCTTGGACAGAGAGTGTCTCCTGTCATTCACCATTGCATGCATTAGGCTACTGGACCCCAGTGCTCCTGGAGATTCTTCTGTCTCTGTCTCCCCTATCCATGAAGAAGAGTTAGACCTCCACAACCAATGTGTGAATAAAAAATTGTAACAGGGCACACCTCCAAACTCAGTACTGGGGAGGCCCATGCAAGATGCACCATTCTGTGCCCTCAGCAGTCCTACATCCTCTGCTCATCCTGTACCGTCTGTCCTACTACATAACTAATAACTGTATTGTTTTTGTTGTCTTGGGACAGAGTCCCACTATGTAGTACAGTCTCAAACTTGAAATCCTCCTACATCATCTTCCAAAAGACTGGGATGGCAGGTATATGTCACCATTCCCAGTTCAACTCTTGCAACTTCTAAACCATATGCTATGGTTTTAACATGTATACCAATGGAGGCTTGCCCATGTAGACAATTGATTTGCATTTATCCATCATTATTTGTTGTTTAAAGAGCAACAGTTCTGTGGGCAGTACAACCCATTACAATAATGCAACATATATGCATATATATGTGACTGGATTTGTTTGCATACTCCTATAATTCTAGAACTTGGCATGCCAAGGCAGGAGAACAAAAAATCCTAGATCATCTTCAGTGACAGTGACACAGGAAGCCCTCAACTCAAAAATATTATGTGTATGTACAGGAAGGAAGGAAGGACTTCCAGCAGAATATCCCCAAGATCAGCAGTTCTCAACCTGTGGGGTGTGACCCCTTTGACAAATGTGTATGTCCAATAATATTTGTATTGTGGTCATAACAATAGCAAAATTACAGTTCTCATTTCTACTAGCAATGAGAACAATTTTATGGTTGTGGGTCATGGCCATAACCGTTAAAGAATACAGTTCTGTATTTAAAGGTCACAGCATTAGGAAGGTTGAGAACCACTGCCCTAGACAGAGATTATCTTCTTATCTTGGAAGCACCAGTTCCCTGGGAGCCATGAAATTGATCTATATTCCCCCAAAAGGATTGGACCCTTTTGTATTTGTTTCACTAGGGTAGCCGTGGCTTTTCCTTGTAGCAGAGCTTGGTAAATGAGAGGCCACCTGAGAAGCAATTAAACTAAACCAGGAAATCTTTCCTGTTCATTTCATCTTGTCTTAAATAGTTTACACATCCATTGAACTGGGGAGAGCTCACGGTGGTTTATGGTGATTGCTCTGGTAAGGGGTCAGTGCCTAATGAGCTGAGTACTTATCTGTGACCCTGATGAGATGACTGCGAATGAACAGAAGAAGACCTGTGGGAATACTTCACAAAGCTGCTCACAGAGTGGAGCTAACAGGAGTGAGGTGGTAAGAGAGCCAGGGAAAGCAGAGCCTAGTGGATTAGATAGACTGTAATTCCCAGGGTACTAGAGGCTAAAAGACAGCCAGCCTGTCTCACTAAACACCACTACACACAGAAAACCAATACACACAGTGATCTCTAGCTCCTCCAATTCCTGGAGAGGTCATTTCATTCTTCTTTGTGATGGAATAAAATGCCATCATGGCTACCCACCTTTTGAAATGGAGTCACCTGTTGATGAATGTTTAAGCCACTTCCATTTCCTGGCTGTTGTGAATGTTGCAGTGATGAACATGGATGTGCAAATACCTGTGTGGTATGCTGACTTCAAATCCTTTGGCCATATGCCCAAGAGTGGAGCCGCTAAAGCATGTAGTAGCTTCTTGAGGAACTTCCATGCTGATTTCTGAAATAGAAAAGGGGCAATTCGGGAATAGAAAAAGCTCTTTGGGAAGGTAGGGAAAATGATTTGGTGGGGGATAGAAAGGTCGGAGTAGGAGAGGGATGTAGGGTAAGGTGGCAAATGAAGATTAAGTGTGTCCTAGCTTCATTTCTGTTACTATGGTTACATTGCATCTACAGCCAGGAAGAGAGAGAGAGAGATGGTTGTTAATACTTGACTGATTCATCCATTTTTTAAATTCATCCCTGTGACCCCAGACCATTGGCTATTGCCACCCACATTCAGAATGTATCTTCTTACCACAGTTAATCTCATCCCAGTTAAATGTCCTCACAGACATGCTCAGAGATGTGCCTCCTAGATGATTCCAAATCTAGTTATGTTTACAGTGAGGCTCAACCATCACAATGGTTGCTGGTGGAAACTGAACTCCACCTCAGGGGAATGGAGAGAGAAGGGAGGGAGGAAGGGAGGAAAGAATGAAGGAAGACCCTAAATTGCTTTCACAGCTACTCTATAACTGAGCCAAATCAAAACCATCCCAAGCCAAAGACCTCTCAAATGGGCCATCAGTGACCCTACTGTAGAGATGACACCTTTTCCCTCCTGGAAGATGGAAACAGCAGATTGCTAAGTAGAGCAGAGAATCAGCAGCCTCCATCTTCTGGAACCAGGTCATCATACCCTGTCATTTTCCAGGTAGTGATGTGAGTTCCATGAAGAGAAAACCCATATGCTATTATAAATATACAAGTCTGTGAATGTGTTCTTAAAACAAACCATCCATGACTGAATTCTTACTCATTCCTCCAAATTACCCATGCTATTACACCCAAGAGTGTGCATCACAGAATTTAATATTGATATTTAATTTAAGACATGTTAGCTCAATTAGGAGAATAAGTACATGTTTTATGGAATGTCCACTGTGGTTTTGCACTGTAAGCTGCTGGCTACATTGGCTGTAGAAACCCATGTAGATCCACAATGGGATGCAGTTGAGTGGAAGATGCACTTACCCTTTCCTTCTCTTCTTTATCCCTCTCCTTGTCACAGCATCCTTCTCTTTCTTCATTTATTCCCATTCTCTTCCTCTTCTTCTCTTTCTTCTTCTCTTCTTTTCCCCTTTCTTTCTCTTTTTCTTCTACTTCATCCCTCCTTTTTATTTTTCTGAAATTGGGTCTATCTCTACAGCCCAGGCTGGTGTCAAACTGACTAATGTAGTAGAGGATGACTTAGAATTCCAGCACTTCTTATCTCGGCTTTCTTATGACAGGGATTATAGAGCTGAACAGCCATAGCTAGCTTTGAGGTATGCTTCCTCTAAGAACAGGAAGGCACCGTGCAGACAGCAGGCCTATCTCCTCTCTTTCTCATTCTTCAGTTATATATGGTTAACAATAGCAATTTAATCTCCAAATTACCCTTTTTACAGAGAAAAATGGAATTTCTTCTATTTGCAAAAAGGGACCATGATTATATATTTAAATTTTTTTGTTTCAATGTCTAGTCCTCTTAAATGTTGAATTTTAAAAATAACATTGTCTTGCCTTGGTTTCATCATATAGACTTGGAAATAATAATTTTCTTGCTACAGAAAACTGATATGGTAATAATAGATAACAGATATTCAGAACTTAAAGTCTGGTACTTAATACTTACTGGAAATGTATAAATGATGGATGGATGAATGAATGGATGGACGAATGGATGGATGGACAGATGGACAGACAGACAGATAGATTGTAGATAGGCAGATGAATACAGTAAAGAGGGGGTTGGATTAGAGATAGAGGGATGGATAATGAACAGACACAAATACATGAGCAAATGAATGGGATGGTAAATAATGGAATGATAAATTAGACAGAAAGACATTACATGAAAATCATAGATAAGTGAGTGAATGGGTGATAGATTAGATAGATGATGACTGATAGATTGATACATGGATTTGCATTTGTGCTTTTTCAGTATTTGGTAGAAGTGTTGAGTAATAGGTAGAAGTAATACATAGTTACTGAAATGATTTCTCCATGGTCAAAATGAAATTTTTGCATAAATAGAAATGCCTTATAGTTAGAGACTTAATCCTTCAGTGCAGGCCTTCTTGGAGTTGGGAGAATAAATTATTTGTTTTAAAAGGAAACAAATTAAACCTCTTTCCTGTGCAGGCTTCACAGCTTCAAGCTCCAGGGTCCAGATGCTATTTCTATTAGAATTTCCTGCTCTGTCTAATGTGTGATGGAAGATAAAGTCAGGATAGATTTCTTAAACAGAAATATTTTAAAGGTAGGACAGTTGATTAAAAAATGTTCCATCCGCTAAGATCATTTATTTTTCTTCCAGAGAACATACATTTTGTTCACAGAACCCATGTCAGGGGGATTTTAAAGTGTCTGTAACTCCAGGGAATTTATCATTCTAGCCTCTGTAGACACTCACACAAATCCATGCACATGCATGCATATTTACACACACACACACACACACACACACACACACACACACACACAGATCTTTAAGAAAAATATTTGCAAAATTTGAATAGATTATTACCAGGGAATGGAACTCAGAAAGATGGGGCTTTAACTGTGGTACATAGAATCATGGGGTTATGGCCTTGAGAGATACCCTCTACCTGCCACTCTTTATGCTACCTGGGAACGATGAGATGAATACTCTGCTCCCAGATGCTCCACTTTGCCACAGGCCAACAAACAATAGAGCCAGATGACTGTGGACTGAAACATCTGAATGGGAGAACCACAATAAGCCTTTCCTGCTTAACATGGATTCTCCCAGGTCTGGTCTGTGACTACTGTCTGGTCACAGTGACAAAAGTCTAAAGAACACACAAGCCAAATGTTTACACAAGGAGAACACTGAAGTTGAGTTGGAGCAGAAATGTGAGGCAAAAGTGAAACCATCTGTTCAAATGTCCCCTTTATGTTGGTTTTTACTCTTTCCCTTCTATTTTTTCTTGCAATTTGGTCAGATTCTTATTTATTTGTTTGTTTATAATATGTGTGTATGTAGAAGTATGTGTATGTTCATATCTGTGTGTACAGAAGCATGTGCATATGAGGACACACATGTGGAAGTCAGAGATTAACCTCAGGTGTCATTCCTTAGATGCCATGCATCTTGTTTCTTTATTTGTCTTCATGTGTATATGTGTTTTATCTGCTTGTAAGTTTGTGCATCATGTGCATATCTATAGAGGCCAGAAGATAATGTTAGATCTCCTGGAACTTGAGTGATTGATAGTTGAGAACCACCATGTGGGTGCTAGGAATAAAATCCAGATCCTCTGCAAGAGCCCTTAACAGATGAACTTTCTTTCCAGTCCTTGTATTCTGAGACAGGGTCTCTCACAGAGACCTAGGGCTTGCTGATTAAACTAGGCTGGTGGGACAATGAGTCTTAGGGATCTACCAGTTTCCACCTCTCCACTGCTGAGACTGCAAGCACATGTTGTTATGCAAGGTCTTTTACATGGGTTTTGTGGATCAAATTTAGATCCTTATGCAAGACCAGATCAGATCAGGGCAAGAACTTCAGTGACTGAGTCATGTCCCTAGCCTCTTGTTTATTTTTAACTTTTTATATTTCCAAACTGTTCCAAGGAAAATGAGGAAGCTGATATTCATACAAACACACACATGTGGATGAAAGTACTCACAGCTGCCCAATATGGAACTGTGGCCACACCAGGAATAATCCAAAAGGTCCTCTCAACCCAGACAGTAGACACACCTCATGGTGGACAGTTCTATCTCAGGAACTGGTAGTCACTTCCTCAAAATTCTCTTGCAGTGCTAAAATCTTGAAAATTGTGACTCTCCTTAGATTAAGAATGCAGCACTCATTAAAAAGGGTAGGGAAAGAGAGGTTGCTCTCATGGAGCTGAAAAAAAGAACATACAAATATAACTGCTAGGTGTTGTGTCTATTGTCAGCTTGGTGTGACATGTCTGCATGGACACTACCTTTCCTAAAATTCAATGGTGGCTGAAGATGTAGCTGAGAGGGTAAAGTGTTTGAGTAGCACACTTGAAGCTCTGAGTTCCATCCCCAGAACCATAGAAACTGCCTAATAGCTTGCTTTTATAATCTCAGCTATTGGTGCGGATCAGTAGGTTAGCATCATTCCCAGCTACACAGTGAATAGGAGGCCAGTGTGAGCTACATGAGATCCTGTCTCAAAAATACAAAGAAATATAGAATCAATCCCAGGGCTGGGAAGATGACTCAGTTAATAAAGTACTTGCTGTACTAGCTTGAAGACTTGAGTTTGCTCCGCATAAGCTATGCAGAAGTAGGGTGTGACAGTATGTACTTGTAATCCTAATGCTTGGGAGTCAGAGGCAGGATTCTGAGACCTACGAGTCAGCCAGTCTACCTCTGAATTGGGAAGCCCCAAGTTGTGTGAGAGATCAAGTCTCAAAATGGAGAGCAACTGAAGAAGATTCTAGATAGAAACATCTTGCTTCAATATTCAGGTAAGAGTGAGTACATGGGTAAGTGCACATGCGCATTGAACCCCAAAGTCTACTTGACTTCCACACTATCCTACTGGCAGTGATTGGGAAGACAGTTAAGTCAGAAGACAGCTCCAACCAATAGCAACAAAGCAGAGATGATCATGACTATGTGGATCCTTCTGCAAATCCAATTAGTACAGAAATATTTTCCAGATTTCAAGAAGCCAAGTCTCTGCCAGCATTTTCTTGGACCCCAAGGAGCACTTGTTTCCACAGCAACCACAAATTGAGCAGAAATCTGCCTTCAAGTTAACTATCCCAGGAATGTATTTAGTCTGGGCTATCAATTACCAATGGGTTCAAAGAGAACTGACTGTGAATCACAGGATTTATGGTTTAGGGAGCCTGTAAAAATTAGTTCTGTGGTTAGAAGTAGCTGTCAGCACCATTTTTGTCCTGGTGACACCTGACCAAGTCACTGCCAGTTCCTGTGATGATGATGATGATAATGATGACAACAGCAACGCCATTGATGATGATGGTGATGATGATGGTGATGGTGATGATGATGGTGATGGTGATGATGATGATCATAGCAATGAATAATGATGGTGAGTAAAACTGATGATGATTGATGGCCATGATAATGACAAAGATGATGATGATAGTAATGATACTGATGATTATTGTGACGACAATGATGATGGTCGGGACAATAACAAAGTAACAATAATGATGATGATGATGGTGAGGCCAACAACATCAATGATGATGATGGAAGTAATGACAGTAATGATTACAACAATAATGATGATGAATGACAGCAACAACAATAATAAAGATGATGAGGATGGTGATTATGAAGACACCAATGATACTGATAATGATGCTGGTGGTGATGATGAAAAATACAATGACAATATTGATGACTGACAGGAATGATGTTGGTAAAGATGGTGACAGTGGTGATGGTGATGACAGGGACAACACAATCATATTGGAGTGATGATGACAGTGATGCTGATGAAAATTGCAATGGTTCTGCCAGTAGCAATGACTTTACTGGCAGTTGTTATGATGACAATTATTGTGGCAATAATATGAGAAACAATAGTGATGACAACAGCAATGTCTGTCTTAAACATTGATGACAGTGATGGTGGTGGCAATAATGGTGACAAGAGCAGCAGTCATGACAGAAATGACTCCAACTGTGAAAGTGCCTCACATGAGTTTTCAATTTGTTTCATCAAATTCCAAGGACACGGTGGATGCTATTCTTAGCCTATTTTATTAATGAGAAATTAGTAGCTCTGAAAGGTTAAATAGCCCACACAGAGGCATACAGCCATCAAGGGGAACCTGATACCCACCTCTGTGTATCACTGAAGTTATTTCTTTCTAGATTAGCCTAAGCTAAAACAAAATCAGACTGAAGCACACAGCTTGACTATATTGTCTGTGCCTAAAATATTAACATCTAAAATATGGATAATAGTAGCAACTCCTGCAAGAGTTTAGTGTGTGTGTGTGTGTGTGTGTGTGTGTGTGTGTGTGTAAGAGAGAGAGAGAGAGAGAGAGAGAGAGAGAGAGAGAGAGAGAGAGAGAATGTGGAGGCCAGAGGTCAATGTTCAGTGTTGCTCTCTACCTTCTTTTTTAGGCAGGGTCTCTCACTGAACCTGGAGCTCACTGATTCAGCTAAGCTGGCTGGCCAAGAGCTGCAGGTGCCTGTCTTGGATATGCCCCCAGCACTGGGGCTACAGATGCCAGCTTTTGTGCCCAGCTTTCATATGGGTGCTGAAGATCCGAACTCAGGCCCTCATGCTCATGGAGTGAGTGTTTTGCAGAGGGCACAACTCCTCAGTCTCCAGGGTCACTTTTTATTCTCCTGGGGACCAGAGAAATCAGAAATGTCTTGATTCAAGCTTAGACACAAGCTATATTAAAGGTCAGAAACAGCAAAGCTCAACCTATTTTGATTGTGTTGATCTCATCAACTGGAAATATCAAGACAGGAAGGGCAGCCTTCCACGGACACCTGGCAGTGAAAAAGACAGAGTCAGGGAGTGGCGTGGCAAGACTGAACCCTTGGTACTGATCACAAACAGAAAGAGAAGCTTGCTGCTATCTTTCTTCCCTGCAAATTCTTCACCCATGGGGCTGGAGAGCTGCTCAGTGTGGAGAGTATTTGCTGCTCTTGCAGAGGAATGGAGTTTGGTTCTCAGCACCCACACCAGCTGGCTCACAACCACTTATAACTCCAGCTCCAGAGCATCTGCCTTTTGGGACCTGCACCCACTCACACATATCTGTGCCCCATCCCCAACACACACATATACACAAAATCAAAAATACAATCAATCTTAAAAAAAAATAGAACTTTTCCATTTGCTTTCAAAGCCAGCAGTTTCTTCTCTCTCTCTCTCCCTCCCTCCCTCCCTCCCTCCCTCCCTCCCTCCCTCCTTCCCACCCCCTCTGTGTATGTATATGGAGGGGGGTTGTTTGGGTGGGTGTGGATGGATGTGGGTGTGTTTGTATGGTTATATGCATATGAGTGCAGGTAGTCAAAAAGACCAGAAGACAGTAGCAGAAGTCCTGAGCTGCCCACTGGAGACCAGGAGTCAGATCCCCTGGAAGTGGGGTTACCTGCAATGTGCTACCCTGACCTTGGTGCCAACACTCTTCGCCACTGAGCCAAACTTGTAACTCCACAGTAGGCTTTCTTCACCTCCCCCCACTTTGTCTCTAGATTTCTATTAACACTGACCCTCCCTTACTTGAATGATATGTTCCAAGGATTCTGAAACCATAGAAAGCATGGGGCCCTCTATACACTCCCCCCCCCTACATACTTACACCTATAATGAAGCTTTGTTAATAAGCTAGGTACAGTACACTGGGTGTGGTGGTGCATAGCATCACAGGTAGGTGGAGGCAGGAAGACCAGGGATCCAAGGTCCTCCTCCCATATATAGCAAGTTTGAGGCTAGCCTAAGCTGTGTGATACCTTGTCTCAAGACACAAAAAGAAGTGACGTATTGACAACAATAACTAGTGACTGACTAGAATAATTACAACACTTAAAATAAACTTACATTTATGGATTTTTCCTTTTAATATTTTTGTAGGTTTCATGGATAACAAAACCCACAGGAAAACCTAAAGATTTAGTAACTCTAGTGTCACCTTGTTTAGTTTTGAAATTGGACTGCAGACATACAGAATTACCTTAATCAAGGTTCTGGTCCTGATGTCCTCATCTTTGCTCCCAAGAGCTGTTGTGTTTCTATGATTTTTCTTTGTTCATTTTTCTACAGTTTATTTCATAACAAAGAAATAAGAAGCCATAGACTCACTCTCAAACCAAATCTCTGTCATAGTAGCTTAACCACCTATTCTGTCTTTCAAAACATTTCCAAGAACTTATGCTTTCTACTTTTCTTAGTGTACCCAGGTCTGGCTATGAAGAGCTATGGTCTTACTATGGACAAATGAGACAGGTGGATCATTAGAGTTTCAGGAATTCAAGGCCAGCCTAGGCAAGATAGCATGAACCTGTTTCAAAAACTGCTTTCAAAAATCTGAACCTATTTGCCCATACCTGTGATCCCAGCACTTGGAAGGTGATTGCAGGTGGCTCAAAAGGAGTTCAAGTCCATCCTGGGCTACATGGTAGGTTTGAGGCAAGGCTGGGTAATATGAAATTATTTCAAATGTTTACAAAGGTTCCAAGACACAAACTAAGCAGCTGGGGAGCTGGCTCACTCAGCAGAGTTCTTGCTGTGCAAGCATGTGGACTTGAGTTAGATCCCTAAAACCTATGTGGAAAAGCGAGGTGCAGTAGTATGCAATTCTAATCCCAGCACTGCTGAGGTGAGGTATAGATGGGAAACCCTGGGCTTCCCGGTCACTCAGCCTAGCCTAATTAGTGAAGATAGACCAGTAAGAAATCTTGTTTTGTTTTTGTTTTTGTTTTTTCTTTGATAAAAAAAAAAAACAAAACAAAACTGTGGCCTGGAAAAATGGCTCAGCAACTAAAACCCAGTACATTCTTGCAGAAGACCCAAGTTCAGCTCCCAGCACCCACATTGGGAAGCTCACAACTACCTATAACTCCAGCTCCAGGAAATCTGATGTCTTCTTCTGGCTGTCCTCCTTGGGTGGCTGCACACACACACACACACACACACACACACACACACACACACACACACACACACTAAAAGATTGACATCTATGGGATGACACTTGTTTTAGTCAAGGCAAAGGAAGTTAGGAGAGGAACTCAAACAGGAGGAAGCAGCTAATACAGAGGCCATGGAGGGGTGCTCTTAATGGTTTATTCCTCATGGATTACTCGGTCTGATTTCTTATCAAACCTAGGACCACTAGCCTAGAGATGGCACCACCCACAGTGGGCTGGGCTCTTCACCATCAATTACTAATTAAGAAAATGCTTTGTAGGGTTGTTTGTTTACAGTTCTATCTTTCTCAGTTGAGGCTCTCTCCTCTCAGATGACTATAGCTTGTGTCAAGTTGACATAAAACTGGCTAGCACACCATGCAAGGTTGGCTGTCTTCTGTATTCTACATGAATGTATACAGATGTGCACAATACATACTTGCACATATGAATATACACAGAGGGCAATCTACTATAAAAGTAAGACTGTTACTTGTAATGCATAACCCCCATACCCATTGAATCAACATAAGCTGATATCCTATTCTACAATACTTATAGTTAAATATTTTGTACTGCTTTAAGTTACAGCATATGGCAAGTTTCACATACTCTGTTTCTGAACTTGTCATTATGTATTAAACACTTTGCTTAAATATTTCACTTGACATGGTGCCTTTAGCTTTTACTTTTGACATTGAACATCATAAACCAACTTTGTGGCTTATAATCAGAGGTGATTCAGAAATTGACTCATTGTTAGACATTTAAGCCATGTGTGGTTTAAGGAATGGTAGAGGGGCATATGAAAATGACAGTACCAAACAGTATATACACATGTTATTTCATAATTTAGATGAGTGTTGTTTCATGTTTTAGATGAGTTTTTTTTTTTAGCTTTTTTCTTGTACTTTTGTACTTGTATTATTTAGTGTGTATGTGTGCTCACACAGTCCTTATGACAATATGTTTGGAGGTCAGAGGACAACTTGCAGAAGCTAGTTCTCTCCTTCATGTGGGTCCCGGGAATCAAATTCAGGTCATTAGGTTTCATGGCAACATGACTTTACTTGCTGAGCCAGCCCACTGTGGCCCCTTAGATGGGTTTTCTATGCAGAGTTATAATTCTTAGAGATTGAATGAATGGATGGTTTTGTGGTGCTTGTTACCATTTTAATCAATTTATTTATTTTGTGTGTGTGCATGTATGAACTTTTATTCAGGGGTAGCCCTTAGCCATACACATCAAGCTTGTAGAGCTCATAGGACAACTTGAAGGACTTGCTTCTCTCCTTCCACTGTATAGGTCCTGAGGATGAAAGATAATCAGGCTTGGTGGGAACTACCTTTACTCAAGCAATCATCTCACAGACCCTAATTAACATTTAAAATTTCACAACATAGTGTCAAATTGTTTCTGGGTGATATTCTTCCTGGGATGGCCAATTTTAACAAGTACCTGGTCCTTGTCCTATACTTTTCTAATAATAACAATTAAGGGAATATGCCCATAGGCATATGGTGTTAGATAACATAATATATACTTCTTTTTAAAGTTTCTCCCCTGGATCTAGTTCCCAAAATCTGAGCTCACCCATACTGTACACAGACATGGGCCTAGCTCTGGTTTAGGTGGGTTCTTTAACAGTATCAATGGAATGTCCATGAGAAAGTCCCTCATAATTTTGGTAGAGCTCAGGAAGGCAAGGATGGGGATAACCAGCCCAGGGTTTACTTTTCCCAGAATACCTAGAGGATGACCAGTACTTGGGAGTCTAGTCTTGACAGTACATATCTGAAATACCAGCACTTAAGAGTGTGAGGTAGGAAGATCAAAGGGGCCAGACTGCACTACATAGCAAGACCAGAGAAAGGCATGGGTAGAGGAAAGAGGGTGGAGGAGAAATGATGAAGAGGGTCTTCATACTAAGCCAGTGCTTCTCACTGGGGGATTCTCACTTGGGGATACCAAGCCAAGCTCCTGGCCCCTCACTGGGAGATTCTAGGCAGGTGATCTATCGCTGAGTGACACCCCAGCCCCTCACTGGAGGACTATAGGTAAGCATTCTGTTAATGAACTACATCCCTAGGCCCCCTTTTACATTTCATTTTGTGACAGGATCTCAATAAGTTGCCTAGACCAACTTTAATTTGCCATCCTCCTGCCTCAGCTTCCCTAGTAGCTGTTAGTGACTGGGCTTACAAACTTGGACCACCAGGATAGGCAAGAACAGAATGCTCGAACGAAACTAAAGTCTGAATTGAATGTCTCAAAGCGACATCAACTCATCATCTGAAATCACCTCTAGTCAACCAGGAGTTGACTCAGTTAAACCACAAACATCCAAGCTGCTTCCTCAGGGCTCTCTATCTCATTATCTTCTACAAACACCAGGCGAAATCTCTTCATTTCTTTGGGATAGTCATCCAGCAAATGCTTTAATTACAAGTTGAAAAGGATAAAATAAAATCATCTGGCAGAATGGTTTTAATTAGAATTTAGTGAGTCAGGCAAGCAAATAATGCATCTAAGAATAAAGGTTATATTCACATATTTGTCTCCGTTGAGCATCTCTGATTTACATGAACAGCTGACTCAGATTTCTCAAGCTAAACAAAGCCCTTCACCACGATGATGATAATCATGTAGCCTGATCTAAAAACTGTAAAGGTTAGGTTCTTTTGTTCCCCCAATTGATGGTTAAACATTCTGGCAAGTAACCAACTCTGGATTTAGTACAGAGCCATGAAATAACTAATATAATTAAGATTAATAATAAATTTCAGTTGTCTTCTTTGTTGTTTTTATTTATCTGTGTGCATCACCGTGTATGTGCATGAGAGTGCATTTCTCATGAAGCTGGAGATACAGATGATCATGAGTGGTCTAACATGGGAGCTGAGACCTGACTGGAATCCTCTACTGAGTCATCCCTCTAGCCACATCATTTTTTAAAAGCGTGTGTGTGCGTGTGTGTGTGTGTGTGTGTGTGTGTGTGTGTGTGTGTGTAAGTTCATATGTATATGTGTACATGGGTGTATGGAGGCCAGAGATAAACCTTGGTAGTCATTCCTCAGGTACCATCCATCTCATTTTTTCAGACAAGGTTTCTCGCTGTTCTGGAGCTCACCAAGTAGGTTAGAATGACTGGTCAGTGAGTCTTGGGGACTCTCCTGTCTCCACCTTTCCTCAACAGCTCTAGAGTAAAAAGCATATGCTACCATCTAACTATGGGTTCTTGGTGCCCTTAATTCCCCCCCCCCCCCCGTTTATTCAGTAAGCACTCTATTGCCCGAGCCACCTCCTTAGCTCCTAAGTTTAGGTTTTAAAATTGTACTTTATACTTTGAGAAGTTTTCACATGCATTACAATGCATTCTGATCATATATACCCCATCCCCATTTCCAGACACCAAACCCACCATGTCTCGCTCTTTTAGCTTTATGCATTGTCCACGAATGAGTGATGCATCAATTCCTGGAGCATGAACAACAAAACAGGAGCCACATCATTATCACCTCACCAGTTGGTGCTGCTGTTTTTCTGAAGGAAGTATATCACTGGGGAAAGGGTTTGAGATTTTTATAGTCTGGCTCTACTTCCTGTCTTCTGGTGACTATGAGATCATCTAGCTTCCTGATCCTGCTGTCATGCTTTCTCTGCCCTGATGGACACTGTCCCCCTGAAACAATAAGCCCAAATGAATCCTTTCCTTTTGGTCATGGTATTTATCACAATTGGAAAGTAGCTAGTGCAATTCTTGAGCACCTGCTGTATGCAACATATAAAGAGATTTGTATGCCTTGTGCTAAATAAGACCTTTTATGACTGAGACAAATATCAGAGATAGACAGAGAAAGAGATAGACAGAGACAGAAACAGAGATGTGAATAAGGAAAGATGGGGAGTGTCGGGATTTCCGAGGTTTCCATGGTGACCTGGATACACTGGGTTTTAGAGTTGTGAGCAATGCAGGACCATCACTGCAGGTGAGAATGGTGGTAAAATGCTCTTCATTTTATGGTAGCCAGGAAGCACAGGAAAACAAAGAAGTGACTATGGACAAGAAGTAGCTCTTATGTAGCCAAGGATAACTTGAGCATCTGGCCCTTCTGTATCTACCACTCAAATGCTAGAATTGCATCACAGGTGTGCACCACAGTGACCTAATTAGTGCCAGAAGTGGAACCTAGGGCTTTGCACATGATAGGAAAATTCTCCACCCACTGAGATATATACCTAAGCTCTGCCTTTTCTTTCTTTAAGTGCTAAACTGAACTGAAGTGCATATCTTGCAATGTCAGCTAATTGTGTTGCCTTTTTGGTGGGGGTGTGTGCAAATGGGACACAGGCAGACAACAGAGGCCCCAAGGTAAAGAAAGCAACTGATCTGTTCTAAAGATTTATTCTTATTCGTGTGTGTATGTGTGTGTGTGTGTGTGTGTATGTGTGTGTGTTTATATGATGAGTGTAAAAGCACTTATAGAAGCCTCAAGTGGGCATCAAATTCCCCAGAGCTTGGAGTTAAAGGCAATTGTGAGCCACTCAGTGTAGCTTCTAGGAGTAGAACTTGGGTCCTTGGAAGATTAGCATGTACTTCCTTTTAACCCCCGAGCCATATCTTCAGCCTCAATATTGGCCCATTCTGATGTCACTCTTCTGCCTCCAAGCTGCCTGCCTCCTCTCCCTTTCTTCACACTTGCATGGCTCTGGGTTTAGCACTTTGTCCCTTTATACATAATTAGCCACACAGTTCCCTCTGCCTAGCATGACAGCTGAGCCTTGCTTGTAGGAGCTTGTAAACATTAGATGAAAATGCTACTTATTAGCATACACCTGGGAGTCTTTCCAAGACAGGTGAGCCCAGCCTGTGTGCTTCTAGACACTGCTGGTTCACCTGTGCAGGTCTTTAACCTGCATCCCATTCCCACCAGGAGCTGAAAACAAACATGTCTTCTCTTGACACATCGGATGAGCTGCTTCTACAGGAACCATAATTGTTGGATTCCCAGATTCCTGCTCCAGTTTATATATGTTTGTGTAAGTGTGTGTGTAGGTGTGTGTGTGTGTGTGTGTGTGTGTAGATATGTACATGTGTTTGTAAGGATACAGACATATGTGCATGTCACGCACAAGCATATGTATATATACGTGTATGGGGGCCAGAGGACAACCTCAGCTGTCATTCTTTAGATGCTGTCCACCTTGGTCTAGAGCTTGACAAGCAGGCCATACTGGCTGGCCAGCAAGCCCCAGGGTTTGGTCTGTTTCTACTTCCACGGGACTGGGTTTCCAAACAGTTTGGCTTTTTATGTAGGTTCTAGGGCTCAAATTAAAGTCCTCACATTTGCATGGAATTACTTACCAACTGAGCTACCTTCCCGCCTTGATTGATCTTCTGTGCTGCCCTGAGCCAGTCATTGCTCCCAGGTACACAATGGTGTCCCTGTGTTACCTTAGGCCACCCATTTTCCAGAAATCAAAGGTCTTGCCCACTGTTACTGGCAACCAAGAAGTGAAGTGTAGCTTCTCCACACACCCCACCATCAAGATGTGAGCTCAACATGAGATGCCACAGTTAAGGGTATTGCTCCCATCTTTAATCTGCAGGCACTTGTAGAGATCCCCACTGCCAAGGATGTGACTGTCTTTCACTGTCTTCATTACTTCCTACTCATGAAGTAAACAACTGGAAAACTTCAGGAAGTCCCTGAAACTGACCAGATTCACAAGGCCCCTCCTTCCCAAGCTTATGTAAAGCAGTGAGGACTGCTGAGAGACATACTCTGACAAGCCAAGCTATTTTAAAAGCAGACCAGCTGAATTTCCTAGGAGACACAGTCCACTGGAGTGATCTTGAAGAGGTTGAGATCATCTAAGTTGTTTAGAAGACAGTTTGACCTGTCCCATTAAACCTCCTGTAAGATGTTGGATTGAGCTCCACATTTGCAGGTTTTCATGAGCTGCCACACATTCTTGATGGGGCTTTGGGTGACTCTGCTGCCTTTGTATTCTGCTACTATAAGCATCCCCTCACCCATATTCTTCTAATTTATCATAATGCAATCATCAGTTCACCAAGTGGGATTTGGGTATATTTTTACTTTCTCTTCTGTCAGTTTCCTCTCTGGGGTGAGTTGTTCACATCTCTTCATGAAGAGTGTCAGGAAACACACACACACACACACACACACACACCATACTCAAAAAAGGCTTAAGGAGCCAAAGTTTAGAATACAGTGATTTATGGAAGCATGTAACCCAGATGTTCATTTCCCTAAACAATGATCTGTGTACCAGAACAAAGACTAGCTGCCAAGTAAGGCTATTGGAAAGGTCAGAGAAAGGTGTGTGCAGTGCCCTTGTGTGTATTTGGTGTCATCATGGAGTGGTAGCGGCCCTAGTATAGCAAAGCCCACCATGAGGCTAAGATCTTTTATCCCCATTCCCAAAAGCCTAGAGCCTTTCTGGATGCAGTGACATTGTGCTCTTGACTGGGGTCCAGCTTAGGCTTATCATTTAGTGTAGTGACCTCACTATGTCTGTCTGCACAGCCTGCGGAGAGATGGATGTCACCTCCCTGCTTCTTCTTAGCTACAGTACACTGTGAGAGTCCCCAGTGAAACCATCTCTAGCAGGATAAAGCACCCTCTAATCAGGTAATTGTGGAGAGTTTCCCATGAGGTGGAAGATTCTGGAAGGCAGCTGTACATTCTGCCTTTGGGTGTGATTGTCTCTGGGCTAAGCCCGGATGAGGGTGCAAAAAGTGGAAACCTTGCTGTAGTTTATATAACCCGAGCTGATCCTGAAGCAATCATTGTGGGAGTTAGCTAATGGCAGGGTAGGAGGGCCTCCCACTGAGATTCCATTACCTTGTAATTTTCAGCTTGTTCACTGTTGCAATAAAGCCCCTCTGTCTTATAATCCCCCAGCATTCACGTCTCATCTTCTCAAGAACTGAAGTATGTAAGATGCTTTCTGCTGGGGATTCGCTGGGATAAGTTATTGAAGTCAAGCAGAGAGGCAGGCTTCCTGTGCTCTGCTATTCATCTCCAAATTTATGTGCGCACTTGCTTCTGAAGGTCTAATGTAATCGCAAACAAAGTGCTTTCTTTATGTCTGAAGTTCACGTTTTCTATGCCAGAGAGGTGAAACAGGAGGAAGGAGCCCCCACACGTGGAGCTTATTTGCAATAGGGAGATTGGAGTCAATGACTTGTATTGATGTAATTTCTATAGGATGCATTCACATCCATTCATCTGGGAGGAGTTACTAGTGTCTATCTACACAAACTCATTAACTTGGATCTGGAGCCAGACTGTGAGCTTCCTCTGCTTTTTTTTTTTTTTTTTTTTTTTTTCCCCTTGAGAATTGCTACTGTCTCCCACATTTTTTCTTTTTTTTTTCTTTTTTTGCTATTTCTGAGACATATCCCTTCTCTTCCCTTTGTGTACACAACCCTCCAACCTCCCCTCTGCCACTCCCATTTCTGAGGCTTATTGTGTGTGTTAGACAAGTTGCTTTCTCTGGTGACAAGATACAACTTAAGAGGAGGTAAGGATTGCTTTTAGTCTGATTCAGAGAACTAGGTACATGGTTGGCCTGGTAGTGTTGGGGCCTATGGAGCAGTAGGTAATCATGGAGGCAGGGAGCATGTGATAGACAAGACTGCCCACATATGGAAGCCAGGAAGCAAAAAGGGGAAGAGAAGGGAGCAGGGACAAGATATACCCTTTGTGCCATTTACTTCCTTCATTGCTGAGATCAAACACCTGGTAAGACAATGGAGAGGAAGAAAGGGTTATTACAGCCCATGGTTTATAGACTCCCAGTCAATCATGGTGGGAAAGGCATGTCAGCATGAGGCAGCTGGTCACATGGCATCCACAGTCAGGAAGCAGAGAGATGGATGCTGGTGCTCAGCTTGTTCTTTCCTCATTAGATATGGGGCCCAGCCCAGAAAATAAAGACTCATTCAGATGTCTTCCTGTATCACTTAAACCAATCTAGAAAGTCTGTTATAGACACACTCAGAGATTTGTGTGCAAGGTGATCCCAGATTCCATCAGATTGCCAATCATTACTGACCATCCTAGCAATCAAAAGCATGACAGCCAACAGTGATCTATTTCTTCCAAATAACTAGCCAGCTGCTCTGAAAGTCTCTGTTGCTTCTTGTAATTATGATTCTAAAAGCTTGGCCATCCTGGTGCAGAACTGTCCTCCTAGTTTCTTGCAAGTTGAGGCAGAGGATCATGAGTTAGTGGATAGTCAATGCTACAATAGTGAATTCAAGGTCAACTTGGACTACACCATCACTCAAACTCATCCATCTCTATTTGGCCTCTAGGTATAAAGCACCTAACATCATAGAAGTTTTGATTTCAACTATTTATGCATTCGTTCATTTAGTTGGTTTGAAAAAAGACTGTATTTTAAACTGTATGTGTGTGTGTGTGTGTGTGTGTGTGTGTGTGTGTGCATGCTCACACATGAGTACAAACACCCACAGAGACCACAGGTATTAGAAACATCTGGAGCTGAAGTTAAAAGAGATTTCACAATCTCTTTTAAGCTCCCTGACATAGGTGTTTGGAACCACGTTCAGGTTCTCTGCAAGAGTTGTAGGCATTCTTAACCATCTCTCTACCCCAGTTGATTGGTATTTTATTTTGTTTTGTTTTGAGAGAGAGTCTGGCTAAGAAGATCAGGTTGCCCTTGAACTAGCTGTGCAGTCCAGGTTCAGCTCGGATTCTGTGTAGAACTGGCCAGCCTCCAGGTTACAGTCTTGTTCCCTCAGTCTGCCAAGAGCTGGGGTGGCAGCTGTGTGTCACCATGCCCAGCTTCATTTACACTTAGTGCCATTCACCTACCACCTGCTAAACTGAAAGCCAGGCACAGGAGGGATACACAGATTCAGGGGAAGACATCTCTGATTTGGCTACGTTGTCTCATTATTGGTGATTCGGAATTCTATTCAGAAGTCCCGTGAGTCAGAAACACATTCTGTGGTTGTTGTCGTGTGTATTCACGTTGGCCTATGTGAGCACATGTGTGGAGACAGAAGATAATCTCAGGCGCACTGTCCACTTTCTTTTTTCCAATGGAGTCTCTTGCTGGCCTGAAACTTGCAAACAGGCTAAACTGGCTGCCGGTCAATGAGCCCCAGAGATCATTCTGTCTGGACCTCCCAAGCTCTGGGATTACAAGTCTACACCATCACAACTGACAGTTTTCACTTTACATGGGTGTTGAGAATTGAACTCAGGTCCTCAGGCTCATGTGGCAAGTGCTTTACCTAGGGAGCAATCTCCTCAGCCTGCTTTGTACCAAGCACAGAGGACAGTAGAGGGGCTCTGAGCATAAATGCCTGTGCTCATAGGGCAGTCTCAGCAGCCCCCTCTATCCAATCACAGCGTTTTGCCAGCTGGCTGCAGAGAGGAGCCCAGGAAAGCCTCATTAAGCCACACAAAGCCTGTCTAAGAAGCTACAAAGTGGACTGCAGCTGCCTCGCCAGCCTGCTGCAGCTGATTGCCTGTGATTCCCTGGCAGCCTGCGGCCATACTGCCTGCTGACACAGCCTGTTGTGTTGGAGACCTTATTACTGTAAATCCCATTTCCGCATTTCAGAGTTCCTCAGAAATTGCAAACATGTCTACCTGTGGCCTAGAAAGGTCACTGTAGCAGCTTCTAGCTGTTGCCGTCACTCACATGTATACAGGTCTTAAGTTCTCAAGGTCAAAGTGTCAGGCCTTCACACGTGGGGCTTCTTAATCCTAGTCAGACTCGGGTTGGGCTCCCCCATACAGAGGCCCACAGGGCTCCTGTGATACTGTGAATATTGTGCTTTCCCAGGGATGCTAATTACAATGATCTGGTGTGACCCTCCTGGAAGCTTTATTATTTAAAGCTCTCTAGTGGAGTGAATGCACAGTAGAGCTAAGAAGTTATTTCCGTGAAGTGGCAATAGAGTCTGGGGAGATGGCTCAAGTGCTTGCCAGGAAAATATGAGGATCTGGGTTCGGTCCCCAGAACCCATATAAGATTTAGGTGTGATGGCATATGCTTGGAATCCCATCCCAGCATTGGAGGCATGAGAACAGGAGGATGCCTGGAGCCCACTGGCAAACCAGTCTAATGTACATGGTAATTTCCAGGCCAGTAAAAGACTTTAAAAACAAACAAGGTGGTTGGTACTGAGGAACACTAGCTGGGGTTGATCTCCAGCTTCTACAAACATGTATAAGCATGTACATATACATACACATATGTGCTATGTGCTATTACACACACACAGACAGAGAGAGGGGGTGGGGTGAGACAGTATTTACTGAACAACCGTTACTGTTACTATCTGAAAATGCAGTTTGGAAGGCTTGATTCTCATTGCAGGAGTGCTCAGGGAGAGAGGCATAGAGATCATAGGGCTTCAGTCTCAACAACAGACCCAATGATGGATTGGTGGGATACCGGGAAGTGGGACCTGGGTGGAGGAAGCAGGTCATGGTGGTCCCCCATCATTACCCTCATCTGCCTCATTTCTATATTCTCTGTCTTCTGTCTCACTCTCTCCTTTCCTTCCCTGGGTCTCTCCATCCTCTCTCTTATTTTCTCTTTCTCTCCTCTGCACTCCTTGTCCTCACTTGTTTCTTTGCCACTTGTTTGGGTTTTTGTGAGACATGGTTTCACTTAGCACAAGCTATCTTCCAGCTTCTAATGTAGTTCAAGGTGACCTTGAATTCATCCTCCTGCTCTACATTTTGAGGATTATAGGTAACTACGGTGTCTTTTTTTTTTTTTTTAGACAGAGTCTTACTATAGCCAGGCTGGTCTTGAACTCATGACGCATCAGCATCCAGTTCCTGAGTACCATGAGAATAGGTCTGTGCCACCTGTTGTGTTACACCATTCATGGAAAGATGTGAACTAACATCTACTCACAGACAGCAGATAGTGAATCAGTAACCGACCAAATTAAAGTTACCGTTAATGTCCAGCTTGGTGAACTAACAGGTTGTATTGAGGTGACTTACGGGAATATGGGAGAGGAGCAGAAATGACTCAAAGACAGCTGTATCACCAGAAGTCCACTTTCAGCATGAGTGAGAGGTCACAAAATTTGGGAACCTAGAACCCACTGCCCACCTTACAGGCTGTGTGTCAGCTCAGTGGTCTGAGCCTCTTCTAGATAGCTTGGCTTATCTGAGAGCATCTCTCATCAGTTCTTACTTCTTATATAAGCTTGGGAGGGAAGGGCCTAGTGTAATTGATCAATGTCATGGACTTTCTGAAGCTTCTGAGTTTCTTTCTTTTAACAAGTTTCCCTATAGGATGGAATGCTTTAATCACCCCCGTCCCCATGTCTTAGAGAGATTCTGCCCAAGATAGAATGTTTAGTTTTGGAGGGAACTGACCCACACCACCACAAACAGCTTTCCCAGTTTCTTATTCACCACTAAGAAGAACCTTACTACTATAGGACAGCAGCTGGCACACAGTTACTCACAGATGGCTGTGGAATATGAGAACGAACAGCCAGCACCTGCTGTCAATTACTTTGTTGTTGTTGATTCAGGTGAAGACACCAAAAGCCCAACAGGTGAGAGACGTGGGTACTGACCAATCACAAGTGAGTGATCTGAGACCAGGACTGGGATTCTCCCAACCCTCAGCCTCTGTCTATTTCTGACACCCCCTTGCCTGCTGTATAAACACAACTCACTTGGGAACAGAAAGTTAAATCTAGGGTCTGGAGAGATGCCTCAATGTTTAGGAGTGCTTGCTACACTTGCTGAAGATCTGAGTTTGGCTCCCACCCCCCATATAGCTCACACCTGCCTGGATGTGACACCCTCCTGTAGCCTCCCCAGGAACTGCGTATATGTCCATACACACATCCACATGCAGATAATTTTTTAAAGGAGGTTAAATCCAAAGGGAAGAGAGAGTTTCTGTAACATGGAATTCTCAGTAAGACAGGACAGCTCACAAAAGAAATCACACACACACACACACACACACACACACACACACAAAATAAAAGGCAAGGGGAATTATAAACAAAATACTTGATCTGAATAATAATGAATAAAAAGCCCACATTTCTGCTTATTGTTTATCTAATTTTGAATTTTAATGAATAGCATGGATGGTAATTACTCAATTTCTATGTTTATAGAAAACCAACACAGGAAAGCTCACAGCTCAATGCTTCTGAGGTGTCAGGCTCTCTTAAACACCCAGTTTTGCAATTAGAAAGGGAGCCATTCATTAACATTTTTAAGCTGGATTAAATAAAGAATATGGTTGTTATTTATTCATTAAAAATTTAAAAAGTGGAAATTACCAGCTCATTTTTTTTTTTGGATGTTACCCACATCGTTTAATTAGCAGTGAGTAAAACGTTCCTAAGAAGCCTTTATCTACATACCTAGAAACAAAGTGACTTATTAGCAGGCAGAATGATTTCACTTGGTTAACAATTAAATTCATCTTCCTTGTATACTGAATGCTTGTCCCCAGATTCATGGTGACTGAGGAAGAATCCTGGATTTCTGTATAGATAGAACTGTGCTTGAATTATTTTTCTTGAGTGTCCTTCAGTAATTGCCACAAACATTCAGAATTATCTTCTTTTATCCATAAAATGGGATCATATTCCTATCTAATGAGCAACTGGGGAGAAATAGATAAGAGATAAAATAGAACCCTGGGCTTTAGGTGTTCTAGGCAAGCAACCATAGCTGAGTCACATTCCTAGCCCTGTTTATGTATTTTTGAGAAACGGTCTCACTAGGTATCTCAGGCTGGCTTTGAACTAATGATCCTCCAGCTATTTGCTTCCAAGTGTTGGGATAACAGGCATGGGTTAATACACCTAGCTTTTGCCCAACAGAGTAGACCTGGCCACTTGTCCTCAATGTACCGGTTGAAGAGATGAATCATGATGCAAAACAAAGAAAGGAAATTCAATCCATGTGCAGACTGGGAGAAAGAACAGGGAAAGGGGGCCAGTGACCAAGTCTACTTTCCAGCCACTGACATAGGCTTGGGTTTAAATAGAGAAAGAATTTGGTCAGAGATTAGAGGCATGCCTGGTTAAGCAGTCTTGGTCAAGGTGTGGTCAGGTTGGTCATTGCCTTGCTCTGATTTTACAATGTGGCCAAAGAAGTCTTATTGCTTAACTGATAAGCTTTCTCTCCTAGGATGATTTTTCTTGCTTAGGGTGTCATTTCATCATGGTTGCGATCTGCCTGGGTTCCTGCAATCCATGGTGACTGAAATTTATAATAATGACTGGGGGGCTTCAGGCATCTTTGAGAGGCCCTGAAGGAGACATGGTAAATGCTGACAGTAAGATGTCTTAGTGACTCACTCCTATGCCACCATCTTTGAAGAGGAAGGAGACATATCTGGTCTCACTGGTGAGTGATTAACATGCACATATGCAAACAGAAGTCAGCAACTGACTGGAAACAAAGAATACAGCAACAAATAAGGTATTACCAACTTTGAGCTCCTAGCCTGTATCCCCAAAATCCAAATTTGGCCATCTGTCCTAGAAAAGCCAACAAAACAGCCAAATTAATAGTAAAACACAGAAAAAGGAGGTTTATTTAAGATGACCCACTAGAAAAGAGATAAAGAGATGCAGTGTCCCTTTCTAGCCCATCTTCAGGGCCCTGAAGAGTGACATTACAGTTTAGATAGATGGCCAAGGATAGAGTCCTGAAGCAGTCCTAGGTCATGGTTCCTGGATCAAGGTGTGGCTCTGCTCACAATTCACTCATCATTTTCTGGTCTTCAGTCTCAACTTGCAAGGGGGTCTGACAAGAATTAAAGCCATGTAAACTCTCTTTTCAAGAGATAAGTCCCCCCCTCTAGCAGAGGGCAGGCTTCAGCCTCTTCCTTCTTTAGGCCTGATTTCTCCAGGGATAAGGGTGGCCTCCAGTTTCCTGGTGTCCATTGTTTCAGTGATCTTATAGATTGTGGGACGCAACCAAGTCTTTAGAGTATCTTCATTTCTGCCATGCCAGTCAGACTTTTCTCCTCCTCTTGGATATCTTGTGGACCCAAGCATAAAGTGCATACTTTTAAACAAAAACTATTCCTAAGTGCCTATTGTGTATCAACTCCCCATGGTATGTACTAGTTATTTCTCTTGTTGCTGTGACTAAATAGCAGACAAGAAGGTGTTTAAGGGAGGAGGGAGTTTTATGGTTCACAGTTCCAGGGTAGAGTCCGCTGTGATAGAGAAGGCACAGCAGCAGGAGAATGATGCAGCTGCTCATATTACAGTCAGGAAGCAAAGAGATGGATGCTGGTGTTCAGCTCACCTCCTCCTTTTGCTTCAGGCTGAAAAGCCAGTCCCTGAGATAGCCCTGCCACATCCAGGGTGAGTCTTCCATCATCAATTCTCAAAGGCAAGCTAGAACTATGTCTGAAGCCAATTAAGTTGGCAATGAAGATGAACCTGACACTTCTAAGGGTTTCCAGACATAGGGTCTGATTCTACTGAGTAGAAAAATCTCAGTCCAGTCTCTTGACCTAATCAAGGGTTTATAGAATATATAGACTGGTGGTCCTGTGATATCAAGCATGTCTTTTATTCTGATAGTTTTGAATCTGGGTTGGTTTTTTTTTTCTGTTGGTACAGATTGTCAATTCTTATAGATAGTAAATATACTGTGAACTTGCACATCCCACTTAAACAGACAAAAGTACCTGTTTATTTATAGAAGGGGTAAGAATGTACAGACCAAATTATATTAGATCCCTCAAATTTATATATTGAAGTCCTAACTCCAGTTCCTCAAATTGTACCTGCATTTGAAGGAAGAACGTCTGTGACTTTTCTTGGGGGAAATAGGAACAAATATCTTAATTGAGGCAGCGCACCAATGAAACATTTCCACACACTTGTTAGCCACTGTGTTTACTACACTGCAGTGAATGAGGAACTCCTCACTTATGGGAACATGGATAACTCATCCACATTACAATAGAACCAACCCCAGCATGAGTAATGGCTCACAAGTCTGCATTACTGGAATGCTTTACTGGACCTACAGACAGCTGGGTTGCTCAGAGACTCTCCTTTTCCAGGAGATTGTTACTGATTACATATCCTTGAAGAGGGGCCCCAGGGTTCTTGTAAATTTGGGCAACTTCCTGAGCCTTGTGAATTTAATCACTTTGTGAGCTTTGTAGGTTTTAGAGCTTCCCTTCAGAAAGCAATGTTTCAATTCAGAGGAAAGTTTCACAGCTATCTTTAGGGATTTACTATGCTAAAATTGAGGCATTTCGGTGGGCTATACTGAATGTAATATTTGTATTTATAGAAAATGTGCTTAGGAAACTGACACATTCAGAAAATATGTGCAGATCCATCAACACATATGCCAGCTGCAGGTCAAGGAGTGAAGCTTCATGTGAAATTAACTGTTCACATGTCCATCTTAAACTTCCAGTCTCCAAACCTTGTGAAAAAATGAGCTTCTGTCATTTAAGCCACTCAACTGCTAGCCCTTTGCCCTTCTCCCCAACCACCAGAATTTATACTAGGAAAAGGAACAAAGGTCTCTATGGCATCATAAAATGGGGATGCCTTTTATTTTCTCACACAGACTTCCAAGAGAACTTGCTTGGAGTCCCCAAATTAGATGTCAGTAGCTTTGACAACTGAAGTTGCCACATCAAAAGTGAGATTGAATAGTATGTGTTTGAGCAGTAGTCTACAGAAACTCTTATCTCTTCCAAGGGCCCACCTCCCTTCCCCGTAATACTGCCCTCATCAAAAGTGCTTTTGAAGTGTAGAAATCCTGAATCATCCAAAACTCCAAGACTTTAATCGACCCTATCAAGCTGTTGCTGGGTTGGCTGATCAAGGAGAGTTGAAAGGGTTAGTGGGAGCTTTTTAAAGGCTCATGCAAATAAGGATGTCTGGCTTTCAAGGCTCCAGGATTCTTTCAGATGCAGCATTTGGCTCATATCCACCTCCTTTCTGAAGCCTGCAAAGTTATTGATGTGGAAAACTCTGCACATGATCCTGATTGGACTGGTTAAATCTAGATGTATGGTAATATGGGATGGGCATATTAGTTATTTTTCTTATCACTGAGAGCAAATACCTGGTAAAAGCAACCCAGGGAAGGGGATGGGGCTATTTTGGCTCACAGTTTGAAGGTGTAATATGTTCTTGTAATCATTGTCAACTTGGAGCAATTTAGAAGAAAACTACATTGAGGAATTCTCTAGATCAGATTGGCTTGTAGGCATGTCTCTAGGGGGTTACTTGATTGTTAATTTATGAAGGAAGGTCTAGCTAATAGTGGATGGCACCATTCTATGACCAGGTGGTACTCAGCTACCTAAGAAACCTACATAAGCATGAACCTGTGGGAAAGCCAGCAAATAGTATTCCTTCATACTTGAGTTTCTGCTTTCACTTCCCTTGATGATGCACTGCATCTTGTAAGGTGAAATAAACTCTTTCTTCCCATCAGTTTCTTATGGTCAGAGAGTTTTTTTATTATTGTTGTTGTTGTTTGTTTTTTAATCACAGCAACAGACAGAAAACTATAACACAGTCTATCTTGGTGGGGGTATGCATGATGATGAGAGTGGAGACAGTTGTGATGTCACACTCAGCCAGGAAGCAGAAAGAGATGAATGAACACTGCTCAGCTTGCTTTCTTCTTATTCTGGGTGTTGCTGAAACTAGAGTTAGATTGATGGATAGCCATTTGCAATTTGCAGCTATCCTCCCGACTCTGACCCCTTATAGCACTGTCCTAACAGGGATATTTCTAGCCATGCCTGGCTTTTGACATGAGTGCTGGAGATACAAATTCAAGTTTTTGTTTTTGCACAGTGAACATTGTCACTCATTGTACCATCTCCTCGGTCAATATATTTCCTTTTAAATTCATACATTCTTGGTTTTTGGAGTAATGCTATGCACATTTATTTATATTATGTTTCTGCTTACAATTTTGCCCACTCCAGTCCATCTTCCTGCAGAAATTATTATATGTGTTCCAATGGTGATTTTTCTGCTTTTTTCATTTTTTCTTCATTTGTTACAAACTACTTTTGGAGTGAAGACTCATCTCTTGCTTTCCATTGATTTGCTTGTCCTATTGCTAATTTAAATAATTATATATGCATGGATATATTTCATACTTTGGCATTTAATTGAATCCCAACTTTGGCCAAGTGAATATCTTCAAAATCAGGCATTTTTATTTATTTAGATAGCTGAGTCATTTTGATTTTTTAGACCTTCCCTACTTTCTGAAACCATAAGATACTCTGGGGTCACCTTGCATTATACCCATCCTAGCTTATACAGATGAGGCAAGTACTCTACAGCTGAGCCACACCTCAATTCCCTTCCTATTCCCTTCCTGGGTGATTCTAGTCCAGTGTTCTACCACCGAGCTATGTGATTATAGTTAGAGAGAGAGAGAGAGAGAGAGAGAGAGAGAGAGAGAGAGAGAGTTAGGCCAGTGCTCTACCACAGAGATATTGCCTTCAATTCCTATCAGGGTAATTCTAAGCAAGTGCTCAACAACTGAGATACCCTGCCATCCTCTAACTGGGGGATGCTTGGCAAAGGCTTTATCTCAGAGCCACATCCCCAGCCTCTCACTAGTAGATTATAGGCAAGTGAGCTACTACAGAGCAATGCTCCTTGCCCTCCAGTCCTTCCATAAAGTTTTCTAGGCAAAAGCTCTACCACCTAGCTCATTCTCATCCCTGAACTTACTAGTTACATTGAGACAGAGACTTACCAAGTTGGACATGTTGGTCTTGAGTTCATTCTGTCCCCCCTTAGCAGAAATAACCACTTTATTACATGCTCAACATTTCATCACCAAACACTGAAAACCTCAAACAAATAAAAATGTTGCAAAAAGTAGGAAGCAATTTATGCTGTGGAAGATAAATTGTGGGTTCATGTTCTTTATGAGCTTTCTTTCCATTTCCCTGACCATCTCCACTTCCTCCCCTATGGAAAGAGTGATTTCACATCATTAAGAAGTAATTAGTGGGCACTTAGTATGTGGTAGGCCTGGATGCACCAAGATATGTCAGCTAGTGCAACTTCCTGCATTCAAGAGATTCTCAGGTAAAGGAGGAGGTGACTTTAGCAACTGTTCTCCAAATACATAACAATTGATACCCTCCAATAAAAAACGCATCAAACATTTATGATTAAACCCTTCTCTGCCCATAGAGAAAGTCAAGTTGATTTTAGAGTTTGTGCCCTGAGACAATGCCTTGGCACATGCAATAGCCTCAATGGTTGTTTCCTAAAGATGTCTACAGCCTCAATCTCTTAACTTATAAATACATGTCCTTACTTAGCCAGAGGGTCTTTGAGGTCATTAAGGTAAAGATCTTAAGATTGGTAGATTACTCTAGATATTCTTGATGGGTTCAATGTCATCACACAAAATCATACAAGAATCAGATACACAATAAGGGGATGGAAACTATGGTTTAGGACCACTAAGGAATGTGGGCAACTTCTTGATGCTGGGTAAGGCTATGTATACTCTCCTGTAGCTTCCAAACAATCGAAGCATTATTGTTCCATTTAAATTTGCCAACCTTTGTTCCTTCTCCCCTCTGCCCATTCCTCCTTCTACCCTCCTTTTTTTTCAATTCCACTTTGCTTTGTTTTTGATTTACTTTCTTCCTATCTTTTTATCCTTCACTATACTATTGATCAATGACTCCCAGACCCTTACTAGACAGTCTAGACCAGCTCTCTACCATTTAGCTGTGCCCCAAGTCCTTAGTGATTTATTCAAATCAAACAATCTA
Source organism: Phodopus roborovskii (assembly GCF_943737965.1). Taxonomy (NCBI): domain Eukaryota; kingdom Metazoa; phylum Chordata; class Mammalia; order Rodentia; family Cricetidae; genus Phodopus; species Phodopus roborovskii. Next base: position 8,400,372 of record NW_026126598.1, on the reverse strand, counting down.
CAACTGAGTCACCTCACTCCATCTATGGTGGGTGCTAGACAAAACTCTACCACGGGCACCATACATTCAGAACATCACCAGGCTTAGGCAAATAATCTACTTCTGAACCATACCCATAGCTGCTCCCCCCCCCACACTGAGGGATTCTAGGCAAGTGCTCTATAACTCAATGTTTCCTCATTTTTTTTAAATTAGAGATAGGATCTCATTAAATTGTTCAGGATGACTTTAAACTCACTTTTTAGCTGAGGCAGGTCTTTAGCTTTCAGTCATATTGCCTTGGGGTCCCAAGTGTCTGAGATGCCAGGCCTGGCCTGTAAGACCTGACTTTTCTTACCTCCAAATGGAAAGGTAATATGATAATTGATTCTGTGTTTTCAGTCCCTAATTTGTGACAAGGTGTTATAATAGCAATATAAAATGTTCATCCCATGCTTGCTAGCAACTGTAATTCATCAGTCTCCTACTACTGAATGTAAATCATAAGGCATATTTATAACTGTGACTTATGTGACTTATGGCTTTAAGATATATATGAGGAAGTATTTGATCAGACTGTTCTTAGGATGTGAACAGCTATCTACTCATCAAATAAGGAGTTAATGACAGATCAAAGTAACAATTCTACCAAAAGCTATCTTGGTGAACCAGTGAGTTTACTGGGGTGGGGTTTTGAGAATCTTGTTACTTTCAGGAACTTCCTAAGACATGTGAATTGCTTATTTCCTGATTCTTGTGAACCCCTTTCCTCCATCCTGGAGGCAAAATTTAGAAAACAAACAAACAAATAAAAAAAACAACTTACTATACAGTAGGAAGACATCCCACTATATAATGCCATTCAGTGGAAAATTTCTAATATATCTTGAGTTATATAAACAGAAACAATGATTATTTTGAAAGCAGAAAGCCTTGTAGCACACACAGGACCTGCACTTATGCCCTACCAAAAGAGAAACCTAGAATTGAATATCTATGCAGGATAAAACATTGAAAGTAGCTAAACTTACGTAAGGCTTCAGAGAAAGCTTCCTTTAGTCCCAGGATCAAACTGCCATTCAACTCTCTGATAGGTAGTGAAAAGAGAAAGTAGGTTTTCATCACCCTTCTATTGTGGTGCACAGACTTCTAAGAAATGGTAAGTTGCCTCATAAGATACCTACTGCCTATTATTCTTGTGTCTTCATTTGATGAGTGGTCTGTGTTATTAGTTGATATATATAAATTCAGGGACTGATGAGATGGCTCAGAAGTTAAAATCCTGCCTCAAAAACAAGGTGGAACAAGGATTCTTGAAAGTTGCCCTCTGGTTATGGTATGTGCATACCCTCAACACAAAAGAGAAAGAGAGAATAATAGTAAGTAAAATCTTTAATTGAATAAACACACTTAAAGTTTCCAGCTTATTTCATTAAATTAATTGTGACATTTTTTTCATGAGGAATTCCTTTTGCTGACACTGAATATACAAGTAAGGAATGCTTTGTGGAATGCAATATTTGTGCCTTGGTTTGGTTTTCCCATTATGGAGTGATTTCTGCCTTTAAAAATATTGTGGGTAAGTGTACAGCAGCTTCCTACTAATTGAAACATTTTCCTTCAGAAAGTAGGAAGAGGCTCATGAAACTCAGGAAGTAAACCAACTTCCCAATTCTAGAAAGCTGAAACTTTCAAGATTCATGAGGGCCCCTCCTCAGGGTTATAGAAGCAGATAGATAGATAGATAGATAGATAGATAGATAGATAGATAGATAGATAGATAGATAGATAGACAGACACACAGATAGGAAAGAAGAAAGATATAATTAGATAGATGAATACATAGACAGACAGACGGACAGACAGAGATAGACAAGCAAATGAATGACTGAATCTACAAGGGAAGGAAACTCTGCCCAGATGAGCTGCCAAGAAATTCTCAGATCCACTGAGCTGCTTGAAAGCTGTGCAGAGAGCTCCAGGGTGGCAACATATAAGAATGAGTGGTCCTCCGTGTTCAGGTAGGCTATCCAGTGATGAGCTCTCATTGAGTCACCCATACTGCTATGAGAAACAGTAATACAAATTCATTGGTTCACCAACTTGGATTCTGATGCAATTGTTACTTTAGTCTGTCATGGGCTCCCTCGCTAGAGTAAGTAGAGGAGTGTGTTTGTGTGTGTGTGTGTGTGTGTGTGTGTGTGTGGTGTCTCCCCAGAAAAAGTTTCACATGCAACATGGGCCGTTCACCACCGAGAGTCATATAATTAGTTTGGTATGCCTCTACAGTGTGCCTATCTCCCAGGTGGGTACTGTTTGCTTATTTCAAATACAGAGCATAATTATCTTTAATTCCCTTTTGTCCACCAAGAGATCAAGCAAGAATACTCCTAAAGAAATGAGAATAAAAGAAGCAATTGAGCGATGCTTCTCTGGCTGAAATAAAGCATTTTCAGGTTGTGTTCTACTTCTTAGAATGATAGGAATTGTAGTAAGTCTCTCTATATGAGATCGAGTCCATTTTTTTTTTGAGTCATTTTGAAGAGGACTCACAGGAAGAAGTGCTTTCAAGATACAGAAGCCCTAGTCTATTTTGGTTTGAGATGCAGTAAATTGGAAAATGTTTTGGTTCTTCAAATGCTACCATGTCAAAAGTAAAATATAATCTATTTTGTGTTCAGTGGATTTAATTTTTATTTCTTTCCTAAATAGTGAATGAAGAAACCCACATTTATTAACTATTTGCCAAGTGTTTCTGAGCTGGGGAGATGGCTCAGTTGATACAATGCCTGCTATACAAGCATGAGAATCTGAGTTTGATCCCCAAAGCTCAGAAAAATATAGGCATCGTGACATATGGTTGTAACCCATACACAGAGGAGGTAGAGAAAGGAGGATGCTGATACCTAGAGCTTACTGGCTAGAATGGGCAAATTTGTGAAGCCTAAGCCAACAAAAGACAGTGTTTCAAAAAGCTAGGTGGACAGCCCCTGAGGAATACCTGGGATTACTTTTGGCCTCCATTGGCATCTGCATCTGCATACACGTGAACACACAGTTAATACAATAAAATCAAACAAGTGTTTCATTGACAGTGTCAGCCTTTTACATATTTCATGTCATTTCATTTCACAAGTTAAAGACAACCATCTCTTTCCTTCTCTCTTTCTGTGACTCTCCATAAAAGCTGCAAATCTGGAGCTTTAGGCATGATGTTCAGGCAGCTTGATGGGTCAAAGAGTCTGCTCCATGCAGTTCAAATGGTCAGCAACTCCTCCCCCAGCAGTTGTTCACTGCTTCTGTAATACTGTAACAATGGGAGGAGCCTTTTTAACCTCCTTAGTTTCAGAAACTTCCTGAGACTTACATATTTTGAATTTTCTGAGTCTCCCTCCCAGAAGGAATGTGTTAATTTTTAGGAAATTGCTATATAGGAATTAACTGTGTTTATGAAACTTCTAGGGTTCATCAAGAGCACCAGTACGAAGGTCAGGTATGTTGAGCCATGGGATGTGAAGACAACACTCATTTTCCAGGTAACTCTTCATGCAACCATTCATTACCTGTCTAACTTCAGCCATTTACACAATTTTTCTTCACTGTATAACATGTGAATACAGGAAGGCCTAACTCAGGGTTGCCACAGTGTGTTTACATGTGTGCATACACATGTGTGTCTTCACACAAGCATGTGTAAGTATCAAATCACAATAGTTGTCACACAAATTATAACTACTATTATGCAATCAGTAAGCAATTACAGATTCCTTAGTTTTCAAGTACTGGGCCAGGCACTACACACTGTGTTCTGCAGTGACTGCTGTTCATAATTGTGTCTTCTTAACTAAATGAGTCTTCTATTGCATCCATCATGGTTAGCCTTCATTGTCAAGTTGACTGGACTTAGAATCATGTAAGAGACACATGATTGGTATGTTTCTAAGTGCACTTCCAGGAAGGTACACCTAAGGAGGGAGGGTTAACTGGAGTTGTGGCTGCTACCATCCTATAAGATGAAGTTCTTCCTGAGCTGAATAAAAAAGGAGAAAATTATCTGAGGATCAACATCCATCTCTTTCTGCTGAGTATATTATGGCTGCTGCCTCATGCTCCTGCCACCACGCCTATCCCACTATGATAGACTGTATCCTGAAACTGTGAACCATAGTAAACCCTTCTTTCCTTATGTTCCTCTAGCCATTATGAATGGTACTGTCCCTGAGTTCGTGGTCCTGGGTGTTATAAGAAAGCATGGTGAGAAAGCCATGAGGCGCAAGCTAGCAAACATCATTCCTCCATGACTTCTGCATCAACTGTTCCTATCTTGAGTCCCTGGATGATGGTCAACCAGTTGTAAGAGGAAGTAAACCATTTCCTCCCCCCATTTTGATTTTAGTTTTGGTGTTGCATTACGAACGCCTAAGACACTACACTTGCAGAGGACCTGAGATGATTGTCTACCAGCACTCAAATTGGGCAGTTCACAACCATTTCTAATTCACACACACACACACACACACACACAAAGCATTTTAGGGGGCATTGTCAGCCCAATTGACATAGTTTCCTTACATATACATATATAAATACATATATATATACATACATATACATATATACATCATATACATACATATATACACACATAGATATACATCATATACACGTATGTCACACACGTACATATATATGTATATATATATACATATATATATATATCATAAATTTTAAGTAAATAAATAATAAGTTTCCTTGAGGCTTTATCAGACAACCTTGGTGTTATTTGTCCCTAGTCCATCCTTCTCCTTCCAGTACCAGAAACAAAAGACTTCCTTTCAAACAGTTGGTCTGAGTAGCCCAACTGACTCCCAAAACAATATAGCTATAGTCCTTGACGGCCTCTCAGAGATTAAAGATAAACATATATTGCTGATGACTCAATCTGGATCTAATCTGAGAATCTCCTTCCTGAGATATAGCTTCCCATGTATCAGAAAGCACTGTGCAACCTGCCCAAGGAGAGAAGTAATTAGTAGTCCTACCCATCTTCAAAACTCATGATTCCCGGTAATGATCAACATGGCAAGATACCATAAAGGTCTCATAAGTGGCACTCACATATTGATGGTAACCAACAGCTGTCCAGTTGAACTTAATACCTATTCCACAGGAAGGAAATCATGCCTGGTACTAGAAATCTAGCCAACTTCCTGGGGTTAGTGATGCCATTTATCTTAGAAGGTAATCCAGTATGACCACTTTGCTAGACCAGCATCATTTCTAAGCTTATCATTATTTCCACAGGTTAGTGTAGCTCTCACGCCCCCATCAAAGAAGCTTCTCTCTACAGCAAATGGATAATTATAGAAAACCACTGCTAGACACAATACAGAGATCAGCAGATAGTGTGTGTGTGTGCCTGGCCCCAATGTATACATCTACATACTAGCTCTTGTATCTATGGTCCCAGAAATATCACAAGAAAGAGCTTAAGAGACAGATACTAGGAAGTCTGCTGAGAAATAGGCTCTCCTAGAAATGGCTACATAAACACGATTGGAACAATAGCAATATCAATAGCCACAAACAAGGGGAAATCTCATAGGGTCACATCCCTAGACAAAGAACTACAGGCAACTAGTGAATGCTGGGGGAAGAAGAATTAACCTCTCCCAGGAATGAGTTCTCTAATTGATTATCCAATCCAAAGTGGTCATCCCTGAAACTATATACACACAAGCAACAAAAACAGATTCAGCGGGTTGTAGTTATTTATTTGTATGTACTTATAAATGCACATAAATATTTCTAACAATAATAATAAAGGAAAAAGAGGCTATCAATTTGGGAAGGGGAGGACATGGGAGGGGATTTGGTAGAAACTGGAGGGAGAAAGGGAAGTGGTAAGTGATGTAGCTATATTTCAGTTAAAATGTATGAATATTTTTAAAAGAGGAATAAATAATACATAAATAAGTAAATGTAGACAACCTATTTACTCTTCCATCACCCTCTGTAGAACACATCACTGTCAAAAAGAAAAAGCTAATAAATACTTTCTGGAGCTTTGAACAGTGATCTTGGGGTTGAAGAGACATCAGCTCTGATTACTGAATAGTGACTCCTTTTGAAACTCAGGTGCATCTGGAGTTTGTGCTTTCAATTTGAAAAATGCAGTGAAGAATGTAGGCAGAATTCATTTCTGTATACTATATCAATAGGAGTGTTTTCAGACAGCCTGAAAAGATTGAGTACCATATGATTCTTTTTAATTCTGCTTCCTTCCACTCATTTGACAAGATGAGTTTCTTCAACAGTTAAATAGACAAACACAGAAAGTGGGAAGAAAATATATTGATTGCTACTCTTTCCATAAATTGAATAAACAACATTTATTCTTTTTATTAAAGATTCATTTTATTGTAAACTATGTGCATATGTGTATATCTTCACATGAGTGCACTGTCCTTGGAGGCCAGAAGAGCATGTTGGATTTCCTAGGCCTGGACCTATAGGCAGCTATGAGCCACCATGTGGGTGCTAGAAACTAAACCTAGGTCCTCTGCAAGAGCAGTAAGGGCTCTTAACTTCTGAGCCATTTCTCTAGCCCCACATCATTTATTTGTAGATGCATGATCTAAAATAAAAATTTACTACTCTGTCATCAAAATACATGACTTCTTTCTTCCTCCTTGTGTGGGTTATGTAGCTGCATGTGCTGAGGTGGGATACAAGGTAGTGTGTGTGTGTGTGTGTGTGTGAGAGAGAGAGAGAGACAGAGACAGAGAGAGAGAGAGAGACAGAGAGACAGAAAGCTTGCATGTGGTGGCCAAAGTTCAATGTTGAGCGTCTTCCTTAACCACTCCCCATCATTTTTTTTTCCAGATAGGATTTCTCACTGAAACTTGAGGTCATTAATTGGCTAAACTGGTTGTCCAGCAAGCCCCAAGACTCAAGAGATCTTCCTATCTTTGCTTATTTTGGGGTTAGAATGAGAGGCATAAGCATATATATATATATACACACATATACATATACATATATATGTATATATATGTATGTATTATAAATATGCATATTATATATACATATACATGTATGTATACATGTAATATTTATTTATTTGTTAGTTTGTTTTTTAGTGTGCCTGCTGGGGATCTGAACCCCAGTCCTCAGCTGGAATGTGTGGAATAGTTAGAGGTTCTTTGGTTTTGGAGGTTGCTCCTGGAAGGGACTTATTTCTATGTTACGAGTTGTGATGTGAGTGATTTGTTACAATGTATGGTCCATCATGGCATACATCACCCTCACAAGAGAGCTACATAACTGCTTCATCTGGCCTTTTAGTGGTAGCTCCCATGTAAAGATGTCCCAGGGAAAAGCTGTTGCTATTAGCTTACCTACATTCACTCTCTGCTGGTGAGCTGGTGCATCCACCCTACTGTTGCTCCTGCTATTGCCAACATCCTTCACTGGCACCAAGACCCACCTGCTTTGGCCTTCCGATGTGGAATGAAGGCCAGTACCTCACCAGAAATTCTCAGACCTTCATTACCAAATCAGGGGAGTTGAGGTATCCAGTCTCATATATGGAGCAGCTACTGATTTCTTACCCTAGCCAGTGTGCAGACTGCCATTGTTGGACTATCCAGCACACTTTGTGTAAACCAGACTATTAAATCTGCTTTGTCAGTCAGGTGGTGGTGGTAGAAGCCTTTAATCCCAGCACTCGGAAGGCAGTGAGTTCGAGACCAGCCAGGTCTACAAGAGCTAGTTCCAGGACAGCCTCCAAAGCCACAGAGAAACCCTGTCTCGAAAAACCAAACCAAACAATCAAACAAACAAATGAATCCCCTTTGTCATGTATTTTCATTCTACCTGTTCTGAGGCTTGAATGGAACTCCCACATTCTGATAGACCATCTTTCATCTCCAACATTCCTGCTCAGGGCCAATACCACCTCTTTCTCCTGTTTACACAAAAGCAATGCCAATGTATGTGCTTATTTCTTTAACTGGTACAGTTTCAATAGAGGGGGCTTTTTACAGCAACATGGTTACTGATGTGAACGGTATCTTTGAACAAATAAAGAATGAAGGAATTCTCTGAGGGAACTAATTCATCTTATTTGTCTAAAAGAGTGATGATTTTGCTTAACCCAGCAGTCACCCCCTCCTTCAACTCAGTGCTTGGAAAATAATAATTGCTGACTTTTTAATTGTTTGGGCTGATAAAACTGTCAAGCGAGCACAAGCTATATCAAAACCAGCTGCATGTCATTTTCTTTTGTGTGTGTATATATGTCAAAATCTGTTTTTCTACATCTAAACTTTCTGTCTTCTCTTTGTACAGAAAACATAATTAGCCCCTTTTCAAGGATAATTTCATATTTGCCTGAATCCAGTTGCCTCCACTTCTTTTTGTTGTTGTTGTTTCTTTTGTTTTATTTCATCCTTTGAGGGAAAGAAAGGTTAAAGTTTTTACTAAAGCAATTGTTCAGTTGCTATGTTCAAACAATGAGTTATTAATCTACGCTTCTTTTTAGATAACCAAAAGTAAGCATGTGTGTATGTGTGTTTGTGTGTATGTGTGTTTGTATGTGTGTGTGTGTTCACATGTGTGTGCCATATGTTTCCAAATACTTGCAGAATCCAAAAGAGGGTGTGGGATCCCTGGAGATGAGTTCCAGTTGGTTGAACACTGTCTGACACTGGTACTTGGAATCAATCAAAAGTCTTCTAGAAGTCCGTCAAATGGCCTTAACAACTGAGCCATCTTTTCAGCCCCTGAAAGGTATATTCATGTAGCTATCTGTGTTACTTACTTCTCATGTCATCGTGGTAGACTATTGATTACACCATCTTAAGGAATAGTGTTGATCTACTTTGCTTCTCATTGCTGTGATAAAACATTGACCAAAAACCACATGGGGGAGGAAAGGGCTTACTTCATTTTACAGGTTAAAGTCCATCAATGAGGACAGTCAAGGCAAGGAGGAGACTGTGGAGAAGCATTCTTTACTGGCTCATTCTTCTACTGCCCAGACCTGCCAGCTTAGGGATGGTGCTGCCTACATGAACCGGGGCCTCCACATCAATTAGCAACAAGCAAAAGCACCTTGCAGACATATCCACAGGCTGATCTGAGGGAGGTAATTCTTCAGCTGAGGTTTTCTCTTCCTAGTTGCTCTTGATTTAGTTAAGTTGACAATTGAAGCTGACTATGGCAGGCAGATTGATTGGGGTTTAGAGAGTTCCATATGGGGGCACTCCCAAGCAGTTTTATTCTATCAGGGTTTCCAGCCCATGAGATAATTCTATCCAGTGTAGGTGTGGGTCTTCCTCTCTGGTAACACCATCACAAATACAGCAAGAGGTGTGGCCTGCACATTTTCTAAGTGATCACTAATCTAGCAAGGTTAGCAACGAAGGGAAATCCTAACCAGAATTAGTTAATATAGAGACTGAGGAGGGTGGGGAGACTCACTAGAGTAATGGTCAGCGCTTTCCCATAGGGTACTTGTCAGGTCCCCACGTTACACAGGACTAAGGCTTAAAAACATCCCAAGAAGAAGCTGTGACACCTGCCTTCTTTCTCTCTTCCCAGCGGTGTCTATGTCTGCTGTGGTCATCCTCTTACGGCATTAGATCCTGGCTTCTTTGACAATTCAGTGTTGACTAAGTATCTAGGGAACATCCATGTCTTCTGCTTCATTGGGACAGCTGAGGCACCCTGACCTGAGACTGAGCAGCCACCAGGTTCTCAGCCTCTTCGTGGTGTGGATAGTCATTGCTAGCTGCTCAGATATTGGGGTGTGTGTGTGTGTGTGTGTGTGTGTGTGTGTGTGTGTGTGTGTGTGTGTGTTATTGGAACAATTGGCACTGTTCCTCTAGAGATTCCTGACTACTAATAAAGTACTTTAAAAACTTGACTAAGTTTATGGAGGCACAGAGCACATGTCTGTAATCCCAGTACTTGGGAGACAACTGCAGGAGGATTGTAGTTCAAAGACAGCCTGAGATACACAAGATACTCAGAGAGAGCAGAGATAGAGAGGGAGGGAGGGAGGGAGGGAGAGAGGAAGGGAGGAAAAGGAGAGGGAGAGAGAGAAAGAGAGAGGGAATAGAACTGAGAGAGAGAAGGATGATGCTTAGTTGGAAAAGTGCCTACCCTATTGAGAAAATCAATGTGTGTTGCAGCAAATCCTCTGGAGCTGTAGTCACAGGTAGCTGTGAGCTGCCTGCCATAGCTGCTAGGAACTGAACTCTGGTTCACCCTCTGCAAGAACAGCAGGTACTTTTTAATCATCTTCCAAGCTCTGGAAAAAAAAAAAAAAAACAAAACAAAACCAAAAACCTTCTTTTTGCATCAGATTCTAGCAAGTTTAGAGCCACATCTGCCTCTAGAGTTGTTCAGCCCTGGAGTCTTTCACTCTTCTTCTCCTCTCCCACCCAATACTGATTTGTGTTCATTTGTTTTTGTTCTTTGAAGTAAAAAGACCCTGACACTGCATTTCCTACCGGGGAAGATGCAGAATTACATCAAGCAGAGTCTGTAAAGCAGGCTGTGTATGCTAGCTAAGGTGCCAGCAATCATTTGTGTAGCAGCACAAATCTGAGAGACTTAAACGAAAATCATGGGGCTGGATGAGATCGGGAGGCAGTGAGGACAGAACAGAACCTTGCATGCATGCATTTTAACAAAAGGCCTGAGATTCTGCCAACTCCACCACTTTACAGAATGACAAAAGGGTCCGTAATTGCTTCCACCACAAGACACAGAGTTCAAGGGGTAAGTATGAGATGGGGATGGCCTCTCACTTCAGAAGGCTGCCTGAGAGATAAAGCTGTATGGCCATTCCTTGGTGGCTCCATGTTTAAGAGCGGCTCCAGTGTGGCAGCTGGAGAGATGGTGTTTAAGAAGGCTTGTTCAATTGTGAGGATAAAAGTTCAAATCCTAGCACCCATGTAACAAGTGGGGCATCATTTACATACCCATAATGCCACATCTAAGGAGACAAGGGTTGCTGGGGCTTTATGACTTCTAGCATAGCTGAGAAAATGGGAGCCTCTTTCAAAGAGAGACCCTGGCTCAAAGGAATATATGCAGAGTGGTGAGTGATGGAAAAGGACATCCAACACCCACTTCTTGCCTTCTGCACATGCATATGCTTACACACGCACGCACGCACACATACAATCTCTTTTAAACACAGGGACCCTCCGTGTTTCTATACTTCATGTGCTTCTATATTTTGAAAGACTGTCTCCTTCCAAACAGTCATGTCACTGTTGTACCAGTAGGTGCACCATGGCTCAGAAGGTCAGTATTGTAACATGCAAGGTTCACAGCTTAAAAACATCAAAAGCTTTTCTTCCCAGATGCCTATAAAGCAGCTTCTGGCACTATGAATACTAGCCAACAGGGAGGCAGCTTCCAGCTGGGTTGAAGCTTTGTTTCTTTGTATCTTGGGTCAGGGTGTGTGGTGTCTTCAATAACAGAGTTCTAGTGTACAACTAAGACCCATGGCATTAGCCTATATTGTTTTGGGGCTATCTGGAGCCACCGCCCCCCCCACAATAATTCACACTTGACACTGGGATTTTCATGTAAAAGCCTGTGGTTTCTTGAAGGAACACTACTTAATTTGCATCTTGAACATTATCCATTAGCCCATCCAAAGACATTACAAATTTCATCACACAGTCAGTTGTTCAACAAACCACCTTTTCTGCATCTTTGTGAGTATCAGGTCATAGGGCAGATTCCTGCAGGGTAGACATGAATTGTGGCTATGTTTGCAATCCCATGTGGAAATTGTTGTGACGGCCCTCATATACTAACCAACGTACTCAATTAAAATATGGACAAATGTCACAAGAACAGATGCCATTTCTCAGAATCATTCTTATACATTCTATGTCCATCCCCATAGAGACTTCAGGGCTGAGGAGATGACTCAGTCTATGAAATGTTTGTTGTTCAAGTCTGAAGTTCTGATTTAGATCCTCCAGAGCCAACTCAAAAATCCAGGCATTGTGATGTTTGCCTGCAACCACAGTGCTATAACTCACAGACAGGAGGATCAGATGAGCTTAGAAGCTGGTCACTGTAGTGCTCCTGACAAGCTCCAGGTACCAGAGAGAGATGCTATCTCAGAAAATCAGGGTAATCTCTAAAAAAATGATATTTGAGGTTGATCTCTGCCCTCCATCTTCTCTTCACGCATACATATGTATGCACACACCTAATATGTATCTATACTCATAAGAGCATATATGCACATGTGCACATGCCACATAGACACCACATACATGCACTGATGCTATATTTGTATATACACATAAAATGCACATAGAAAGATGCACTTCAGTAACCAAATATCAGCAAACAAACAAAAAAACAAGCCCACAGTGTAAATATTTATCCATGTCCACTTCTCTGAATCTTTGAGAGATGCTGCATATGTTAGATGGGACCACTTCATCATGCTCACAGTGATTAACATGTATATCAATTCTACACCACTGTAGCTAATGGAGATACCCCCCACACACACAACACTTGTAGGATTAATAATAGGGTAGACACAAAAACTAAATAGGGTGAGGGTCACAGTGATCAAGATATATTTTATACATGGTAAGATTGTCAAAGATAGAATGCAATAAAAGTAAAAGGAGTATAGTGAGCATTGAGGACAGTTCTAAAAGGAATAAATGGGAAAAGGCACTTGCAGGAACTGTGAAAAGGTGAACAATTGGCGAGATGATACTTAGAGACTTGCTACTGACATGGATGAGATAACTGCCCAGAAAAGAGCACAGGAAGCCCAGAATTTCTCTACAGTGTCATTGTCAACATGCTAATGTTGGGGCTAGAGGAACTGCTCAGTAGCTAAGAGAGCTTGATGTGCAAATATGAAGGTCTGAGTTCAAATTACCACTACCCTCATAAATGCTGGGTGCAGTCATGCATGTATCTGTGCCCCAATGCTACAATAGGCAAAGACAGGATCACTAGGGTGTGATCACTACAAGGATAGCTCCAGATTCAGTGACAGACTTTATGTGGACGAGTCCTCCTGGCCTCTGTGTACAGGGCAAGCACACCTGCTCAAAATGTGAATATATATCATATACACTGTATACATACATACATACATACACACACACACACACACACACACACACACAAACACACACTAAAAAAAAAAAGAGAAAAATGAGTCTTGTTATGTTGGCATTGTTGTGTCCCACAAAGAATGGCTGTAGGAGCACCTTTTGTGGTCTGCCTGGGTCTCCCCTAATTAAAAGGTTGAACTAGTCATGTAAACAAATTATTGTGAACAAAGGGGTTTACAAATTCTGGCTAATTGGTTTAAATTCCCTAAAGCTTTACACTGTTTTTAATTCAATAACACAGTATAAATTTTCCAGTTAGGGAAACTCTAACAGGAATTGGCAGAAAACTAAATAATTGATATTGTCAGCAAGAGCGGCAGCAAGCACCGGTGTTATTGTTTGCCAGCAATTTCCAGGGAGGATAAAGCATGAAGTTTAATGAATTAACAATAGAAAGCTGTAGACAGCTGATTCTCGGTGGCCTCTCCATAGGCTTGGCCTCTGGCAGGGAAAAAAAATCCTAAAGTACATATGACTGCACCTACCACTGACTTGGACTATAACAAAGCACACCATAGTGACTAATGCTTTATGATGGGCCTGGAAACCGTAATGAACTTGTTGTGTGGCTTCTGCATGCCGTTGGCTGTCACTGAGCTTAGTCTTGATTGTCAGTGCAAACGAGTATCCAGAACCAAAGGGATGATGCTAACTCTAGAGTGTCCAGACAATTACGGGCTTGAGAAGGCAAGAGGGATGTTGGTTACTTATATTCAGAGTTTCCTGAAGTCTGCTGTTGATGGCACTGCAAATTGATGCAGTCACTATGGAAACTACTGTGAAAAGTTCTCAAAAAACCTAAAAGTAGAACTACCGTAGGATCCAGCTATATTACCCTTGGGCATATTCCTGAAGTCTAAGGCAGTCTACCACCAAGATGTTTGCCCTTTGTGGGCTGGAGAGATGGCTTAGTGGTTAGGGGCTCTTGTTGCTTTTGCAGAGGACCTAAGTTTGGTTCCAAGCATCTACATCAGACTGTTATAAGTTTACAACCACCTGTAGCGCGTGCGCGCTCATGCTTGCGCGCACGTGCACACACACACACACACACACACACACACACAGACAACACGCAAAATCAAGAAACAAAACCATTTTCAAAAATAAAATTTGCATATTTATATTTGCTGGACCACTCTTTACAATAACCAATTTATGGAAGATGCTTAGATGCTAGTTGATTGATGAAAGAAATAGAGAACACATACACAATGGAGAGTTTTTAGCCATAAAGACACATTACACTATGTCACTTGTAGGGAATGAATGAATTATGTAATGTGATATAAGCCAGACTCAGAAAGTTAAATGTCATGTTTCTTCTCATATGTAGAATCTAGATTTTTTTAAACAGTCATGAAAGTAGAAGGGAGCTATTTTACACAGGAAAATGACTGATGGAAAGACTAAGTGAGGGTAGTGGAAGGTGAGTATCATCAAAGAATATTATATACGTGTATGGAAATGTCATTATGAAACATAACTTTTTACACTTAATGATGATTATAAATAAAGAAAAAATCCAGTGTAAACTACATATTTCCTCTCATGGTCAGGGTTAATTGTCAGCTTGAGAGAGTCTAGTTGGCATCACCTGGGAGAAAGCCAGCTGGCCATACCAGTGAGGACTCATTTTGATTGAGTTAACTAAGTTGGGAAGACTTACACCATGGGAGTGACACCCATTCCCAGGGCTGGAATGCTGGGCTGTATAAAAGTGGAGAAAACAAACTGAGTACCATCAAGCATGTATTCATCACTCTCTGTTCCTGACTTCCTGATTTCAGATGTGATGTAACTAACAGATACCCGATTATGCACCTGCCGCTGTGGGATTCCTAGTATGGAGAACTACAACTTGGACTGTGAGCCACAATGAACTCTTTCTCCTTGCAGTTGCTCAATTGCTTCAGTCACTTTTTTTTTTTTGACAGTAGCAGGAACATGTTCATTTATCATTAAAGAAGTCTTCAATGGAACTCTCATTGAACCTGAATAGTTCTGGCCAAGCCCCAGGTAGAAGGATGAAGTCATAAAATTTAAATGCACATTATTTACTAGTATTCATTTTAGGCCATTTTTGTGTGTATGCTTGTGTGTCTGTGTAGGTGCACGTGAGTGTAGTGTGCACAGAGACCAATAGCTTCAGATCCCCTGAGCTGGAGTTACTGCTGACTGTGAGTAGACCAACTGATGTGGGTGCTGGAAAGCAGACTTGGGTCCTCTACAAGAGCGCAGGTACTCTTAACTGCTGAGCTGACTCTCCAGCCACAACCTGTTGATCTGCACAATAACTGAAGTATGATGTATTTTTATCTCTTGTGTGAGTTCATGTGTGTGAGCATGAGCATGCAGATGCTGAAGTGTACATGCGGTGATTACAGGGGGAACTCCAGGAGTTGGTCTTACCTACCACCTGTTTCGGACAAGATCTCTTATCGTTCACTGTTCCACGCCAATGAGCTTCCAGAGATTCCCCTGTCTCCTCCTCCCATCAGCATCTTGGGATTGTGTGAGTGGGGTTCTGAACTTAGGAGGTCCTTGTACTTGCACACATGCTCTAGCCAATGAATCACCTCACCTCCCAGCTCTTCAGTGTGCTAATTTAATACAAGCGTATAATATGCAACCATCAGGTCAGGATAATTAGCCTCCCCATTGCCTCAAACATTTATCGTTTATTGGTATTTGGAACATTTGAATTCTTTTCTTCTAGATATTTTGAAATATGAAATTAATTGCTGTCAGCCATCACCATGTTGTGGTGCCATGGAACAGGGAAAGTTGTACCCTGACTTCATTACACCCTTTTATACATCAACCACCCCTTTTAGAACTTCCCTGTTAATGTTCTAAAGTGACAAAGCAAGTGAAATATTAATGCTAAAAACAACAGGTTCCCTGCCCAACACAGTAGAATAAAATATTGTTGAACAGGTATTACACTATTTGATTCATTCTAGTTTCCCCAAACATTTTTACTGTTTTCATAAATCTGGTTTCTCTAAATGAGAGCTCTCTCCCATTATCTGTCAGTTCACTTTGAAACATAATATACGGGATGGAAGATGGCTCAGTGGGTTAGAACACTGGCTGAATAAATGTAAGGTCCTCAGTCAGATTTCAAGTGCCTGTATAACAATCTAGGCACAGTGTTGTGTACCTACACTCTCGGAGCTGTGGGCCACAGAGACAGGAGGATCACTGGGGCTTGCTGACTGTCAGTCTAGCTCCAGATCCACTGAGAGACCTTGCCTCAAGGAGGTAAGATGGAGAGTGATGGAGCAGAATGCTGGATGTCCTCATCTGGCCTCCATGTACACGTGGGAGGGCACACTCACCCATACTCATGTTCATGTATCACACATACACACATAGATATACATACTCACATATGTGTGCACATACTACACACAAATGTACACTCACACATGCATATATACACACGTGCATAACATACACACACAAGACACAAGATCTTTCAATCTTGATAGGTGAGAAATTTAACTTCCCTTCTCTTCATGTCATTTCTGGTGACTTACAAGTATTTTTCGCTACATGTTCAGCATTTTTGTGATTATGGCTGTGATGACCATGGTGGAGCCACCTTCTTTCCTGTAATGCTTTCCTCTTCTCCATACTTAGTCATTAATCTATCTGTCTTTCCAATGACCCCAAGAAGAAGTCTTTCTCCATGCATTGAGAAGCTTCCAAGATATTTTTAAACATCTTTATAACTCTGGTAAGCTGTGGGTTTTGTTTGTTTCCTGGAGATACTCTTTACAGCACCACCTACTCTCCAACAACTCCAACCATTGACATTATGGGTCTGCAGAATGGATGGACACCTGTTCAACCCAGAGCCAGGTGCTAACAATCAGCTGCATTCCTCTTAATCCCCTCGGTGGTTTTGCAGATAGAAGGCAGATTGGCAGAGCTAAATTACAGCACCCTGTGATCTCTCCAAAGCCTTTTATGTGTCAATTCAGGCAGGAAACAGTAAGTCTCCTTTCTATTTTATGTGGTCGTGGTGGGAGTTAAGAGTTAAAGGAAATCTGTGTTGAAACACTCATTTTTAACTCAATTGTCTAATTATGATTATGGTGTCTTGATGATTGAACAGGACCAAAAAAAAAAAGCAACATTTGCTTCTCAGATCATAGTTTAAGGCCTGCTAGCCAAGCATGAAGTTTTGTTAATGAGCATTAGAAGCTCACAGCCAACCCTCTGGATACTGGTATTAAACTCCATCACATCATGTCCTTCAAACAGCATCAGATAATGACAACGGGCTGACTTTTTCTTTTTTTAACTCAGGCTATGAAGCTTTCCATTTGATAGATCAGTTTATAAGTAATTGAGTTCAGTTAATTGATATGAAACATCACTGTCACCAAACTTTACAGTAAGTAAACAAATTATGTCTGGGAGATGTCTCAGTCAATAAAAATCACGAGGATCTAAGTCTGATCCCCAGAACTCACATCCACATGCCAGGCTTTGTGCTACCTGCTTATAATCCAACTGCTAGAGAGGTGGAGACAGGAAGGTAGATTCCTGGACAGGCAGCCTCGTCTATTTGATTACCATGGCCAACGAAAGACCCTGAGTCGTTAAAAGAATAAATAACACTTCAGGAACAACACATGAGTTGTTTTCTGGACACTGTAGAGATATGCAAATATGAATCTGCACACACACACACACACACACACACACACACACACAAATTCCACAAAATAAACAATATATTTTTTCCTTTGGACCTGAATACACAGAGTTAACTATCCCCCTTTCTCCAAGGTCTGCCATAAATAGCCATGATTTCAGAAATCTTAGCTGGGAACCAAACCCCTTGCTGTCTCTGCTGGCTTCTGTAAAAGAGTTTTCATGGCTCTAATGTCTTATGATAAACTCAGGCCATATATAAGGCATTTAGAAGCACAGTTAGCTTAGAGGGGACCTTGCCAGGTGCAGGTAACAGAAATATGCAGAGAAAAATAAGGCCAGGTAAACATGAAGAAAGCTGTTGCTCAGTGGGTACCATAGGATAGTGGAGAGCCTGCGGAATCTGAAAATATTTAATCCAGTACAATGTAAGAGTTAAGATATAGGGGTCTCAAAAAGGTGGAGATCAATTAATTTTTGGTTTTGCCTGTGTGCATGCATGCATGTATTTGTAGAGGGCACACATGCATGCAGGTGTTCATGCAGACATGCATGTGTGTGTGTAGATACTCTAGGACAACCTCAAGTGCCATTCTCGGATGCTATCCATCTCCTTTTGAAACAGGGTCTCTCACTTCCTTAGAACTCTTCAAGTAGGTTAGGCTGGCTTGCCAGTAAGCCCCAGGGGTCCACCTCACCTCTACCTTCCTGGTGCTGGAATTACAAACATGTACCACCATGACTGGCTTTTTAAAAATGGTGATCTGGAAGTTGGACTTGCAGCCTTATGTTTCTGAGACAAACACTTTACCAACTGAGCTAGTGTCCCAGCTTTTAAGAATCAAGGGCCATTATTCTGGAGAGCTGAGGAGATGGCGAAAACACTTATTTCCCAAGTCTCAGGACTAGAATTCAGATCCCCAGAGCCCACACAAATGTTGGATGATTGTGGTGGCTTCCTGTAATTCCAGACTGGGAAGGCAGACAAGGGGACTCCAGGGCAAGCTGGCTAGCAAAACAAGCCACATTGTCAAGCTCTGGGTTTGATTGAGGGACTCTACCTCATTGAATAAGGTGTGACTGAATAAGGGAGTAATCAAGGATATTTCCTACATTAACCTTAAGCCTTCACATACATGTGTACCCATGTGCATGCCCCCCACACATGTGTGCCCAAGCGCATGCAAAACATGCACACACCACACACACACACACACACACACACACACACACACACACACACACACACATACCCCACACACACATACAGAGGCAATGAATTAAAGGAACAGGCTATAACCAGCTACTGCTTAAGATGTTCAGGATTACATTAGATGATGCCAGCACACTGTAAATTCCTTCTGCTCCCCAAAGTTCATGTGCTGAAAAGTTACTCTATAATTCTGCAGTGTTAAGAGGCGGACCCTCTAAGAGTAGTTAAGTGTTGCTCAGAAGTTTCTGCAGAGATGAAAATCTTCCATCTTGGAGGTAAACTTAAGACAGGATATAAAAGACAAGGGAAACAGCAAGATATTTTAGGACAGTGTGCTTTCAAGGGGATGAAACAACAGGATGTTCTAAGGCAATGGTTCTCAATCTAAGGGTGGTGACCCCTTTGGGGGGGGTCACATATCAGATAGCCTGTGTATCAGTTAATTTCTTTACAATTAATAACAGTAGCAAAATTACACCTATAAAGTAGCAGCAAAACAATTCTGTGGTTGGGGTCACTACAACATGAGGAACAGTAATAATAGGTTGTAGCCTCACATTAGGAAGGTTGAGAACCACTGCTCGAAGGGGAAGTAAAACACTCCATCCCGAAAGGAAGCTTTTAACACGGGAAGCAAAATAACTCAAAATAGTTCCATAAGTCATTTCAATGGACAAGATTGATTAGGTCCCTCCCTTCACAAGAGCATATAAGCAGTAAAGACAGTGGAGAGGCACTCTCAGATAAGCCCAGCCACTTGGAAGAAGCAGAGACTCATGGAGGAGTCCACCTGCCTGGCAGAACCTGAGATCAACTAACCCCAAAGGACCAGCAAGCTGTTGGGCTGCCTGCTGGCTATGCAGTGTGCTCTCTGTTCCCAGCATCTGTGAGCTCTTGTCACCAATGCTTGGGTAGGTCTTCAATGATACACCCACCTCTGAGTCTGTAACTAACCCCTCAGCCACATTCCTGTACCTCTAATAGCACATGTTAGCTCACCAAGTTGGACTGCGGTGCTAACTGTGCTGTGGTCTGTTATCAATTCCCTACCTGGGATAGAAAGACATTTTCTATTCTCTCCCCAGTTGCCACACAACATTAGTTTTAGCTGGCTCTGCCCTCATGTATGGACTTCATGTCATTATGGAGAGGGGTTAGTTATTATGAGAGTGGGATTTATAAAAGGATAATTTTAGCTCACTCCTTATCCCCCCACCTTTCTCTATGCCTTGCCCTCTACCTTCCACCATAGAATGGTCTAGAAAGGCATCTCTTGCTAGATATTACCCCTTCATGTTGGTCTTCCAATCTTCAGAATTGTAAGAAATGCATCTCTGTTTTTTTGGAAGTTACCCAGGCTCATGCCATATGTGATAGAAATATGAAATGGGTTAATACCTTAACAATTGGTGTTGGGTTGAATGGTCTAGGATACACATAAGAAAGATTGCCAGGAACATCACTGATTTCTACGTTGAGTGGTGTAATGATCAGAGGGTGGCATGTGGTGAGTGGATAAAATTCACCTGGACAGCACACTTTTGCTCTATAGGAGCACAGCAAATTTGTGTTTAAGGCTTCATTCCTAAACAAACTGCAGTTTCATTGATCTTTTCCACAAGCATTTATGGAAAAGTCTATGTTATGCCAGTCTCGGCACAGACAGGAAATGTAAGTAAAAAGACATGGCATCGTCCTAGGCTTAAAGAACTAACTCATGTCTGGTCATGAGGCAGACAACCAGTCAGTGTGTAGGAGGCTGCATTAAGCAACATAATAGCTGCCAGCATTATTATAACATTTGTGCTATCCAGGCAAAGCACTTTAAATACACACTGAATTAAATCCTGATCATAGTTCTGGAAAGAAAGAGGTCCTAGTTTCATTTCTGTTTTTTGTTTGTTTGTTTTGATAAAATACCCTAACCAAAAAAAGAGTTTATTTAGCATACAGTTCCAGGTCACAGTCCATCAATGTAGGGAAATCAAGACGTCAAGACAGGACAGAGAAGCAGCCAGGCTCATCATATGCACAGTCAAAAGCAGAGAGGGAACAAATGCAGGTATGATTACTGATCTCTGTGTGTGTGTATGTCTGTCTGTCTGTCTCTGTCTCCTGCCTTCCCTCCCTTTATCTCTCTCTCTCCTTCTCTCCCTTTAGCCCTCTACTCCCTCTTTTTGCTCTTATAGAATTGAAGATCCAAAACCCAGCAAGTATTGCCCACATTCACATTCAGGGTGTCTCTTCTTATCTCAATTAATATAAACAATATAATTCCCCACAGACACATCCACATCTAGGCAGTCCCTCTTTGAAACTCTTGATGATTCTAGGTTGGGTCAAGTTGACAATTAAAGCTAAGCAGCCTGGAGATGTTCTCACCTGTATTATTTTACTAATTAAAACTGGCATCACAAAAGAGATCAAGTAGCTCACAGAAAGGTGCATGGTTTGGGTAGAATTTGAATCCAAGGTTATCTGGCTTCAGAATCTATCCTGTTAATAATTATACTCAATTCTAAGAAGCACAATGTGATTAGGAGCTTTGAAGCTCAGAATGGAGCATGAAAGTTAGTTGTCTTAGTTAGGGTTTCTAACAAAACACCATGACCAAAGCAAGTTGGGAAGGAAAGTGTTCATTTGACTTACACTTCTGCCTTACTGTTAGTCACTGAAGGAAATTAACACAGGAACTCAAGTAGGACTCAAACCTGGAGGCAGGGGTGATGCTTCTTACTGGCTTATTTCATATGGCTTGCTCAGTCTTCTTTCTTGTAGAACCCAGGACAGCACTGATCACTAAGGAAATGCCTTACAACTGGATCTTATAGAGGCATTTTTGAAACTGAGGCACCGTTGACTCCAGCTTGTGTCAAATTGATGCAAAACTAACCATTACATTAGGAAAAGGAAAAACAAACAAACACAGGGGGAAAAAATCAGCCACAGCAATTATGTTTAATTTTAATTCAAAAGATCATTGTAACATCCAGGAAATGAAATGGAATCAAGACATTCTTGGGGCTCAGGGAGACAGATGCCTCAGTCACTAACGCCCCCAAAACACAGACCATTGCGCTAGCTCTAGAACAGATTATTCTATGATGGATGAGGTTGAAATTTAGAAAAGATAAACTCAATTCAAAATGATCAATGCTAACACCAAAAGTGTGTCATCTGAGAAAAGGAAAAAGCGAGTCACACTGTATAGACAAGGTCAGAGAACCACTTACGGCAATGACATCTTGAGGATGAGTTCTTTCAAGCGGAAGAAACAGTACAAGAGCATCGGCACTGGAGAGCAATGCAGCTCAACCACACAAGTGGTTTCAAGTGTATAAATTACTAAGCACCCCGTGAGTGGGTGGGATGGAATGGAGCAGAAATAGCAGGTGATGGTGATACAGGATAGAGGCTGTGAGTTGGTTTAGAGTACCTGCATTGGAGTGTGTAAATATGCATCTGTGTCTCACCTTTGACATCCCCTCTACTCATATTATAGCCTACACATCAGGCACTGCCATCAGCATCACTTAGAATCTCATAGAAACTCAGATTCTCCTTATGTCTTCACAGCACACAGCCACATCGAACTCTACATGGATGTGTTTTCATGCAGGTGCATGTGTAGGTGTGTGTCTGCACGCACGTGGAATTCAGAGGTTGACACTGCTGCTCTCTACTCTTCCTTTCTTAATTTTTAAAACCATACTTCATTTTGTTTGTTTACATCTCAAACAACATCACAATGGCATGTTTGGTGCAGTTTTACTCTGAGGCAGTCTTGGTGTGGGCTGGGCTTTCATTTCCTCTCTACTGAGCATCAATGTGCATTAGGAATTAGATGGGACTCATCACACTCATCACTAAGAACATTTGTTGCGCTGACCCACTTAGGAAATGAGAAACTTTAAAAATTTGTTTTAGGGGAGTAGTTGCGTAACCTGAAAATGTTCTCTTTTTCTGCATCTCTGCTACCATTAGCTCTACTTTTGGTTTTTTGTAAGTTACACTTAGTCTTTATCCCTGACAGTTCTGAACATGTACACAATAAAATGTGGTAATATCCAGTCCCCGTTTCCCTGTTCCAAGTCCCTGAATTAATTTTAACATGTCCCATTCTCAGCTTCATGTATTTTAAAAACAAAACAAAACAAGCCACTGAAGTCAAAATCTTCAAATTAAGATCTCCAGGTAGGGGCTGGAGGGAGGGCTCAGTTTGTAAGAGCACTTGGCTGCCCTTGAATTTGGTTTCCAGCACCCAAGCTGGGCAACTAACAACTGCCTGAATTTCTAATCCCCTCTTATGGCCTTTGGAGGCACCCACATATGCAGCATGCATATAAGTAAAATGAAAATAGATCTCTGGTTAATCCCCATTCACATTAAGTTTGAGATGCAAACATGCTCTTGAGTCAAACTGAGCTTAAGCCTGGGCATATCTTTTACAAGTTCTTAATTTCTTTGTGCCTTACTTCCCCAACATATAAAATCAATCTAATGGAATGTTATAGCGCCTAGATAGCCTAGATTTCAGTTAAGATTAATCCAGATAGAGTAATAAATGCCTGAAATCAAGAAGCAAGACGCTCCTAAATTCACGATCAGCTTGGGTGGGCTACATGGCAAGTCCATGGATAGCCTTGAACTACAGAGTGAGATCCTATCATTGAAACACTTGAGAATTAGGGGAAAGGATGCAATGGGTAAAGTGCTTATTATACAAATATGAGGACCAGGGCCATGTTTAAAAAAAAAAAAAAAAAAAACATGTCTAGTGGCAGGGCTGGGAAGATGGCTCAGCACTTATCACTTGCTGTTCTTGTGGGGACATGAGTTCAGTTCCCAGCACCCACATTAGGCAGTTTCCAGCCTCCTGTAACTTTAACTTCAAGGAATCCAATGCCCTCTCTGGTCTGAGGGGAGGGGCACATGCACACAGGTATATTCACAGAGGAAAGAAATAAAACAGTTCCTTTTATTTTTAAAATACTAAAAGCCAGGGGTCATGACCCCCCCATACCTGCAGTCCTAACATTTGGGAGTAGGAAACCTGCAATCCCCAGGATAAATTGGCTAGCCAGACTAGCCAAAATAGTGAGTTCTAGAATCAGTGAGCTACCCTGCCTCAACTATGATGGAGATTGATCAAGGAAGACACCTGACATCAATATTTCCATATGTACACGCACAGGTAAAAAAGTGTGTCTACACAATACAAACACATATGCAAATAATAAATAATGAGTAAAATTAATCAAATTAATTTTCTGCCCTCCTGCCTACCCCAGCAGTCAAAGCAACTTGTTTGTAAAGGCTGAATACACAACCCAGTTGGTAGACTGGTTACCTAACATTCAGGAGGTTCTAAGTTAGATGCCCTTCACCACCAATATGTGTATATGTGTATATTTATATATGTATACACACATATGTATGAATATATATATATATATGTAGATACGCCTTTGATATATAAATGCTGCCACCTATTTCTACCATCATCTTGTCATAAGAGCAAATCAAGTTGTCTTGTCATTTACCATAACCTTCAGTGAATAATCTCACCCATCTCCCAGATATGGGAAGCCCCTCCCAACAAATACACATTTCTCTTGCCTTTGTGAATGAAATATTCTTGTCTCCATCTTTATCCATTTTAACTCAGTGCAATCAACCAGTTGGGAAGATAATTAATGTCTCTGAAGAATAAATTGTGTGGCACAGATTCAGATAAATGATCCAAACCTGAGGCAAGATTATGAAGATGTAGTAAGGATCCTAACAAGGGGGAAAATCTGCTCTTGATGTTCTTAATGAGATAAAGATAAAATATTTGCCAGACCAATGGCCAAACCACTAACAAAACTACATAGGAACCAGGAAGTGCATTTGGAAAGGCCATCTGCTACAATTTATAATCATCTATTGTGTTTTGAAACCCTTCCATCCTGGCGTGTGCCAGGCATCTGTGGTCTCATGTCATCAATAATGAGATGATTTTTTTTTTTATTTTTCAGGAATGATATGGTACTTGGATTAGATAAGAGGAACTTCAGGGGCATCTATTTGGCTCATTCTTCTGTTTGCCAACCATTATGTCAAGACATGAGGATAACTACTACCCTAACACATGAGAACTGGAAATGTAGAGGGTTGGGGAGGGAGTGTCTCGGGAAGCAAAGTACTTGAAAGCAAGCATGAGGATCTGAGT
The DNA here is from genome assembly GCF_943737965.1 of Phodopus roborovskii. NCBI lineage: Eukaryota > Metazoa > Chordata > Mammalia > Rodentia > Cricetidae > Phodopus > Phodopus roborovskii. The sequence goes on along the minus strand of NW_026126598.1, from coordinate 8,375,114 downwards.
TGAGATCCCTGGAACCCACACAAAAAGCCAGATGTGTCTGCACTCCTGGCACTGAGAAGGCATAGTCAGGTACATTCCAGGGTCAGCTTGGCTATACAATTAGTGAACTCAAGGTTTGTTGAAATACCATTTCAAAAAATAAGATACAGATGACTGAAGAAAACACATAAGGTCAATCTCTGGACTCAACATGCATAACCACTCACACAAGCATACCTACCTACCTACCTACCTACACACACACACACACACACACACACACACACACACACACACACACACACATCAGAAGCACACATATCAAAAAGGAGGGAATTGGGAAAAATAATTTTCAGTACATTGTAGGAACTGTATCACTTGAAGGGTGGACTTGGGTTCAAGATCTACATGACATGCAGCAGTATTGCCTTTGTACACAATATCAAGTAACTTGTCACATAATAAACCTCACTTACAGAGGACAATCTACAACTAATCAACAGTAAGAATCAAAAATACAGAACTACAGGTAACTTTTTTAACTGAAAAAAATAATTTTCCAATAGATTCAAATATAGCACCAAATATGGCTTGATCTGACATTGTAAAATGCCTCCTTCCCTGGGAAGCTTCAGCTGTTAGCTTGGCATGGCCTAGAGCCACCTGCTCTTGGTGAGGGATTGCCTGGGTCAGACTGGCCAGTGGGCATGTCTGTGTGGTATTGCCTTGATTGTTAATTGATGTAGGATGGTCTAATCCACTGTGGGTGGTACCATTCCTCCTAGGCCTGTACTTTTTAAGAAAGCTAACTGAGCATGAGCCTGTGAGAGTCAGCAAGCAGTACCCTCCATGGTTTCTGATTCAAGTTCCTGCTTAAGCTCCTGCCCTGATTTCCTTCAGTGATGGACTGTGACCAGGAATTACATGCCAAATGGACCATTTCTTCCTTTAAGTTGCTTTGGGTCAGCATTTTTATCTTGCCTGCAGAAGGAATGTCAGGCTAAATTTCCCTCTCTGAGATTGTTAGTTCTACTTCATTGCCCAAGATGGTAGTGATGGTTAATGTTGACTAGCAACTTGTTAGAAAGTAGAATCATCATGGAAACAAACTTCTGGGTGTGTTTGTTAGGAGGCTTTTTGATTGATTAATTGAGGTTTGAATTAATCCCCAAAGTGGGTGGTAACATTCCCTGAGCTGGGTGCCTAGACTGATGAAGAGAAAACAAGCAGAGTGCCAACATTGGTCTCACTTTTCTTCCTGACTGTGGATGTCATGTGACCAGCTGCCTCCTGCGACTGCGATCACAATTACTCTGCCATGATCTACTGTGCCAGCAACCTGATAAACCCTTCATTCCTCAGGTTGTTCTTAACCAGTGTTTTGTCATGACAATGGAGAGAGTAAGTATTACAGTAGTCAATTCTTGATATAGTTTTTGATTGTGTAATTTTTCTTAGCATTTGGATGTTGTAATTGCAGTGTTAGAATATGCTGTGATCTGACTGATTTTTGGCAACTCTGACTATAGAATAGCAACATATGAGTAAACAGCTATGTCAAACACTAACAAAGGGGCCTCTGGCTGCCAAGATTCTCTAAAGATTTTCAGAGTTTGACAGCCCTTGGAATCCATTAACTCTGAATACATCAGTACATCAGTATTCCCGCTTCTTGGTGACTTTGTTGTTGTTGTTGCCTCCAACTTTCATGAAAGAGATATGATAAGGCTATGAACTCATGTCACCGAAATTACAAAATCAAAAATCAACAAGTTGCACTGGGGAGATGGCTCAATTGGTAAAGTACTTGGCCTCTCAAGCACTAAGATCTGAGTTCAAATCCTCAGGACCCATGTAAAAAGTGGACTGCAGAGATGCATGCTTTTAATCTCATATACATTAAGAAGGGAGGCAGAGAGAGGTGGATCACCAGAAGCTAGCTCTCTAGCTAACCTGGTTTACTTGGCAGAATGCCAGGCAAATGAGAGACTCTGTCTCAAACAAAAGGTGAAAAATTCCAGGGGACTAACACCCAAGGTTGTTAGGCTGTGTGCTCTGACCTCCGCAAATGTATTGTGATTGCACATACTTGTAGTGAGATATTCACTCTGTTCGTACCTGTTGCACTGACCAAGCCCACTGGGGGATGGGGACAGGTGCAGATGTGACCTGGAAGAACTAGGTCTGGGGAGGGGACCCCAGAGCTCTCTCTCTTGCTTTCTGGATGGAGACAGAGGGCATGCATAGGCGTCCTTGGGACTGGAACCTGCTGGCATTCATCTGTCTCTGTTCTAAGTTATTTCTCCCCCAATAAACATCTATTCAGCCTATCTGTTTTCCCCCCGATCCTTGTTATTCTACCATACATACTCATATCCACATGTGTACCCACACTCACAAGAATAGACACGGCATTACATAAACACACACACACACACACACATACACACACACACACCAAGTTAATATTTTATCTAGCCTTTCAGTCTCTCAGAATAGGAACTGGAAGAGTTGAGTAGTCTCTTTGCTAAAATTTATTTCTTTTGTGTATGATATATATCATACATATCTGTATATATATGATATATATCATATATGGTATGTGTTTGTGTGTGTCTCTGTGTGTGTGTAGAGCAGCAATCATTTCTCAGAAGCCATTCACACTGTTTTTGAGCTCTCTCATTGGCCTGAAATTCACCTATTAGGCTACATTGGCTGGTGAGGAGCCATAGGAATACTCTCGTCTTTTCTTTCCAGGTGCTAACACCACAAACACGGGCGCTCCCTTTAAAGCATGGATTCACAGAATCAAACTGAGGTATACATGCTTACAAGGCTGAGGTATACATGCTTACAAGGCAAATACTTTACCAACTGAGTCATCCCCTCAGCATCTCATTCGTTGTTTTAATGTTTAAAACATTTATTATTATGGTTTACCCAATCCAAGTCTGTTCTGGTTTTTATGTAAGTGTACAGCATAGTTTTGAGTATATCAACCACCACCCACTTTTCCACCCTTCCTAGTCCTGTTATCCCCTTTATTCTCCTAGACGATTTCATTCTGCTTTCATGTCCTTTGTACATATACAATGTATGTATCTATACAGAAAATCCAGGACTCATAGCTGATACTAAACATGGTACCTGGCTTCTTGACTTGCTCTTCTCACTGGCCTCACTTAGTAAGATGTAGTTTCTGACTGTGTGAAACTTCCATTCTGTCTTCCCCTCAAAGAGCCTGAGATAGCCCCGCGGGCAAAAGGTTTGCTTTTCATACACAGGAAAGAATTGCAATTCCTGGATCAATCAATCACCCCACCTCAGTTAGAGTTACAGTAGCAAAATTATGAGACCATTCTTTCAGTTCTTTGCTTTACAGGTACTATTGTGATGAACCGACCGCTGAAGTTGCCCAGGGAGATGCGATCACTTGGAAATCTGCCCCACAACCCAGCAAAGTGCCCTGAGTCAGGCATAAAAGGAATGCTCCTAAGTGTTTCCCCAGCTCTGCCTCTTTGAATGGAGTTCTTCATTCTGTGAAGTGGAGCTCTGCCCACAGCCCTAAACTTTCCACACTGCAGTTTCAAAGCCATGTCCCTTGCTCTTGTATTTTCTGAGACCTGTTTGTGGGGCTGTGCAAGCTGTGGGAGTGTGGCTCATTGAAGCAATGTCGGGGTGACCTGCAGGTCACAGCAGAAGATGCAATCGCCTCAAAAGTGCTTTGTGAGGAATGGGGGTGGTAGTGAGGGCTTGAATGAAACCCTTTTCCCTCTAAGTGTCTCCATGGAACATAGATTCAAACGTTTCTTTTCACAGCTCACCCTCCTCTCAACTTTTCCATTTGTTTAGAAACGGGACAATGACAGGGCATTGGGGCAGGTGTCTTGTCACCAAGCCTTATGACCTACTTGAGTTCTACCTCTGAGACCTCCATATGTGTTCCATGTCACACATTCCCACATATACACATACATGTATACACATATGCAAGCATACTTACACATACACATGCACATACACCAAAGAAAAAATCGAGACTGGGTATAATTCCAGTCAAAAGTTCTAGCAATGTCACTGTAGGAACTCCAGCAGCATGTCATGTCACATTCAACACATCGACGGTCAAGAGCCAAAAGAAAATAAACATGTGGATCCTTGGTGGCTTTCTCTCAGCTTGACTTCTTTTTTCTTGTAGTGGTCAGGAGCCCCTGACTAAGGACTGGTGTCACCAACAGTGGATTGAGTCTTCATACATCAATTACCAATCTAGACAATCCCCCACAAACATGCCAATTGGCCAAACTGATCTAGGTAATTCCTCATTAAGAGTCTCTTTCCAAGTGATTGTAGATTGTGTCAATCTGACAGCTAACTACCCAGTGAGTGTAGTCTTTCCAAAGATATCATCTACCCTGGAAACATTTAGTGAGCACACTGATTTAGTTTGGAACATTAAACCCTGGCTACTTTTAATACAAATACAAGATGCCAATAAAATCAGGACAGACTTTTATTCTAAGCTATATACTGGGAAAGAAGACCTATATATTTGGCCTCCTTAATGGTCTCCCTACTCATAAACTTTCTCCAAAAAGAGAAATGTCTGTTTTCCATACTTGGAGGTGCAGAAAGGAATCATTCCAAACATATAGTCTTCCTATAAAGTATTTGTTGACAGATCTGTGCTAATGTTTCAACCACTCAGTATTAAAAAGGGCCAAATTTTCCTTCAAGGAAAAAAGGCCACTAAAGCACATATCTGAATCCCAGCAAGAATAGGAAGGGACTTGCTGCAGTCCAAGTGTTAAGTGACCCATTTTGCTAGTGGAGACATTTTCATGGCTACCTTTTCTAGTCAGTATGGCAGAGCAAGGGAGACTGGAAATATATTAGATATGCTTAGCATGTACTGAAGAACAGTCAGCTAGCATGCTTCCAAGGCACACTCTGACACACAAGCACTCTGAAAGATGCAATTTCTCCATTTCCAAAACTCAACAATTTTTCTGCCGCACAGCATCAGTGGAATGAACACTAGTATTTTATGTGTCTCTTCCTGGAGTACCGTACATTTATTTGGGAGGTGTCTCTAAATCACATCAATTCACAAAAGACCAAGTTCAAATCAGATGTTGCATGTGCGTGTGCACACGCTAAGGTTCTTTTCTTGCTTTTGCTAGTTAGTTGTAGATTAGAGATTTGTAGTCTGAGTCACAACCTTCCCTGAGGCAGGGAATGTGACTAATGAATGCACGGTATGCATCCAGCAAACAAGAAGACCTTACTACCTTGCCTTCTTATCTGCATTGCAGCAAGGACTGTCTTCTCTGGGGAGCTTGGTCTTCCTTGTGGGAATCCTCTTCCATCTCATATTTATAATTATTCCTCAGCATTTACCCAAATGTGGAAGTGTGAGTATCATCAAAGCAAACACTTCAAACATAATATCTTCCCAATTTCATGTGAAATCTTAGATTTAGAGTTTGCCTAGTTCGCTGAACACATATGGAGATTGACACTCCAAAAGCCTAACAGTGCTCCTAGAACCTAGAATGCCTGCATTGGATCCCAGTGTATTCCCTCTCTTCAGGAAATGGCAAACTTTCTGTATGTATGTATGTATGTATGTATACACACACACATGCCTTTGTCTATTACATACAAATCTGTCACTCTTTAAAATTAAATTGTATAGTCTTTAAAAATGTATTAATTCCTTTGAGCCAGTTGTGGTGGCACATGCCAGTAGGATTTGCTGAAGGAGGCAGAGGCAGAATGATCATGAGTTCGAGGCCAGCCTGGGCTATACATTTTGGCCCACAAGAGGGAATTGTCTGTTCTATGTGCAATAAAGTTTTGTTTGTTTTAAATAATTCTTTTGAACCCTTGAGTTTTAGGAAACCAGGAAGCAGGAACTGATGGATCAGTGGGAGAAGGTTTGCTTAGCACACACAAGGTTCAGAGATGGTTTCTCTAGCACCAAGAAAAGGGGAAGTGGTAAAGAGAGTGATAGGGAAGGAAAAGAAGGAAGGAAGGAAAAGAAGGAAGGAAAAAGAGAAATAAGGAAAGGAGAGAAGAGGAGAGGGGAAGGAGAGAGAGAGGAAAAGAGGGGTGGGGAGAATAAAGGGAAAGGAAGAGAAAATGGTAAAGTAGGGAACAGAATGGATTTTCCCTGTGGTTATATTTGGAAGCTTTCCATGATGAAAGTACAAAATACCCTTACAAGCATGCAGTGCGTGTTAAACTGCTTCAGATGCAGACTTAGAGTGAGACATCCACAAAAGCCAGTTTTCATTGCACAAAATATTCATCTACCCTCTCCACAACCCATCAAGGACAGACACCAGAATTCACCTATTGTCCTCTTGCATGAGACAGGTTCATTAATAGTTTGTTCTTTTACTGAAAGCACAGCCTTGCATGATTGCTGATCTATGTGGGTGTCTCTTCTGAGCTTCCCCACAGAGATCAGGTTAGCAATGTCTTGAGAAACTTGTGCTAGTTGTTTTTTGAGGACTTGACACAGACTAGCATTATGTGGGAAAAGGGAACTTCAACTGAGAAAATGTTTCCACCAGATTGGCCTGTGGGCAAGTCTATGATACACTGGCACATTTCTTATCAGTGATTGATGTGGGAGGACCCAGCACATTGTGGGCGGTGCCATCCCTGGGCAGGTGAAACTGTGTTGAATAAGAAAGACGAAAAACCCATGGAAAGTAAGCCAGTAAGCAGTGTTTTTCTGTGCCGTTTGTTTCTGTTTCTTTCTCCAGGTTCCTTCATTGAGTTCTTGACGGTGACTTTTCTCATTGATAGGCTGTGACTGGGACAAATAAACAAAATAAACCCTTTCTACCCTACATTACTTTTAATCATGGTGTCTTAGCATAGCAATAGAAAGCAAACTACCTCAGTCCCCTGTAGAATCCTGCAAATCAAAAGATTTCCAACAAATATCTCTGGTGCAGAAGCCAAGCTTCTAGTTAATTTTAATCTCTGATTGCAACATTCCCTTGGATTTTAAACTCTGAGATTTCCTTAATTCCTTGAAAACTCAGATTCTTTTTAAAAATACTCTCATGAGATTGGGGAGATGGCTCACTCAATAATGTATGGGCTGTGAAAGCACAAGGAACTGCATTTAATTCCAGAACCTATGTAAGAAGCCAGGGATGCTGGCTTGGACTTGCACCCATGGAAGTACTGGGAAGGAGTAGGTAGGTGGATCCCTGGGACTTGATGTGTACCCTGCCTAACCTAACCAGTCAATTCTAGGTCCTAGTGAGAGACCCGATCTCCAAGCAAAGTGGATATGTCCTGAAACAGTGGCTGAGGTTGCCTTCTGACCACATGAACACACACACACACACACACACACACACACACACACACACACACACACACTCATATACAGGAATGAATGCATGCACACATGCAAAAATACACACATGCTTTCACTTGCTATGGAGTATCACACCCCTTGGAGCTGGAAATACAAGTATTTGTAAACCACTCAGTGTCTGTGCTGGCATCCAAACTTTGGTCTCTAGAGCAGAAAACACACTTAATTATCAAGTCATCTCTGAAGCCCCCAGATACATCTTTATCACTGATTACGGTGGGCTATATTTTCCAGACATTCTACCCTCAATTCAAGTGTATCTGGTCAGACAGGTTGTTTTGATCATATAGTCTATTACTCTCAGGAAGCTTATCATTTTGAGTTTGTGTGTGTTCATGCATGTTGCATGTGCACATATATGTAGCTGCATATGTATGCACATGTATGTGGAGATTAGAAATCAACCTCTGATGTCATTTTACAAGTACTATCCACTTGTGTATGCAGGTTTATTTCCTTTGGTTTGGTTTTGTTTTGAGTCGGAGTCCCTTATTGTCTTGATATTAAGAGTAGGCTGAGGGCTCACCAATTTCTACCTCCCTGGGGTTGCAAGAGCATGCCCCTGCCCTTAGCTTCTCATGTGGATTCTAAATACAATTTTGATACTCATGACTGCAAGACAAACACTTTACTGACTATACTCATATATCCATTGAGTCCCCTCTTCTTGCAGAAATTTTACTGTTCTCAAATACAACCCAAAAATGTACCCAGGGCTTCCTGGAAAGAAATTTAGTAGATAATATTTTAGGTTGTTTTCTTTTAACCTTCATCCTGGAAGAGCCAACAGGGCCTCAAGCTATCTGGCATCTGATGCTCATCTGTCCTGGGGTTGGTGAGGCAAAGGCTTCAAACCTCAACTGGCTCAATTATTCAGCAGTGACGAAAAGCCTCAGCCTTCCTACCTGGCAGGTAATTTCCCTCAAAGGAATGAGAAGCTACACAGGTGAGGGGCATACCTAGAATGCAGGGATATTTTGGATGCTTCTTCATTGCATGGGAAGAGAGAATGAAAGCTGGTTTAAAAAAAAACATTAATTTAAATTTTTATTTTACCTTATTTTATTTTTTGTCCTTTGAGGAAAAGAAGCTGTCAGGCCTTTGATTTGTTTTGATAGTGAAGCTATGCATAAAATAATGTGCAAAATGAGTGCTTCATAAACAAATCATTCCAGCTCCAGGTTCGCCAAGTGTGAGGTATGTTGAATTATCTAAATGGCACATGTATTCCCTGTAGAGCTAAACCAAGTAGAGGAAGAACGCTCTAACCATGGCCTCTGTGTCAGTGTGTTTGTGTGTGTATTTAACATTCATTCCGCAAACATTTATTATAGATGCTTGTTCTGTGGAGAATATTATGCAAGTCCTGGAGCTTGAGAGAAAGAAAAAAATCAGAGGACCGGGTCTGCTCTCCTGGGCTCATTTTCTTACTTGCCAGTACAACTATGCAGACAAGTCCTTGTGATGTTAGGTACATTTCAACTGTATGCATTTCCTTGTCTATGCACCTTTCTGTGTTCATCTGAGCAGGTTTCTACCATGTTGACATGCTCACATAGTCATCTCCAAAGCCAGCCTTATTACCTGTTCTAGTTTCATTTCTGTGGCTGTGTCAAAATACCTTGACTAAAAACAACTTCGAAGGAGAAAGTGTTTGTTTGGGCTTCTAATTCTAGAACACTGTCTACCATTGAAGGGAGTCTGGTTAGGAACTTAAGACAGGAACCTGACAGCAAGCCTGTATGCTATTTCTCACAGCAACACCTCTAACCAGGGAACTTCTCCAAAAAGTACATCAGGAACCATGGGTGATGATGCTTTTTGGACTGCTCACAGGATCATGCTTAACATATATACATATACATACATACATACATATATATATATATATATATATATATATATCTTTTTATATAGCTTGAAACCACCTGCCTAGGAAATAGTATTACCCACAGTGGGACAGGTCCTCCTACATCAATTAACAATCACTACAATCCCCCATAGGCATACATATCAATAGGCCAAACTGATCTAGACAATTCCTCAATTGAGACATTCTTCTTATGTGATTCTGCATTGTAGCAAGCTGTCAGTTAAAGATAACCCAGGCACAATTCAATCAAAAGAAGAAGGAGGAGGAGGAGAAGGAGGAGGAGGAGGAGAAGGAGAAGAACCCAGTGATCCCTAGGAATTTGCCTGTCTCTGTTTCCCCAGATAGTTTTCTCTCCATATCAGTTTTTCAAGTAGGCTTGGACACACCAAGTTGTTGTCTAGTTCTGAATGATTCTACAAGATCCCATTAGAAAGGGATGGCTCTAGATGATGAGTTAGCCATGGTCAGGGGCTATGGTAAGGACCAGTGGTAAGAGCACTTTCTGAATCAACATGGGAAATCAGATTCCCATCATTCAGGTAAAAAGCAAGTAATGGCCACATGCAAGCATATAACACTAGTGCTGAATGGAGGAGAGACAAAGCACTCCCTGGGTTTGCTGGATGACAGATTGGCTCCATCTAGTAGGATGTCCAACTTGCCCACTGGCCCGCAAAAACAAACTCCAGCAATTTGCTAACAATCTTTAGCTGAATCTTCCTACACATTTTTATTTGTTCAGGTGACATCTACTCAGAAAAACACATGCTAATTTCTTATTTATTCTTGCAGACATACATTTCTCCCTAGATTGTGAGTTAATTGACATGAAACCTCAGGTCTTTACTACTATAAAAAATATCAAGGAGGTCTGGAGCTAGAGCTTAAGCAATAGAGCCCCGAGTTCAAAATCCAGTATGGCTTAAAGAAGGCATGGTGGTGCACAAGCTCAGAACCCCAGCACTTGGAAGGCTCAGGCAGGAGGATATGGAGTTCTGAGTTTCAAGGTCATCTTTGGTCATATGATGTGTTTGGGACTAGCATGTACTACATGAGATTCAGTTGAAATAAGGAAAGGTGGGAGAGGAGGGAATAGAAGGGAGGGAAGGAGGGAGAGAGGGAGGGAGGGAAGAAGGAAGAGAGGAAAGAAAGGACAAAATGAAGGGAAAAAAGAAAAGAAAGGAAAAGTAATGGACTTCCTATTTGTCCACATTATTTTTCTTTTCTAAGGTCAGAGTGATGGTTTGTTCTGCTGTGTGATCTGAGAGCTTTATCTCCAGTCTATTTGGATCAATGCCTTTTCATCATTGCTCCTTGCCTGCATCCAGGGATCTGATTAAAAACAAGGGATTCTGTGTTGCCACACTTCTCTTCTGCCAAAACTTCCACTGGAATTTTTACCTCCCTCCCTCCAGTAGCTACCCTCCCCTGGCTAGCAGAGCTCTGAAGAATATTACATGCTGTGAATATATCCCAGACTACTGAGGCAGAAAAGTAATGTACTAGCAGATTCCTCTGAGCATCTGAAATCAGCTTTGAAAATGTCAAACAGCCCTTTGATGCCCTGCTGCTCCTGTGTGCAACATCCTAATTTTCCTCCAAGGGAGTCTCAGGATGGGGAATTGGTCTTGCTTTCATTCAGGTAAGTCAGTGAGGCATTTATTAAAGACCTACTGTGTATCTAGGTTGTGTGTGTGTGTGTGTGTGTGTGTGTGTGTGTGTGTGTGTGTGTGTGCATGCGTGCGTGCACACATGCGTGTGTATGCACACAAGCAGATATGTACAGGTACACTTGTGGGAGCAGGAATTTTCATTGTATAATACTACTGGGTTATTTTGGTTAAGTTCATTCTAGAGAGAGATGAATGTCCAATGTCCTCAAGAAAAAATGTGATGGTTAATCTTCAACTCTCTCTCTCTCTCTCTCTCTCTCTCTCTCTCTCTCTCTCTCTCTGTGTGTGTGTGTGTGTGTGTGTGTGTGTGTGTGTGTGTAGTGTGCATGCATGTGAATGACATTTCACTGTATAACATTTAGTCAGTTTGGTAAAGGCTGAATCCCTGAGCTGAGAAACAATTTGGGCTGGAAAATATAAAACAAATACAATAGAGTTGCAATTTATCTTTCTTGTAAGATAAAAGGGAATCCATATTTGTTGTTCCTTTGTTTGTATGTGTGCATATTTGTATACATAGATGCACATGTGTGGGTAGGCATACATGAATCTCTCTGTGTGTATATGTGTGTGAGTGTGTGTGCATTCATATACATGGATGCTAGAGAATAACCTCAGATTTCATTCCTTGGAATCAGCCCACATTGTTTTCTTGCAACAGTGTCACTCACTGAGACCTGGGGCTTTCTATTTCCTCTAGACTGGCTGGCCAGTGAACTACAGCAATCTGTCTGTCTCCCCTCCTCCAGGGCTGAGATTAGAAACACACATGCAGAAGATCTGAGTCCAGTTCCAAGAACCCACATCAGGTAACCAGCTCTAGGGTACCCAGCTCCCTCTTCTGGATTCTGCAAGTACCCATATTCACATGCACATACACACATTGGCACACACACGTATACACACATACATAATTAAAAATAAAGCAATACTTTAAAAAATAGTCACTAATATTACAGAACTTATAGGACGACCCTTCCTTTGTCCTATGTATGCATCTAAATATCCACCAGTGGTAGATTAAATTTCCTCATTTGCTTTGATAGATCCCTTGACCTTGCTGTTAATGATCTTATTATACAGCATTTGGCATTTGTACTGGTTGGTTTTAGGTCAACTTGACACAAGGTAGAGTCAGCAGAGAGGAAGGAGCCTCAGTTGAGGAAATGCCTCCATGAGATCCAGCTGTAAGGCATTTTCTCGATTAGTGATCAATAGGGGAGGCCCAGCCCATGGTGGGTGGTGCCATCCCTGGGCTAGGGTCCTGAGTTCTATAAGAAAGCAGGTTGAGCAAGCCAGTGGAAGTAGGACAGTAAGCAGCACCCCTCCATGCCCTCTGCATAAGCTACTGCCTCCAGGTTCCTGCCCTGTTTGAGTTCCTGTCCTGACCTCCTTCAGTGATGAACAGTGATGTGGAAATGTAAGCAAAATAAACCATTTCAACCCCAGCTTGTTGTTTGGTCATGGCGTTTCAACTCAGCAACACAAATGCTAAATAAACAGCACCCTTACTAGAAATGGTTTTGATTCTTAATTTCTTTCACTTTCTCCCAGGGGCAAAACCTAGCAACTGTACTTCTCAGTGATGAACTATGTATGCTCATTTCTACAACAGTCTGCTTCTTTTCTTAATACTTGTTCTAACACACTAAAACTGGGATCTCCAGAGATGGCTCGGTGGTTAAGATCACTTGCTGCTTTTACATCTCTCTCTCTCTCTTTCTCTCTCTCTCTCTCTCTCTCTCTCTCTCTCTCTCTCTCTCTCTCTGTATCCAAGGATGTATCCAAGGATTAGGGGTAGGGAGATTTCATAATAAGCAATGCAGAAAGTGCCTGGAACATTACAAGTGATCTTTTGCCATGGTGGGAAGCACCATTCTCAACACACGAGAAATATAACATTATATTTCCACTGGGGTCAGTGATTTGTATAGATTCCAGGCTGCATTAAGGTGTGGTTTCAAAAACTCCTGTGTCCCAAGATGGGAAGATGGCTCAGTGGGTAAAGTATATGATGCATAAACTCCAAGTCCTGAGCTTGATCCTATGAACCCACACATAAAAGCACTGGGGAGGCAAAGATAGGCAGATCTCTGGGGCTCCCTAACTTGTTCACCCAGCCTAAGTGGTGAGGACAGGACTAATAAGAGAACCAGTCTCAAAGGGGGCGGATGGCACCTGAGGAATGACACCTGAAGTTGACTCCCGGCTTTCACACACACATGAACACACTGACACATACATACAGATAATTATCCCTTGTCCTTCTTTTCTGGTCCATATTCTACTAATGGTGCAGAAAGAACAAATATCAAACCAAAAATGACATCCTGGAAGCTCCTCTTGTAACAATCTCCATTCTCACTGTGTGGATATTTGTTACTCTCATTTCATACAACTTATCAATTGTGTTTCTACTGTTCCACCCTGCGCCATAGTCATTGGAGTCTATCCATGCATTCAAGCCCTTCCAAATACTCAGTCAAGCATTGGTGAATGGTGGTGGGCAAGTCTTCTATCAAGCAGTCATCACAGAAACCCAAGCAGGCACTGATGTTAGGTCTCTACTGTGTGGTTGCAGATATTCCCACTTTCCCAAAGGGTTTCTGTGAGTCAGCTCCTGAAATCTTTAACCTTCAGGCATGACTATTGTGATCACACCAGCATAACAAACACTATTATAGAATATATATGGTTCCACTTTAAAGCATAGACAGTCTGAGGCAAGGGGTGAAAACTGAGGCAGGGTAATGTCACACTGCATATGGAGAAAATAGCTGTAAACAAGCATGTGTTGTCTAATTAAAAGTACGATGACATAAAATACAGTGGTGGCTAGTTGGAAAGATCTGTTAAAGCGGAGCATGTGTATATCACTTGAAATATTGCTTCAATTATCTGCAGTCATTGGTTCTATCTCTTCATCTCAGGAACGCAGGCTTGACATGACAACCATTCTTTATTTCTGTGCTTGCTTTCCTTTCATTCCCTCTGACAGTGAGATTTCCTCTGATTTTGAGGATACAGTGACTTGCCAGTAAGCCCCAGGGATCTGCCAGTTCTCTGGCTCCCAAGCTCTGGGGTTAGGCATGCATGTCACCGGGTTCAGCTTTTTCATCAACAGGGTCTGAAGGATTGAATGCAGACCCCCATGCTCTTAAGTAAAGCACTTTACTAACAGAGCTGCTGTTGTTTTGAGAACCACATCTCAGGACACAGTTCTAGATAGCTTAGAGCTCATACAGACCAGGCTGACCTCAAACTGGTAGTAATCCTCCTGTTTCTGCCTTCTAAGTACCAAGATTACAGATCTGTGCCACAATGACTACACTGAGCTCCTACTGTCATATTACTAATAATGACACACATTTGTTGAGTATTTGTTACTATTACAAAGCATTCATGGGGCTCTGGGTTAAGCAACTTGTGTAGTATTTAAAATAACCAACATCTCAGTAGCAATTAGCAGTTGCAGGCCACAAACTGATGTCACAAGACTCCTCACCACTGTGCACTGTGGCTTTCCTACTTTTATGTGTATGTTTTTGGGAGTTGGCTTGGTACCAGCCTGTCAGCAGGAAGCAAGAACAAAGGACAAAGGGTGAATTCTCTGCTCTTGGATGTCTTTAGCATTGTTATACAGCAATCTACTTTACATTGTTGCTTTCCATCCTGCAGAGAGCTCATTAACAATGGAAAATACAACTCAGGAGATTCAAGAAGCCTCTGAAACTTACTGGATGCATTAGACCTCTCCATCCCCAAACTTTTATAAACAGTGCAAACTGTTGAGAAACACGGTGATGTTTTGAGAGAAAATGGCACCCATTAGCTCATAGGGAGTGGCACTATTAGGATATGTGGCTTTGTGGGGGGTAGCGATGGCCTTGTAGGAGGAACTGTGTCACTATGGGGCAGGCTTTGAGGTTTCCTATGCTCAAGATCCCACCCAGAGTCTCAGTCTACTTCCTGTTGCCTGCATATCAAGATGTAACCAGCATCATGTGTGTCTGCATGCCACCATGCTCCCTACCATGGTGATAATGGAACAAACCTCCAAACTGTAAGTCTCCACCTCAATTAAATGTCTTCCTTTATAATAATTGCTGTGATTATGGTGTCTCTTCACAGCAATTGAAACCCTAACAAAGTCAGGCACTTTTGAGACAAGCTGCCTGGAAGACAGAGACTAGTTAGTGACTTATTTTTAAGAGGCATAGAAAAGTTGAGTTGCCTAGGTGAGACCTTCTTCAACCTGTCAGACTTCCTGGAACTCATGCAGTGAGCTCCAGGGATGCAACTTTCCTAGCACTCATGGAGATTGGGGAGGGCTTTTGGTGATCCAGTTGTATTTGTGTCATTTTGATCCTATAACTAACCACACTTCTCTAAGTAACCCAAATAAACTCATTGGCTTGTCAAGTTGGACTGTTGATATCCTTACTTTAGTCCAACATTGGCTCCCTGTCTATGGTGAATATATTTCTGTTCACATATCCATGGGTTCAATGTCACATAACAAGCATCATATATTCATGAGCTGCAGTGCATGGCAGTCAGTATACAAGAACTTTCTACCTCAGTATTTACACAAATGCAACCCAGTCCTCATCAAAAGAGAAACCAGGATCAGAAGCTTATCTGCCTAAACCTTAAGCAGCCATATACAATGACAGACTAGTTGGAGAATATGCAATCAGTTGACTTAAGGGAAGCATCATAATGTATGTAGCATGTGCCCAAGGGAAGGAGCAAATTGTTGGCTGGAGAATTTTGATTTTAATTAAACAGGTAATGTATGCTTATGTGTCGTCCTTATAAGAAAATGTATTCACCACAGAGGCATGAATCCTATTAGGCCCTTCTGTACATAAAAGGTATGGGTGATTAGCACTGATTGCTGTACTATTAGAGACCTGTGCATGGTGTGGCTTGATTGTAGCATGCCTGGATCCTGAAAGAGCTCCCATGTGCTTTGCCCTGAATTGTGAGGACTCTGCAGGGCTGCAGTTTGTCTGGAAACTCAAGTGTGGGTTTGCATACTTGTGGGTGGGGTGTGAAGAGTTTCTTCATGTAGAGTAAAGAAGGGGAAAACAGGGATAATCTGGTGTGATGGAGCTCCCAAAGCTCCATGGAGTTGAGGTCCATGCCCGCACCCATGCAAAAAAGGTGTCTGCCCATCACTTTGGCTGGTATCATCTCAGTGAACGTAGCCTGAAGTGAATGAAGAGACATCCCCTTCTGAATTCCCTGATTCCAACCACAGAGGTCTTGGCCCTTGTTTTCTGAGAAAGAAGAATTTTCACCAGGGCAAAGCTAAAGTGACATTAAAGGAACACCAACAAAAGCAAAGTACACCCTTTAGAATGGACAGCGAACCCAACTGAGTGGCACCGGCAAGCAGCTGTCTCTAGTACGGGGTTCTCAACCTGTGGGTTGTGACCCTTTGGGAGGGACTAACCACCCTTTCACAAGGGTCACCTAAGAACACAGGAAAGCACAGATATTTACATTTTGATTAATAACAGTAGCAAAATTAGTTATGAAGTAGCAATGAAAATAATTTTATGGCTGGAGGTCACCACATCATGAGGAACTGTATTATAGGGTCACAGCATTAGGAAGGTGGAGAAGTACTGGTCTCATACATGGACTTATGAGTTTTTGTCTAGCATTTCCCCTCCCCCCCTGCTAATGTTTATGGTGCTCTGTGGTTGTCTCCCTTCTAGAATAGGCAGAAGCATTCTTAGAATCCATCCTTACTTGTAGTAAAATATGTTACAACAAGATGCAAGAATACATCTAAAAGTGGAGTTAAACATAACACTAACGCTCTTACAAGGGGAGAAGGCATCAAGTATTACCTGTGCTTTTCAGGAATGGGCTTTGTAGGTATGTTCTCCCTTTTCCAAGCTCTTCCCTTCCTCTTGTCTAGTTAGCTTGGCTATCCAGCTGCAAGCCCTTGCCTGTATCTTTCTCAGCATTCTTATATTCATTTTAACCCTAACCTTTAGCCTTGACCACTTTTATTCTCTTATTCATCGAATCTTAACTTCATCCTAAATTGTTCACTCCCACTGATTCTAGAAGTAATGGTAGGAGCTAGACATGCAAAAGAATCTAAAAGTGTCTGGGTTTTCTTCAATGCCCAGGCAAAACTGTAGATGCCCCTGACCACCTCACCTCACCTCCTGTGATGAATATTGACTACCAACATGACAGGTCTAGAATCCCTGGGGGGGTACACCTGTGAATGAGTCTGTAGACTAGGCTCAGTGAAGTGAGAAAACTCATCCCAAATTTTGGCAGCACTATTCCAAAGACTAGGGTCCTAGGGTTCATTCATAAATAAATAAATAAATAAATAAATAAATAAATAAATAAATAAATAAATGTATGTTAAAGTAAGCTGATCCATCTCTCTCTGATTCCTGATTGTAGGTGCAATGTGACCAGCTGCCTCATGCTCCTACTGCCCCCCACCACCACCATGATGAACTATACCACCTTAAAGCATGAACTGAAGTAAAAACTTCTTTCCTCAAGATCCTTTTGCTAGGTACATTGCTTCAGCAGTGGAAATACAATTAATGCATAACCTCCTTCCTTTCTCCCTCTTTCCCTCCCTCGTCCTCTTTCTCCCTCCTTCCTCTCCTTCCTCTCTTTCCTACCTGCCTTATTCCCTCCTCCCTCCTTCCTTCCTCCTCCCCTTCCTTCCCTCCCTTTTCCTTCTGAGAGTGTTTGTGCTTGGTCCTGTGTGTGTGTAAATTAACAGAAGAGTTTTCAGGCAAAAGTTGTTACTGGTTAATTCAACAAACTCAAACCCATCAGGCCTCTCCTTTCTTCCTGAGTTACTAAGTCGATGCCCTAACTCCAGGCTGTGGACAGTATTTTTTCCTCTTCCCTACAGCTCAGGCTTTCAGGCTCTGTACCCAAACATCAGCTCCCCTCTCCCTTTCCTTCAGGATTCCTTCTTACCCACCCAGCTCATCCCTACCTACACCTCCTTCTCTGATCTTGCCAGAACATATTTCCCAAATCACTAGAAACATCATTTTCACACAAACAGATAATGAATGCCTGTCAGAGGCTTCTGTAACTTCTGATGGGGGAAATGAGCAGGATGACAGGTCTGAGTTGATAGACTAGGAGGAACTCAAATTTTTATAATCTATGGGGAAACAAAGACTGAAGGCTTCTAAAAAGGAACTTGCTGTCCAATGGTGCTGTAAAATCTTGTTGGTCATTTTCTTTGCTAAGCAATACAAACAACAACACAAGAAGTAGGAAATAGAGAAAAGACATCAGATCTTACTATGTTTGCACAAATTGTCCTTAAACTTATAGGACCATGAAATACCAATCACAAAATTAAAAGACTAAGATGGCCCTCTTGTTAATGACATCCAAAGGTCATACTATCAATTTTTATGCTTATTTTTAAGTTCTGTATGTTTTCATTTTCTTTTGTGCATGAGTATGTGTTGTTGTTGTTTTGTTTCCTTGGTGGTGGTGGTTTTTGTTTGTTTGTTTGTTTCTCTGGTTGTTTTGGAAAAAGAGAGAGGGTGTCACTGCCCTGGTTAACTTGGAAACTTGGCAGAGATCAGTACGTCTCCACCTTCTAAGTGCTGAGCTTAAAGGTATACACCACTACATACACTAGGTCGCTGCATATATATTCTTGAACACTCTACTGTGTGCTTTTGATCTGCACACCAGCTTGGTTCAGCTATCCAGGCACTAGCAAATCCTGGGTTTGCTCTGAAGTTATTTTTCAGTTGTAATTAAAACCATTAGAATTTAAACCCAGGACATTGTGTTTAATAATCCAGATGGGACTGATTCAATTTCAATTGATGTTTTCCTAAAAGCTGGTCTGGAAGAGAGAGAGAGAGAGAGAGAGAGAGAGAGAGAGAGAGAGAGAGAGAGAGAGAGAGAGACCATGTGATAGGAGCTCTAGACCTGTATCAGCTCATCCTAATAGCATATCCTATGAGCTTTAGACTTCACCAGTCACGTAAGTCAATCTTCCCTAACACAAAGTTCAAGACTTCTAATATATATATATATATCCTCTCTATTGGTTCTGTTTCATTGGCCAAACTGTGAATGACTTATTCTTTCCCTTTTTGTGACAGGAGCCTATTTTTCTGGGAATGAACTCCCAGCTCCACAAGACAGAGCCAAGCGTCTTTCAGGAAGTAGACAAACTTCCAGATGAATGATAAATTCTGCTGTTTACATATTCCCTAGCTGAGGTTATTTTGTTATAGCCACCCAAATGCACCAACACAGGCGTTATTAAAGGAATGTCCAGCAGGCATTCTATTGCTTCAGGGGGTGGCTGCTCTCACCCAGGGCAAGATTCTTGGATGTCTTTAAATGCTGGTGGGCTCTTACCATCCAACAAATATCCTATTGCTCTAAATGTCAAAAGATGGTTCAACTGGCCAGAAGGAAAAGAAGGCTGTGAATCCTGTCATTGTCGCATTGTCCCAAGTGCTGTACTTTATGAGAAGTGGCTTGAGAGAGAAAGATGCCATGCCACAGAGCTCAAAGCAGAGGGGTTTTCTTTAGGGGAAAATGATTACAGAAAGGAGAAAGGGGAGGGGGGGAGACTAACCTCTGGGAACAGGAGCACTGGAAGAGAAGAAAGGGGGGGTGATGGGAGGTAGGTGGGGCCCTTTTTAAAGGGAACACAGTGAATAGGCACAGTTGGTGCTTTTAGTGGCAGCAGCTGAGGACAGAAGTATCTTGTCAGAACTCCAAAGGAAGGCCAGTACAGATCGAAACACCAAGTCTAGTAAGCTCAGAATCCTCATGAATTTGGTTGGCTTTCTGTCTCTCATGAGCCATCTCTCTTCCCTAGGGAAATGAATGTTCCCATTTGGAGGGACACCTACGGCTTAATGTCTCACTATGTTTCCTGAGAGTTCCTCATCCTTGGTGTTCAATCGAGTATGTTTTCCTCCAAGTTAGATGTCAAGTTTATCTCCTTCCGCCCCCCCATCACGTCTAACCAAATCGCTTTGAGAAGTGTTCCAATCACTCCTCCCACCTTGCTCCTTGGTGATAAACTTCCATTGGCATCTGTTATAGCCAGACCGAGTTCAGTATTCTCCGCTATGGACAAAGACCTGAATTTAGGTTTCCTGTATATTTTTTCCCACAAATCTCACAATGAGTACCCTTCAAGAATAGTAACTAATACCCTCACCTTTTCCTCTATTTCTACCAGAACCAGGAATGTGACTTTCTCTAACTATGCTAAGCGCATAAGGCACATTTTTTACTGTGCACCATGAATGTCATGGCTCATTTTTTGAGATTTTTTTGATGTATTATGAGAATGGGCCTTTCTGCCCATTTGAGTTGTCCCTGTCTGACTTACACCATGAGCTCAACATCCTCATTTTAATTGTCTACTAACATTGATTCTCAGGAAATTTACTGCTGTGAAATTCTCTTGCAAGGCATCATTAGCAAAGTGAACTCCGTATTCATGTTTGGTAGTGCTTGGACTTGTCCCAGGAATAATGCGAGTATGTTCTTTTGATCACATCATACCACAAAGACCCAGTCTGTATTCTGAGTATCACTCTTCCCAAGAATCTTGATCCTTCAGGGTTTTGCTATTGCTAAACTCTACCTACATCTTTTCTGGTGCCAACCACAACTCCACCAGGTTGCATTTGAAACATCTCTGAGGCTTGTAGCCCTCAGTTTTCAGTCTGTGACAAAGTACCTGACAGAAGCAAGAAAAGGAGGTTTATTTTGACTTGGCTTATGGTTTCAGAGAGACTTCAGTCTGAGATAATTGAAGGCAATGTGGCAGAAGCATGAAGTTGATGCCTGTTCACATCCTGGAAGACAAGAAGCACAGAAAGCAGATGGAAACTATCCCTACTGATCTTTTCCCACCATCCAGGCCCACTTTCTAAAGGAACTATATATAGCCTTTGGAATAGTACCTCTGACTCAGGGTTGAGCTTTCAGGACATGACCCTGTGAGAGATAGATATTTTAGATTCATACCATGACAAAGGCATGAATGCTAAAACTTCTGTAAGGAATACCAAGCACCAAAGGAGAGACTGAAGGGAGAGGGTTATCATAAAAGTGACAATGGGAAACTTTGCAAAACCACTATTAACCGAATCTCCAGGGGGCTGACATTACTGAAGTACATGGAAGGACAAGCTTAGAAGTGAGTATATTTAGAAGTGAGGAGAATTTCCAGCCAAATGGCTCAACAGATAAAGGTGCTTGCTACCAAGCCTGATAATGTGAATTGATCCCTGGGACCCTCATGGCAGAAAGAGAGAACTGACTCATGTCCTCTAACCCTCTGTATATACACCATAGTATGGCCCCACTAAGTAATCAATCAATAAATAAATGTAATGGAAATGGAGAGAATTGTGAGGTCCTGTACATAATTTATGCCAACTACCTCAACTGTCTTGATATTGTAACCTCAGTCCCTAACATGTCAGTCTCAGCTCAGGGGATTTTGTGAGGGTGGGGGAGGGGGATCATTGGACATAGGAAATCAAGAGTCCTGCCACTCTTCACCACCTTTGAGGATCTCCGAGACATTGACAGTAACACTCGAGACCCTGGTAATACCACCTGTATCCAGGTGCTAGGAGAAGACCATGAGGACCACACACCTGACAGAGACCCATCTCCAGACTAGGCAGAAGATTGTATAGGAAGCAGGATTAAAGCCCAAACCCATACATCCACATCCATTCCTCTCACCAGACAGAGCTCCTCAAGGGGCGTGCTGACATGTGCCAGCCACCTTTGGGGTCCTCTTGAAAGTGTGTCTTCCTAGAGCTGGGATGGCTCTGAGAAATACAATCTTGGCTGTGCAGCCTGCTCTCTAACAAAGGCTGCTGGAGGAAAGGAGTGAAGCAGGTGGGCCTGTCCAACCCACTTAGCCCAGGTGGGATACATACCAGGCATGTCAAGGTTTCTTAATTAATCGTTCCTACTGCCTTCTGCAAACCAAAGCTGTAATTTCCCAAGACAATCCAAGGTGACACAGGACCCTCTTCTAAAGGCATTAATTAGGAACATCTCGTTCCCTGTGGCAGGGGTGGAGCAGATCCTTTTGACTGCAGTGTATATTTATTTAGAGCTATTACCACATAATATTTACAAGATACTTAACATGCATTAATTACCCTGTAAGAAACTCTATGGCTCTGATAGCGTTGTTCTGTCAGGACTATAAAATGCACCCTCCCTTCCACACATAGACACTTTTTTTTAATCACCTTGGGAAGAAAAAGAAAAAAATTAAAATTAATTGCATGCCCATTAAATGCTTCTTTTTAATAGAAAATGTGCAACTTATGTAAAAGCACAAGCCAGGAAATTCAGTGAATCAAGAGCAGATAGCACCCACTTCTAGACACACTCTACTGTTTTTATGAGCATGTTTTACAATCCATTCATTATGCTGTCCATCCTTCTGAAAGCTGGTTATTATATTGCTCATACAAAGAAACATATGAATGGCTGTGCAGTAAGCCGTGAAAATCAAGACAAAACTGAACATTTCTGATGCTATTTGAATCTGTCTCCCTTAGATCAACGCCTT
This sequence comes from Phodopus roborovskii, assembly GCF_943737965.1. Classification (NCBI taxonomy): domain Eukaryota; kingdom Metazoa; phylum Chordata; class Mammalia; order Rodentia; family Cricetidae; genus Phodopus; species Phodopus roborovskii. The sequence continues at coordinate 8,352,573 of NW_026126598.1, read as the reverse complement.
AAGAATTCTTGGGCGAGCTTCTTCCCTTTTAACGCCCACTCAAAACTCCAGATAATGAAGGAAGAGTTTGTGTAGAGGCTCACAATTTAAGATAATTTTTGTTATGTTCTAAGCTCTTTTCTTGTGATGTGTGAGTTTGTGCTTATGTGTGTATATGGTATGTACATATGCACATGTGGGAGCTCACACACCCATGCATGCACATAAAGGCCAGAGAAAGATATTACTCGTTGCCCTCTTCTCGTGAGACAGGGTCACTCACTGAGCTTGGAGCCAGGCAGGCAGCCTGTAATTCCCAGTGAACCTTTTATTATTTCTCACAAACCGCCCCCAAAACCACACATACAGTTCTGGGGTTAGAGATACATGTGTGGTGACCATACCCAGTTATTATGTGAGTGCTGCGGACTCAAGTTATTACCCACTCCGACATCTTCCCAGGTCAATGTTTTAAATTCTTGTGCTCCTTCTGTAGTGAAGTTTTTTAATGTGTAGGGTCTTTTCTGGATGTGGTATTGCATACATTTAATCCCAGAACTCAGGAAGAAGAAGCAAGAGGATCCATGAACTCAAGGCCAGCCTTATTTTCATTGTGAGTTCCTGGACAGCCAAGGCTTCATAGTTTTCAGTTAGAGAGAATAGCTACATAACAATGTCACCATGAAAGAGCCTTGAGAGACCCTATTTTCCACTTCAACCAAGATAGGACAACAACAAAAACAAAGAGCATCTAATAGCAATGGGGCCTGACTAAAGTACCTTCATCTTAGAATTCATTGATTCCACAATAGTGAGTAACAAGATGATTTGTTAGAGCATCTAGAATGTACTAAGACAGTTGTTATTCAAGGATGGTCAGCTGGAATCTTAATTGTTAATTCTTCCTGAGGCAGTATTTTTTGTTTTGTTTTATTTTGTTTGTTTTTTGTTTTTCTGGAAGCAAGATGATGGAGTAAAAAAATCCAAGAGTTACAGATGCAGATTGGTCCTTGTCACAACTTCCCATTGTATAATTCTCTCTCAGTATAAGTCATCTTTTGTTATTTCCCATCCAGGCTGTCTTTCAATGGTGGGAATACCCTCATTCACTGAGCAGTTTGATTTCACTTTCAGAAAAATATTTCTTTAACCTAAATTTGACTGTGAATTTCAGTCAGTTATTCTAACATTTGACTTCTGGGGGCTGGAGGTAGTACAGCCTTCTTTCATATGAATGGGTTGAACAGATTTTTTTGTGTGTATGTATTTTGAAGAGGGCTCTATTGCCTAGGAGAGTTAAACATTTTGAAGGTTATGAGCCATGTCTTTACCTTTGCACCACAGTTTTCCAAAGGTATTTTGAAATAAGTATCTAGTACCTAAAAGAATTAAGCCTTTTAAAGGTATGAGGCATGTCTTTACCTTGCACTACAGCCATGTGCCAAAGTCTACCTGACATCCCAGTTCATTTGGATGAACAAGAAGCCCCCATTTCCAGGACAAAGGAAGGTCTTATCTTGGCAGCTCACTCTATCTATGTCTTTCTAAGAAGCCCTTTTAACCTACCATTTATATCTGTATAAATTTAAGGCTAAAGGGAGCTCCAGGTCTAAGATGTCTTCCTAGAGACAGTCATCATCTTGGAGCAGGTCCCAGTACATTTGTGCATTTCCTAATTACAGTTTTCAGTTTTATGATAAATGCAGGGAGCCTCTTCTACAGAGCTTACAACTTGTGACAAGCAGGCAATAAAAGTATGAAATGAACATCTTATTCTAAGAGGGGGATTATAGTGGAGAGGAGTAGTTGACACAAATACATGTTGGAAGTGATCCAGACAAGAGGAAAATTGAATACATTTCCTAGGTAATGCCCAAACACTGCATGTGTTATACTGCTGAAAATTGTGAAAATTATGTATTGAATTGTCTCTCACATGCACAAAGAAATGTCATAGTGTGGTACCGACATCTCTTTGAGTTGCATTTCTTGGAGCATGAAATTGAGACCATTCATTCAGCAAACATACTTTGACATCTACTTTTTTTTTCCAGATGCTATACTAGCTATTCCAAGTCTAGGAAAGCTAATGGCACCACCTAAAAAGTATTAAAGAGGGACACAAATATAAAACAATGAAGGTAATGTGTTATCATGTTCAACCAAGATACTCATGATTCTGCCAGGAACTATAGATAGAATGGAGAAAAGCTAATTCAACCTTGGAACATTGAGGAAGCCATCACACAGTAATGATAATGGAGCTGGGTATAAAAAGCAAGTAAGATTTCCCAGAATAAATATGTTAGAGAAAGACTTTCTATGTGGACACAAATAGCCGAGGCTTGTGGCGTTCAAGAACACAGAAAATTCAGTAAGAGTAATAGTTCATTTTGACTGAAATGTAGAGGTATGAAAGACAGAGTGACCAAGGAAGCTGAGATACCTCATAAAGTACTTTTAAGGTGATGGTTCTACAAATGGCTATGAGGTGGAGAACAGGAAGCAAGCAAGAAACAGCCTGTAGAGGGTTGGGGGTGGCTAGACAGGTAAAGATGCTTGTCTCAATCTGCATGACCTACAAGGTAGAAGGAAAGAGCTACCTTTCAAAGTCATCCTGTGCCTTCCATATGTGTGAACACAACCACACAACACACACACATGTGCGCATGCGCACCCCCCCACATACACAATGTAAAAACAACAGCAAAAAAATAAATAATTGAAAATCTGACTGCATTGCATCATTAAATAAAGTAGATATTTTTATAAAATATAAATAGGCTATTAAGAATCTGATGAATACATTGAGGGGCAAGACAAGGAAGTAGAATAATCCAGAAAACTGGTGTTCTTGCTTTGGGCAATTTGGTAGGCCAAGTTATCATCACCTAAGATACACAGTAGAAATAATGTAATATAAGTAGTTTATATGTTGGATTTTTAGGTGCCTAGAGAATACAAATTGAAAAGTTTCAAGAAATCATTTCTGAAGTTGAAGGGAGGGGTCACTGATAGATTGTATTTGGAAACACAAAAGTAAACAAAATAGAGACGACATATCCATACAGAGGAGATGGCAATTAACCTAAGAAGTCAGCATTCCAAGCATAGGAGAAACCAGATGTTGATGTTGACAGGGCAGCACAGGAGTCCAGTGGGAGGGCCAGCCCCTACAGCTCTACCAAGCTGTGTGTATAACCACTTTCCACACTTTACCAAAATTTACTTGGTGTTAGTGGTGGTGGTGGTCATGGTGGTGGTGTTTTAAAAATTTGTGTATAGATGTACATATACACACAGACACACACAAACTGAGTGCAGGTATGTAATTAAGATGAATATAGGTGTTTGTAGAGGCCAGACAAGGGTGTCAGATCCCCTAGAACTGGAATTACAGGCAGAGTTCATATGCACACCAGCCCTGTTATGCCCAGAAGACACTGTCAGAGTCATCCATCACCTTTGGACCTCCCAATCTTTCTGCCTTCTCTTCCTTATATATCTCTGAACCTTGGAAAGTGATGGCTACACAATTAAGAGTGCTTGCTGCTCTTCCAGACAGCATGGGTTAGAGTCCAAGAATTTACAGAAAGGTCAATACTGCCTCTAACTCCAGTCTCTGCAGGCATGGACACACACACACACACACACACACACACACACACACACACACACAGGGAGAGAGAGAGAGAGGCATAGTCTCATTTTCAAAAAGTTGTAATAAACTCCATGTCAAGTAATTATGATCATCTTAATATTTTTTATCTGAGATCAGATTTACTCAGTGTGATTGATTCTAGCCCAGTGTCTTACTGGTACTGATGCCTCTACTGGATCACCCTCACCCCAGTTGCCACGCCTCGAGCATCTAAACAGCTAAAAACTAGCATAGGAGTAAACTTCTAGATCCCTCTGTGAAAGGGATTATATCTATTATGAATATCTGGGTCCAGTTTATTATTTTAATAAGCATGATTTTTTCATATCCAGCTTTGGAACTTTATAGAACAATATTACATACCAATAAATGAATATCTAATATATGGTCTATCCAATTATTTCAAAGAAATGCATACATATAAAAACATGAGGCTTCACTAGAACCATTATCTTGTCAAAAGTTGAAGAAAATGATTCCTGTCAGACAGCTTTGCCATTCATGAGTGTTGTGTTAATGATGCCTGATAATCGGACAGTCAATCATGCATTCTCTTGTCAATCTTCCCTCATTTATGGACAATAAAGACCCCAAATCTTAGAAATAATTGGTGTACAGATTAGACTCCTGCTTTTGTGTATGACTGAAGTATTGTGTAATTTTTAGAAATTAGCATCTTTTCATTTTGAACACCATCAATCCATTATCAAAGACAGGAGTCTTGCCTCATTTTCCAGGGAATCTTTGGTGATTAGAAGGGACTTACTAATAGCTCTTTTGTGACTCTTAAAGGTTAGCAGATATCAAAAACTCACTTTGATGTTTTGTTAAAAGACAGGTTGCTGGAGCTAGAGAAATAGATCAATGGATAAGAGTGCACACTGCTCTTTCAGAGGACTGGAGTTCAGTTCCCAGCACCCACAATAAATCTGGATTTGGGTGGGTTGGGAGATGGATAGGATCTTGGAAGGCATGGAAGAGAAGAAAGAATGTGATGAAAACATAATATATGAAATACTTAAAATGAAATAAAAGGGGAAAATTAAAAATCGAGACTATATATGCTCCTTTATTTGTATGCAGCTGACTGAACCCACAGTGTTCTGCCCCAACCCCATATGTACTCTGTCCAGAAGCCCCTGTTTGTAAACACCAGCTAGACCAAACAACTTTAAACAATTCTTCCTTTTCATATTATGTTCATTTTTCAAATAAATCTTACTTAATTGTCATGCTCTATATCCATATTTTATATATGTGTTATGAATGTGATTATATATACATGTGTGTTCATGTGTGTACATTGTGTGTGTGTTTGTGGATACATGTACTTGAGTATGCATGCATGAGGAAGTCACAGGAAACCCATAGTGATTACCCCACTGGTCTGGAACTTACCAAGTAGACCAGGTGGCTGATCTGTGAGCCCCAGGGGTCTACCTATCTTCATTTTTATAGCACTGAATTACAAGTGCATACCACAATGGCTGGCTTTTCTACAGGTGTTTCAGGGATCAAACACACAGGTCCTTGTGCTTGTATAGCACATGAGTGCTCTCTCCAACTCTCTACATTGCTTCTATAGTTTGCCCTTTTGGTCTCCCTAAGTCAGCCTTCAAGCATCTACAAGTGGAACACAGTTGTAAAGAGAGTGTTTACAGTGAAAACAGAAGCATCCCAAGGTGGAAAAGCTTGCACTACAAAAGAAAAGTCTGGGTCATAGACCAGAGGCCTCCCTAACAGATCTCAAAAGGAGAGTCTCTTCCTTTCCCAAAGCTCCCACTTCCTCCAAGTTTACCATCAGAAACCAAACTATTCAACTTGAAACTTCAACTTCCTTCTTTAGACTCTTTCTGAAGATCTACATAGTGGCTTCACTTCAAGTCAACAAATGTTGCCTTCTAGGAGGCTGGAGAGATGGCTCAGCAGTTAAGTAAGTGCACTGCTTGCAGAGAGAGTGAATTCAGTTCCCATTACCCACATTAAACTGCTCACAGCCACCTACGACTCCAGCTCCAGATAATCTGACACTGTCTTCTAGCTTCTTCAGTGCACCTACACACACGCATGCACCTTTCATATGCACATGCATGCACACACACACACACACACACACACACACACACACACACACACAATTAAAAATAAATCTAGAATCTAGAAGTAAAAAGTCTATTTATGATTAAGTCCAAAGGCTGTGAAAAGCTCATGGGTCTAAATTGCTGCTTCCTTGAAATTATTCTATTTGGGTGAACTACAGTGAAATGAGGCAAAAGCAAGCTCTCAGAGAAGTAACCCCCAATGAGGCAAAACTGCTGATCGTGACATTTGAGACCAGTGAATCTTCTGACACCATGGAAATCAACCTTCCACTTGGTTGCCAGTGGACCCATCCCTAGGCAGGAGGGTATAACCATGCTCCTGGCCTAAACGTAATATGTTATACTTTTCTGTCAGTCTTTGAGCCTAAACTCAGCCTGATAGAATAGCTTTCTATTAAACTTCCCAAAGCATAGAGCTGACACTACAGTGCCCAGAATTCAAGTTCAAGGCAATGCTATATTTTCATGGTATACCAAACAATTAAGGGTTCCCTAAGAAGGCAGGCTGAGAACCAGCATTCACTTCTGATTATTATTATTATTATTATTTTATTATTATTATTATTATATTGTCATTATTTATTTTTCTGTTTTTGTTCTGCATCTTACTAAATAGCCCTGGCTGTCATGGAACTCAACTCTGTATACCAGGCTGGCCTCAAGCCCACAGAGATGAGAAAAATAGCTTTACACAATGATAATAACTGGCCTTTCTTGGGATCTTAAACACTGTGCAATGGTGGAATTTTCATGTGACATGCCATTTAAATCCACATTCAAAAATGATAATATACCATATCCATGTGTGTGTGTGTGTGTGTGTGTGTGTGTGTGTGTGTGTGTGTGTGTGTATTCTGTTAGTTTGGTTTCTCTAGCAAACCCTTACTAACACAGTAAAACAGTTTGAGGAAGATCATATTTCAAACACTTCTAGTGAGATTCTTGACATCTCAGTAGTGTTTATCAAAGATCTGTGATGGTCTTAGAGGGAATAAGAAAAGCAGCCTAAGGAATTCCCAGGGAGGATGAGTTCTGAGCAAGGCGGAATATCACAAGAAGAGGTGTGGCAGTAAGAAATGACCTAAGAACAAGTATGAAGTCAGCATTCTTTGTTGACAGATTTGTGACCAGATCCTAGCTCTGGAGATGCAGAGTAGCTTAGTACCAATAGCAGTGCATCAATTACAGAGATGAATGGTGGCAAAAGAAGCAGTGTAAGGAGACTTCCAGTATTAGTTATCAACGTGAAAAAGCCCAGAAGCACCAAAAAGCAAGAACCTCAACTGAGTAATTGTCTTTGTCTGTGGGCATATCTGTGAGGAATCATCTCAACTGGTAACTGGTGTAAGAGGGCCCAGTCCACTGTGGGCTGCACCATCCCTGGGTAAAGTAGTCTTGGGCTGTATAAGAAAGTTACTGAGTAAGGCAGAGAGTAAGCCAAGGGCAGCATGCTCTTGGTTCCATTCTGCTCCAGGTCCCATCCTTGAGTTATTGGCCCAGCTTCGCTCAGTGAAAGAGTGTAACTTGGAAGTGCAAGCAAGATAAATTCTTTCTACCTCAACTTGCTTATGGTCAGAATGTTTTATCATAGCAATAAAAAGAAAAACTGTCACAACCCAAGTGACCTCATTGAGAAGTGCAGTGAAGATAAAGGGACCCAATGATGCTCCACCCCATCTTCAGGTTGCTGACATAAGCTTCACACTCAGAAGAAGCATCAGGCAGGAGGTATGAATAGTCAAGCATTCTTTCCTTGGTGTGTGTGTGGGGGGGTGCGCACCCACATGTGTGTGCATGCATACATATGCATAGAAGCCAGAGGTCAAATTTAAGTGTCTTCTCCAATTGCTTTGCCATCTTGAATTTTGAAACAGGGTATCTTTCTGAAGTTGGAATTGTCCATTGGACTGCTAGAATGGCTGGACAGCCAGCTTTGGGGATTCATCTCTCTCTTTCTCTCTCTCTCTGAAGTTACAGGCACTCACTGCCATGCTTAGATTTTTACCTGGGTGGTAGGTAGATAAACTCAGGGTATTTTATTTACCCAGAAATCATCTCTTATTAATTGAGATATCTCCCTAGCCATAGTTAGCATTTGTAGTCATGGTGTTGTCTGGTTAATCATTGTGTTGGTCCTGGTTCAAAAAGATAGTCCAAAGAAATTCATATTGCTTGAATGTCCCAGTTTACTTCTTATTGAAGTGAATAAAACACTTTTTTGAGAAAAAAAAAACAGCTTAAAGGAGGAAAGGATTTATTTGGCTTACATATCCAGGTCACAGTCCATCACTGAGGAGGTCAGAGCAGGAACCTAAGGCAGAAATTTGATGCAGAATTCTACATGCTAGATTTAATGCAGGTTCATGCTTAGCTAGCTTTTCTACATAGCCCAGGATTGCCTGCCCAGGATGGTGATGCCCACAGAGGGCTGTGCCCTCTTTCATCAATCAGCAATCAAGATAAATCCCCCACAACTATGCCTACAGAACAACTGGATAAAGACAGCTACTAGATTGAGACTTTTTAAAAGATATTATAGACTATTGAGGTGATAGTGATAAGTAGAACACTGGATAACAAGTCAGTTTCTAGAGGGATGATCTCATCATTGGGTGTTCTGTTAAACATGGAACCAAGAAGACTACATGTTCAAGACAATGACTGGAGACTTTCCAGCATCTTTGAGTTCAGGAATAAGATTATAAAAGCTCAGGAAGACACTTCATTGGTAACCTAGAAACATCCCTTCTAGGATTAATGAATGTTTGCAGGAAAGGCCTTCAGCCTTGAAGGAGGATGGGCTGGGTTAGATAGACACTCATAGAATAGTTAACATGCTGACCTGTGGGAGCAATCAGGTAGCTGACTCAAAGCAAAGAACATTCAGAATGAAGAGGAAGTACATGGCTTCATTCTGTTGCTAATGACCTTGTGGATCCAAGTTTAAAAAAAAATCAATACTTTTAACTAAAAGCCCTTTCTTAACCACTGAGCCATCTCTCCAGCCCCCCAAGTAAAATCTGTTTCTAAATGCATGGAATAAACCCTAAAGATCTCAGATTCTAAACAACCAAGTCATACCTTGCAGAACTGAAGAAAAATAAGACTGTGTGATTTGGGAATTCAGTTTTCATGTGTGTTTGTGTGTGTGTGTGTGTGTGTGTGTGTGTGTGTGTGTGTGTCCCGCTTTCTTGTGAGCCACCAACCAGCTCCCAAATCATGATATGGAGACTTATTATTAGTTACTAATGCTCAGCCTTTTCTTATGCTTGTCTCTTGCTAGCCCTTATGACTTAATTTAACCTGTTTCTTTTCATCTGTTTTACCTTGGGGCTTTCTAACCTTTCTTTCATTCTGTATATCTTACTTCATATCTGATTGGCTGGTGGCTGCCTTGCTAGCTGACTATGGGGTTTTTCCTTCTCTTTCTCCCTCATTCTCTCTCTTTTTCTCATTATCTTCTCTCTCTTCTCTTCCCACTTATTCTCTTTGCCCCCAAGCCCTGCCTATCCCTTACTGCCTAGCTATTGGCCAACCAGCTATTTATTAGACAAGTCAAGTGTCTTAGACAGGCCAGGTAAGACAGCAACACATCTTGACATAGTTAAGCAAATGCAAGATAAACAAATGTAACACATTTTTGCCTAGTTAAACAAATGAAATATAAATGCACCTTGGTATAGTTAACATAATATTTTGCAACATAAACAAATGTAGCACATCTTTGCATGGTTAAAATAATATTCCACAACACACAGATACACATGTGCTCAAGACATACCAAAAATTTTTAAAAAATTACTTTTTTTTTCTTACAGAAGTTTACAGAGAACAAACTGTCTTGAGTCTCAGGAAATTCTTGAACTTAGGCTTGTAAGTTGTGTTGAGACTGTAAAAGACCATGGAGACTTTTGAAGTTGGAATGAATACATTTTTCATTATGTTAAAGACACAGCCATATATGAGAACATAGAGGCTAGAGGGGGACATTATTGTCTTTGCTTATCATTCTCCACCTTATTTTTAAGACAGGTTTTCTCACTGAACTCACTATCTCCCTATTCTGGCTGCACAGTGAGCTTCTAAGATATGCCTATCTTTACCAGCTATTGCTAAGGTCTCAGTAGTGAGTACTGGAGATTTCAACTGAGGTACTTATATAGCCAAGTATTTTAACTGGATGTTTTCCTACCAGGAAGGCAGGTCATGAATATAAGGTAAATATCGAGCCTTTAATATCCAGCATCTACCCATTTATTATCATCTACTCTACTCTACTCTACACAATAACCTATGACAAAATAGAGTAGTATAAGAGACTTCATTATTCTTGTCAATGCAAAACCACAGATCTTCCCTTACAGGGAACAAGAAATAGTTTATTTTCCAGCCAGGCATGAGTAACCATGGCTCAGGAACACAGATTTAAGTCACCACAAAGTCCATGTTCCCATGTGGTAATAGTTTTATCGTTTTTGTAGTGACAGAGCAAAGAAAAGTCACAAATCAAGATATTTTAATACACAATGGACTCCAGAAAAGCTGGGGATCAGATTCTCTATTATAGCATTCATAGCCTCTTGGTGGTGGGAGCTAAGTACCTGTTTATATATTCTAAAGCATTCACCTAATAGTCACAACCATGTTACAACAGATATGGAGGATAATAGAAGACTGCTATTCAGGGGAAAGCTGCCCCAAGACAGTCTGGTTCTGGGCTTGCAATATCCCAACCTCCACACAACAACTGAAGTTCTGATCAGCCTGTGCCGGGCAAGCGTCTTCCTTACAGGAATTGTGTGTTATTCTAAGTTCTCTGTGTGCATGATCTCACTGCATCCTTATGGCAACTCCTTCCCAAACGTATAATTATAACCCCCATTTAACAAGGAAGGGGACTGAAGCTGGAGAAGGTTAAGTGATTTGCTCAGGGTTCCCAGCTAAGTGAGTGAATGGCAGTTCTTCACACTGTGTACTTCTCCAGCTGCTGTCAATCAGTGAATGCTCCAGGCTGGCTGCATGCAGTACATATGAAACTGTCCCACATCTGCACATCATGGTTGCTTAGAACTAAATCACCAGTCATGATCAATGAATTGCAAGTAGAGGCAATGTGTGTCATTCCTGGGGCAGGTATCTGATAGCTGACACAAGATACAGAACCAGACTTTGGTTTTCCTTAGGTACAATGACTGGAATGGTTGCAAATGGTAACTGCTTGGTGAACCTGGGTCTCCAAGTGAGCACAATGATTTTCTCTTGGCACTCCCTGGTTAACATGTAGCATTGTGAAGACTAGACTGGTGTGGTTTGGGCTCATGGTATAGTAGAAGTGTAATCATCTCAGCACCAGTGAAGAATTCTCTTGAAAGACACTTACATCTCTCCATTGGCTGTCAGAAAATTGAAGCACTAGTTTCCAGGATTGAGAATTTTCCGCAAGAGTTTCAGACTTGGAACAGGAAAAGCCTGAAACCTGGTGCCAGTCAGAGGATGACTTGTCTCCAAAGAAGAACTTTTTCACAGTTCTGACATCTGCAGGAGAGACAAGAACTGAGGCAATGGTGTGTCGGTAATGGGCAGGAGCACAGTGATGGACAGGACTACAATGATTAGCAGGAACACAGTGATGAGCAGGACCACAGTGATGGACAGGTCCACATCTTGATCAAGACTTCTCTGCTATGCATATCTCTTGCCTGATTCTTAATGTGGTGATAATTTGTTTGTGCTCTAACAAATAAAGCTTTCTTGAAGATCAGCAGGTAGAGCTAGCCACTAGTTAACCCGTTACCCATACAAGTATGGAGGTCTGTACAGACAGACAGAAAGTGATATGGCCGTGGGGGGAAATATAATGCAGGAGGAGACAGGAGCTCACTCTCTTTTTAGCTGAGAAGTTGGTGAGGTAAGGCATGGCTGTGACTTGTTCCTTTGTCTCTCTGATCTTTCAGCATTTACACTGTATCTGACGCTGAGTTTTTATTATTAAGGCCAATTAGAACTCATTCTACAACTTAAACCTAAAATTTATATCAGGATCCAAAATACAGACTCAAGGGGGCATTGCTGAACTTCTTGTTTCTTTTCCACAAGTAGGTACTTGAAATGTCTCCCTTCTCTGATATTTCTTCATATGAACCGTTGAGGACAGGTTCACAAGCATAGGGGAATGAGCATGGCTCCTTAGTACAGCCAGGACTCTGTCTCTAACATAACAATGCCAGTAATAGTCTAGATTAGTCTAAACAACCGTGGCATCTCCTTGATCTTCAATTGTATTGCCTGTACTATGGGATCTAATGACTTATGGAGACTAGCAAAGAGTTTGGAAGATTGTGTAAAATTTCCTACTCAGCGTCAGCTCTGAGGCCAGACACCATAAAGTCATGACGATATCTGCATCACGCATGTGGAGGTTGGACTCTACTCAGCAGAAGACAGACTGGATGACCTCGGTGCCACTGTAAGGGCCTGCTGAAGCTAATCCCTGCAGGGCTTCTCCACCCGTGACACTCACCTACCCAGCCCTGTATTAGTACATTTCCTATCACTGTGACCAAATAGAAGGCTAGGAGTGTGGGGTCCAAGGGGATACAGAGGTGGACTGGGATTAGGGGTAAGAAGAATAATAGAAGAGTTATCAGAAATACAGATAGACTGCAGGATGGCAGGGCCTCTGGACAGAGTGGTCTCAGAAAAAAGAGAGGTTTCATAGCACAATCCTGCAGCCAGGCTGTGTCTCATTCCCAGGCAGCAGAGGGTGGCTGGGTTCCAGGTAAGGAGTGTGTGACTCTGAGAATGTGGGAGAAGTGAGGGGGGAAGGTAAACTATCCATTAAATGGGGGAGAGAATGTGTGACCACTCTGGGGTCCCAGGGAGCCTGGCAAGCTGAGGGCTGTCATTCTCCTGAAACCTTGAAACCCAAGGAGTCTATTACAGACAAGCCGTAGGTAGAGAGGGATTTGTGTCTCCTCACAGTAGGGAGGCTTCTACAGGTGGACTGTGCAGCAGGCTGGCCTGGATTCTAACAACAAACATCCAAGACAATCACCTTACAATGGGGAAAGGTTAATGTGGACTCATGGTTTCCTAGGGGTCTAATGCGAAGTTGGTTGACCTGCATGGTAGAAGTGATATGACTGGATTAAACCACTCACCTAATAGCTGGGAAAAGAAAGATTGTGAAGGGAAGTGGGGGACCCTCAAGATCAACCAAGGGCATACTCTCCAATATCCTAAGATGTCTCATTAAACCCCCTTCTGGTCTTTATGAATACTGCACACACACACATACACACACACACACACACACACACACACACACTGAAGTTACTAAAGTTAGAAATTATGTCAAAGAGGTCAAAGAGAGTAAAGATGGAGAGAGAAATTCTACAATATGTTGTGAAGTATGCCTGTCTTATTCGTTGTCAACTCAGTGAGATTGATACCAGTAGGAGAGACATAAAGAGGAGACCCAATGGTATCACCCTGGTTTAAGTTCAAGAAGAACTTCGTGGAACAGAATTTCCAGAAATAGAGTTCTTTCATAACCAAATAACAACCAGGTATTTTTTTTAATTGTGTTTTAAAAGCTGAGCTTCCCCTTTGATGAGGAATTTTGAGTACTTTGCCTGGTGGGAACTGAGGCAGTGCCTCTTATTCAAGTGGATGCCAGTCTGTGATTGTCCAATTATTCACTACATTCTGTCTTTGATGGTCCAGATGTTCTCAATTTCTTGTAATAAGCTCTTTCATCTGAAAAGTCGTTCCACTCAGAAATGAAAAACTCCTCTACGGCTCAGCTCCCGGGTATCTTTCCCCCTTGATGAGCTGGTTTAATTGGCCTTCAATTTACTTATTGTTTTTCAATAGAAATCCCAAGTTTAATTTCATTTCTGTAAACCTGGAGATAAGAGCTGATCATTCCTCCATTTAAGTCATTCCCATTATGAGATATGTTGGGTCTGCCCTGACACCCCTCACCTCTACCCTCTGGACAGCATTGCGCCCTTTTCTGCTTAAAAATAATTTGGGGTGGGGAGATAGCTCAGCAAGTTAAGTACTCATGGAGCAAGCAGGAGGACCACAGTTCAGATCCTCAGAAAACCAAGTAAATGCCAGGTGGGCATGTGATTCCATCCCCAGATGGTAGAGATAGGGCATCCCCAGAGCAAGCTGACTAGTGAGACAAACAGCATCAGTGAGCTCTAGGTTTGATTGAGAGTCCCTTCCTCAGTGAGTAACATTGAAGAAGGATCAAGTATGATTCCTGTCATCAGCCCATCTTTCACATATACACATACGCACTTTTTTTTTTTTTTTTGCTTCTTGCAAAAGTAACATCTATATATACTTTCACAGGCGAAGATTCATCACCACAAATCACTAATCTTGTCTTCTTAACCTTTCTGAAGCCTCATAAACTGTGTAAAACGTATGGAAAATACAGATGGGTTCTTTAACATCTACTGGGAGAGCACATGCACATTCATAATAAAAACAATGCACAGAGAGGAAGTGGATATCCCACAAGATGTGACACTATTGGTGCTTGAATCAGCCTTGGTTCAAATATGTGTTCATTTGGTCCATGGTTGGTGCCATTGTTTGGGGGGGGGGTGGGGGCTGTGGAACTTATGGGATACAGGCTACTAGGGGCAGTCTTAAGAATTGTGACTTCCTGTCCAGCTGTAAGCTCCTACCACTGTGGACAGAGCTGTTCCAGCTTCTGTGCACTATACCTTCTGCTCCATAATGGACTCTATCCTCTGCCAACTGTGCTCAGTGTACAGTGTTTTAATATGAAGAAATGGCATTATGATTTCAAAGGTCCATGCTCAAGAGAGACTACACAATAGAATTACAAAACAAAAAATTTTAAGTAACTTTGTTATTTTAGCATTTTTTATTTTCATATTTGTCATTTATATGTATAGGAGTATGCTTATATGTACATATGAGTGTGGGTGTGTGTAGACCAGATGATAACTTGGGAATCACCCCTCAAACCCTATCCACTTTTTTGGGGGGGGGGTGAGTTGAGACAGGGTTTATCTGCGTAGCTTTGGAGCCCTCCTGGAACTCACTCTAGGCAAGGCCAGCCTTGAACTCACAGAGATCTGCCTGTCTCTGTCTCTGGAGTGCTAGGATCAAAGGTGTGCACCACCACTGCCTGGCTTATTCACCTTATTTTTTGAGACTAGGATCTCCTGATTAAGCTGGGCTGGCCAGTCAATGAGCCCCAGGGAATCTGCCTTCCCAGATACAATAAGTTCATGCTATCATACCAGACTATTTACATTTTCACATTGTGTGTGTGTGTGTATGTGCGCGCGCGCATGCGCGTGCGTGTGCACGTGCATGTGTAAGTGCATGTACATACTGTGGCACCTGTATGGAAGTGAGAAGACAGCTTGAAGCAGCCGGTTCTCTCTTTCCAACACTCAGGTTCTTAGATCCCAGCTCAGCTCCCCAAGCTTGGTGGTTAGCAGCTTTATTCACTGAGCCACTTGCCCTTATCCAGCTTTTGAAGAGTAAGTTTAGGGATTTGTGTTATGTGGCTGCATGTGGCCCATGGATTACAGGTTGGACATACCTCCAGCCACAAGCCAAAATAAATCTCTTGTTCTTTAATCTGTTTGTGTCAATAACAAGACAAGTAACTGAGGTATCACCCAATGTGCCCATGTCGTGGTTGGCTGGGACAATATGAACAAAGGCATCATGTGGTGTGATAGGCACAGGGCACCTGAAGTAGTGCCTAGCTCAAGTTCATGTGCTCACTCAGGTGCCCTATAAACTCTCCTACATAGACTCTCAAGGGGATTTGCATTTCAAAATTTCTCCTTCCCTACCAAGGCCTCATCTCAGGATGTCCCCTTCAAAGGCAGAGTTGACACTTCTGATGGGCACCTTGCTGATGTATTCATTTCCTTCTCTTCTGTGTCTCACTCAGAATCTCATCATATCCACTCAGTGGAAAATGATTCTGCTGGATCCTACATAGATTCAAACAGAGAAAGTAGAAATAACCATAAATTACTTCTACTAGAGAAATGTCAGGTGGGTCTGCAAGGGCCATTCTTCAGAGAACATTTTTTTGGTAATTCTGTAGATGAAAGGGGATTGTGAAGGTTTTGTAAGCTTTTCTTTCTTTATTTTTTATTTTTTTTCCCTTTCCTCTTCTTCTAAATGACAGGAGCCCTCAACAGACCTTTCTCGAAGAATAATTTTCCAAGGCTACCAATTTGGATCTCAAAAGCCCAGACTCAAAGGGACCCCTAGTTTGCCATCTAAAATAAATGGCTGAACAAGTATCAGCCAAGGTACATACAGAGCAGATGGGAAATAGATAGCTACATTACTGATGGCTCTGAATTTAAGCGGCCTTTGTCTGAGGACAATAGCATTATGAACAAATATTCAGGTTTTCACTCACAGGCCAGCCAGAGGATCAAGCAAGAAATCGAATTAAATTGGATTGAATCAGCAACGCCAGCACCATTAGTACATAATGCGTGTACCACCAGACATCCTGACCCATCTCTTAGAAGCGTGGCCAGAAGGACTAGGGCAATAGCTCCGTCAGAAAAGTACCGTCCTTGCCAGCATGTGGACCTAAGTTCAGATACCACTCATGTTAAAAAGTCAGGAATGGAACACAGTCTTATTATCCCAACCCAATGGAGGCAGAGACAAGAAGATCCCTAGGGCTGGCTCTCTGGACAGTTAGTCTTGCAAAAATCAATGAGCTACAGGTTCAGTGAGAGACACTGTCTCAAATCCAAAGATAGAGGAGAGTGATGGATTAAAACATCCAACATTGACCTCTGGCCTCCACCTGTGTCTCCCCCCCACCTTCCACACACCTACCATATGAAAAAGTGAAAAGTGAATAAACAAAAGAGAGATGCAGCTGTATTATAGACAACCTAATACCTCCAGACATGTTTCCATTAAGTCTCGGGTCACGATGCTTCTAATTAAACAGGGTTGATTCACAACTGAAAAACTGCTCCCCCTGTACCTTCCAAAAAAAAGTTCAAGTAATCTCAGGACCTTCCATGTTACCAAACAGGACATGTACTCTCTTTCTTATTTGATTGTGGCTAAATTTAGGCTCTGTCTTCAGGATGACCTGATGCCAATCTTCTCTAACCCTTAATTGTGTTGTCAATCAATTTAAATCACTTTTAAGTAAGTTTTGACTTTGCCCATAATTTGCATGGCTTCATTTTACTCTAAAGGAAAGTGGAAAATGGATATACACCTCTGTATTTTCCTTCTGCTCACATCTGTTCTCCCCATATAAGCCCTATTTCAGTTGAAGGCACCAGCCTACATCTAATCCATCATCTTTGACACCTCCTCCTCTCTCAATTCCATATCCAATCAACCACAAATCCAGATAATTCCGTTAACCACATTGTTTTCATACCCCACTTCTCCTGTTCTTCACTACCACTTACTCTGCTAAGGTGTGAACTATGAACTCTCATTGGTGGGTTGCCTTCAACTAGCAATCTCAGGGTTTCTAGTTCAAGGCAATGAAACTTGGCAAAGATAAGCTTTTGTCCCTAAATAGCCAAAGGGTAAGATTAATTAATTCAATCTGAGGAAGATGTTTCTCTGAATGATTTAACTGCATAGAACTTGGGAAGAAAAAAAAAAAAAACAGAAGAAGGGAGCATCCAGGACAGAAAGTCACACACAATTTTAAGGAGAATAGAAAATATGACTTTGTGGTTTCTCTGCAGTGGTGAATGCCTGAAATGCCAGGAGGGTGAGGATTTTGAGTTTGGTGCTAGCTTGGGCTACACAGTGAGATCATGTCTCTAACAATAGAGTCATGGACTCATATGTTTGATTTGGGGCTAAAATAGGAGTAAACAGGGCAAACAGTGTAGTGCAGTGGTAGAAATCTGGCCTGGAATCTTCCAGTAAGTGGCTGAGATCATGACTCAAAGGTAGAACACATGCCTAGAATCCCCCAGTGAGGTGCTTTGAGTGTGGTTCACTTTTAGAGCACCTGCCTAGAATCCCCCAGTCAGGGTTTAAGAATGTACCTCAGTGGTGAGTATGAATGACTAAAATTCCCCAATGAATGGTAGGGGCAAGGATAGAGTGCCTGACTAGATTCCTCCAGTGAGCGACTGGGGCATGGCTGACTGGTAGGATGCTTACCTTGATCCACTGTGATGGACTGGGCTGTGGCTCAGTGTTAGAGACCTTGCTAGCATGCAGAAGACCTTGACTTTGATCCCCAGCACTGCAAAAGAACAAGAACAAATACTAAATGTACATGCAGAATCAACAGTTCTAACAGCTACTAAATGAAAGAGATTGAGGTCAAACAGGCTTGGATCTAATAGTTTCTTACCAAAGGACAAAGCACATAAAATTACAGACTTGATGCTTTTGTTTCCCAGGAGCAAATTGATTGACAAATACATGAATGATCTTTCTACTTTCATTTGAAGTTGATTCAAGCACTGGGCTCTGGTCTGGACAATTATTGATTATGTATAACTGGAATTGTATTTAAGTCCCTCATCTCACTTTTATTCTAAGAAGTGCATTCAACTAACACCCTTAAGAGCTGATGACTATAATCAACCCATCATAATAATAACAATTACAGTAATGACAACAATACCCTTGTATCCCACTTCACGGTTGATACAATATCTGCCTTCCAAGATACTTTCACAAGCACACTCTAATGCACAAAATGTTGCTTTTCTATGAAGGCATGGATTGGTATCTAATGCAAAGAACTATAAACAAAGCAGAAGACTGTCCATGAGCTGACATATCACAGTCTTGAGGCAAACCTTCTCTGTGCTTTTCCATTATCTTTGGATTCAATCACTATGTCAGTATATATCAGGCTGACTTCCAAGACTGACCCTCTCCATCTCTGTGAGTTTTCTGGCCTTGAATTGCTCTAGACTTACTCAGTCTGCTGGGTAGAAAAACTGGAAGAGTCTGGTTAATAGCATTGATCTAGACATTCATATCCTTAACTAATGATTGGTAAATTTGGGAACTGAAGAGAGAATCTAAAAAATGGAATGAGAAAGGGAGGGATGAAAGGAACCTTAGGTGTGTTCAGTGGTTTGGGGTGTATCTTAGCATTTTGATACCTGGTATGTCTAGCTTCCTTTCCCCATGACATTCTCCTAAAATCTGCATATCTAGAAAATTTGCTCTACTAACTAACATGTGCCCCCCCCATGAGTGTGTATGGAGATACACACACACACACACACACACACACACACACACACACATATATATATGTATATATATATACATATATATATATATGAGAGAGAGAGAGAGAGAAAGAGAGGGAGAGATCATTCCCAATCTTTTACCTCTTGGTTAGTATGAATCAGTGGCTTTTCTCATTGTTGGTACAGTAAACTTTAAAAAAGTAACTTAGGAACAGGGTTTGATTTGGCTTACAGTTCCAGAGTATAGTCCATAAAGGCAGGGAAGGCATGAGGGCACTGAGTATGGGGCAGCTGGTCACATGGCATCCACAGTCAGGAAGCAGGCTAAATGCTGATGCTGAGCTTGTCTTCCCCTTTGTATTCACCCCAGCCCATGGGATGGTGTCATCCACAATCAGAGTGGGGCTTCCAACTTCAATTAATCCAATCTAGAAACTCTCTTGTAGACATGCCCAGAAGTGTGTTTCCATGGTGATTCTTGTTAGATTTGTGCCACAGGCTAATCAGATCACATTTTCCTGCAGTGTTACAGACATTAGCAGGCACCCCACGATGAATGTGTCTGTGAGTCTGTAACAAGTTCCTTGGGCACTGGACTTCAAGAAAGCAATGATAAATCCCAGAGACAAAGTAGCCTTATCCTTAGTAGTTGATTCTGGGACCCCTGCTGTTTGCCACAGGGAGAGGGAAACAGCCCATGTGAGTTAATAAACTATCTAGACATGCCAATTCTATAAGTCTAACAGAGGACAAGGAAGCTACACACCCCAAAATATATACCCCCAATCCATTGGATTCATTCAAGGTTCCTTTACTCCATCCCTCACTCCATTCCTCAGATTCCTTCTTCGCTTTCTTACTGTACAAACACTTCCCCCTTCCTCCTGAATCCTTTTGAGTAGCCTCTTTGCTCTTCAGGGGGATCTGAGAGCCCCTTCCGTTTCCACTGGAGCCAGCCACATACACTCTAGCTTACAATAAACCTTGTGGTGTGAAGGAACAATTTCTGCATCAGGGTCTTCCACTGTATCTGTCACCTTTCAACTCTAAATGCCACGGAGCTGACAGTCAAGACTCACAGTCTCAGCAGAGACTGAAGAAAGGTGTGTTTTCCATAATATCCTCCTTGTGACTCTTTCACATCCCTCTCACTCCCAAATCAACTCTGAATCATTAACTCTCTTCTCAGAAAGGTCTAGGGCAAGTGCTGTTAAGTCAGTGATGAAAGAAGTCATGACACCTTGAATCAACAGTCAGCTGAGCTGCCTGAATCAATACCTGGAAAGAGGTCTTTTCTTAAGGAACCTTTGGTTGTCCACAAGGAAGTAGAAGCCACTGTTACTAGGCCTTAGATGTTTCAGTTCAAGTGCTGAGCCCTGAGTGGCCAGTAATCTGCACACTGGGATTAAACATAAAGTCATTAACCTTATTAGCATATTGGTTAGGGTCAGAGTCTGTGCCCTGGCAGCCTGAACAAATTGGGCTTGGTCATGGGTCTCCAACAGGCCAATTAAAGGGGCAAATAACAGTAAAAAGCAGAACAGTTGGTCAAATTGGGAAGACAAACAAAGAAGTCTAGTGAGGTCTCAAGTTCATCTCCACATCTCCAACATGAAGGTTGAGATTAAGTAGGGAGCAATATATATATATATATATATATGTATATATATATATATATATATATATCTGCATAGCTAAGGTATCCTGCACAAGGCATGGTCCTGCCCATCACTAATCTATCATTGTCTCAGTAACACTCTACCCTGTGAAGTGGCCTGAGAAATACAGCCCAGCTAGGGAAGGATTTCTGGGGTTTTGTTTTTGTTCTTGTTTTCTGTCAGCTGGCTTCCTTTATGTTGATCCTGACTGATGTCTCCTTCCACAGTCCTGTTCTCCTGTCACAGGAACATAATTTCTGCAGCCCACTAGAGGCCAGCCTTCTGTGGGTTTAACCCCATCATCAGAAAAGGTGCTGAGAAGATACCATCTAACGATCAGAAATACAATGCAATGGAACAAGAAATAACCATCTCATCCTATCCTTGGAAGCTCGGCCTTTGTTATGAGCCTTATTTGTTTTATTGGGAAAATTGATACTCCTCAGCCAGTTCTTGGAAGATCTTTCTCTAAAGACGGAGTGGAAATAGACAGGTCAAGTCACAAGCATATTTTGTGGAAAGATAAATGCTTGCTCCAGCAATGCTCTTAAGAGCAAAGAACGGTTGTTTATTCTATCTCCAGATCTCTGACTCACAGGATGGTGTCAAAGAGATATGCTTACTTCAGGGTAAAAATCAGCTGTCCTTACCCACTCCTTTCCATTTTCAAACATGAACAAGTTAATTTGGGTCGGGGAGATAGTGTTTCTTTATACAATGGGACAAACAGTTGAGACCTCTTTAAGAAGCTATGTAGAGCAAATACATAAGAAATTTACAAAAGAGCTGTATCAGATTAATGGTGGCCTCGAAACTGGTTACTAACATGTTTGTCTAGGTTCAGTCAATCACATGGGCTATGGGGAGGGATGTAAACATCAAGCTACAAACCTTTAGGTCTGTCTATGTATTTTCTAGACAGTCACATTTTGTGAGCCTCCGTTGATGACATGTAGATTCCCTTAAACTTGAGAATGGTTTCTGGTATAGTTAGATAGCAAGATTTCAAAATAGAATAGGAACAGCTCTGAGTTCTTTCCTTTTGCAGATTTAGGATCAGAGCCCTGGAAGTAACAGCCCCCTAACAAACCAAATCCATTCTCAAGAGTCTAGTTAAAGACACAATTGTGAAAAGGAAAAGGGAAGATTTATTTAATATGGACAAATTGTGAAGAACAGAGTGGTTCAGTGAATGCCCCTCCCTGCTAGTCTTTATTTGAGGGTTAGGCTTAAATGCGGGCGGGGGGGGGGGGAGATATGCATGGGCAAGCATTCTTGGTCAGAGTATGGTTATGTCTACCACTGAAACATCATTTGTTTTAGCTCCAATCTCTCCAGCGAGGTGGTCTGTCAAGTGTCAGAACTGTGCATAATCTCTTCCAGAGAGAAAAGTTTCCCATATGGCTGTACCGGCCTCAGCGTTTTCCTCCTCCTAGTATGAGACCACTGGTGAAATTCAGATTCCTTTAGGTACATTATCTCAAAAGTCTGATAGTCAAAGGCAAGGGCATAAGTATCTCTATAAAGTATTTCTGTTTCTTCTAGGTAAGTTACACATTTAGCCACAAGAGATTGAATATCTCTACAGAATTTCCTTAGGTCCAGTAGGACAATATCCATTTGCCCATGTATGACCCAGGATGGTAAAAAGAGGAACATGATATGTACTTGCTCATATATGGATTTTAGACCTAGAGCAAAGGATCACCAGCCTATAATTCACACCACCAGAAGAACTAGGATACAAGGTGCATTCTAAGAGATTCATATAAGGCCCCTCAAGAAGGGGGAAGGGACAAGTTCTCCAGAGCACACGGGGGGGGGCAGTGAGGGGAGAGGGAGCTAGGAGAAAGAGAAGGGGAGGAGAGGAAAGCACATGCGACTAGGAAGATTGAGTCAGGGGAAGAATAGAAGACAGGAGAGAGAGAGAGAGAGAGAGAGAGAGAGAGAGAGAGAGAGAGAGAGAGAGAGAGAGAGAGAACATAAAAGAGGGAGCCATTATAGGTTTGAAGAGCAAACTGAACCTAAATAAATGTCTAGATGTCTAGAGACCTACAAGACTGACTCCAACCATCAATTGAGCAACAATGGAAAAGCTACCATAAATGCCCTTCCCTGATAATGAGATCAACAACTAACTTATCCACCATCATGGAGCCCTCATCTAGTACCTGTTGGAAACAGAAGCAAACACCCACAACTAAACACTGAGTCAAACTAGAATACAGAGGCAGAGACAGAGGACAAGACCAGGTTGCAGAAACACATAGAGACAGCTGACCTGAACAAGGAGGAGCTAACAGCCCCCCCCCCCACACTGATAGCTGGGAATCCAGCATGGGACTGACTCAGACCCCCTGAACATGGGTCTCAGCTAGAAGGCCTGAACAGTCTAAGGGACCTTAGATAGTGGAACCAGGATGTATTCCTGGTGCATAAAAGGACCTTGCGGGCACATCCCCCATAGAGGGAGACTCCCTTAACCTAGAGATATGAGAGAAGTTCTAGTCCCTACTTCAAATGACTTGACAGACTTAGATGACTCCTCCTGGATGGCATCACCCTACATGTGGAGTGGCGGTGGGGGGATGGGAGGGGGGTGGTTAGGGTGCATGTGAGGAGGGAGAGAGGGAAAGAGGGAGGGACAGAGGGAGAGGGAACTGGGATCGATATGTAAAATAAAAATAAAAAAAAAAAGAGTATGTACTTTAAATGCCACATTAGTTTGGGTACTAGAATGTACTATGCTCTGGTTTCTTTTCCGGTATTGCATTAGAACACAGACCCCAAGTAATCACAGAAGGAAAGGGTTTATTTGGTTTATACTTCCATGTCATAGGCCATCACTGAGGGAAGTCAGGCCATGAGGTCAAACAGAAAATTTAAAGCAAGCAATAACCATAGAGGAATATGCTTGGCTGAATTCCTCACCAGCTTGTTCTTATCTTGCTTTATTATTCAGATCAGGATGCCCTGCCAAGGGAATGGTATTGCCCAAAGTGGTCTGGATCCTTCTCCATCAATTAAGAACCAAGGCAAACTCCCACAGAAATGCCTAGAGGCAAATCTGATCTAGAAAGTCTAGGTTTTCCTCTTAGATGACCATAGGCTATGTCAAGTTGATGATTAAAGATATCTAGGACACATGCCAAAGCCAAACGTGACTGTACTCCATGTGTCAAATTCTACAGCTCTAAACCTGCTTTTGTAGTCACTCTACCCAGGCTTGCATCTCTCCTCTTCTGAACAATGCCCTTGTCAGTCACCACTGACCTCCATGTTGCTAACTCCAGGGCTCTATTATAGTCCTGTGTCACATTTCATCAATCAACAGCATTTACCAGCCATTCACACATTCTTCATTAATTAATTTCCTTTGTGTGGCTTCCAAGATACCAGATTCTAGTTCTCCTCATATTTTTTTTTTTTTTTTTTTTTTTGCCTTCTCAGGCTCTTTGGTTGGAGTCAAATTATTAATATCAGAGAGGCTCAAATATTAGTCTTAAATATCAAGACTACATCACTGCTGTACTGAGTGTGTGTGTGTGTGTGTGTGTGTGTGTGTGTGTGTGTGTGTGTGATGAAGCCTCTTTCTCTGCAGCTGGAACTCACTGCCGTGGCTATACTGGCTGGCCAGCAGCTCCCAGGCATCCTCCTCTTTATGCCTCTTTAGCGAAAGGAATGTAGGATGCTTCTCGACAGACCCTTCTTGAGGATCTGGAAACTGAGCTGGGGTCCTTGCCCTTGTATATAAAGCACTTTACATCTACTACCTGATTAGATTCCAGTTTTAAATGTCATCAGTATGTCAAATTCATAATTCTTGCCCAAACCACGTCCCCAATCCTTACCCTGATCAGAACCTGAACAA
The DNA here is from genome assembly GCF_943737965.1 of Phodopus roborovskii. NCBI lineage: Eukaryota > Metazoa > Chordata > Mammalia > Rodentia > Cricetidae > Phodopus > Phodopus roborovskii. The sequence continues at coordinate 8,328,061 of NW_026126598.1, read as the reverse complement.
ACACTAATCATAACCTAATCCCTAACCCTAAACAGAACCCTAACCATACATCTACAGCTTGGGTAGTCTCACAATTAAAGTCACTTAATTTCCCCCCTTCACACATCCATGATTGGCTTTTATTCTTTATCCCTCACCACTCTATAGATGATTGTGTTTATGTAGGCCAGATATCTTGAAGACATTCATAGTTTCTATCTTTTTCTCTTACCCCAGTCAACCTACCTTCCAATAATGGACTCATACAATCTGTTATATCTGTAGATACAATGTGACTGCTGCCTCACACTCCTGTTATGAGCAGTTTTTTTTCTGCGGCCCTGATCCCAGAACCGTGCCAGCCCCCAAATAACACACAGAGATGCTATATTAGATATTTTTCTGTTGTCCAGTTACCAGTTACTTATGGGCTAGCTCTGTATTAAATATTAACCCATTTCTATTAATCTAAGTATTTCTACATGGTCTCATCTTACTGGAGAGAGGGCTAGGCATTCTACTCTCTCTGTCCTCCATCTTCAATCTCCTCCCTACTTTTTCCTCTCTCCTCCTAGTCTCCTAGTCCCACCTATCTTGCTTTCCTATTGTCCAACAGTGCTTTTTTCATTAACCAATAAGAGAAACATATTTACAAAATGACATCTCCCATCACACTCCTTTTGCTATGTCTACCCCACCATGATGGACAGTGTCCCCTACAACTTTGAGCCAAATAAATCCTTCTTGTGTTGCTTTCACTGTATATTTTATCACAGCAGTGAGAAGTGTCACCACCAACATCTTACTATTGTTACTTTTCCTTCTGCTTCTAAATTTGTCCCTGTTTGCTTTAAGTTTAAAATAGAATTAGAAGGGTTCTCTTGAATGCATGGCGTATCATCTTCACACTGTGGGTCAAATTCTCTAGTGGTTCCCAATTAACAAGAACAGCAACCAGTGTTTTTTTTTTTTCTTTTTTCTTTTTTTGTCACCATTAATTGTAGAGTTCCAACAATGCTTCTTTGTTATCTTTCTCCATTTCTCTTATAAGTAACCTCAATAAACTTACTGGTTTACTTGTTGGTGCAATCTTTTTGGTGTAATTGATGCAAACTCATTGGTGCAATCATTACTTTTGTGGGTTCCCTATCTTATGTCTATGGTGGCTCCCAGAACACAGCAGTTCACCTGTAGAAGTTCCAGGAAATAAACTTCTTTGTTCTGGAGCAATTTGAAAGAGTTCTATGTCCTCATACTAGAATATGCATGCTTCCTTCCTGTCTCTGAGTCAACAGACCCTGGTTATGATCCAGGAGGTCAGCTTCTAGCTATGTTCAAGGCTCTATTCCATATTGATGAATCTTTCAGCTATCTAAGTTCTATTTAATCTCTGTAGTTTATCATTTATGAGAACAACATCTCTGAGGGTTGGGGATATGGCTGAATTGGTAAAATGCTTGCACCACCCAAGTACATGGACCTGAATTCAGTCCCTAGAACCCACATAAAAAAAAAACCTACTGTGGTGGTATATACTTACAGTTCTAACTGTGGTAAAGGGAAGCTGAGATAGGTACACTTTAGCATGAACCAGTGCTTTTGTATGCATATATGTACACAACACGCACACTCTCATGTTCTCTAGTGCACAAACGAAAGAGAAATATCCCTGAGACCAATAGAACACTCATTATTTTTATGCGGTATCTTTGGAATTTAATTATAACCAGCTTATCCGATGATATATTTGTATTTTCTCTTAATTGGGAAATTTTGCCTCTCTACAATAAATTTGTAAGCAACTTGGTAGCATGCATATTACAAAAGCAGATATTTATGGAAACTTCATGGATGCTGTGCACTGCTTTAATCCCTTCCATGTGTTTATCTCATTCATCATCACAACAACTTTGGTGGGAATAGGTACAATTGCCTTCATCTCCTGATAAAGGTATCTGGATACAGAGTGTGGCAGGACAGCAAATGAGGAGCAGGTATCCAAATTAATTCATCAAAGAAGTCAGTTAGAGGAAAGACTGGGAACCCTTCCAAACCAGAGTGAGTTGCAACAAAACAGAGAATATTCTAAAAGAGACTGTGTAATCCCTTGGAAAAGGCAAAACTTTGTAGATGACCCATAAATGATAAGAACTCACGAGGCATGGAGCTTTAGTCTCTTTACATAGCTCCCTAGCCCACTGCCATCCTCGAGATTGTACTTCTCTCTCTCTCTCTCTCTCTCTCTCTCTCTCTCTCTCTCTCTCTCTCTCTCTCTCTCTCCCTCTCTCCTTTCTGTGATGTTGTGATGTATAAGGATGTATGCAGACATGTTTTCATATGTGTAAACAATTGCTGGGAGATTCTAACAGGCAAAGATGCCCAGAGGAGACTGTCAATCCAATTGAGCTGTTTATAAGCTACATAGGAACCTCCAGGGATGCAGCTTTCAGTTACCACCCACACTAAGATGAATTTCTCACCCATGTGTCTTCTAATGAGTTGTCAATGCCCTATTAGTAATCCCTGACTCCCACTCCTAAAAGTAACTCCAATAAACCCATTGGTTCATCAAGTTGGACTCCCTTAGAATTGTTCCTTTGGTCCATTGTTGGTGCCCTGCCTGGGTTGACTAAAGGCCTCCCCAGAAAAAGTCACATAACAGTTATCAGTTGGTACTCTTTGCATCACAGCTCCAAGGGACCCATTTCTCTGCCTTCACACATATCAGATGCCTTTTCTGCTACGGTGCCCTTCTGAGGCATCCAACCTAGCTGCAGGGTGACTGCTCTAACAATGCACACGTTTTTCTCCTAATTAGAACATCATCATTATTTCAGAATACTTGAAATGAAAACATTCTGTTGAATTCAAAGCATATTTGCATAATCATAAGAAACTTCAACATTATATTTGTGATGGCAAAGAAAGAGGATCCGTTAGCACCTTTAAATACACTTCAACTGCACTGGATTTGCAAATGGTTGCAAAATATGGTTTTAAAATTTTTATCACCTACTATCATGGGAGAAAATTTTTTTGCTGATGTCAACTATTACATAGCTCAGTGATAGAATATCTGCATAGAACCCCAGTGAGGAGGTAGGGCATCATCATCATCTTCATCATCAATCACTACCTTATCATCCACCCTGAATTAACTTATACTTATGGAATGTTACTGGAGTATATGAATTATTACAGGGCACATTGTATCCTTACTATTCTGCATACAATGGAATAAATGTAGTTTAATAATTACACTTGTAATCTCAGCACACAGAAGGTTAAGACAGGAGGATCACACTGAGTTCAAGTTCAAGGCCAGACTAGATTATGCTATGAATTTCAGGTCATTCGTGACTAAAGAGAAGACTCTGATTTAAACAGAAAATATCCTCCCCCCCAAAAAAAATAAACTAAAACAACGACAATGATAAAATGCCTACCAAAATAGTACATCTGAATGGGGTGCATCTGTAATCCCAATAGTCAGGAGACTGAAGCAAGAATATGTGGTGTTTGGGGCCAAGACTATACAGTGTGTCAAAAATAAAGCAAATGACAATGGCAAAAACAAACAAATAAAATTACTGAAACTAAAGAGACTAGGCCATCAAAGCTTTATGCAATTAAATTGATAACAATACGATGTCCAGGGAAACTCCTAATTTTTGAAAATAATCCATGCACCAAAATTTTACAAGAACTTAGAAAATGTTTTGAGCTGAATTACAATGGAAGTTTAATATAATGAAAAATATCGGCCAAAATAGAGTTTAAAAATATTCTTGTTTTTAGATTATGTGCTTACAGGGAACAGGGATGGAGTGTGTGTGCACATGGATGCAGGTGAACAAACAGACCAGAAGAAGGTGGTCTATCCCTTGGAGCTTGGGTTTCTGGTGGTGATGAGCCATCTGACATGAGTGTTAGGAACAAAACTTACATCTGCTGCAAAAGCAATATGTGCTCCTAACAGTTGAGCCATCCCATAAGCTCCAAGAGTTCAGAGAGACCTGCATAGCTCTTAATAATCAAGAAGATCTCACCTTAATTGCCACTTTGGAAAAAAGAAAAAGAAGAAGCTAGAAAGACCAAATTGAGCCCCAGATACATGAAAAAAAAAAAAAAACAATTTGTACAATTGAAGGACACAAAAGCTAATGAAATAGTAAGAAAAATGTATAAAGCCCAAAGATGACTCTGATATTTTTAATGAAATTGATAAAACTAAAGGTTTCAATCTTGCAAATGAGGGACTGAGAAAGACAGAAATGGAGTATAAATTGTCAGTATTAGCCATCACATGAACATAGAGTATGAAAGGGAAAAGAATCAGGCTGTATGAAAAATCTGTGCCAATAAATTCAACAAGTTATTGTATGTGTAATATATATATTGAACAAAATAAAACCTTACCATAAGGAAGGCTCCAGACCCACATATTTTTCAATTGTGAATTATATCAAACATATAAGAAGCATAATTAGGCTGATTACACACAAACTCTGTCAGAAAATAGTGATAACACTTGTCAATTTATTTTATAAGTCTTCATTAACTAATAAAACAAGGCAAATATGCCACAAGAAAACTGCATAAATGATATTTAACTGTAGGATTTTAAAGGGAAATCCTCCCTACAAGCTCTCCTGTGTATTTGAACGCTTAGTTCCCAGCTGGTGGTGTGGCTTGTGGGATTGTGGAATCTTTGGGAAGTGGAATCTTATTGGAGTAAGTGGTCACTGGGGGTAGACCTTGAGGTCTTCTACTTCTGTCCCACTTTCTATTTACTCTGTTTCCTAAATATGTAATGTGACCAAATGCTTCCTACTTATGCCACCATGCTCCCCACTGTCCCCCATATATGGACTCTATTCCTTCAAACTGTAAACAGGAACAACCCCTTCTCTACTTAACTTGCTTCTAGTCGGCTACTTTAGCTTCTAGTTGGTAGCATTGTTTTTATCAGGTTCTGGATCCTTTGACAAGGATGGCCTTGATAGAATAAATGGGTCACTAACCAAGTGGCACATGAGTGTTATAAACCAGAACTGCTTGCTCTAAGAGTTGTTCCTGCTTCCTGGCCCCAATGAAGTACAGACTAATAGCCATATATCCCTACCACACTGGGTATCAACTCTGATTTGAGAGGCCTGATCCTCTCAAATGATGAGTCAAACTAAGGATCTTCTGCTTTATGTTGCATTGTTGTGTGGTGATAAGATTCAAACCAGTGGTAGCCTATTGCTAAGGGTCAGGCTAGAGAGTAACTACAAAGCAGTGGGGGAGCATCTGGGAATATAGCAAAGTTTGAGAACCCAGGGATGTGATGGAGTTACAATTGTCTATGGTCTAGATTGTTGCAGCGTAATAATTACACTATGGAACACAACTTGAAGAAAAGCATCGCTGTTCACTTAAAGCAGGTGAATTTTACTATTGAATAAATTATGTCTCCAAAAAGCTGGAGGGGAAAGCTAGGTGAACAGAAGCATGCCTAAGCTGCTCATTTTTAAAACCTTGAAACGATTGTGTTTGAAAGTTTTATATGAATTCAATATTTAGTATCATCTGTAATCCTGTCAATTTAGCTCTTCTTAATGATATGAGAAGGGGAAAAAAGAGCCAAAATGAAGTTCTTCCTTTTCTTTATCATGTGTATGGGTGTTGCGTGCATGTGTGTAGATTCTTGTATACATAGGCTTTTGTGTGGAGTGTGGGATTTGTGTGAATTTGTAGCACATAGAGATCAACCTCTGAAATCCTCTTCTACCACTTTCCACCTTAGGTTTTGAGGCAAGGCCTCTTACTGAACCTGGGGGTCCTCTCTCTCTCTCTCTCTTTCTCTCTCTCTGATCCCTAACACCACAATTATAAATACATACCACATTGTTCAGCTCTCTGTGTGTGTGTGTGTGTGTGTGTGTGTGTGTGTGCGTGCGTGCGTGCGTGCGTGCGTGTGTGTGTGTGTGTGTGTGTGCGTGCGTGTTATGAGGGAAGGTACCTGGGGTACCTGGGATCAACTCAGGTTCTCCTGCTGTGCAGAAACTCTTTCACTGACTATGCCATCTTCCAACAACATTTGCAAAAAGGTTTTCTATAGGTCTTTTTTGGGGTCCTCAGTTATTTAAGTGTCCTGTGTAATTATTAGCACTTTTGTCTATTTGGAGCACACAGACATTAGGAAATAATACCCCATGCTGCTTATGTAAATTTCCCAAGGAAACTAACTCAGTAAAGGGTGAGGTGAAAGGTTTGAATCAAGTGCCTTGCTTATATTTTTCTTATCATTTTAATTTAATTCATAGGCATTTACTACATCCATGGTACCATACACCATCTACATGAAACACTTTTGGAATATTCATATGACCAAAAAGGAGTCCCCATGCCCTTGTGTCTTTTAATAATCAATCTGACACAGCCTGAAATCGTCTGGGAAGAGAAGCTCAGTGAGACAGGACTGTCTACATTGGTTTGGCTTCTGTATATGCCTATGGCAGATTGTCTTCATTAAACTAATTGATACTGGAAGACTCAGTCCACTGTGGGCAGGACCATTCTTTAGGCAGAGTGTCTTGAGCTGTGTAAGGGTGGAGAAGTAGGGTTGAGTACAAGCAAGCAATAACATAAGCACTAATGCTTCTCTACTCTTGACTGTGCATGTGGTATGATTAACTGTTTTCAGTTTTTACACTGACAAACTGTAACCCTGAATCATGAGCTGGAATAAAGCCCTTTTTGCCCTAGGTTGCTTTTTGTCAAGGCAGTTTATCACAGCAACAGGAATGAAACTTAAACATCTTGAATTTTCATTTAAAAATTGTGCTTTGTATTCCTGCTTGGATTTCCAAACCCACAGAAATTCTGCCACTCCATCCGGAGCCAAGAGTAGCATGAAAAGACTTATCCATATAGTATCTAAACAGTTCTGCAAAATGCTTTCCACACTTTAAACAAAAACATCACACACATACACGCACACGCACGCACACACACACACACACACACACACACACACACACACTTTGGTGAGTATGAGACTATTTCCCAAGATCACAATTTCTTTCTAACATGCCTAACAACCTGCCAGTTTTCACACTGGTCAGTGTAGAATCTGCACACTACACATAAAATTCACTCTGGTACACTGAAATAATAAAGAGCATCTATTTGGAAGAATTAGAAAGCTGATTTTCAAAATAAAATATTTTATAAGCCAAAAAGGGTGCATACCCACAAGACCTTTGAAGTGATTTAGTTAGAAAGAGTCTTTTAAGCTCTTCCAATGACTCAACAATACCTCCCTCTCTAGTGTCTAATCCAGGGAGTACCTAGCCTTTTCTGTTTTCTGAGTCCTGGGTTAGACAAATGAGTTGACATAGTCAACTGGTCAACCAACATCCTAAAGCATGATGGAAGTAAGTTTTGCTAAAGGAAAAGGTGAAGTTCTATTGTGCCTCATAATTTAGGGTCCAGTTAATATTAGGCAAGTATAAACATGTTTACAACCCATAATGATGTTAGAGAAATAAGGCGTTTTGCAGAAGTTGGCAGCTGAGAACAGCTAGACAAGGTATGCTGAGTGTTCAGGCAATAGTGAATGAAGCAGGGCAACCAAACCTAAGAGCAGTGGTTCTTAATGAGAATATATTGTCAGCAGAACAACACAGCATCTCTGATGCCAATAATGATGCAGTGAGACTCCCAGTCACAACTCTGAGAATTACTGACCCAAATGGATAGATATCCTGGCTAGTTTTAGCTATCAATTTGATTCAACCTAAAATCACTTAAGTGGAGAGCTTCTGTTGAAGAATTACCTAGGTCAGAATGGTATGAGCATGTTGAGATTTTTCTGGATTGTTAATTGGTTTAGAAGATTGTTCCTGAATGTAGGTGACTCTATAGGCTGGGCTCTGGACTGTTGAAGAGCAGAGAAAACTAGCTGAGAGGCAAGCAAGAAATCAAGCAAGGATCCTTGCTTTCCTCTCTTCAATTTTCCCTGTGAATATAATTTAAGTTCCTGCTTTGACTTCCTTGCAAAAATGAACTGTAACTTGGAATTATAAGGCAAATAAACCCTTTCTGCCCCAAATTGCTTTTGTCAAGATATTTTATCATTGTAACAGAAATGAAACTAGAACAGTGGGTAAGTGGGTAAAAGAACTGCACTAGGTCCTTCACTGACCTGGCATAAAAGGAAACCTGAACCAAAATAGAATGTAATACAATGGGCTCTGAATTCAGTCAGACCTTCACTTCACTTTAGGCTTTCTTTTCTAAGAGTGTGATTTTTAGTGAGCTGCTTAATTACTCCATGAGAAATATAGTCTATCCTTTGTATCCATGTGTTTCACAATGAGGGATTCAGGTAACCATGGATCAATAGCACACACATCTGCATACAAAAACCAAATATACAACAAAATAAACTAACATCTGTACTATAAATGTTCAGATTTGCTCTCATTAATTCTCTGAACAATACAGTACAAAACCATTTAAGACCACTTGTGTTGTAAAAAGTATTATATATCATCAAGAAAAGGCATACAGGAGGCTGATCTTGGTGGTATACACCTTTAATCCCAGCTCTCATAAAGCAGAGGTAGGTGAACTTCAGCAAGTTCCAAGCCTTCCTGATCTACATAGCAACTTCCAGGAGGATGTATAGAGGTTCTCTGCAAATATGAGAATCAAACATCCACACATTTTTAGTATTAAGGCAGATCCTGACACTGCCTTAGGCTGAGTGATTATATAACATACAAAAGGCCCTGTACTCTGTCTCTACCAGTTCATAAACTGGGTGTGGTGATGCAGGATTATCATCTCAACACTCAGGAAGTAGATGCAGGAGGATCAGAAATTTAAGGTCATTCTTCACTATATAGTAGTCTGCAATAAGCTTGGAATACATGAGACTCCCTGTCTAAAACAGGACAGGGGAGGGCATCCTGGAAACAATAATTCATACACACTAAAGAAAGTATTGTTTTACTATTATTATTAAATAGTAAGAATTATAAGCTGGGAAGATGGCTCAGTGATTTAAGCATTTGCTGCCCAAGTGTGAGGACCTGTTTTGGATTCCCAGAAGCCATGCAAATGCTGCATGGGCACAATGACCACCTATAATACTAGCCTCTGAAAGTGGAGAAAGGGGAGGGATCCCCAGAACAAGCTGGCTAGAGATACAAGTTAGATCATCACTTTGAGTTGGACTGAGAGAATTTGCCTCAATGAATAAGGAGGAAGAGTAATAGAGGATGCTTCCTAACATGAACCTCAGGTATCTGTACATGTAGACATACACAGACATGCAAGCATGTAAACATACACACACACACACACACACACACGCACGCACGCACATGCATACACACAAATGGAAAGAAGGTAAAATTATACATAAATAAAATAAGTTACAAAATGTCAAAAGTCTATAAAATAGGAGCTAAACTAGAATCTATTCTAGCATAAATATTCTTACTTAATTGCAAACCCCACTTTCTACTATTTTCCACACATTGGTTTATAGCACTCAGAGATAAAATAAAGTTGAGACATAAAAAATTTTTCATGGTTGGTGCAGGCTACTGAAAGTAATGATCAAATAGGAGCATTTTCTGGTTTTTTTTTTTTTCTTTTGAGTGGGCTAATACTAGCTAATGGGAGGAAACAACTCAGACCTCATTTTCCCTCAGAAGCCCATGTGATTTTTCTTAGCCTTACTGTAGAATTGCCTGTTAAATTGCAACTTCTGTTTACAAAGATCTCTCTTCCAGCATAATGATGTATATACAAGGAGCCACGCCATCTCCTCTAAATCCATACACTCCATTTTTCTTCTCAGAGGCACAACATAAAATTGCCATATAGATGACAGCGTCAATAATTATTTAATTCGTGTAGCACACACTGCCATCATTGAGAAGCCAGCGGCACGCAGTTCTCGGCCACTCCAACCAGCAGGAGCCTCCTGGGTACAGTACCCCAGTCGATTGGCTTCACTGTAAATAAAGAACTCATGAAGGTGAAGGGTAAGTAAGGAAGAGTGGACTGTAGTGACTGTCATGTGCACAGTGTGTTTGTAAACAGAGCTACTAGAGAAATCAATTAAAAGGAAACAAACTCAAAAAGAAAAGGGGGCCAGAGTGATGGCCCAGCCAAAAGTGGTACTTCTCCTGCCAACAACCTGAGTTTGAGTCCCAGCACCCACATCAAGAGGCTCACAACAGCCTGGAACTCCAGCTCCAAGAAATCTAACATCCTCGTCGGCTTCCATAGGTGCCTGAATTCACAAACACTCAAATAGGTGTACACACACACACACACACACTTAGAATTCACTGAGTTAGTTTCCCTGGGAAATACACATAAGCAGGAGAGGGTATTATTTCCTAATATCTGTGTGTAACAATTACACAGGACACTTACATAAAGAGGGCCCCAAGAAGACCTTTAGGAAACTTATGAAAAGGAGGTTGGAAGATGGTAAGCATGAGAAACTGAGTTTGAGCCTTAGCTTTAGGACACACTTTAGAATGGTTTCTAAAGAGGTCAGTTACTATTTCTCCTATAAAGACCAGAAACTCTGTTTGGTAGATGGATATATATCTGATAGATAAAAATAAGAAAATATATTTCTTAATTAGCTACATAAAACATTTACTATGTTGATTAGATAAAAAATTTCAAGATGTGATTTCCATAGAAGAAAATAAAAATAAAATGGGGAACCACCCTGTATTCTCCTCCAATTCTAAGAAGATAAATCAGAAAATAAAACTTTTGTTTCTGCACCATAGGTACAGAAAGATGCAAGATTCCCATTCTGCTGTTCATCCTAATTTATGTCTAATTTTTATATTTATTTACTTGTGTGTGGAGTGTGTACATGCCACTAGCCTACAAAGGCTAGTGGACAATTTGTGGGAGTTGATTCTCCTTGTAACATGTGGGTCTTCGGGATCAAACTCCTGTCATCAGGCTTAGTGGCAGGGACCTTTACCCATTGCTGTGGTTTATATGACAAATGGCCCTCCTCAGTTTCATGTATTTGAAAATGTAATTGGTCCCTACTTCGTGGTGCTCTTTGGGAAGATTATGTAAGCTTTAAGCAGCATAGTCTTGTTAGAGAAAGGATGTCACTAGGGGCAGGCATTGGTGTAGTGAGGTAGTCCTTCTGTAGCACTGACCACGCCCATTGGGGGGTGGAGCTATGGGCGGAGGTGACCTGAGGAAGGAGGTCGGAGGGGGCCAGGAAGGCGCTCTTTTTCTGGCGTGACTCGGACAGGAGAGGATCGGGTTGAATTTCCTGGTGTTCATCTGTCTAGGTTGTAAGTTATTTCTCCCTGAATAAACATCTATTCGGCCTATTGTTTATCCTGACCCTTATTTACCGCAATACATTGGGGTCCTATATCTGTGCTAGTTAGTTTTATTTCAAGTTGACATAATCAGGAAGGCATGAACTTCAATGAGAAAAGAAAATGTGCCTTCATCACATTGCCTGTTGGCAAGTCTCTGTGGAATTTTCTTGATTAATGGTTGATGTGGAATGTCTCAGCCCACTGGGGGCAGTCAGTACTATCCCCAAGCAGGTGGTTCTGGGTTACATTAAAAAAAAAAAAAAAAAAAAGCAAACTGAGCAAGCCAGGAGGAGCAAACCAGTGTAAAGAAGCTTCCTCCATTGCCTTTACTTCAGCTCCTGCCTTAATTTGTTCTTTTCTTTTGATGATGGAATGTTGTGGAATATTAGCTGAAGATGTTTTGTATTCGTTTATGCTGTGGAACATTTGTTTAACGATGCAGAGATGTGGTGCATCATTTTATGCTGCATGTGTTTAACTCTGGAAAGCTGTGTTACTGTGCCTGTCTAAAACACCTGATTAGTCTAATAAAGAGCTGAACACCCAATAGCTAGGCAGGAAAAAGGAGAGGAAGGGCTGGCAGGCAGAGAGAATAAAAAGCAGGGGAGATCGAAGAGCAAGGACAAGGAGAGGAGGGTGCTAGGGGCCAGCCATCTAGCCATAAAATCAACCAGTCCCCAGCCACGGAGTAAGAGTGAAAGTAAGATATTCAGAAGTAAGAGAAAGGTAAAAGCCCAGAGGCAAAAGGTAGGCTGGATAATTTAAGAAAAGCTGGCAAGAAGTAAGCCAGGCTAAGGCCCAACATTTATAAGTAAGACTCCCTGTGTATATTTTAGGGGAAGCTTGATGACCACCCCCAAAAGAGTCAAAGAGAAAAAATAGCCACCACCAACTGTTGGGTAACAAACCCTGTGCTCTCCAAGTTTCTTTTGCTTCATGCTTCTTGCTCTCTCTCTCTCTCTCTCTCTCTCTCTCTCTCTCTCTCTCTCTCTCTCTCTGTGTGTGTGTGTGTGTGTGTGTGTGTGTGTGTGTGTGGGTGCAATTCTAACCAAACTGCTTACTGAGCCTGATGGCATGCTATGTCTTCTTTACCATTGTGGACTCCAGTCCTCTAGAACTATAAACCAAAATAAATACGTATGTTGTTTTTGTTCACAGTACTCTATCACAGAACAGAATAATAACTAATGCACCCTTTAGTGACTCACTGGTCACCCAATTTACTTCTTATGGCTCCATAAATAAAGGCCTTTTCCAGTGACCAACACATCTCCCTCTCAGTAGATATTGTCAGGTGACTGAATTTTGTACTTGGGAGGATATTAAGTGTCTCCCAGATAACGAATGTGTGTTGAAACCTTGGTCCCATGCTGATGGATTTAAGCATCAAGACAGAATTTAATCATGAGGCATCTGACTTCAAAAACTGAACCACTGTTGAATTTAAGAGCACCTCTACCAAACTGATGACTATGCTAAAGGTTTAATGGAAACTTTCAGGATTGGGGCTTTGATGGGGAATGTTCTTCTGTATATCTGATTGTCTTATTGATTGATGTAGCATGGTAGATACTGCCACTAGGTAACCATAGAGGTCTGGATGTTTGTACAGATAAGCAGGAAGTGATGTAGCTGGGCAGAATCAGAATATAAGCAGGAACAAACAGGAAATTGCTCTCTTCTCTGCAGAGATGTAGCAGGCAAAGGAGATGCGGGTCCAGCATTCCCAATAAGCCAAGACCATGTGGAAATACTTATATTAGTGATTATAGGTTAATATTTAAGACAGAGCTAGCCAATAAGAAGCTCTAGACATCGGCCAACAGTAATATAATTAATACAGCATCTCTGTGTGTTATTTGGGGCTGACATGGCTGTGGGACCAGGCTGGCAGGAAAGTGCTCATAAAAGAGCTTAGCTTGAGGAAGTAGGAATACCCTTAGGGACTATATCTTATCCTCAGCCCCTTTCCACTTCTCCTTTCCAATATCTCCCTATTCTTTGTCAACCATAATGTGAGCCACTTTCTTCTTCCAAATGCTTCCTATATCATAATGTTTTACCAGACCCACAGCAAAGGGTCTAGGCAAAACCACACGCCAAAATGTATCCTTTCTCCCTTAAGCTGGTTTCTCAAAGCAATATAAAACTGACCACCATGTGCAATTTTGGTCATGGTGTTTTATCACAGCAATAGAAACCCTAACTGAAACACACAGATCAGCTTACGTCAGTTTTATTTAAGAATGCGGAGCCAGGAAAACAAAAAAAAATTATAGAAATGCCTCTATGACTACCAGATAGACTAATGGTAATTTTAGCATGATGAATTCTACTTTTACCCCATCAGGGATGTGCCCCGGGTATCATAAAGGCACTAAGTGAACTCATCAATGTAGATATAAATTTGATATAGAGATGGACAACCCATGGCCTCTCTGCCCAGGAGGTCAGGAAATAACCACAGATGTGCTCTCCCACCACCCAGTCAATAACTCAGGGGCCATACCCAGTGAGCACCAGAGAGTTTCAGTTTCTTAGTGGCAACCTCAGGGGTGCTGGGTTTGAGTGCTGGCGGCTATAAATGTTCTTATTGCAAATGCAATGGATATGCAATCAATGCCCCCAGGATTCAGGATACTTATTCCCAGTCTTTGTGGTATTTGTTGTGTGAAAACATAGTCCTAATTTTAAAGGGAGTTACCATTATTCCTGATATGATTGGTGAAGATTATCCCGGAGAAATTAACATGTTAATGTCTTCAATAGAATGTTTTCTATTAACAAGGGACATTCTAAACACAGTTAATACTATCTTTTGTCTCCACAAACCAAACAAGTTTAGAAAGAGGAGGTGAAGGGTTTGGAAGTACAAGAAAGTATCATATCATGTGGTCACAGAACATTTCAAGGAAACGAATCATTTAACTCTTTACATGGTTGATAAAAGCTTTTCTTGTTCTATTGATAATGAAGCTGATGTTATTATGATTGCTTCTGACTTTTGGCCATAAAAGTGGCCTACTCAGTCACCTTCCTCCAGTTTAATTAGTCTTAGATACCCACCTGGGATAAGGAAAGATTCTGAGATACTGAGATGGAGAGATCATGAAGGGCATATAGGATCCATGTAGCCATGTGTGACAGACACTCCTGTATATACACAGAGATGAAATTTGTTGTCTCATATAGAAGTTGTTTCTAATAGAATGAAAACACCTGTGTCCCTAAGACTGGGAAAAATAACGATGATTTAAAGTCACCCTTTGGTATTTTTGCTAAGAAAGGTCTATCTTGTTTAGGGTATCCAAATTTATAGAGGTGGTTAATGTTATTGCACTAGCCCAAATGCATGCTATTCTTATCACATGGCTGATTCCCCTGTTTGGGTTGATCAATAGCCAGAACAAGGAGGAAATGGAACAGCTTAAATTATTGATATAGCAGTAATTGGATGTTAGACATATAGAGCCCCCAATTAGTCCTTGAAATACTCCTATGTCCACCACACCAAAGATATCAAGAAAGTGGTGATTGCTAGAAGTCATATAGGCTGTAAGTAAAGCAATGCAGGATTGCACTCACTCACACCCGTTCCTACAGATTAGCCTCTTATTATTGTAGATTTGCTGTTCATCAAATTACTAGGATTAAAAACAGCTTTGTTTCTTTTTTTTTGTCCTTAAAAATAAGAAACCTCTACAGCTTTGCCAATGGGATGATGAATAATTCCATCATGTACCACCAGTTTGTTTCTCATGCATCCATCCCCCGGTTGACAGAATTATCCACAGATTTGTATTATTCACTATACATATAACATTCATCTCACCTACAAAACAAAATGTCTACTTATAAAACTACTTAAATTCATTATTTGATGTCTTGAGACAACTGGCTTAAAAACTACTCCAAAATAATATCAGCAAACTTTTCAGTTTGTAGGCTTTATTGTTGATTCCTGTGCCATGGTACTAACATGGAGAAGCTCCGTTAAAACACTTAATGATTTTCAAAATCCATTAAAAGATATTAATAGATTAAACTGTTGTTGTGTGTATCTACAGCAGACTTACAACTTCTCTTTGATATCCTTAAATTTGACACTGATCTTGCTCTCACAAAGGAGGCACATAAAGCCTTATATCTGATTAAAACAGTGACACATAATCTTTAGATTATAGAAATCAACTGTCACTTTTCTGCATATTTATTTCTTTCCAATACACCTTTACTTCCTACAGGAGTTATGGCTCAGTTGACTCTGGCCCTTGACATCATGAATGGATACAGTTTCCATCTCAACCCCAATGGTCTGTTATGCCTATATTAATGTAATGCCATCTCTCATAAAAAAAAATAACATAAAAGGTCAGTTCAATCATTAGGGCAAGACCCAGATATTATTGGTGTCTCTTTTGATATCTCACATGTTACCTCTTTATAAACTTTTTATCTCCCATTAAAAAAAGCTCAATTAGATTCTATTGCAGGACAAACCTTATATCAGAACCCCAGATGATACAGGGATGTGCTAGTTCATAAGATGTATGGGCTTATTAGTTCCCATATACTTTTCTAACCATACATTCATGTTTTTTCCCTGATAATCTATTAAGCAAAACATTCTATTCTTTGCAAACATGGTTTAATGATTATATAGTTTGTATCTTTGCATGCAATTGCTTCTAATAAAAACTCAGCCCTGGAAACACTCTGGATCCTTTTAATTTTTTGCATGCTTTTCAGATCCCCAGCCTCCCCTGATGAAAATTCACACTGCAGATTCTGAGTTTTATTTCGTGGACTGAGATCCACTATCTGAGGCAAATTAAGTTATTGATGTAGGAAGTCCAAGCCCACTGTGGGTGGCGCCATTCCTTAAGCAGGGCATCCTGACCTGTTTGAGTAGAGAAAGCCAGTTGAGCCCAGCAAGCAAGAGAGTGTGCATGCATTTGTTTTTCCCCATTCTTGACTGTGGATGGGATGTGAACACCTCTTCAAGTTCTTGCCACCTTGGGGTCTCTGTTATCATGGACTGTGGCCTGAAACTGTGGTCTATAATCAACCCTTTCTCCCATAAGTTACTTTTTATTCAGACATTTTATCTCAGCAACAGAAATGAAACTAAAACAACTTCAGTTATCTATATAGAACACTTTCTAATTAATAGGAACAGTTGTAACAGCACTTAATATATCTGTGTATTTTGAAAATATTTTCAGCACATACTCATTATTTCATTGCAAGCACTTAAAATTATTTTAAGTTAGGGTATCAGCAGATATTATTATGCCCATACTGCTCATGAGTCAGCCAGAGCCCAGACATTCAGGGGAATAAAGGGAAAGATGGAATTGGGAGCAGGTTTTCTGCCTGAGGGTACAGTGTTTAAAAAACTAATATACCTTATGGAAAGTAGATGTTTAATGAAAATACAAAAATTCCCACAGGCTTTCTCATAACCAAAGAAGGATACACTACTGCTCTTAATCCCATCTCTTGGCTCTTATGCTCTTAAGTCCTTTAGGCTTGGGCCCTAAATGTAAATATCTCCCATTTACTCAAGTATTGGTCCCTACTTAGCGATGATAGTGTTCTATCCAACAGAGAATACTAATAAATAACAAGAATTAAGGCAGAGAGATGACTTAGCAGTGAAGGGCAAATGCTGTTCTTGCAGAGGTCCCCAGTTCAAGTCCTAACACTCACATTGGATGGCACACAGCTGCCTGGTCATAGTACATTCACAGTCTATAGAACAGAGAAATGAATGCACCCATGATGCCATAAGCCATTAAGGACTTTCAGAGAGATGAATGAGTACTTTGACAATAAGCAGAAGATTTCTGTAAAGTGACAAAGACAAAAGTTAAAGTCCACAATATATCTCTATTGCTGAGGAGAGAACCTGGCACGGAATAAAGACTTTGGAATAAACAAGTTAACAAATGAATGAGGAATCCACTCTTGCTAGAATATATGACAATTCCATGTCAAGAGGGGTTAGCTCTTGCCAGGACGTCATTATATTAGTTACTGTTTCTGCCGCTATGACAGAAGCCTCACAAAATCAATCTGAAACAGGAAGGTTGTATGTATTTTGACTCACAGTCCCTCACAGTGGGGAAGGCATGGTGGCAGGAGTGGGAGGCAGCTGATTGTGTTGCATGTGTAGTCAGAGAGTAGAAAAAATGACTACTGATGCTCAGATTGCTTTTTTTGTTAATTTAGTCTCAGACCTCAGCACATGATGGCGCCCCCCTCACTTAGGGGAAGTCTTCCCACCTTACTTAAAGTTGACAGACATACCAGGATGTCTAGCTCCTAGTCAAGTTGACAGTTAATGATGGCTAGTGCTAATTGTCAACCAGATAATGTTTAGAATCACTTGGGAATAGGTCTAAATGGAGTATTATCTAGATCAGGTTGGCCTGTGAGCATGTCTGTGAGACATTGTCTTGGTTGCCCTGATTGAGGTGGGAAGACCTGCCCAATGTAGGTGGTGCCATTCCTTAGCCAGGGGAGTTCAGACTGTGTAAAAGTAGAGAAAGCAGCTGAATATTTGTATGTTTTTATCCTTCATTGCTCTTGACTGTGTGTGTGACTTGCTGCTTCAAGTTCCTGCCTTGACCTCCCTAAAAGACTGTAACCTGGAATTGGGGGCCAAGTAAACCCTTTCTCCCATAAGTTGCTTTTGTCAGGGTGTTTTTAATCACAACAACAGGAAAAGAAACCAAGACAAAAGACAACATGGTTAGCCACCAAACTTATCTACAGATAAAGGCTCACCAGTGCATTATGGTACAATCGAAATGTTTTGGGGTCCCAGAGGAGATATGGCTCTTCACTGTGAAAATATGATATTTTGAGTCCTTTAACCCAATGAAGTACAATCTATCACCTCCTAGAAAAACTCCAGCCTATAACTGTTACAAAAACAGAAGCATCTGGGGTATGATACTGGGTGGTTTGTGATTAGAATCACCCTTCATTGATAATTAATAATGTCTTTTAGTGTGTCATCCATGATGAGCCATCCACTCTTCATGTACCAGATATTTCTTGTCCCCCTAGGGAAAATAAACACTGCAAACATAAATTTAGCACACTCATGATATCTCCTGCTATTCCAATTACCTGGTGCTGGGCTCTCCAAACAAACTCAATTCTCATCATTGGGAGTAAAAAAAAGTACCAGCCACACTGATCTATCAAGGAAAGGATAGGTCGCCCCAAATCAAACAGCAATATATTGCCGCCATTGCTCACAGAACGAATTGCTACTCTAGAGAATACTCCTTTACTAAATGGCTATAAAGGCCCCATGCTCCAGAAAAGTCAGAAGAAAAATTACCTCCCAGCTTGTGCATTTATTTTTATGGCTGTCGCTGATCATTCCCTCCCACTCCTGCCTACAACATACCCCAGTGCCTGTCAATTCCCAGACCTAATCCTATACCGGTTTTCCAAATCCCCACTGAGTCAGCTTACTGAAATGACATGATATGATCAGCTTCTTCCCCAGACTCCCAAGTCAAGTGTTATGAAGTGAGCAGAGCCTCTCTGCCTTTGTAAGTGCATTGTGAACTTTATAGTTTAATATTAAACTTGCATCATAAAAAATGGCTCATAAATGGCTAATAAAAACCCAGTTTACAGCTTATAAAGTGCATCAGTACTTTGCACGGGTTTGCTTAAGAAGATTTATGTGCAAGCTCTTTGTCTTCTGCTTCAACACTGGTTTCCCCTTCCAAAACCAAAAGTCATTAAAAAAAATAACTGTTGAGAAAGAAAGCCTGGTTGAACTCTGTGTGGTACCAATTTTGAAGCCTCCTGGAAATCCAGGCACAAAATACCACTGTTCACTAACGTAACAGGAGATGCCACTGGTCCCAAAGCTGGTATCATGGTCCATTATGTGGAAGTTCAGATGCATTAGTAGAGACCTTCAGACCAACTAAGTTCAACATGGTTGTTGCAATGAAATCACCCGAGTCCTGAGATATAGCTTAGTTGTCCCAATGCTTGCCTTGTGTACTGATTTACTTCTTTGTTACTGTGATAAACATCCTGAATAAAAGCAATTTGAGGGGCAGGGGGAGCTTATTGCATCTTAAAGGTGACATTCCATCATCTAGTAAAGTGAGGGTAGGAACGTGAAGCAGAAAACATGGAGGGATGCTGCTTACAGACATGTTCAGCTTATTCAGCTTAGGTCCACTTGCCTAAGGAATGGTACAGTCACATTTGACGGAGTCATCTTATATCAATTAGAAATCACAAAAATGCCTTTCAGACATGTCTGCAGTCCAAACCTCTCTAGGCTATTCTTCAGCTGAGACACCTTCCCAGGTGACTCCAGGTTTGTATCAAGTTGACAGCTGAAGATAACCCCAACATATTACCAGCATGAGGACCTGAGTTCAATGTCCAGTACACACATAAAGAGCTGAATATGATGGTATGCACCTAGAATTCCAGCCATAGAAAGGTAGAGGCAGAACGATTACTGGGGCTCACTTGGCAGCCAGCCTGTCTGAATCAGTGAGCTCTAACTCAATGAGAGACTTCTCAACAAGGTGGGGAGCACCTGTTGAATGACAGCTAAGATTATCCTCTGACCTCTACATGTGTACGTAAACATACCTCTCCCCCCTCTCATATACCACATGTTAGCCTCAGTCTTCATGCATAAAGAGCCTTCCAAAAGCTGCAGAAGAGTGAGCATGCCAAGCCCTAAGCCCCAGATTCAGCAGGCTCCTCTAAAATCACAAGGAGTCTCCTTTAATGAGTTCTACAAGTTGGCCCAGCTCCCCCTCCTCCCTCTCACTGTCTCCTCTGCTTAATGCATCCATGATCTATGCGGCTGCAGTTTGCTCGCCCCCTCCATCCTATTTCACTTTTTATTACCCATTGTGCCGCTTTATCCAAGTTTATATACTTCATTACATTCTCTCCTGTCACTTCCCTTATTTCATTTTTGATTTTTCTTTTAAGTTCACTGGCTGGCAGCTGCCTTTCCTCTCCCTCTCCTCACTGCTCCCCACACACCATATATCCATCTGCCAGCAACCAAGGTCTACCTTCTACTGTAAGTTGAGTACAACTCTTGACACATTGCCAAAGAGGCATCATGACCTGGATGTGGACTTTGGAAAGCCTGGCTACTGCCTCAGGCTTGAGAAGATGGGATTCTGGGTGGCAGTGTTGGTACCTATGACCCTTTGAGACATTTGGTTAGCTTGTGTGTGGTGGTGGTAGATATGTTCACATGTGTACACATGTGTTCAGGTGCATGTGTGCATATGTGTAAAGGCCCAAAGTCAACATCAGGTGTCAGCCTCTATTACTCTCCATCTTATTTATTTTTGAAGATTTTTTTTATATGGGGGAAGGAGAAGCAGCAAAAGACATCATATCCTATGGATCTGGAGATGAATGTGGTTGTGAACCACCCTATATAGGACCTGGGAATTGGATCCAAAACCTCTGAAAGAACAGTAAATGCTCTTAACCACTGAGTGATCTTTCAAGTATCTTCTCATTTTATTTTTTGAGACAGGATTAATCACTGTACCTATAGCTCACCAGCTCATCTAGGTGGCTGATCAGCAATCACCCACCTGTCTCCACTTCTCGATGATGGGATTACATGTCCATGCTGAGCCATCCTACTGGACTGTTTTCACATCGGTGGTAGGGATTGAACTTGGATCCTCATGTTTGTGTGATAAGCATGTGTTTGGCTAAGCCATCTCTCTAACTTCTTAGTGAGCTTTTAAGTAGGTCAGATATAAAAGAGAACTGATTGAGGGAACTGATCTTCAAAGAGCTCATATACAAAATGGACTAAAAGGAAAAAATAACCCTCCCTACCTAAGAACAAGGCTGAATGAGATTACAGCCGTTGGAAGGCTTTGAATAGTGTATGTTCTCACAAACCATACACGATTGTATTAATCATGAAAGGGTGACTTCATCAACTTCCCTGACAACATATTATCATTTATATCTCAGAATCCACCAAGAATTATGATCCTCCTTGTGCAGTTTTCTTTTTAAGGTAACATCTTCGTGCCTTATTGAGAAAGGCATTTAATCATACCTATCAGAAGAAGCATGTATAAAGCTAAGAGCTAGAGAGAGGCCATCAAAGTTAACAGAGTCCAGATTCTGACTCAGCCC
This sequence comes from Phodopus roborovskii, assembly GCF_943737965.1. Taxonomy (NCBI): domain Eukaryota; kingdom Metazoa; phylum Chordata; class Mammalia; order Rodentia; family Cricetidae; genus Phodopus; species Phodopus roborovskii. The sequence goes on along the minus strand of NW_026126598.1, from coordinate 8,306,513 downwards.
AGCTTTCTAAGACTGGGGAGTGCATGGGGCATTACTACCACACTAATAATAGCACACCTTTGGCAGGAGAATTGGATGGGGCTCTGCTTGCAAGAGACAAGACTAACACTACCATTTATGAAGAAATGGTTCTTCTGGCTAAAATAAAAAATGCCTATCAGTTTATGCTGGAGAGGATGTGAAGAAACAGGAACACCCCTCCACTGCTGGAGGGAGTACAAACTTGTACAGCCACTTTGGAAATCAGTATGGTGGTTCCTCAGGAAAATGGGAATCAGTCTACCACAAGATCAAGCAATTCCACTCTTAGGCATAAACCCAAAAGATGCACATTCATGCAGCAAAGACATCTGTTTAACAATGTTCATTGCAGCATTATTTGCAATAGCCAGAACCTGAAAGCAAACTACATGTCTCTCAACTGAAGAATGGATAAAGAAAATGTGGTACATTTGCATAATGGAGTACTACTCAGCAGCAGGAAAAAAAAAAAAAACAATGGAAAAATAGTGGAATCTTGAAATTTGCAGGCAGATAGATTGAACTAGGAAAAAACCATCCTGAGTGAGGTAACCCAGTCACAAAAAGACAAACATGGTGTGTATTCACTCATATATAGATTTTAGACATAAAACAAAGTGTCACCAGCCTACAAGCCACACTGCCAGAGAAGCTGGGAAATAAGGAGGACCCTAAGAGAGTCATACATCGTCCCCCACAGAAGGGGAAAGGGACAAGATCTCCTAAGAAAATTGGGAGTTGGGAGGGACAGTGAATGGAGAGGGAGTAAGGAGAAAGAGAAGGGGAGAAGAGGAGGGGAGAGGAGAACATGAAGAAGCAGGAAGATTGCATCAGGGGAAGAATAGAGGAGAGCAAGAAAAGAGATACCATAACAGAGTGAATCATTACAGGTTTAAAGAGAAATATGGCACTAGGGAAATGTCCAGTGATCTACAAGGATGACCCCAACTAACAATCTGAGCATTAGTGGAGAGGCTACCTTAATTAAATGCCCTTCCCTGATAATGAGATTGATGACTACCTTATATGCCATCCCAGGGCCTTCATCCAGTAGCTAATGGAAGCAGAGCAAGACTTCCACAGCTAAGCACTGAGCCAAACTCCTGGAATCGAGTTGCAGAGAGGGAGAGGTGACAAGCAAAGGTGTCAAGAACAGGCTGGAGAAACCCACAGAAATAGCTGACCTGAACAAGGGGGAGCTCATGGACCCCCGACTGATAACTGGGAAACCATCATAGGACCTACCCAGACTCCCTGAATGTGGGTCTCAGTTAGGAGGCCTGGGCAATCTATGGGACCTCTGACAGTGGAATCAGGATGTATCCCTGGTGCACAAATTGATTTCAGGAGTCCATTCGCCACAGAGGGATACTCCCTTTGCCTAGAGACATGGGGGAGGGCCTAGGCCCTACCACAAATGACTTGACAGATTTTTGAGGATCCATCATGGATGGCCTCACCCTCCCTCCCTGGGGAATGGATGGGGGATAGGATAGGGGGGTCAGTGGGGAGCATGAGAGGATGGGAGGGAGAGAGATCGATATGTAAAATAAGACTAAAAACATTAAATAATAATAGAAAAAGACAAAAAGAAATGGTTCTTAATGACCCTAAGGTAACATCAAATGAGTTTTAATTTTAGAGAATTGGAAAATAGGAGAGATCACCCTTTTGGCCTCATACATACTAGGTAAGTGATCTACTACTGAGCAATGTCCATTGGCCTTGGCTGGCAGGTCAGCTATTTCTGTGAGTTTCTCCATACCTCAGTGAAGGATTTTAGGCAGGTGCTCTAGTGCTGAGAATGTCCCCAGGCCCTACACTGGGGTATCCTAAGCAACTACTTTACCACTGAGCCGGGCCTCCAGCCTCAATGTGGAGTTCTAGGCAAAAGGAGTTCTGCCATTAAGATGTCCCAGTCACTCACTGGAGATTGTAGACTGGCATCCTAGTGCTGAGACTATCATAATTCCTCAGGGGAAGAATCCTTGGCAAGGGTCCCACCACAGAACTACACTCAAGTCGTCTTATTAATTTTAATTTTGAGACAGAATCACATTAAGTGTTCCGGACTCACTCTGTAGATAAAGCAGGTCTCAAATGTGTGATCCCTCTGCTTCATCCTCCTAAGCATCTGGGACTGTAGGTATGTATATATCACCATATCTGACAGATGGTTTCTCCTTAATGAAGTGATTCAACACTGAGTAGAGTTGTGCTTGCCATTAAGCAAAGGCAAGAGATCTTTCTATGTTTCCACTTCAAGATACTGAAGAAAGCCATGATTTATAAACAGGAGTGGGGAAAAAAAGTAAGAGTTGCAGGCTCCCTACATCTGTCTTAGTCCTCTTTCATTAGTGTAACTTCTCTTTTTCCAGTCATAATTAACACTGTAGCTCCCATAAAAAGCTTATGACCTCAGCCCTAGGACACGTGTAAGCCACTACAAACATGATGGTTTAAATTTCCAATTGCCATTGTCAACAATAAGCAATGAATTCAAGGTGAGGTAGGAAGATGGCTAGGACTCCCAATTCCATCAGTTAGGAGTCAACAATGTCATTGAATGTGACCAATCCAATGAAATAACGTAAGAGAGCACACCGTTGAGAGCATATGGTCAAGGCCCCATTTGGTGGATGCAGATTTTAAATGCTGATGGAGCTGAGAAAGAGATACCCATCCTGGCTGATTGTTTAGAAACTTTAGCTCATGGCTCATCTGTCTGTAGCATCTCAAAATGTTCGACTGCACCAATTGTGTTACCACCAACTTTTTCTCCCCATTAAATGGGGTGGGGGTAGATGTGGGGAGGAGTAGAGTATGGGATTGCAAACATTCTCACCTAGGAGAGGGGGATAGTGGAAAGGCAAATGAACTGTCAAATTTTCCTTCACCTTTGTTGCCAAGCAATTTCACCTCTTGGTGTTTATTCTAGAGAAATATTCTGCCTGACTGAAGTACCAGCATCATTGAAGCAAGGGGGAGGGGAACCAAAAACGCCAAGTCCATCAGCAGAAAACTGGTTGAACACACTTTATTATAGCTATACCGCAGAATCTATTGCAGCCATCAAAAAAGAATGGTGTGTTTCTTTATGTACTGTCATGGAGAGACTATTGAAATCTATTATTAAACAGAAAAAAAATAAGCGGGTTGTGGAAACATCTCTATGATATCAAGTTCACATAAAACGCTGAAGCAGAAAATGCTACACATCTGCACAATTATGTTTTCATTCACTCATTCCTTCTGTCAGTCAACAAACAAATACTGGGTGCCTGTGGTGTGCCGAGTGATGTCTAGGTGATAAAGAATTTACAATGAGTGAAAGTCTTTGCCCTCCTAGGAGAGACAGGCATGAATCTAATAAGCAAGGAAAAGATGCCACTTACCTAATGATTCTGAGAGATGGAGGAAAATAAGTCAGGGTAAGAAGAAAAGGGGAGATCCCATGAAAGAGGCATTGATAGCTTGATTGCTGGTTGTAGTTAAAAAAAAAAAAAAAAAAAAAAAAAAAAAGCAAATGCCTGAAGCAGCACAGCTGATGGTGGTCACATTAGTATATAAGAAAGGACATCTCAGGCTCTGACCCTAGAAACTGCAGTAAAACTTCCTTTCCACATTCCTTTTGTAACAAGACCCTCTCTTGTGTTTCATCCATTCAAATAAGAGTGAATTCAGATGTGCCAACATGACAACAAGCATCTACATGTTCTGTATGTAATTTATGGCCTACATATATACATAATACATATATACATACCTACATATATACATACATATACATTTTTTCAAGACACCATCAGCAGACTATGAAGTGCATCCCAGATAAAGCCCTTTGTTGACCCTTATGACAATGTAATGATTTCAGGTCTGCAGTGCTATCCCTAAATACCCTTTCTAAATAAAGTCCAGGGCTTAACAGAGTTCAATAATGTGATCATCAAAGCTTCTTGGAGTCATTCCCAAAAAGACTTTGGGCCTTAGTCCAGAGCAGAGGAAATTCATACAGGCTGCAGGGGGGTGATTAGCAGCCACAGGGAGCAGCCAGATCATCCCACTGTGCAGGGAGGGAGGAAGAAACTGCTAGAGCTTGCCAGGACATGAGCTGAGGGAAAGAAAGATTCCCTTTGGGGAATGTTGCCTTTTGAATATGAAATGTCAACCACAGGCTTGTGGGTTTGTACTTGCCCCCAAGCTGGTGATGTCACCTTTTTGAAGATTTTGAAACTTTAGGAGCTTTGTAGGAAGAAGGGAGTAACTGAGAGTAGACCTGGGGGATTTAATTACCCAGCCCCACTTCCTGTCTGTTCTCTGCTTCCCAATTGTGAATATAATGTGACCAACTACCTCATACTCCATAACTTCCCCACCGCGATGGACTGTACCATTCTGAAGCCATGAGAAAAAAAAAGCAGCTTCCTAAAGATGCTATTGCTAGGTATTTTGTCACAATAACGAAGAAAGCAACTAACACGGTAATTTATTGGTTTGCATTAGTTTCTTTTTTGTTGCTATGATAAAATACAATGACCAAAAGTTTGGCTTGTTCTTCCAGTAGGTTAGTGTCCATCATGGTGTCCATGAAGATCAGGAAGCTGGCTGGTCACATTTTCATCTACATACAGGAAGCAGGAAGAAACAGAACAGGAAGTGGGGTGAGGCTATAAACCCTCAAAGCTTACCACTAGTGACAAACTTCCTGCAGCAAGACTGCACCTCCCAAAGGTTCTGGAACCTCCGCAAAGCAGCATTACCAGCTAGGGACCAAGTGTTTGAGCACATGAATCCACAGTTCACAAAATGATGCTTTTGTACAACAGTGGAGTTTATATAGTTTATTTAGGAGATCACATGATATTGTCAAGGATGGAAATGGGGAGATGGTCCAGGTGGTAAAGTGCTTGCTGAACAAATGTGAAGCTTGCATTCTGAGCTCCAGTACCCATGCATGAAGATTTGTGTCCTGAACCCCAGTATCCACATATGAAGCTTTAGTTCTGAGTTCCAGTATCCACTTGTGAATCCTTAAGGTCCAAGCCCCAGTATCCATGTATGAAGCTTAGCGTGGAGATGTACATATAACCTCAGTGCTGCCAAATAAAGATAGGCTCTGTGTCAGCCACTGCAAGAGCATCAAGTGCTCTTAACCATCTCTCCAGCCCCTGAAACAAATTCCTTTCAACATCAGATTCCAGCAAGTTTAGAGGCACATGTACCCCTGGAGTTTCCAAGCTCAGGTGTCCTCAACTCCCCCACCCCCCAAAAAAAATTGATTTGTGTTTATTTTTGTCCTTTGAGGTGAAAAAGATCATGACATGCATCTCTCTCTCTCTGTCTCTCTCACACACACACAAATACATAATCAATAAAAAACATTTTTTTAAAGAAAAGAGCATGTCATGTGTAATATATTTGTGAATTTTCTGTAGAACTTTACGTGCTCTAAGAGCCTGGAGTGTTCTCTTTTCTATCTTAAATGCTGCACCAATGCTATCAATGCAGCAATGTCTCAAAAGCAGTTGACACCCCTGCATCAGGATCAGGACTCACGATAAGACTATGGAATACCCCAGCACCATCTAGCTCCTATACTAGTTGCCTCCAGATTGAAACATTCCCGCGACTGTGAGATTCTGGAAAAGAACAAACTTCACATATCTGGGAAGTCTGAAACTTATGAGATTCATGAAAAGCTGTGGACCTGCAATAGCTGCTGTGGGAAGAGACTCTGAACAACCAAGATACTGAGTAGAGACTGTGAGTCTTTCAGAGGGCTCCAGACATGTAGTTTCTGAGAGTCACCCCCAACCCATGATGGGATGAGCTTTTTGGTGACATATCTGCTTTTGAGTCATTCCTGCTGCTGTAAGTAGCCCCTCACACCTATGTTCCTCTTAGTAAGGCCGGTAAAATGTCACTGGTTCACCGAATTAGACTTTGGTGGAACTGTTACTTTGGTCTGTCACAGGTTCTTTACCTGGCAGCAAAAAATCTTTCATCCAAAAGTAGTTCAGCATCTTCCCTGTGACAGGAGCATTTTTCCCTTGTTCCTTTCAGCCCCCTCTTTGCTTCTACTATTGATGTCTCTTGGACCTTCTTGCCTCAGTAATTCCATCCCCAGGCTCACATTAGGTCATGAGCTCATGAGTCTTCTGTATTCCTCACCCCTGGAACTCTGTCTTATTTCTTCTTGTCCTTCTAGCTTCAGCTAGTTATGAGAATTCTGAGAAGCCACTCATCCACTGAAACCTGAGCCTCTCAATGCCTCTTGGTTGGATACTCAGTAGACTTGACATGCATGACTCATTGGGGGCCTATTGAGCATCAGAAGACTGGAGTTGTATCTTCATGTTGTTTCAGTTTACACACAGAAAACTGGAGATCAATACTTCTAGATTCTACATGATTGAAACCATGTGGTGCCTGTGTTAATTATTTTAATATAATGCCCTCCAAGTTCTCTGGGTTGTCACAAATTACAGGAAATCATCCTTGGCATAGCTAAATACATCCTTTTATATGCCTTAATAGTATCCCAGGGTGTGTGTGTGTGTGTGTGTGTGTGTGTGTGTGTGTGTGTTTATATTTTCTTTATCCTTTTCATCAATGGATGAATGTTAAGGTTGGTTCCATACCTTGGCTCTTGTCAATAATGTTGAAATAAAAATGACATACTGGTTTCTTTTTTGATATTTAGAACTTATTATTGTCTATGTATGTGTATAATGTGTCTATGGGCATGTACATGTGAAGACACACGTATATGGAGACCAGAAGACAACTGTGGAGTTTGTTTTCTTCTTCTACCTATATGTGGGTTGCATGAATCAAAATCAAGTGTCCAGGCTTGTGCTTCAAGTGCTTAGCCCCCTTTGTTACCCACACTGGCCCCTGATATACTGTTTTCATATCCTTTGCATAGACACACACAGTAGTAAATGAAGAGAAGAATAATGTAGAGAAGTGGGCATGGAGACAGAATGGGCAATACACAGCTGATGCAGTCAGGAGGCCTATGCCCTGATGTTCTACTGCACATTAGGGTGGATAGAATTATTAATGATACATTACAGACTCACAGAACTTAGAAGGCATGACTTTGAAGGTTCACTCCACAAAGGGATGATAAATGTTTCAGGTGATGAATAGGCTACTTACATCACATTGTACCCCATAAATATATTCAATTATGTGTCAGTTTATACAACATGCCATTAAGTGTCAATCAAGAAAAGGGAGCCAGGCATAGTGAATGCTTTCCTGTAATCATAGAACTTGGAAGACTGCGAGTTCAATGTCATCCATGGCTATACAGCAAGTTAGAATCCAGCCTGTTCTGCATGAGACCCTGCCTCAGGAAAACAGCAATTAATTAACTAATGAAAAATTGGAGGCTATGTTACTATGGCAGATTAGCTTGATGCAAATGTCAACCTTAAAATGCCAGTAGTTGAAAGTGCTATGATCATTATAATATAGATGTACATTATAATATATATGCACATGAATTTGCAGCCCATATATATACATATAAATATATATATATGCTAATATATAAAATATATGTGTGATTGTCAATCAAAACTAAACATTTAAGGGACTTGGTCAGCACAGTTACTAAATTCAATCCCCAGGACCCAAATGAAACCAGCAAGTATGGTAACTGAGCTTGTAATCCCAGTACTTAAGAGGCAGAGACAGGAGGATTCCTGGCGTTGCCTAGTCAACCTCCATAGACTATGAGGGAGGGGGCTCCAGGCCACTGAAAGATTGTCTCAAGTAAAACAAATTGGAGTCCCCTCAAGAAATGACAGCCAGTGTTATTTTCTGGCCTCTGCGAGCATGTACACACTTGTGCACCTGAACACATACACACACACACACAAAGAAATGTGAATGAATGAATGAATAAATATTTAGCATTGGAACCTGGAAGTGTAGCTCTATGATAGAGCATTTGACTAGTATGTATAGGGCTCCAGGTTTGACCCCTAGCACCAGAGAGAGAAAAACATTTTACAGTTGGAAACCATAATACATTATGCTTGTCTAGTTTAAAGATCAAGCTTCTAAAATCACAGCTCAGCTGTGGCTGCCTGAAATGGGTCTTTACCTCACTGGACTGATCATCACTCAATCATGGATTAAGGAAGGGCTTGTGGGGGTCTCAAAGGGTCATGCAGCCCAGGACTAAAAGACCAGTACTAAAAGTACTAAAGGTGGCAAAGAGAGAGAGAGAGAGTTCTCAAACTCTACCCATGAGTCCTAAGTCTGAGCACCCACCTAGGAAGCCACCCTGCTGCCCTCTAGCACCAAAGAAAGCAGCTCAGATCAGTAGAATTCACCGCAGCTGGAGGTCACTCATTTCGTAGAAAATGATTTTGATAAAATTAATTTAATCTGCAGTTCTGATTTTTAAAGCAATAATCACAAGTCCTTTGGCTAAAAGGCCAGGCTTTCCTGGAGGAGGGAAACTTTATTATTACCAAGTGGGGTATCCCCATGGATTTTCTCTTCCATTCCATTCTGAAGCTGAGCCAGAGACAGTTGACAATTCCAGGAAAAAAAAAAAAAAAAAAAAAAAAAGAACTTGCTCTTTAACAAATAAATGTGAAGAACATAAAATCTCTCTTTGGAATGTGCTTTAATGGGCCGCAGTAACATTCAGAAGCATTTTTCTGATGAGTCTTTGGAGAAAAAGAGATTCCAATTTGTGATGCATTTGAGGCAAAACCGAGAGGAGAAATTACTTTTGCTTCCCCCCCCCCCCCCCCCCCGCTGAGCTGTGAAGGACTGGCATGCTTCACAGTCCACTGTGGGCAGCACTCCCCTGGCTCAGAGCTGGCACTGGTGAAAAGCAAACACAATGGAGCCCTCAGAATGGTGACACCCACAAGTCCCAGACCCAGTGCCTGGCACTGGTAAGGACCGTCTAAGAGAGAACACTAGCTGGGGTGGCAACACACATCGAAAACCAGCGGAGGAGAGCCAGAGACAGGCAGAGCACAGGTGCTGGCTGGCTAGCCACCTTAGCCTGACCAGTGAGCAGCCCCACCTTAATACAAATCAAATCAAATAAAAACCAAGGTGCGGCTGGAGAGATGGCTCGGCAGTTAAACCATCACGAGGACTAGAATTTGGATTCCTGCACCGCGGGGAGAAACTGGTCATCCCATCAATGTCTGTAACTGGTCACTGCAGTTAGAAGGGATCCAACACATTCCTCTACCCTCTGCACCCTCCATTCATTCTGTGCCTGTGTGAGGGACATCATCATGCTGCAGAAGAGTGGAGCTGTTCAGTTCATGGGCGCTGGGAGGAGAAGGGATGAAAGAGAAGACAAAGGGAATGAGAGAGGGGGAGAGGAGAAAGAGAAGAGAGGACGTAGAATGCCTAGCACCTTGATTTATCAGCACACACATATTGAAATATCATGCTGTATCCCACCTTGCAAGAGAGACCAGACTGCAGTCTGGGTAATGAGAGTGAACATGGCTAGGACCACACCTTGACCAGGGCCTACGCACCCCTCTTGCCTTCTGTTTAAACCTAAACCTCATGGTAGGACCTTAGAGATGAACACAAAGGATCTCTTTTCTTTTGCTTGTTCCTCTTCCCAAATGAGACCTCCTTGAATAGGCAGCTTTCCTCTGATTTTTACTATTCTCTTCTCTGTTCAGTTGGCCCATTGAGCATGGGCAGAGCTTACTAGGGCTGCCAGAGCCCAGACTTTGACCCTAACAAGTCCAGTAACTACGTGACCATCAGCCAGGAAGGGGTGTCATGTGTTTTAAGTGAAGCTATGCAGATCTAATTATATTAATTATTACATGTTAACTAAAAACAAAATACAGAGGCTGAAGAGATGGTTCAATGGCTAAGAGCATTTGCAGCTCTTGCAGAGTACCCTGCACCCAAGTTTCCCTGCAACTAAGTCAGGGAGCTCACAATAGACTGTCACTCCAGTTCTGTTAATCTTCTGGTCTCCTAGGGCATCTGCACACATATGGGTCACATGTACACATGCATACACATAAATAAAGATACAATGAGTTTTAAAAGAACACATTTAGCACTCATAAGGCTCTGGGTTCCATCCGAGCACCACTTACACATGCACGTGTGCACGTGCATACACACACACACACACACACACACACACACACACACACACACACACACACGTACCCAAATAAACAGACATTAGTTGAAAAGTTGTTTTCCCAGGTAGTTCTTGGGTTTCTTCAGGAGTCTCAGCCACTGGCATATGAGGACATGTGCTTCCTATTTCTGATTTGCTCATGTGCCCAGTTGGTACCAGTGACTTACAATTTACCTCCTTCCCGGACTTGGTGCCAACTTACCCAGGGCAAAGCAAACTCTGAGCTAGACTCTTGTGTGCTTTGCCAAAACTGAGCAAGTTTCAACACAGAATAGAGTGGCTTTGAAATTCCAGGCTAATTCTGAGTCACTTGCTGTTTCCTCTTCAGTTTGCACAGCTGTAGTTACAGACTGTTGGCTGCTGGCCAAGTACTTAAGTGGCTAAGAGAGATGGATAGAACCAGAGCAAAGGTCAAGTAAAGGGCATTCCTAGGCCTTAGGAATCTTCCTGGAGTCTCATAGTAATATCACCACTCCATTTGTCACTTCCAGGCTACTCCTTAAGGCTCTGTTACACAAATTGTGACAAGTGTCTCTGTCCTAGTTACGGTTACTTTTGCTGTGAGAAAACATCATAACCAAAAACAACTCAGGGAGGAAAGGGTTTATTTCACTCACAGTTCCTCATAACAGTTCATCTTCAAAATCAGTGAGGCCAGGAACTCAAGCAGGGCAGGAACCTGGAGGCAGGAACTAAGGCAGAAGCCATGGAGGAATGCTGCTTACTCCCTCTGGCTTGCTTGGCCTGCTTTCTCATAGAACCCACGATCTCCTGCCCACAGATGGTACTACCCGCAATGGGCGTGGCCTTTCCATAAACCACTAGTCAAGACAAATGCCTGATCTTTTCTTTTTTTAAGTTAAATGATATCAAAGTGATTTTCTTTTTCCACTTTTTAAATTTAAATTAGAAACAAGCTTGTTTTACATGTCAATCCAAGTTCCCTTTCCCTCTTCTTCTCCCGTGCCCCCCATCAAACCCCTATCTCATCCCCTTTCTGGTACTCAGGGAGACTGAATCCTTCCATGGGAGATCTTCAAAGTCTGTCATATCATTTGGAGCAGGGCCTAAGCCCTTTCCCATGTGTTTAGGCTAAGAGTATCCCTCTATGTGGAATGGGCCCTCAAAGTCCATTCATATACTAGGGATAATACTGATCCATTACCAGAGGCCCCATAGAATGCCCAGGCCTCCAAACTGACACCCCCTTCAGGGAATCAGGGTAGGTCCTATGATGTTTCCCAGCTATTCTGCAACTGGATTCCGGGAGTTCAGCTCAGTGTTTAGCTGTGAGTATCTGCTTCTGTTTCCATCAGCTACTGGATGAAGGCTTTAGGATGGCATATAAGGTAGTCATCAATCTCAATATAGGGGAAGGGCATTTAAGATAGCGTCTTCACTATTGCTTAGATTGTTAGTTGAGGGTCATCCTTGTAGATCTCTGGACATTTCCCTAGTGAAAGATTTCTCTTTAAATCCATAATGGCTCCCTCTATTATGATGTCTCTTGTCTTGCTCTTCTCTATTCTTCCCCTGCTCTCTCATGTCCTCCTCTCCTCCACTTCTTTTCTTCTCTTTCTCCTAACTCCCTCTCCCCTCCCCCTGCTCCCAATTTTCTCTGGATATCTTGTCCCTTTGCCTTCTGTGGGGGACAATGTACATTTCCCTTAGAGTCCTCATTGGTTCCTAGCTTCTCTGGCAGCGTAAATTGTAGGCTGGTGATCTTTTACTCTAAGTCTAACATTCATATATGAGTGAGTACATGCCATGTTTGTGTTTTTGTGCATGGGTTACCTCACTCAGGATGGTTTCTTCTAGTTCCATCATTTGCCTGAGAATTTCAAGATTCCATTGGTTTTTCCCCCCACTGAGTAGTAGTTCATTGTGTAAATGTACCACATTTTCTTTATCCATTCTTCAGTTGAGGGACATATAGGTTGCTTTCAGGTTCTGGCTATTACAAATACTGCTGCTTTGAATATAGTTGAACATATGTCCTTGTTGTATGAATGTGCATCCTTTGGATATATGCCTAAGAGTGGAATTGCTGGATCTTGTGGTAGGTAGACTGATCTCCATTTTCCTGAAGAACCATCATACTGATTTCCAAAGTAGCTGTACAAGTTTTCTCTCCCACCAGCAGTGGAAGAGTGTTCCCTTTTCTCCACATTCTCTCCAGCATAAAATGGCCTTGGTGTTTTTTTTTTTTTTTTTTATTTATTTATTTTAGCCATTCTGGCCCCTGTAAGGTGGCTTCTCAGAGCTGTTTTGATTTGAATTTTCCTGATGGCTAAGGATGTTGAGCACTTTCTTAAGTATCTATCAGACATTTTAGAGTCCTCTATTGAGAATTGTCTATTTAGTTCTGTACCCCACTTTTTAATTGGCTTATTTGGTGTTTTGTTGACTAGTTCCTTGAGTTCTTTCTATATTTTGGAGATCATCCCTCTGTCAGATGTAGGATTCATGAAGATCTTTTCCGAGTCTGTGGTCTGCTGTTTGATCTTGTCAACTGTGTCCTTTGCCTTACAGAAGCTTCTCAGTTTCAGGAGGTCCCATTTATTAATTGTGTGTCTCAATGTCTGTGCTACTGGTGTTATTGTCAGGAAGTTTTGAGCATGATGATAGATATGTATCTATCTTCAATCTTCTACATGTCAGCATCCAGTTATGACAGCACCATTTGTTGAATATGCTTTCTATTTTCCATTGTATAAATTAAGCTTCTTTGTCAAAAATCAGGTGTTCATAAGTGTGTGGGTTAATATCAGGTTTTCAATTCAATTCCATTGGTCTTCCTGTCTATTTTTGTGCCAATACCAGGCTGTTTTCAGGATGAGAGCTCTATTGTAGAGGTTAGAGTCATGGATGATGATGCCTCCAGAAGTTCCTTTATTGTACAGGGTTGTTTTGACTATCCTGGGTCTTTTGTTTTTCCATATAAAGTTGAGTATTATTCTTTCAACTTCTGTGAAGAATTGTTCTGAGATTTTAATGGGGATTGCATTGAATCTTGTTTTTTGCAAGATTGCTATTTTTACTATGATGATCCTACCTATCCAAGATCATGGGAGATCTTTCCATTTTTCTGGTATCTTCCTTAATTTCTTTCTTTAAAGACTCAAAGTTCTTGCTATACCGGTCTTTCACTTATTTGGTTAGTGTTACCCCTAGATATTTTATGTTGTTTGTGGTTATTGTAAAGGTTGATGTTTCTCTGATTTCTTTGTCAGCCCATTTATCATCTGTATATAATAGAGCTACTGATTTTTTTATTAAGTTACTCTTGTATCCTGTCACTTTGCTGAAGGTGTTTATCAGTTGTAGAAGTTCCCTGATAGAGGTGTTTTTTTTTTGTCACTTATGTAAACTATCATATCAATAGGGTTTGAAAGTTTGACTTCTTCCTTTCCAGCTTATATACCCTTGATCTCCTTTTGTTGTCTTATTGTTCTAGCTAGAACATCAAGCATAATATTGAAGAGATATGGGGAGAATAGACAGCCTTTTCTTGTTCCTGAGAAAATGCCTGAACTTATGAAGATGTTTTCTCAATTGAGGCTCCCTCCTCTCTGATGACCCTAGCTTGTGGCATAAACTAGCCAGCAGTCTTCATCTAATTAGAAAGTGATTGAAGGATCCACAGCTGTGGAAGCACCCTGGCACTCTGGACTTTCTTATGATGGGCTCTGTCGCATACCAAGGGCATAGAACAAGGACTGGACTTTTGTTCCATTCACTTTTCAGCTAAGTAGTCTAGTCAGTGATCAAGGAGCTCTCCCTCCCTCTCTCTCTCTCTCTCTCTCTCTCTCTCTCTCTCTCTCTCTCTCTGTCACATACACACCCACACACACACACCTGCACACACACTATTAGTTCAGTTCCTTTAGAGTTTAGATACTTAAACTGTGTGTCACAAAACTGAATGTGGGTTTTGGGGCAACTGTGGCAAGAGTAAAATGGTTTCTGAGGCTGGAGAGATGGCTCAGAGGTTAAGAGCACTGGCTGCTCTTCCAGGGGTCCTAAGTTCAATTCCCAGCAACCATGGCGTGGCTCACAACTATCTATAATGTGATCTGATGCCTTCTTCTTCTTCTGTGCAGGCATACATGCAGATAGAACCCTTTATGCATAATAAGCAAATAAATCTAAGATACCATTATAGATGGTTGTCAGTCATCATATGGTTGCTGGAAATTGAACTCAGGACCTCTGGAAGAGCAGCTAGTACTCTTAACCCTTGAGTCATCTCTCCATGCCCCATAAATAAACAAATAAAAAGGTTTCTGAAGGTACAGTAACCAAAACTAGCTCAAAATTGGATACATAATGGATCTACAGTATTTCTGGCAGGACTCACCTGTGTTGTATCATGAGATGTAGCCTTGAGTGCTTTGCACAAGCATTGCCCTCAAACCCACCATAAAATAGCAAGAAGTCTGTCAGGCAGTATTGTTCATTATGAATCTCGGTGTTTATGGCATAATCAGAGATTTCTGCTCTTCTTGAAATAGTGAATTAACACTGAAAACAACGATTCCTTGTTCTACCATTATTCCTCAGCATGGGAGGATCAAATTAATTTATCTTTGGACTGTTCCAAGTTAGAATGTTTGATCCTAGAAACTGCAGCTTGAGTTGCCAGCCTGAATTTCACCAACTTCTTCAAATGAACTTTGACTTGAAACTAAAACAGAATTCCCAACCATTTCTGAGATGGCCCTGAACATGCCCCTCTCGTTTTGGGCTACATATGTGTATGAAATGGGATTCTTAGCACTGACAACTGTAAAATCAAAACACCCATCAACTCTGAAAAGCATCCAAGATGCTCTGCATCCCTCAGTGTAGAATATCCAGCCAAGAATTTGATTCTTCATGTAAAAATAAACAAGCACATCCTTCTTATGAATATGCAAATTTAGTTACATCTTTAATAAATGCTAAAACTACATGTATACTAGAGAATTGCTTTAAAATAAAATTCTGTATGATTCATGATCACTAAGTGTTCGATTTGTAATGTATGTATGTATGTATGTATGTATGTATATGGTAGAAAAAGTGTAAGAGCCTTTACTCTAGAGCCCCTGCATAAAACAGCTGGTTTTACTGTATAGACCATGTAACAGCCTTTTCTGAATTAAACACTCCTCTAGTAGAGAGGAGGAAGACTTCTGGGCCTCAGGAAGTAAATAAACTTCAAGCATCTGCAGACACTGAAATGTCTAAGATTCACCAGGTCCCCCTCCCAGGGTTCTAGAAGCAATACAGTCTGCTAGAGGAGACACTGATCAGGTAAGCTACAGAACAGGGAGGAAAATGTCAGACCAGTAGAGCTGCCTGCAAGCTGTGCAGAGAACTCCAGGGAGACAGCTTTGACAAGTGGTTGGACATGCTGGGGTGGGCTTTTTGCTGAGGCAGCTGCATCTGAGTCAGTCCCACTCCTGGGAGTAAATCCTTACCTTTGCTTCTTTCAGCACCCCCAGTAAGCTCTCTGGGTCACTAAATGGGACTTTGCTGTAGTGGTTATGTTTGGTCTGTCATGGTTGCCTATTTGAAATGAATAGATATGCATGCATGAGTGTGCACATGTATGTGGGTGAGAGAGATGTATTGCTCCTGAAAAAAAAAAAAAAAAAAAAAAAAAAAAAAGCTCTAATGTAATTTGGCTCTTGGCATTTGTTCCTGCTAAACCCATTAGAAGGGTGGGGTACCTTGCTTATTATTATTGTTAGTTTCTAGAGAAATGGTTCTCCTTCCATCAGCTACTGAATCAAGGCTCATGCTTGTCTTTCTGTGATTTGGTTGCCTCTCTCAGGATGGTTTCTTCCTGTTCCATCCATTTGTCTGCAAATTTCAAGATTTCATTGCGTTTTTTTTCCCTCTGAGTAGTACTCCATTGTGTGAATGTACTATATTTTCTCCATTTATTCTTTGGTTGAGGTTGCTTCCAGGTTTTGGCTATTACAAACAAGACTACTATGAACATAGTTGAACATATGCCCTTGTTGTATGAATGTGCATCCTTTGGGTATATGCCCAAGAGTGGAATTGCTGGATCTTGTGGTAGGTAGACTGATTCCCATTTTCCTGAGGAACCACCAGAATGATTTGTAAAATGGCCTCACAAGTTTGCATTCCCACTAGTAGTGGAGGAATGTTCTCCTTTCTCCACATCCTCTCCAGAATAGGAGGAAACAAAATCCTGGCTAGATCTGCTTCCTGGGGATGGCAAATAGAAAGACAAAGATCTCCCTGCATGTTCTTCCTTGAGCAAGGTAGAGCTGTCCCTCTGCTTCTGGGCTCTGTTGCCTATGTAATGAAAATAGATCTAAGAGCAAAGATGCCCCTCCCTCTGGCTGTCACACTATTGAAACAACAGCCCCCAAGGAATTAGAATTTCCCCAGGAAACTCAGGCTGGAAGAAGGCGCTGGCTAGCCTCAGGGGGAAGCTTGTCTCTGGGCAGAGACCTCACACAGTTCTCTCTCACAAATTGTCAGACCACCTTGCAAGAGAGACAGCAACCCAGACAATGGGGTAAACATGGAAAACCCAAACCTAAATCTAAACTTCATGTTAGGACCCTAAAGGTGAACACAAAAGGCCTCAGCATTTGTTCCTCTTCCCGATATGACCGCCTTGAAAAGACTCCCTATCTCTGATTTTCACTGTTCTCTTGGCTCATTGAGCATGGGTATGGAAACTTAGCTAGGGCTTCCAGGGCCCAGACTTTGACCCTAATAGTCCAGTAACTATGTGACCATCAGCCAGAAAGCGGTGTCATGTGCTTTCAGTGAAGCCATGCAGATCTAAGTGCCTGGCATTGCGTTCAATGAACAGTGGTTCTTACAAATTTGGGGTGCTGCTTAGGCCCTTGGCCCAATTCAGGTCCATTCCCTCTTATATCTCAGAGAACATCAGCCTATAAACCTTTGCCTCCCAGTTTGAATTTTCTTTTTCTGCCTGGTTTCCCTCTTCTGTCCTTTGTCTACCACCCTGTGTTTGGCTGATGGCAAATCAATGACACATTTTTCTTAAACAGCCTACACTTGGTACTTTACTACCGACCACAAGGGCCCCCGCCTTTTAATTACTCCTGCTGAGCCCAGCACTATATATAACACTAATGTTTCTGGGACTGCCAGCAATTAAAACCAAAAATAAATAACACATTACAAGCTGCAGACCCAGCTAGGCTCAGGGACGGCTGCGGATGGAGAGGAGGCTTTTCATTTGGAATTGTGATTTTCTCCGGGCCCTGAATATAAACACAGGACAAGCAGCTGTCTGCCAGGGGTTGGGAGCAGAAGGCCTCAACTGAACTCTCATTTGCAATCCTCCCTTCCTTGCTTTAGGCCTTTGAAAACTGACTGACATTCTTCAGTCTGTGTTTCTCGACACTGAGGGGAAATGTTCTAGAACAAAGCTGACTGTACACACACACACACACACACACACACACACACACACACACACACACTGAACATGTTGCTGCTGGCCCAGTATTGAATAGGAACCAGATTTATTGATTTTTTTCACTGTTGTTTTTGTTTTTCTACCTCAAGTAAAATACTGAAAGAACAGTTCTGGGATATGCTTGTATTACTTCATTTATTAAATGTGGGAAGCTGATACTGAAGCAAAGCAATTATAAAACTTAGTTGTGGGACTGGTTCTGTAGCTCAGTTGGTAGAGTGTTTGTCTAGCATGTCAAAAGCCCTGAGTTCAATTCCCCAGGATCACGTAAACCCAGTGTGGTGGTCATACCTGTAGACCCAGAAATCTGTCTCCTGGATGGTTCCAGAGCCTGTCAAGGTGGCAGTTAATATGAGCCCCCCACAAGTCAAGAATGGCTAGACTTTTGAAAATTTCTGGATGCTTCCTTTAGGGTGACTCCAGGGCAGTATCCTCCTAATGACTGCTTTTTCTTAGAGGTTAGAAAGGTGAATCCCAGCCAGGCAATGGCGGTGCACACCTTTAATACCAGCACTTGGGAGGTAGAGGCAGGCAGATCTCTGTGAGTTCGAGGCCAGCTTGTTCTTCAGAGAAAATTCCAGGACAACCAAGACTACACAGAGAAGCCCTGTCTCAAAAAATCTAAACAGAAATTGAAAGAGAGAGAGAGAAAGAGAGAGAGAGAGAGAGAGAGAGAGAGAGAGAGAGAGAGAGAGAGAGAGAGAGAATGAATTCCTCCCACACTAAGCAGAGCCCAGTATCTGCTGTACCAGCAGAGAGCAAGCTCTACTGTGGTTGATTTTCTCCTCCTCAAGTCTTACATCTTAGACTGCCAAGAAATATAAGTTGCAAATCAAAGCACACCAGGCAAAGCCCAGGGAGCTTTCCTTTCCCTGCTGCTATTAGTGGATGGACTACAAGGCAAAGCATCTCTCCTCAAAACATAGCACACCCACCCTCACCCCAGTTGACAACAACAGGATTGAGATGATGCTGACACAGGAATGTCACCACTGAATATTTTTTCTGCTAAGGACGTGAGTCCACTCTCAGCCCCAAGCCAGAATGTCTCCATAGAGAACAAAACTCATTACTGTGACAGTGGCTTTATTGTGGTTATTGCTAGTGCAGACAAAATAACAGAAGGCCAACAGGGCTGGGGTAGGCAGTGGGGGAGAAACTTCCAAGGACAGAAGCTAAGAAGGACCTCAACTATGCTGCTCATTGGCTCCCATTGAACATTGACTCTTCCCAGTAGTAGAGGGAGCTGTAATGGCTTTGTTTTCAGAGTAGGATGATCCTGCCTAATTGGTTAAATAAAAATCAGTTGGATGCAGAGAAAGAGGCATCACTCGGTGGTAGAGCACTTGCCTAGCAGACCTAATGTCCAGAGTTCTATTCCAAGCACAGAACAACAAAATCATCAGTATCAGCTCCGGAAGATTTGTATTATAGTACATGAGGTTTGGGTTTAGGTTGAGAGGGGAAAGGTGTGCATAACAAAGCAGTCCAGGACAAACTGTGGTCCTGCCAAGCATGGATGCATCTGTGTTTCCTGGAAGGTGGTCTGACAAGGAGCCACAACTGTGTAAAATGCCATGCTAGGAGGCAAAATGCGGTGCTTGGAGACAAGCTCCCCCTCTGTCTGGCACCAAGTATCAGTCTTTTCCTTCGCTAGCTTGAGATTCCTGGGGAAGTGCCAATTCCTTGGGTCCATTGCTTTAATAGCCTAATAGCCAAAGGGTAGGACACCTGTCTCTTAACAGTGGTTCTCAATCTTCCTAAGCTGACACCTTTTAATATAGTTCCTCATGTTGGGGTGACATTCAGCCATAAAACTATTCTTGTTGCTACTTCATAACTGTAATCTTGCAACTGTTATGAATCATAATTTAATGATAATTTAAATATTTGATATGCCACCTGTAGGGGTCAAATCCCACAGGTTGAGAACCACTGCTTTAGAACATCTTCATTCCACTTAGAAGACAGCACTAGCTCTCTCCTACTGTATCCTATCACCACTCAAAGCTCTCTACACAAGTCCCCTGCTTTAGGGAAACATTGAGGGCAAGGGAAAGGACCACACTGTCTACCTCCCAGCTGTCTGACACAGCTCAGGTAGAGGCTACAGCTCCCTTGCCTGTCCATCTATTTCAAGTCCTATCCATCATCATTCCTTTTTCTCCATGACAAGCTCCTGGCTTGCACCTCTGCCCAACCTGCCCTCAGATTGGCTTGCTTTCCTTGAACAAATATTTTATTTCTCAAACTGATGGTTGCCCTGGTGCTGCAGCCCCTGTTATACGCTGGGTTGAGCATCACACCTATTGTGTGAGAGTGGCAATCATTTTTCTCTTGTAAATATGGAGCAGAATCTAGTACCTTTCCAACTCACTGCTCATGGTGCAGTTTGTTGGGCCAGGCCACACCATTTTGCAAAGCTCCACCACCTTGGTGGAACTGTAGCAATTCTTCTAACTTCAGTAATTAGGTTGCCAGAACTAGAGTGACCTGTTTCTCTAGATTGTGTCCCAAAGCCACAAGTAATGGCTACCAGGAAGGAGTTGTATTCATCATCTGGCATTCTTTGACTACTTACTACCCCTGGCAATAGCTACTGCTGGCCAAAAACAAAAACAGAAATGTTTTCAACTTCTTTCTTCCACTTACCCAATCCTTCCCTATAAATACCCAAATATTTTAGCTAATGCCAAGCGCTGAATCTTATGTAGATCCATTCTGTTCTGCAGGTATTCCCCCAATGAAAGGCGTGCATGGTCAGAAAATCACCCATTTCCTTATCTGTCTTCCATTCTCTCTAATTTTTCACTATTAAACATGTTTTTTTGGGGGGGTCTAATCTTTAGAGACAGGATCTCAAAAGGCTTTGGATACGGGCTTAAAGCAACACTGAAGCAGACTGATGGGGATATGAAGTTCATTAGAAGACTTATCAATACTAAGAACAGGCAGTATGACAAAGACTCTGAAGAGGCTCAGGCCATAGAGCAGGAGAGGGGGGTCTATGAGGAAGGGTTGGAGTTCCACAATATGCACCTGCTTCCAGGCTCTCTACTTCAGTAGTCAGGGAAGGAGATGGAAACAATGTGTGGCCACCAGAACTCCTTTTGATGTAAACTCACTTCCCCGGGTGAGAAACTCTGTTACACTGAAGAAGTATCTTTGTTAGAAATTTTTGGACAGTGCCCTCAGGTGGGCACCTGTGAGAAGGGGAGGGCTGTTGTAGGTACTGTGGCCTGAGCAGTAAGTAATCTGATGTGGACTCTGACATTACAGGTCAGGGTCTCATGTAGCCTAGCCTGTCCTTGAGCTCCTAAAGCCTTTGTTAATCTGTTTCAAGAACTTTCTAAGACTCATGAGCTGTTTATTTCCTGAGACTCATGGCCAAACCCCTCCTGGACTGTTTCAATGCAATGGAAATTGAAACACAACTCTACAAATCCCCTATGAGGAAAACAAATCTTCTTAACCCAGATACCATGGATGATCTTGAACTTCTGATCCTCCTGTCTCTATCTCCTGAGTGCTGAGATTATAGATATGCACAACCACACCTAGTAATATCCAGCACTGGGGATAGAATGCATTCACATACTCTACCTACTGAGATGCATCTTGATACACCTTGTACCCACTCTTATTTCATTTCTAATTTATTGAAGCTTTATTATAAAGAATTTGTAAATAAAAGCTGTCATGCAATGAAAGTAACCAGACCAAAACCCTACACATCTCATCTAGAGTCATGAAAAAAGGATATAAAGCAAATTGTTTTTCTAGTTTTAACTCGGTCATGGATTTTTGTATAGGTTTTGGCAGTATGTTTAATAATGAAAATGAAAACTTCAATGTGAAGCTTCACAGCTTCGGAATGGCTATTGTAAATGTATAGAATTTCATAGTGATATGTAGTCCCTGCCTCTTAAAGGTCCCTCCACTTTTTAATATTGGCATACCAAGGACCAGGCTCCTAACATGTGAACTCCCAAAGACAAACCACATCTATGCCATACCACTGACTCCAGAAAACTTCCACATAACCTTTTAAGCATCTGTTCTCACTGTAACAAATTGTAGCTACTCTAATAGCTGTTCTGTAATAAGCCAAACACAATGCTTGGCCCATGAAAAAGTTAATTGACTTTATTCTCTTGTTCTGAAGCTTTCCACAGGCCTCATTTCCATGGGGAAAACAAAACAGCAGAGGTAGAAATTACCAAGGCAGGTAACTGAATCTCTTGCAGATGTATCAGGTTCTGTGAAATCAATAACCCTGGAAAATTCAATCAGTAAGAGATTCTCCCTGGTACCCATCCACTTGTTTGTTGTGTAAGATATTTTACCAAGAGTCATAATACTTACATCCATTCACCCCACACAGACCAAAGTAACAATGACATCAAAGTCCAACTTTGTGAATCAATGAGTTTATTGGGTTACATACAGGAATATGAGTGGGGCTTACTTACAGGAGCAGGGATGACTCAAAGGAAGCTACATCACTGAAAAATCCACTTCAGAGTAGGCTGGTTTACATGAGAAATGCCCCCCCAACAGATTTAGGTATTTGAACATTTGGTCCCAAGAGGATGGTGCTGTTTGGGGATATTATGGAACGTTCGGGAGGTATGTCTTTGCTGGAGGAAGTATGTCACTAGGGGTGCCTTTGAGAGTTTGTAGCTTTGCCCCACTTTGAATTTACTCTCTCCATGTTTCTGTTCCATGTTTGTGATTGAAAATGTGATCTTTCAGCTTCCTTCTCTGTCTGCCTGCTGCCATGCGAACCCTACCTATATGACTTTCCAACTAGAGCCATAAATACCACAAAAACTCTTCCTTCTATAACTTTCTCTTTGCAATATTTTATCAAAGCAACAGAAAAGTAACTAATACAATGGGTATTGACTCAGGAAAGCTGCAACCCTGGAGTTCTATGTAAAACTTGAAGTTATATCCATTGGTCTGAGAAGATCTACAGGCCACACTACTAATCAGAGTCTCTTCTTCTGGCCATTGTTTACTGCTTCCATAACCTTGGGTAGGACCATTTGTGAATCTTGTAAGTTTCAGGGACTACCTAAGACTCGTGAGCTGTTTCCCTCTGGAATCTCATGAGCTTCCCTCTCCAGGGACTGTTACAACCCAAAGGAAATTGTTGCACAACTATAAAAAAAATCTCCTATGGGCAGGGAAAAATTTTATCTAAGTGAAAATGATAAACTGACAGTTACTAGTATCAATCACTCACTCACACATTCATTAATTAATTTATTCACAGATTCTTAGTAAGTACCTCCAAGGTGCCAAAAACTATCACTTTACATTTCTTCTTTTGGGATCTTTTGACTTCTAGCCCCACCTTATTACAGGCTATGCAGGCTGATGTTCTGCTTTTACTCGGATCACAGATGCACAGGCAATGTATGTTCTTCCAACCATGCCTAAATATTGATCGGATGACTTTTAAATTATCTAATTGCTAATTGCACATCTGCTTAGAAATACCCTTTGCCTAGTCCTCCTTCCCAACAGCTGCAGGAGAACCTGAACTGTAATTTCTCTAACACATCCATCAACATTTACGCTCAGCTCAGTACCACCTACAGAAATGTTCATGGCACTTAAAACCCACAGCTGGTTTTCAGAACTTACACACTGTAATTCCCCAATTAACCAGGCTTAAAAAATCATTCTAGGGTGGACCAGGAATTATGTAAAGCCACAGATGTAACAGTGATTATACCTAGCCCTTTCTGGGTGACTCTCACCTCAGCCACAGGAATCATTGCACAAATGGTAATTAGTTACATTCCTCAGAGATGCCCCAGGTGGAATGTGGCAGTCCTTGGAAACCAGCAGAGTCCTAAGCCACTTTTTCAATGGAACGGAAGGCCATTGAACGGAAGACAAGGAGAGCTGCTTTATATTTTGTGTGTACTCAAAAGCATAATGAGATAGCATAGAGGGGTTTTGTTAGGTTTGGGGCCAGGGGTTAATCAGGCCATGCCTGTCTGAACAACCTCTTCCTTCTTCCACTACTCATGGCTGCTGAAAAGGAAGAAGCAAGGCCCCCAAGGCCCCTTAAGGAGGGGGTCCTTGCTATCTCTCACATGCTCACTCTATCAAATACACTCCAACACTTACCTTTTTCTTAGATCTTTGTGTTGGTCGTGTGTGTTCATGTATGTGAATATAGGCGCTGCATTCCATGGCACAAATGTAGAGGACAGAGGACAACCTCAGTGAAACGTTTCTGCACCCAGATAAGCCTCTCCCCCCAACACAGCAATCCAAATCAGACCAAATCAAACCGAATTACAAAAGGCTCACATTTAATGGATACAATGCTCCCACTGGGAGGAGACTGAAGAAAGATACTGGAAAATCACAGGTCTGATTTCTGGGATACAGTTTAAATACCCTGTGGGAGTGAGTGGACTTGAGCATCTCTGGGGGGAGCGGTCATCATTTGGCGGGCTTTCTGAGAGAGGCGGGTTTGGAGAGAGATAGGGGGAGGGGTTTTCTACCAGAACATTACATACTCTTTGGGTAAGCCAGGGCTGAGGTGAAGTGTCCATCAGAACAATCAGGTGTCAGCCCTCAGTTTTCACCTTGTTTCAGACAGGGTACCCTGTTATTTACCACCCAGCATATCAGACCAGAAAGCACATGAGTTTTGGGGGAGTCTTCCATCCCCTCCTGTCTTGATAGAGAACTCCTAGGATAACTTACATGCATTGCAACACCTACTTTTTATGTAGGTTCTAGCATTTGAACTCAGGGCTTCATACCCATGTGGCAAGCCATCTGCCCAGTCCACGATCATGACTTTTCCTGGCTTATATCCTAACTTCTTTCTTTACCTCAAAGAAGCTCCCAGACTGAACGGAGCTGGTTTGCCTTCATTCAAAAGAGTATAGCAGGGCCTGGAGAGATAGCTCAGAGGTTAAGAGTACTGGCTGCTCTTCCAGAGTTCCCATCAACCATATGATGGCTCAAAAAGGGGTATAGCCTCCCCAGCTCCAGCAAATGAGATTTTCATTTGAAAAAAAAAAAACTGTACTGGGGTGCTCTGGAGCCACTGGTGCATGCAGAAAGCCCATTGTTCTGTTCCTTTCTGTCAGCCTCACCAGGATCATCTGCCCCCATGTCTCTGGTTCCACACAGCCAATCTTGGAGCCAGCTAGCATGCAGGAGGCAGGAATGGAGCCAGCTGCTTGACGATTTTAATGTTAAAATGTGTTGAACATTCACAGGCCACGAAACTCTGCTAAGTGAAGCAAAAGGGACTCCCTAAAACCATATGCTCCCTCCATCACCTCCCAGCTGCAACCCTCCTGTGCATCAAGAATAGGCTTGCTGAGGATGGTTCAGAAAGTGTAGTTGGGTTTTTTTCCTTTCTTGTTGAGCAGCTAACACCAGATGCTGAGAAAAGTTGGCAGCGAGCGAGCAGAGCATCCCCCTGGAGAACAAGAATACACCCCTTCCCTAACAAGCACATCTGAGAGGCATTTTACATGTTCACAGCCCCACTACATCCTTAGATTATGAGAGCATTACTGAATGACTGAAGGGATGTGGTGGAAACTGGCTAAGTTGTTCAGCAGAACACCCTTCTCTTCCTCTTGGATAAACAAGCTGGTCTACATCTGCAAGTCTTCCTGCACTAAGTTGTGGTTGTTGGGGTTCAAGGCATAATACTTGTATGGTCTGGTAGCACATATCTGTGAGTTTATGAGTCCCAGTGTTCTACCATGTCCAGAAGACACTTCAGCACTTTGGTCTTCCCTATCACTGGTTCTTACAATCTTAGAGGGGGAGGTAAGAAAATCACAGGTTCCAGGCAAGTATGAGCAAATTAGTGAGACTCTGTCTCAAATAAGGTGAAAAAGAGAGTACTGGAGATATAATTCAGTAGAAAAGTGCTTTCCTAGAATCCCCCAGTGAGGGGCTAGGGGTAGCCCAGAGAACCTTGTTCTATCCTTAGTACTGTATTATAATCCTGGTTAACCTGGTAGAGTTCTTTCAAGGTTCCAGGGTCTATCATAAGTGCTTGGAATTTCCCTTTAATTCCACAAAAGAGAGACCTATTGTCTTTACATTACATTTGGGGAAACTGAGATATGGGAAAGATAAATGCTCAATCCAAGGTCACAAAACTAGAAGTAGGGTTTAAAACCAGACAGTCTGACTCCAGACACTACAATGATAATTAATGTCCTGGACCATCTTCCTTGGGGACCAGGAAAAAAAATCTATGACCTGAAAAGATCCAAATAGGATAATTTTAGACAACTATTGCTAATGTCCTTCTCCTCTTCCCCAGTCTTAAACCTCTTGTATTAACAAAGAAACATTTTCTATGTAAAGTTCAGTTACAAAAATCACAGAAGAACTTATGAAATGAACAAAGCACTAAAGAAGAATCCCCCACCCAGTTCATGCTAAATAGCAGAAATGTGGTGCAATTTTTCTACCTCATCTTACAGTTACATGATTCTGAGAATACAGGATACAAGCTACTGAGTCACACCCCAGCCCCTCACTGGGGGATTCTAGGCAGGTGCACTACTACTGAACTGCACCCTGAGTCCCTCACTTGGGAAGTCTAGACAAACACTGTTCCACTGATTTATATCCCTAGTCTTCTCTTTTAGATTTTATTCTCAGACGTACCTTCCAAACCATCTATGACTTTGAACAACAAAAGTTGGGTAAACAACCTCATTCACCTTCAATGTTCTTACTTGAAGAAGCAGAGGCAAGAACAGAGGATTTTAAATGGATGGTGCTGTTCACCACTGTGAAACCAAATGAAGATGTGAAATTGGAAGCAAAGACCAAGCCTAGATGATAGACAGATCAAGTCTGACCATGTGCAAGTTCAGAGCATCTTTCCTTCATCTAGAGGACAAAGGAATCTGTTGACAGATGTCAACAGGAAGAAATATGTTTGGAAAACACACTGTGGAGGCTGACATGCTTGAGAATGAAGGATGAGGAATTGGAAGTACATGATGAAGTGCCAAGTGTTTTCTTGGCAAGCCACAGCAGACCTTATAAATTCCCAAGTTTTTAATTTCAATCTAAGAACCTACTGTTAAATGCTCATCTTTTAAACTCTACCAGAATTCCCTGTGGAAGTTGGAGGCTGGGGTTAACCATATGATGTGGTTCTCACCAATGAAACATGCTAAATAACACTTTCTGGAAAGTTCTCTAAAGATGGCCTACTTAGGTGAATCACATCTCATGTCACTGTTTAAAAACTCTAAATGCAATGCTAAAGTTAGCTGAGTACAATTCCTGACTTTCTGGTAATCCCAGCAATCTTTGGGCTAGGCATGGGCTTTACAGTAGCTCTCAAAAAGGAAAACAATTTGGGTGAGATTAATGGTATAATTCTTATAATATAGAGAAGAAACTGATGGAGCTGGGGAGAAGAATCAGTCAATAAAGCATTTCATTCACTGTTTTTTTTTTTTTAAAGAAGCCACCAGTTGTGGTGGTGTATACCTTTAATCCTGGCACCTGGAGGCAGAGGCAGTGAACCACTGTAAGTCTGAGGCCAGTCTGGACTACATAGTGTTGAGATTCTAAGCCTGCATCACCGTGTCTCACCTTTATGCCCCCTATGAGATCTAGAAATTGAACTCAGGTCCTCATTTCACTCCATCTCTTTGTGGCCTCTGATGGAACCACCTATTCTGTACTGTGTCCAAGTCTTCATTGTCCCCAGACATCACCAAGAAGCCTTCCTTCAACTGTAATTCATAAGTCCCTTATACATTCATTTCATCACAATTGATCATTGAAAGAGCATGTGGGTGTATATTTTCATAAAGCATTGTTTTGAAATTATTGCCCTAGAGCTTAGGCCCTATTCCACCCATGGAAGTCACTCTTATTCTCCATGGATAGTCTTCATGGTGTGCCTACCCCAGCTTTGTGTAAATAAGCCATCATCTAGAATGGTGCCTCTGCCTTCAAGCCCTCTGACTAGAAATGAGTTATCATTGCCTCTGTAGAGAAAATTCTCTCTCTCAGGGTTACACTCACACTGTCCAACATCACAGACTCCAAGTCTGGAATGAAAATTCAAATTTTCAGTTTATAGAGTGAAAACACACCTTCAGATCAGGGAGAATGTGTTGCATGGTATATTCATTTTCTAGTTGCTGGGACAAGCATTTAACAAAAGCACATCAAATATGGGCTAAAGAGTTGGCTCGGTGAGTAAAAGCTTGCTGCACAAGCCTGAGGACATGAGTTTAAGTTCCTGGCACCCTGGTGAAATGCTGAGGGCACCTGGGTATGCATCTGAAGCCTTAGTGTTGTGAGGGAGGGGGTGATGAAGAGGAGAGGGTCAGTGTGGCTTCCTGGCTGTCAGCCTGGCTTGGGTTCAAGGACAGTCTTTGCTCTTGAGAGAGTACATTAGAGAGGGGTAAGTCAAACACCTCATATCTCCCTCTGGCCTCTGAGAGCATACACAGGTATGGGCCCCTGCACACATCCATAGACCACACATATGACACACACACAGAGAGAGAGAGAGAGAGAGAGAGAGCGAGAGAGAGAGAGAGCACCTTTTAAAACACACTTGTTTCCGCTTACAGTTTTGGGGTACAGTCCATCTTTAACAAAGAAGTCATGGAGGAAGGAGTGTGGAGCACCTGGTCCCATTGTGCCCTCAGTCAGGAAGCAGCAAGAGATGGATGTGGGTACTTAGCTCACTTTCTTTTTTTTTTCATTCAGTCCTGGATCCCGCCCCATGGGATGATGTCACACACATTCCAGAAGGGCCTTTCTACCTGGATTGACCCAATCTGAAAAGACCCTCACAAACACAAGCAGAGGCTTGTCTCCTAAGTGACTCTAGATCCTGGCAAGTCAACAGTCAACATTAACCATCACATAAGGACCAATCACACCACGAGAACCTCAGAATGAAGCTACCTTGGCCCTACCAATGGGACTTGCAATAGATAGACAACAGCCTTTACATGTTAAATGTGTCTAGGTCTATAGTGTCTGAAACATTCCTCAGTCAAAATTCTTCAGTTAATCCTCCCATCCCCTGCTAGGGAGGAAGCTTTGTTTCCCATAGAGATTCCCCTGGAGGACAAGGTTTTGCTTTACAGTAGGGATAGCTACAGTGTGACCAGCTAATTGCTGAAAGGTGGATAGCCAGTGCAGCGGCTGTCTACTTCTGTCTCCTGAAAATGACTCTGCGGCATTTCCGCTCTGATCTATTATACATCCAAATTAAAATTTAATGTCTGCAAAGCATCCTAACTTCTCTCATTTCTAAACTCTAAAGGAATGACTCACTTTGGACCCAAGGACGGGGAAGCACAATGGTCCCTCCCTGACCTCTGTCAGTGGCATAGAAATCTCCCCCTTCCATCATCTCATGTTATGCTTAGCACTGATGAGATCTTAAAGTCAAGGCCTCTGGGCAAGTTTTTCAGGAGGGTTCCACACAGTTCCTTATGCTTAGAAAATAAGACACAGGGGACTGTGAGATGGTGAGGTGGGTCTTTATCCACTTGCAGCTAAGCCTGGTGACCTGAGTTCCAGCACAATGATCCACATAGAGGAAGAGGTAACCAGCTCCCAAAACTCATCCTCTGAACCCTCACGCCTGCACTGTGAACCTGTGTGTAGCTAGACTCAGATTTGGAAATGCATAGAATAATTGTTTGCATTGTAACTCCCCTCTCCACAGCAGACTAGATGAATCATATATTGGAGCAGTTGAATAGTGAACCCAAGTCTAGGTTTCCTGGCACCAGAGATAGGTTCTGAGGCCATTCCTGCTGAGATGGACAGTATTTCGGGCACAGGCCTGGCAGCAATCGCCTATTGATGACATATGAGCTGTTGGGTGCAAAAATAGATCATTCTAAGAGACAATTGCATGGGTGGCTGTGCTGGTTAACAAACAATAGGGGCAAAGTGTCTGTTGGCTTGTTCTCCACTCTGAGCTACTTCCTGTCTCCCAGTGAATAGCACCAAGTCAGTCATCAACCTTCCTACAGCCTGGCTGTCATAGCCCAAGACTAGAAAAACATAGTGAGAGAAAGGGGGTTAGTATATCTTCTGCCTGATTCTTGTCCCCTTCTAACAAGTCCTGGGACATACTATCTAGACTTCACCCCCAAAACCAGATGATGACGATAGTGGGTTTTAGAACCCCCTTCAATTCCTCCTATGCTACCTCTACTCTTTTTTTGTTCCATCCCCACCCCCATCTCATTATCTTATCCTATCCTATTATTTACTAGGCAGCCAGGTTGACCTAGAATCATAATGTACCCCACACTAGACTTGAACTTGTGATCCTCCTGGCTCAGCTTCCCACATGCTGGGATTCTAAACATTCATCATCACACTTATCTTACCTTGTTCTATTTTAATCAGTACTTTATTGCTTCCAAAAGTCACATATCCCCTCAGGCACATAGAGATCAATTTACTTTATTATAGACTCAGTCATCTATTTGACACACACAACCACAGATGGATGAGTAATGTATGAACATGTAAGGGTAAGGAACTATGACCCCCTACAAGGAGGCTTAATATACTTCTTACAATTCTTAACATTCCTACAGTGCTCAGTACTCCTCTTCCTCCTACTAAACCAGGGAAGGGGGTGCCACCATATAAAGCCACCGAAGGATCATTGTCTAGTCTATCACTTTATACTTTGTTGCTTTGTTTTCTTCCTTTAAAAATTACTTACTGGGAAGGCACATTAGGAGGTGTAGTATAAGATAGCCTCATCCACACAGAGAGAGAAGGCTCAAAGATATGTACTAAGCATCTGGATAAAGGAGAAACAAGACAAGCTCTGCAAGATACCTTAAAGAGGAAGAAAGAAGGATGGAGCTAAAACATGAGCCAAGCACTTGTATTTCACAGATTTGCCCAGAGTTGGATGAGCTTACCTTAACCTAGTGAGAAGGGTGGCAGAAATCAAAACAGGTATCCAGGAGCCCCAGTTGTATGTAAGAACAAGACAAGTGTCAAGGGTCAGAGCAACAGAAGGTGATGGAAGGGATCAGACTGGCTTGAAGGTCAAGGGAGCCCACCAGGCTGCAGACAGAGTGATCCTCCTGCATCCCCCTGCTAAAGACACATCCTTCTGCCCTGGAAGATACACTTCTGCAGGCGTCAGGGGGGTCTCTGGAAGGAAATCCTTCTCAAGGTCCAAGCAAACTCAATCATGTTGCCTCCTTCCTTTCAAGTACACCAAGGCACTCTCAGTGTGTGTGTGTGTGGGGGGTATATGAGAGTTTTCTTGGGAGACATCCCTCACACACAAACACACACACATGCATACACCCCTACATATTCACCTCACATAGGAAACTTAAAACAGATGAAAGTAACCATTGAATGCCCAGATGTTCCTAGTCCCTCCCATGATGCTAGGTCAGAGCAGATGAAATTATAGGCATCGCTTAGTAAGTACAATGACTTCAGGTCCTCCAGGTACTTCTAATCATTGGTGGTGGTGGGGCTAAGGGGATGGCATAGTGGGTAAAGTGCTTGCTCTGCAAGAAAGACAAGCTGAATTCTATTCCCAACACTCACATACACACACAAAAAAGGCCAAGTGGACAATGATTCTAATTCCAGTACAGAGAAGGCGAAACCAGACAGATCCTTGATAAATCCGAATTGACATGATTCCAGTTCAGTGAGAGACACTGTCTCAAAAATAATGGAGTTTAGGCCTGGACAGCTGACTCAGCAGTTGAGAGCAGGAACTGTTCTTGCAAAGGACCTAAGTTCGATTCCCAGCACCTATATAGAACAGATCACTACCATCTATAACTCAAACTTCAGGAGATCCAATGCCCCCTTGTAGACTTTTGCACACAAATATACACACTTAAAACATAATATCTTTTCAAGGGAGAGAGGAATTAAGGATATCAACTTCTGATCTACACACACTCACACACACACACACACACACACACACACACACACACAGACGCGCACACACACGTATAGACATGCAGACATGCAAAGAGGCAGAGGGGGGGGGGGAGAGGGACAGATCAGGTTCCATCTAACCTGGCATTGGAACCCAGTAAGAGGAGCCAGCCTTGGTTGTTTTTGTCACCATTTCTCCTTGTACTCCTTATCACAATCCCATCAATACACCCAGAGATGCCACCAATGCCATCAATACACCCAGAGATGCCACCTTAGGCTATGCTAAACTTATAGAGTGACCAAGTCAACCCTGCCAGGATCAAAGACAGATAGTTCAGTATCCAAGCATAGAGAACTAATATTGGCCTGAAACAACCTGGCTTGAAACCTGAGTCTATCATTTGCTGTGTAACATTAGTCAAGTTACCTCATATCTGCATACATTTCCCCATTAGTAAATAGTAAGAATAGTGAGTCGCCCCCACCTCCGAACAGAGATTGGATTTGACATATGAAAAATTCTTGGCTGATTAGTGTTAGGTAGTTAATAGCATCTCACTTCTTGATGCTTCTTTAAAACAAGAACAGCGATTGTGCAGAGAAATATTTCCCAGGGCTAAGCCTGTAGGTTAGTAGTAGTTCCTGTGTGACTCTGGGTGTGATGGCCTGCACTCCGAGGAAGTGGGGGGAGTAAAGAGAGAAATGAGTTTTCTAGAGTCAGGTGGTAAGCCCAACAGAGCCTGTGCCAGGGCGCTCAGGAGAAATGCCAGCCCCAGAGCTGTTTGCCCCTGTCACATAGACATTTACCCGCTGCAGCCCTGAATGGATGCCCTTGTCAGCGTCCCTGCCCCTGTTTTAACCTCCTCTTCATGGTGATGTACTTTCTTACTTAGTTTCCTTATATAAATATCATTTCTGTTTTTGGTATTTGCTACTCAAATTGACGCATTGCACCACAAGCTGTATATTTGTCTTCATTCTGAGGGTGTAGGGGTTCTTGTCTTCCTTTTTAAAAATTCAGTAATTTGGCTTTTTATGCCAAGCAATTCAAGTTTCTATTCCAGAGACAAAGGGGAGGGGTGTTGTATGAGTTATATTTATATTTCTATGAACAAATAACTGACAAAAGTCACTTAAAGGGTGACAGATTCATGTTTTCTTGACTCACCCTTTGAGAGGGTATAGTCTAGCAGGTCAGGAAAGGCATAGTAGAGGTCAGAGTAGCAGGAGTGTGAGGCCAGGGCTCCTGGCATCTCCATCAACCATAGACAAGAAACACATCTAGTCTGTAACCATGAAATCCTGCCCGTACTGACTTAGGTCCATCAGCTAGATTCTACCTCCCCAAAGCTCCAGAATCACACAAAACAGCATCAGCAGCTGGAGACCAAGCATTTAAACACAGGAGCCTTTGGGAAACATTTCAGATATAAATCATTACAGGATGGAAAATGAAAGAAGGAAATGGTACCATCTCAGTAAGGAAAGAGGAGAGATGAGAAAGAGAGAGAACCCAAGGGTGGTGTGTGCAATTTATTCTTTGTATGCCTCTGGTGGTGGTGGTGGTGGTGGTGGTGGTGTTGTGTGTGTGTGTGTGTGTGTGTGTGTGTGTGTGTGTGAGAGAGAGAGAGAGAGAGAGAGAGAGAGAGAGAGAGAGAGAGATTCTCCATTCAGGGATTTTATTTAGAACAGATTGGCCTGTAGTCATGTCTGTGAAGAAAGACTGTGTTGCTGGTTGGTTGGTGTAGGAGGTTCCAGCCAACTGTGGCAATACTGTTCAGTGCTCCTGGGATGTCTAAGAAAGCTAGCTGAGCATGAGTCTATGAGTGAGCCAGTAAGAAGCACCCTCCATAGTTTCTGCTGGAAGTTCATGCTTGAGTTCCTTCAATAACTTTCATCAGCCATCTGCAGTAAAGCCAAGTAAAGCCTTTCCTCCCTTCAATTCTTCTGAACACAGTGTTTTATCACAGCAACAGAAAGCCTAACAATATGTACACCCATGCTTAGATCATATGTCATTTACCCACCTGTCTATCTCTCTATCATGTAATCATATATATGTGTATACACACACAGAGAGACACATATATGCTTTAAGTGAAATCTCAGCTGAAACATGTCAAATGAGGGGCTGTTAATCATTTTGTTGAGTTCATGAAGGTTAGAGACAATATCTAGTACAAATGCAAGATCTGACAAAGTGTAGGAAATTATACATCTTATATATACATATATAGTGTGTATACATAATGAATATATGTGTATAAATGTATATATAATGTATGTGTATATGTACATATATAATATATATCAAATTATATTAACAGAATATAGTCTATGATGAATTAGAACATGCTCAAAATGTTTTATTGGTAGATAAACATGTCACCAATACTCTCTTTAGTTTACAGTTATAAATGTTCTCTTCATGAACAATTTAATGTGACTACCAAAAGGTGGGATCCAGGCCTGGTGATACAAACCTGTTATCCCAAGTACCAGGAAGCCAAAGTCTGGGATGACAAGTTCATTTGAGGCTTACCTGAGTTATAGCTAAACTCATGGGCCCTTCAGGCTACAAAATGAGTTTAAGGCCAACCTGAGCTACTTTGTGAGATATTGTCTCAAAATGGAAAAAGTAATAAAAGCAAAGGGCTGGATATGTAGTATAGTGGTATCTGCTTAGAATCCCCCATTAAGAAGCTGAAGTGTGATTTATCAGCAGAGTACTTGCCTAGAATCCCATTCTGGCCCCAGATTAGTGAAATTAGTGAAATATGCTATCTTGAAAACCAAGATAAATGATACCCAAAGTTGTTCTTTGACTTCCATATCCATGAACAAATATTTTCAAGTCAACTTTACACACACACACACACACACACACACACACACACACACACGTATTCTGTCATGTATTTGTTCACAGGGATGATATTGCCTCACTAATATACCCTGTAAACACACTGTCTAGAGGTCAGCAATACCATTTCAATAATGTTTAAATGGTCCAAGTAAGTTTTAGGATCAACCTAAATTGAAGAAGAGAGAACACAGATTCCCTTCCTTGAGGAAGGAGGTGCAGTAGCACATTGCATAGGAGCATGTGAGAGCTAATTGCAAATAATCTGTCACAAGGCTTGTCACTTCCTTAGACCTCTGTTGATTCTCATGTGCAGTGGGAATGATTGACAGAGTTTGGCATTCTGTGACTGCCAGGATGACAATGAAATTAAGTGATCCTAAACAGAGCTCTGAAACTGGAGAGATGCCTCAGTGATTAGAAGTACAAATTGTTCTTCCAGAAGAGTTCACTTGCCAGCACCCATCTCAGGCTGCTCACGACCACCTATAACTCCATCTCCAGTGCCCTCTTCTGGCCTCATCATGCACTATACTAATGTGCACATATATACAGACATACACAATATTAAAACCGAAAAAAAATTGAAAAATTAAACAAACAGATGCCGCAACTAATTTCTTTAAATTCACTATTGGTGGGGAATGGAACACTGTGTTTTCCTATACCCAGATATGCCCTTCATTCTTGCTTGCTTTTGCCAGGGTCTCGTGTAGCCCAGGGTACTCTTGGTCTCTGTATATAGCCAAGAATGACTTTGCATTTCT
This sequence comes from Phodopus roborovskii, assembly GCF_943737965.1. Taxonomy (NCBI): domain Eukaryota; kingdom Metazoa; phylum Chordata; class Mammalia; order Rodentia; family Cricetidae; genus Phodopus; species Phodopus roborovskii. The sequence continues at coordinate 8,271,258 of NW_026126598.1, read as the reverse complement.
TATCCTCTTGCCTTCACATTCTGAGTGCTGGGATTACTGGTGTGGCCACAACACAAGAATTATGCAGTGCTGGAGGCTGAACGTAGGCTTTAATGTAGGCTACAGAAGCACTGAACCAACTGAGACACAAACAGTCCTTTCCCTATCTTAGAAAAGCTTCCCAACAAACCATACCTAATTTTTTTGTCAGGATGTTTAGGCTCCATGTAAGAAACCTGAAAAAGGCCTCTGGATCTTACAAGAAACATATTTAAATGTTTTTTAACAAGGTGGCTGGAGATATGGTTAAGAACATTTAATGCTCTTCCAGAGGACTAGAAGCCAGTGCCTAGCATCCTATAACTACTGTGCCAGAGGATCCAACATCCTTTCCTGTACCCATTGGCCTCACCTGATGAAGCCTCAACTGCCTTCTCCAAATAGCACAAGCTGCTGTGTGTGCTCATAACATGAGCCTTTCGGGACATTTCAGATTCAAGCCATAGTACCCTGCAGCTTCCATACATTGCCTTCTTCCCTGCTCAATGTTTTTGAAGCCCTGCATTGTGTCTTGAGTGACACAGCCCAACATCTCCAGCCACAACATCCCAAATCTGGCTCTCTCTCTTTCCTTCAAAGTTCTTATATAATAATTTAAAAAATACACATCAATATTGATTGCCAATTTGACACAGTCTAAATACTAAATATCTGGGAGGGGAATCTCTGGTGTGTTTGTGAGGGTATAGCTAGGGTTGGTTGGCTTTGGGGCATGACTGTGGAGGAATTATCTAGATTAAGTTCATTGCGATGAGATGAGAAGACTCATCTTAATTGTGTGGGTGACAGCATCCCCTGGGCTAGGGTTCCCAACTGTATGTAAAGGATAAAGTGAACTGAGTACCAGCATCCATCTCTCTCTCCTTCCTGAGTACAAATAGAGTGTGACCAGCAGCCACACACTCCTGCCACCATGAAGACCCACCAGAATGGACCCTTGAACTCTGAGCCAGAATAAACCCTTCCTTTATTAAGTTTGCTTCTTTCTTATTAGGTATTTTGTCACAGAAAGGAGGAAGTAACTAACACAGAGTATATACACATATATATTTGCATAACTCTAGTCTAAATTATTTTGTTCAGGAAGCTGATGAAACTTAAAGAATTATCTACTTGAGCCTTTCCCTTTTACACATTGGAGATTTGAGCCAAGTAGCTTTGGAAGACTTGCTTGAGTTTCAGCAGGTGAGATTTGAACCTTCCCAGACACCTGATCCCTCTGGGTGGCCCTGGAGGGGAGTCTTACAAGGCTATAAAGACCCACTTTTACAAGAGAACGCCTGTTCATTGCATGCTTCCAATGCCTTAATACTTCAAAAAGGAATCCCCTCTCAGAGCTTTTTCCCTTCCTCTCAACATTCACGCCTGCTGCTACATCACTTATGTCATCATGCTATTTGATTTCTACATCACTGTAAACCCCGCAGTACTTAGAGACGGAAGTTGCTCAATAAATGTTCATGAATGAATGAACGGTTGAGTGAGACACAAATAACAGGGCTTTGCAGGGAGGACTGATGGGAATAAAGATTTACCTAACCATTTATGTTGCTGTTGACATGTCATGCTTTTTCCCTCTTACCCAGGAGGCCAATAACACAAACACATGCCTTGCCATGAAAAATTCACAACCACACATTAGTGAGATACCCTGGTGACACCGCTTAGGAACTGGAAAGCCAAGGTCAATGCAAAAGCTGCTGTAAATCAAATATCTTTCACACTGCCTATTCCTATTGGGAAATCTCACCCATTTACTGTGTTTGCCACTGTGCCTAGCTTTTTATGTGAGTGCTGTGGATCAAACTGAGGTTCTCATGCTCCCATAGCAAGCACTTAGCCAACTGAGACACCTGCCCAGCCCCGTGGCAAGACACCTTATAAGAAACAGAAGGGCATGCTGCTCCGTATGATTCAGAGAAGAATCTATGATAGCCATGCTACTGGCTTTGAAAGGGTGAAGTTATTAACTATATAGCCGAAGTAAAAGAATAAATAGCAAGTGATAGATGATAGAAAGACAGGCAGACAGATGGATAGATGATAGACAGGTATCAAAATGAGTGCTTAAAGCACTCAGCAGAAATCAACTGCACCCAGAAGATATCAACTGGAACTCTCAGACAGACAGAGCGAGGGAGGGAGGGAGAGAGAGAGATTGGCAGAGCAGAGCATTCCCTTGGGAATCTTCCAAGTAATAAAACAAATAATAGCATGAAGAAACGCCATCAACTGGGGAGCTCACAGCAAAAACTGACTGGGAAAGTTGAGGCAAACTATTGGATTCCAAACTGAGCTTTCTCTCTGTGACTGATCATCTCATGGTCCATCTTGTGGCTTCTCTCCTCTCCTCTCTCTCTCTCTCTCTCTCTCTCTGCAGGCACTTTTATGTCACCAAATAAACAACAGTCACCTCTGCTGGCAATAGCTCATTCTCTTGCTGTTCTAGGGCATCCCATTCCTAGACATTCAAAGGTCTCAGAGCAGTAGTTCTCAACATGTAGGCTGCGACCCCTTTGGTGCATGTAACAACCCTTTCACAGGTGTAGCCTAAGACCACAGAAAACACAGAGGTGGAGGGATGACCCTCAAAGGAATAAGAAACTGAGGAAGGAGGACAAGTCACCTGACACTCTCTCTGGACTCTGTTATGGGCACCAGCCTGTGCACCCACAAACACATTTGTAATACACTCACAAAGATATATACACACATGAATGAATGAATAAATGTTTAAAAAGAATGCAGCAATGTTTGATATTAAAATGCATAACTGTTTTACACCCTTTCTTTTTATATTTAAAGTAATAATGAGAATAACTATATTGTTTTTAGGGATATCTTCTTGTATTTCTAAACGTAAGACACATATCTTCACCCTAGACAGAGGGCTATTTGACTGATGACAGAAATGAGCAAAGAAATAGTGTCTTAGTCATCCATACATACTGCTTTATAAAGTGAAGGTTCTAGGTCAAATAATTGCTTGCTCTTCCTACATACTTTGAATGTCCCTCCAGCAGAGAACAAGAAGGGCTGTGCTTCAGAGACTGGCTTGTCCTCTCTGCTGGGAAAGCCAGCATGTCTTACATGGGAGTATCATGTCTACTGGGACATAAATAGAGTTCATTAAGCTTGGATCAATGCCAGCCACTTAAGTCCTTATCTGATGACCTTGGCTGTTAGAAGAACAGAATCTCCCAAATTAGATGTGTAGTAGGCACTTTACCAATGGCGTGATTTAGCTGGTAGTTTGAATTTTTCCAAAGTATGGATCAAAACAAATAATTGTACTAGGGTATCTTTGCTGTCATACTCCTTTGTTAAACAAGAAGGATAAGCTTTGTGTGTATTCATGTGGGTGCATGTATGTGCCTGTAGAGGTCACAGGATAACCTCAGAGGCCATTCCTCATTCTCCAGGCACTAGTCACTTAAAAATACATCTATTTATTTTACCTTAAATTGTGCGTGACTTTGAGGTGGTGGTATGTACACATGAATGCAAGAATCCACAAAGGCCAGAAGAGGGCATCAGAACCCCTGAAGCTGGAGTCAGAGGTCAGAGGCAGTTATGAGTCCTTTCATGTGACCTGAATTCTAGAATTCTAGTCCTCAATAGGGTCAGGAAGCACACCGACCACTAAGGCATCTTTCAGCTCTTCCCTCTTAGTTTTGGTTTTTGGTTTGTTTTCGCTTTTTTGGTTTGTTTGTTTGTTTGTTTGTTTGTTTGTTTGTTTGAGACAGGATCTGTCAGTGCCTTGGAGGTCAACAAGTAGGCTAAGGAGACTAAGCATTGAGTCCCAGGAATCCACCTGCCTCGGTCTCCCCAGAACTGAGATTACAAGTGTGTGCCACCATGCCTGGTTTTGTATAGGGGTTGTGGATATTGATCTTGGGTCTTCAAAATTGTGTGTAAGCCCTTGAATGGCTGGGTCATTTCCCCATCTTGAAAGATAATTTGTGAAATGGAAAGAAGACATTTTTTCTTGTTCCATCCATCCCGTCCCTGGTCTTTCTGTGTCTCCTTCCCAGTCACAGTCACAAAGCAAAACTTGTGGCTTTCCATTAAAGGTTACTGCTGTCAGTCACCAAATTCTTGGGAGCAACAGTAAATGTTCTCTTCTCCCAATGACAGTCTTCTAGTCATCCAGACTCTGAAAAGTAATACTAACTTTTGGGATCCATACTTAGCAAATAAATAAATAAATAAATAAATAAATAAATAAATAAATAGAAAGCATTCGGCACCCCCCCTCCCCACTCAAATCAAACTTGAATGCCACCTGGGATGTAATCTTCTCAGCTTGCTTACTATAGAGGAAGAAGTGATTTATCAACAAGCAGCTCAACCTTAGAACCAAGCAATTCAAAAACAGGGCTGGCAAGGTGGCTCAGCAGGTAAAGAGGGTTTCCACCAAGCCTGGTGACCTAAATATTATCTTCAGGACTCAACTGGTAGAGGGGGAGAACTGACTTCAGCAAGTTGTCGCCAGACTTTCACATGTGTGTCTTGACACACATGCATCTCTACATATACATATAATAAGTAGATGCAATTGTTAAAAAAAAAAAAAAAGAGTTCAAGAATACAGCTGAAACCCAAGAAGTAGGAGAATGTTTCTATGGTGTAAAGACTTTTACAGGCTCAAAATAATTAAGTAGGTATTATTCCAAGAGGATCTGGTCAAATGGGTGACCTGAGTATCTCCTCCCCATACCTGTGAAGCTACACCTGCACTTAGACAAAGCTAGATACATAAAAGGAATTATCAGACATCCTTGTCGAAGGATGAGTGATCCTCCTGTGCTTCTGTAAAACCCAGAGCAACTTCCAAGCAGTTCATAGGAGGTCCCTCTGAACCACTCAGCAGCAGAGCAGATGGCCCTCCGCTTCACTGAATCGAATCCCTCAGCCACTGACCTGGAACCAGTCCTGTACCAGGCATCAGGGAGGACTTGGAAAGCACTGGAAGATCATTCATGCCCTAAGCATGGAGCAGCCCACAGAGACCCAGAAGTCTCCTGTGGTCAGCTTAAAATACAACTACAGAGGAGTCAAAATGGAAATAGGCACAAGGATCTGGCTCAGCTGGTCAAAGGCTTGCCATAGGAGTATGAGTTCAATACCCGGAACCCATTTAAATGAAGGCAGACATGGCGGTGCATGCTTGTAAGCCCAGCCCTCCTGGTGTGAGTTTAGGGGTGGGGTGGAGGTGGGGCAGATGTGTGAGGCTTGCTAGACAGCCAGCCTAGCAAAATCAGCAAGTGCTAAGTCCGAATGAAAAACTGTCTATAAATAAATAAATAAATAAACAAATAAATAAATAAATAAATCTCCAATGGGTCACTTACTGAGAAATGATACAGAAAGTTAACTTCATGTTCACACACAAGTGCATCTACACACACACACACACACACACACACACCAAACAAAATGGAAAGACAAGCTGGATACCAAGGTCTCTGAAGACTATAGGGATGAAGTGACAAGCTCAATTGGGAAAGAATGGGGACAATTATTCTCGTAATCTGACAGCAAGGACATGATAGCAGTGGATGGCTGTCAGAAGAAATCCAAGACATCCTGTCCTCGTGACTGGCTGACTTGTGTGTTTGTGTGAGAATTGCTAGTTGATGTTTTTCAGATGGGGCAACAAATGAAATGGGAGAACTGAGATTTTGAAGCTGGTGTTCAGTCTCCCATGGCCCAGTGACATTGATGCCACTTAGCAGAAAGAGAAGGACCAGGTGATGGAGAGTTGACTCGAGAGTGCTTTCTGCTCTTATAGAGGAGCTGAGTTCAATTCCCAGTACCTACACTGGGTGGCTCACACCTGCCAATAACCTTCTTCTGGCCTCTACAGGGACCTTCCCACACATGGTGTATGCACACACAAAGACTCAAATGTAAACAAATAACCAAAACTATATCTAAAAGGGAAGACAAAGACACGCCAGAATTTAGTTTATTTTATGTTTTGTGCAACAGCACCGTCTCTGTCCTGAGCCTCCTGGTTTATTGTGTTTATGGACCGCTTGGAAGTGTGAGAGATCCAGGATCAGAACAGTATATACAGATTTAAGTACACTAGAAAAGCTACTGATTGGGTGGAAACTCCACCTCTCACCCCCACCCTCACCCCTGCCTCAGACTCTGCCCCCTGAGAAATCCTCCCAAACAGTGGGACCTCCTCTCAGAAAGCTCCTCAAGAGTTAACCCCTCCCAGGACTGCTCAGGGCCACTCCCACAGGGAATCAACACCCCACACCTCAAGAAAACAGACACAAGATTTTTCATCTCTCTTCCCTGTCTCCTCTCTGGGATGCCAGAAAATCATCTGGCAGTGTCTTATCCATTAAACCTGGGCCTTTTCTTATTTGATTCCATTTGGTTTGATTTGGATTGCTGTGTGTGCAGAAAGGTTTATTGGCGTGCAGGAACTTTCCAGCTACCACAAAAGTTCAAGTATCTATATCTATTTTCTTGTTGGTCCTAGATAGCTCCTCTTAGAGTTCCATATTTTTATTTAACTCTGTGTGTGTGTGTGTGTGTGTGTGTGTGTGTGTGTGTGTGTGTGTACACATGACTGCAGTGCCAAAGGTGGCCAGAAAAGGGCCTTGGATCCTGTGCAACTGGGGTTAAAGGTGCTGTGGGCTACCCCAGTTGAACCATGGGAGGCCTTTGAGAGAGTAGTATACACCCTTACCCACTGAGTCACCTCTCCAACCATCCAAAGACAGACTGTGAACTGTGCTTGAATGCATATTTGCCTAATCCTACCCTCATGACTTCTGACTTTGAACTCTTCCTAGTGTCTAAGGTGATTCAAAACCCCAAGAGAGATTCTTCAGCAAAATCTCAGGTTGTTGTACTAGTTACTGTGATGGTCAGTGTTAATTGTCAACTTTGCAGAATCCAGAACCACCTCTGGGCACAGCAGTAAGAGAGTATCTAAATTAAGGCTGGGTTCAAAGCATGTCTATAAGGGATTATCTTGATTGTGTTCCTTGATATGGGAAGATCAATTTAAACTATGGAAGGGATCATTTCCTGGGCTAGAAGCCTGAAGTGTAAAGCAAGTGGGGACCAAGCTTACACTAGTATCCATTGTTATCTGTTTGATTGATATGATAAGATACCATAAGACTAGCTGCTTCAGGCTCTTTCTGCCTTGACTCCAGGCCGTGATGGACCACAACTTTGAACTGTGAAGCAGAGCAAAGGGTTTCTCCCTTTAAGTTGCTTTTGTCTGGGTGTTTTATAGTAGGGATGGTAAAAGAAACTAAGAGAGATGTTTTCCCCATTGTTCTGATAAAATAGCCAGAGGAAGCACTACAAAACTCATGGTTTGAGGGAACACAGTCCATCATGGCAGGAAAATCACAGTTTCTTGTTCATATCCAGTGCAATGACAACCTCCCGAAATGAACCAAGGATTTAAGCACAAGAGCTTCTGGAGGACATTTCACAGTCAAGCCATGATACATGAATCCCAAACAGATATGGAATTGGCACGAGCTTCACCTCAAACCAATAGCAACTTCTTACTTCCTGGGAGACATTAAGGACCATTTAAAAAAAAATTACTGTGTGATAGTGTCTAGAATTTTCTGTAAGAAGATATAATAAATCTATAAGGACAAATAAAAACATTGGATACCTAATTGAATGCCTGCTGAACAGAGCCCCAATGAGGATATATATGATGGAAGAAAGCCATCTATGAACTAGTTAATACGGGAGATCGGAAAGATTAGAGGTACCATTTTTGTACATGACTCAGGAGGATTTTAAAGATAACAGTGAATAAAGGAAGCTCTGGAAGAAAGTTTTCATAGCCTCTTGTTTAAATTTTTTTCATATATGGTGTGTGTGTGTGTGAGTGTGTGTGTGTGTGTGTGTGTGTGTGTGTGTGTGTGTGTGTGTGTGTGTTAGCTTCTTCATTCTGGTATTGTGTCAAAATACACTGACCAAAAAAAAAAAAAAACTGCTTCAGAGACAAGGGGTTAATTTTAGGTCACATTTCCAGTTTATGGTCCATCATTGTGTGGGAAATTCAAAGCAGCAATTTATATCACACCCATAGTCAAGAATAGAGAAAATAAATGTATACATGTTCATTTGTTTATTTGTGCTCAGCTCAGTTTCTCCACTCTTACACAATTCAGAACTCCCTGCCTAGAGAATGATGCCACCTACACTGGACTGAGTCTTCCAACACCAATTAATCCCATTGAGATAATTCCTCAAAAGTCAACCAAATGTAGAACAATTCCTCATGGAGAACCTTTGCCCAGATGTTTCTAGGTTTTATCAAGATGATAAGTAAAGGTAAGCATCATAGGGCACTCACACATAGGTGTGTGTGTGTGTGTGTGTGTGTGTGTGTGTGTGCACCTATGTGTGCAGGTGTGTATGCATGCCCATTCCCTATTGCAAAAGTCAGAGAAGGATGCTGGTTGTCCTGTTTCCTCACCCTCCACCGTATTCCTGTAAGACATGGTCTGTCATTTAACTTGAATCTAAACTGGCAGCCAGCAAGCAAGACCCCAGTGATTCTGTTTTTGCCCCACATAGTTCTGGGTATATAACTGTGCATGGTGACATCCAATTTTTCACCTGGGTCGGGGGATTGGAACTCAGATTCTTATGCTTGTGCAGGAAAAGCTCTAGCCCTCTAAACCATCTCCCCAGACCCCCAGCCTGTTATTTATCATAGCCTTTCATTGGTAACTTTTGCAACTCTCATTCCATCTCAGAAAGCTGCAGGTGAGCACAGGCATTCATGTGTTCCAGAAGCTAGAAGGTTGATTTTAAAAAAAGAACACCCTTAGAACAAGTCCCATTTTATCCAAGTGAATAATACCATTTCCCTTCTGTAAGCAAAACCATGATATATAGGCAAACTCCACGTTAATTGGATAAACCAGTGGCATAAGCCCCAGAAGCACAATTAACTTTCATGTGAAATACTCCCAGCTGAAATCCTGGAAACTTGCATGTAATTAGTACTCCCTTCCAGCTCTCCAAAGGATAAAATACAATACATTAGGGCTTGTAACACTAATATTGCCGAGAACATGACTAACGTGGGAAGCCTAATTTGCCACTAATATGCAGATGGTGGGCTAGTTGGTGAATTCTTTCACCTGTTTGGCTAATTGTTTTCAGTGTGATTTAAAAACTCTATGCCTGATGATGCAGTGTGTGAAATTGCCAGTGCTGGACTGTGGTAAGTCACAAAAACAGAGACTTCAGCTTTAGTAGCGATGCTAGTGACTGTAAGAGAGGCTTTCTGTAAAGTGCCTATCCCACAAAAACATACTAGGACCCAAGTTTTATCCCCATGAATCATTAAAAACAACAAAACAAAAACAAACAAACTCAACAAAATTGTTGTGGTGGTGCATACCAATCCCAGTTCTCGGGATAGAAATAGGCAGATTCCTGGGGTTCCCTGACCTACTCAGTGAGCTACAGGTCAACAAGAGACCATGTCTTACAAAACAGGGTGGGTGTACTCCAAGAAGGGCACCAAAGATTGGTAACTGGCCTCCACGTGTGTGTGCGCGCGCGCGCGCGTGTACACACACACACACACATTCCCAAAGCTTGTATTGGTTACCTTCTTTGTTGTTGTGAGAAGATGCCTAACTAAGCACACAGTGTCAGAAGGTACACCGTGACAAGAGTACATAGCAACAACTCCAAGGCGGTGGGAGCAAGTGGGGAGCCTCATTACATAGTATCTGGATGAAACTGAAAGCAGTGCTGGGCTGATTCTCAAAGGTCTGCCCCCAGAGACCTACCCATACCCCTGCTTCTAGTTTCATTTCTGTTGCCATGACAAAATCCCCTGAAACAAAGTGACTTAGGAGAGAACAGGATTTATTGGGCTTACAGTTCCAATTTACAGTCCATCCCAGCAGGGAGGTCATGGCAGAAACTTAAAACAGCTAGCAACATCACGTCCTCAGGCAGGAGCAGATAGAAACGAATGCATGTCTGCTTGCTTGCTTGTACTCAGCTTGATTTCTATATTTTACAGGATCCTCTGCCTAGAGAATGGTGCTGCCCATGGTGGACTTGGCCTTCCTGAAACAATCATCTTAAAACTGTCTCCCACAGGCCAACCAGATCTAGCCAATCCCTCATTTAGACTCTCTTCCTGGATGATTTTATGTCATGTCAAGCCGACAATTAAAGCTAATCCTCACACCAGCCAAACCCAATATCACCCAACCAACACCTCCAGCTGAGGGTACATAAGTCTGTGGGAGACATTTCACATTCAAACAATAAGAGACATCACTGAATCCCATTCCTGGGCAGTAGTCTTGTTGCATTATAATTCAGTCTAAACAGCTTGGGGATTGCATCCCCAGTGACTGTGTCTGCAGCTCTTGGATAGACCCCTGAAGTTTCTATTAAAAATAAATGAGTAGTGACTGGGGAGACAGCTCAGTGGATACCTGAACCCACATACATGCTGGACAGACACAGCTTCCCTTCCTTCCAGCTCTCAGAGACAGAGACAGGGCAAACAAGACTATCTGTGCTCAGTAACCTCTAGGTTCCCCCAGTAACCTAACTGTAACCATCCTGAAAGGAATGAGGATATTCTGGATACATGTGTGTCCCCAGTTTTGGCTATCAGACTATTGAAACAATGGGTCCCAAGGAACCAAACATTTTCCAGGACTCTTGTGGTGGAAGAAGAAAAAATCAAGGAGGCTGGTGTTAGCCAGTGTTAGGCTTGTCTCCAGATTTCATGTAGTCGTGATAACTTGTGAGAACTTGCTATGTAGCAGACAGGAGATGAGCCAGTGATGGATAGGACCACAGTTTTTTCCAAGACTTCTTAGCTATGTTGACTCTTCCCTCTGTTTAAATGCAAACTTCATGTCAGGACCCTGAAGATTAACTTGGAATTGGGGTGCCATTGAACCTCTTCATTCTGCTTCCCAGTGTACCACATTAACTAAATCTCCTTCTTCTCTGTCTTGTTTCTTTAATTCAGGAGGGGTGGCCAAGCCTGGATTGTTAGAGCTATCAGGGCCTAGGCTCTGATCCTTATAATTCCAATAACATAACTTCTTTCCCTTAGGCCTCGCCTTTTAAAGGTTACACCTTTTAATATCACTGCATTCAGCAATATATTTATACTGTATACTTGATAGGGTGGAAAATTACCTAGGAAAGGAGCCTCTGGACATGATTGTGAGGGATTTTCTTGGTTATGCTAATTGAGGTAGAAAGACCACCCTGGATGTGAGTGGGACTGCCCCATAGGCTGGAGTTCTGGACTGAATTTAAGGGAGGAAGTGAGCTGAGCACCAACATTCATCTCTCTCTCCACTGCCTGACTATAGATACAAGGCCAGTAGCTTCCTGCTACTACCACCATGTCTTTCCTGCCTGAACTTGTCCATGCCTTCTCTACCATGATGAACTAGATGATGTGTGAACTATAAACCAAAACAAACCCTTCCTTCATGTCCTTTGGTATTTTGTTTCAGTAACAGGTAAAGTAACTGATATGGTCTCTATGCTTCTCACATAGGAATGTTGGAGGGGCAATACTCCAATCCCATCAAGAATACACAGAGAGCTTTAAGAGCTACATCTGGATTCAGTAGAAGAAGGTGTGGTATGTTATTAGTACTGTTTACCCGGGAAGAGATGAGGTTAGCCTACCTGCATGCATGTGACACTTTCAATAAAATGCTATGTAGTTTAGATTTTTTCTATAGCTTTTAGTTTGGGATGGTTGATACGAGAGTCTGGGGAGATGGTGTAATACATAAAGTCTTTATTGAGTAAGCATGAGGACCTGAGTTCAAATCCCCAGCACAAATGTAAAAAAAATCCAAGGAGAAGACAAGAAGATCCTTAGAGCTCATTGGCCAGCTAGCCCAACCAGTGTGCTCCTGGTCCAGTAAAAAAAAAAAATCTACCTAAAAATATCAGGGGAAGAGTGATTGAGGAACCTACACAGCGTTGACCTGTATTCTTCACCTATATTCACACACACGTATGCAGACACATTCCACATTAACCAGTGAACACACATATACCATACGAACACACATATGGACAAACACTAAAAAAGACTGAAATCAATAGTCTAGTTCTGATATGAAATTTGATACGAAACTGTTGCAAGGAAAATGGCCTGATGGGAGATGTCATTCTGTATATGTTTCTCATACTGGTTAATAATAAAGCACTGTTGGCCAATAGGAAAGGAAGATAGGAGGGACTAGGAGACAAGGAGGAAATAGGAAGGAGGAAGGAGGAGTCAAGATGGAGAGTCTGGAGAAAGCAGTGTGCTGGTCAGCTCCCCGGTAAGAGAAATACATAGATCAGCAGAAATGGGTTAATAATTAAGGAAGAGCTAGCCGATAAGAAACTAGCACCTGGCCAATAGCACTGTATCAAATACAGAGTCTCTGTGCTTTATTTGGGGCTGGCGTGGGGGCAGGACAAGACCAGGCAGCGGCAGGCGGAAAAACCATACTCCTTACAATGGCCAATGATCAGTTTAAGGTACATATTGAAGAGTAGATTGTTCCTTGGGGGTCATACGATTTAATACCAGACACTGTGTGGTGGGAGTCCCAAGAGAATGGAATGGATTTTCCCTGCCCAAAAGAGTAGAGAAGTCTCTTTTTAGGCTGAGGGAATGGGGAGCCTTGTACTGTGAGCTGGGGAGGAAAGACTCTTGTGACTTAGAGTATGTGGGAGAGGTAGGGAGGAAGTGCACATTTAATTAAGGTATATTCACTATATGAGAAGGCTGAAGACATCCCTAAGCCCTGGAGTCCAGAAACTTGAGGTCTCTAAGCTTCCTTGTCCCCTGTCACTCTTCTGGAATATAGACAGGCTGTTTCTCTCTCCCTGTAGCAGACATGACCTCAGATCCAACTATGATGCTAGCGATAGAACTGCAGCTGGGCTCAATTTGAACAGCATCTAGTCTGGGGTTTTAACATTTGTTTCCAGGAGTGCCAGCATCTAGGTGTTCCCAATGGGAATGTTGTGTGACATGATTTCTGAGGAAACAGAAATTATTGTCTACTTACCCCAGATAGGGAACCTATAACAGGCCAAAGTATGGATATTAACAAAATTCAACTCAGTGAATCAAATGAGTTTTATTTCAGTTACTTATAGGAGTTTGAATGAGGGGTTACTTACAGCACCAGAAATGAATCAAAGACCACTGTGTCATCAAAATCCCACCCCAGCATGGGGGTCATCTCATAAAAGCTGGAAACCTAGAGCTTGTTGCATGACCTGCAGGGAGCTGGACAGGTTGGAGAGTGTCACTTCTAGGTAGCCTTGTTGGTCTGAGCCTCCTCCAGGCTGTTTGATTGGTATGAGAATGTCTCTCAACAGTCTTTACTACTTAATATAACCTTGGAGAGGAAGGAGCCTCATGCAGTTGTTCAGCTTCAGGGACTTCCTGAGGCTTCTGAGTTGTGTATTTCCAGAGTTGTTTCTTTATGTTCTGTCTGAGACAGGGTCTTATTAGAGCACATACAAATCCACCTGTCTCTGCCTCTCAAGGGCTGGTATTAAAGGCGTGCACCACCATATCTGGCCATACTTCCAGAGTCTTAATGCACCCCACTTTAGTCCTCCCTAACTCTTAATGGGGCTTTTCAGAGGAAGCGCCTACACAAGGATGATTGACAGTAGTTGTGAGGCTTCAAGTAAGCACAGCCTTATTAGCCTACAGCTTATATCTGCCAGTTATAATTGTAGTTCAAGCCAACAATACCACTGCCTCAATAAATACATCTAGCCCTCCAAATGTTGAATGTCTGTTTATTAATAGGGCATGATATCTTCCCAACTTAATGCAGGAGATGGTTTTGAGACCCACATTAGCTTGTGAACATGATGAAGCTTTATAAATGCTAAAGCTTTATTTTTTAAATGGAGTGCTATTTTTGTCAGCGTATTGTCAAACATTAACAGTGTTTTCCCAAGACTACAGGTGCTTGAGCAGGTAGGCAGATATGTGCATGTCTTCTTACAGAATTCAAAACACCGAACCTTTCTTCTCATAATGATATCAAGGCTTCTTTTGTTATCAGAACAAAGGCTTGCTCAAAGCCAGGATGATGGGAAAGCAGGCTTGCCTGGTGTTCAGATATCTTTAGTAAACAAACATCTGCCTCTGCCTTTCCCTGCTGCCTTCATCTTGAGACAGGATAGAAAGATGGGGGAGTTAGGGGGTGGGAAGACATGAGAAGGGGAAGAAATTCCCAGCTGAAGCCTTTCACCAGCAGAGAAGCAAGAATTCCAGCACAGTTGGTATCTGCTTAAGCCCCTTCCTCCTTCCCAGCTATAAACCTGCAATTTTCTAGGAATCTCACCAGAGGACCCATTCACAGGAAAAGGACCTCTCTTCAATCTCTTACACAACTCTAGGCTCCTGGTTTTTACCTGACTGTAACTTAACCCAAGATATCTCCAGAGCTGCCCTATAACCTCACTCATCAACAGAGAGAAAATGGGGACAGGCAACTTAACAACATTTTTGAGATGCAACTTGAAAACTCCCAAATGGTATAGCTAGTCATCCATGCTAAGACAGTTAGCTGTGCCCTCTACCTAGGGGAGCCTGGACCATGCTTCAGTATCCTTCTGGGCACCTCTTTTATTTTCTCCCCACCCCCAGGCTTAAAGTTTATATTAAAATACCTTCAATAAAATCTCCAATTTGGCTTCATACTGGCCCGCCTGATTCTTTTCTGTGAGGAGGTCACAATTCCTCTTTTAGTCTGAGTTGTGGGTCTCTTGAAGAAGAAAGGAATTCCTTGAGCATCAAAGCTGAGTCTCTGTTCTCTCTCTAATGACAATCTACCACTACCAAGTCTGGCCACGTATTGAAATTCAACTGGCCTGCTGTTCAATTTAACCTTATTCTGTAAAATTGAGCAAACCCAGATGATGACTGGGATTAGGGTCTCACACTGACCCCTTTTACTTAGCACTGAAGAGACTTAATTTGTCAAAGGTTAGAAGGAGCAGACCCTGGTTAGACTGAAAGTCACCAGATTTTCAAACTGACTGAGTGACAGGTTTATTTGTTCAGAATCCCCTTCAGGGTGAGGGGTGAACCTTGCCTATCTCAAACTCTTACAGTAATTAGCATTATATTTTATATGCTTGATGAACTCAACACCTGTTCCCTGAGCAAGCAAATGTCTGTTAGAATGAACGAGACTCTCATGTGAGGCTTTGCGATGAATCAGGGCTTCTTACGCTAAGAACTAAGACATAGTTTGTCATCCTAGCACATGACTATAATCTCAGTATCCAAGAGAATAAGGATTGCCAAAAGTTCAAGTCCACCCTGGGCTAAGTAGTGCATTTGAACCCAGCCCAGGGCTACAATGTCATATGCTTACTAGACTGGGACCTCCATTAGCCCCAAAACTAGTATTTATCAGCCATCCTCAAAACACCAAGAGGTAAACTATGGTGAAGCCACACTGGGAAAAGGAACAAATAAAGAGGTCCTCTGACCCTTAAGCTCACCTCTGAGACACTGAGATCAGGTTAAATAGAGGGCAAGAGGTTTGGATAGCTCTGCAGTGCTGGCGAAATGTGGCCCCACAGATTCACCTACCACTGACCCATCATTGTCTTGGCCCCTGTCTCTCCTGGAAGGTAGTCTGACAAGCTGTCAGAACCACATGAAATCTCTTCCTAGGAGACAGCTTTGCCCTCTGGCATGCTCCAGGATTCCACTTCTCCCAGCATGAGACTCCTGCAGAATTCCAATTTCCTGGGGACCTTTGTTTTAACAGTCTGGTAGCCAAAAGCATCCCTGTCTCTTTAGAATAGTTCCTGTCTTGACAAGGTGAATACCCGTGTCTATCTCAAAAAGAGAAAAAGAAAAAGAAAAACCTTAAAATGCAGGTGCACATGAGTACGTTTGCATGGATGGGAATGCATAAAGCACACCCCCGCCCTCAGATACAGCACTATCTGTTTGAAAACAGAATTATAGACACTCATCCCTTCAGTGACAGGATCACCCGATCCAGTCAATTGGTTTCAAAATTAATTATTCGATCCTTCAAGCTAGCTATTTGATCTTGATTCCTGCAAGACACTTCTGGGGACATCTTCAGGCATTAGAGGTAGGGCATAGTGTGAATACAGTCTACGCCTAAGCCAGCAATTAAGCAGATTTTTTTCTGTGCTTCATCCTCCCAAGCCCTGATCCTCCCCATGGAGATCAAAATTGTATCTACATCTCCAATAACAGGTAAGTTACTGTTTGGAAGATTACATGAGTCAATACACTAAAAGTGCCGCAGAGCTGGGAGAATGACTCCGTGAGTGGAGGTACTGGCTATGCAAGCATGAGTGCCTGAGTTCAAATCCCCAGTGCCTACCTAAAGAGTAGAGCATGCCCATGTATTCCTGTAAGCCTAGCACTGTAATGGATGGAGACAGGAGGGGTACCGGGGTTTGTCGGCTGCCAGCTTAGCTCCAGTGAGAGACCCTGTCTCAAGGAAGTAAGTTGGGAAAGTGATGTCCTCCTTTGTCCTCCAACATGCACAGGCCCTAATGCATGCACATACACAAATACACATGCACATACCTTCACTGAACAGATGTCATGTGCCCATGAAAGATGTGCACACAGAAATTGCTTGGCAATTAAGAGAGCTTCCTGCTCTTACAGAGCACCTGAGTTTGGTTCCATATGAGGTGACTGACAGCTACAGTTAATTCCATTTCCAGAGGACCCAATGTCTACTTCTGGCTTCCATGAACACTGTGTTCACACAGTGTCTTACCACCATCACCACCACTACCACAAAAACAAAGCAAAACAAAAACCATATTTGATGGGTAAACAATGCACCCATGTGGCCTTTAGGGTCGCATCCTAAGCAAACTGCTTTCTAGCTAGGACCTCTAAGGACATTAGTTCAGTATTTGCTTAATTAGTTTATTAGTAATATGGAATTGTAGCTCTACCTCCCAGAACTACCAT
Organism: Phodopus roborovskii; assembly: GCF_943737965.1. NCBI lineage: Eukaryota > Metazoa > Chordata > Mammalia > Rodentia > Cricetidae > Phodopus > Phodopus roborovskii. The sequence continues at coordinate 8,254,184 of NW_026126598.1, read as the reverse complement.
ATGCAGAAATGCAATAGGATTAAATGTTTTAGCCAAACTCAAAGGTTGCCATGCTAGGTTAGAATTTCCTCTCCTTTGACAGGATGCTAACCCTGCCAGTCAGTATGCTACTACATTGTCTTGATTGGATGCTGTGTTTGTATTACTTAGAAAATAATCATGTTTAAAGTCTTTCATTTTAAATATTTGTGTGTGTGTGTGTGTGTGTGTGTGTGTGTGTGTGTGTGTGTGTGTGTGTAACTGAAAATGAAACCAGGGCATTACACATGCTAGGCAGATGCTCCATTGCTAAGCCACACTCTAGTCACTCACTGGGGGATTCTGGGCAAGTGCTCTACCACTGAGCCACACCCCCCCCCAGTTCCTCACTGGGGGATTCTAGGCAGGGTCTATACTGCTGAGGCAGACCACGGAACTATCACTAGGGAATTCTAGGATGATATGGTTTAACTAAATCACCCTGGCTGACTTCACACTCACTGTGTACTCCCAGGCTGGTCTTGAATTTGGGATTCTCCTGTCTGCCTACCAAAGAGCTGAGATTACAGGTCAGTATCACCAGGCTCAGCTACTGATCAAATTTCTTTTAAAAAGTTTCCATGTGAGAGACAGGAGGCTAGTCTAACTGCTCACTTCCTTCAAGAACCTTAAATTCTATCCTGACTTCTCCAAATACAAACTCACCAACTACAGAATATATCAGAATTAATTCACATTTTAGACACATATTCAACATTGGCCCAAAGTAACCCATGTTTTAAAAGTTGCTGCTTTGGGTTGGTAAGATTGCTCAGTGGGTAAAGGCATTTGCCCCACAAGCCTTGTGACATAGCTTCTGTCCCTGGAATCCACATAAAGATGGAAGGAGAGAAACAACTCCAAAAACGTGTCCTCTGACTGCCACCTGTGTGCCATGGTATACCCCCACAACAATAATTAATAAATAAGTAAATAGTAAACATAAAACTGTCTGGTAATATCTGCTACTTTAAAAGAAAGAAAACAATCCAGTCATACACACTATACATGTGATAACCAGTAAGGTTTTGTTTGTGTGTGATATTCTGTCTAGCCCCAGTTATTTCTTGTCTTATAGAAATATCCTCAATTTTAAAAATAAATGGCATTGATTTAGCATTAGAGCCTTTTCATATAAAGATTTATCTCAACAGCACTTTTAAAGATATAAAACACACAGTTTATGTAGCCTTAGGATTTTTAGCACCAAATCAAACCGAATAATAAAGTAAAACGGAATGATAAAATGATCAAACAGTATAAGCTCCAGTCAAGAGCGATTTGGAAGCACCTCTTATAATTACGAGGCCAGAAGCCGCCTCTGTAGATTCGGCAGAACGGAATCATGAAATGAATTAAGGCCATACCAAATTATTAATACTTTTCATACTCTGCTGAAAATGCTTGCCTTCATGCCTCGCTAGGAAGTGAAGTAAAAAAAAAAAAGTCTCAAAAAGCAGGCATGGCAAAGTGGAGAAAATTAATAAATAAGAGATTGATTATTGCTTATTGTTCTTTAACACCCTCTTGTCTAATCCTTTGAATGGTCATGCAACTCTCTACTATTTGAATAGCTTTCAGATGTGCCTTCTCTCCTTTCATCTTGCTATCTCTGAGTTCCCGAGAACTCAAGGTGCAGTCAGTTGTTAAGAGCCCAGGCTCAGGGCTGAGGAGTTGGCTCAGCAAATCAAGTGGTTGTCTTGGAAGTATGAAGACTTGGGTTCTATCCCTAGGATCTGTATTAAAAATAAATAAAAAAGAAACAAAAATGCTGCATATTCAACTGGCAAGATGGCTCAGAGGTTAAGAGCACATACATACTGCTCTTGAAGAGGATCTGAGTTCAGTTCCCGGCCCCAGCCATGCAGCTCACAACTACCTCCCGCTCTAGACCCAGGGAATCAGACTTTATTTTCTGGGCCACATGGACACCTGTACTCAGAAATGGGCATTGCCCCCACCCAAAAATAAATCCATATAGTCTTAATTTAAAGTAGAATACATCCTTTTAGAAAGCTGGGCATGATGGTACATGTCTGTCATCCCAGCCCTGGAGAAGCAGAGCCAGGAAGAACTCTGGGAATTGATGCCCAGCCAGGCTAGTCCATTTGATAAATTCCAAGTCAGTGAGGGACTCTAAAACAAGAAAAGTGTGGACAGCACTAAGTGACAACACCAGAAGTTGTCTCTAGCCTCCACAAGTGTGTGTGAGTGTACATAAGGGCACAAATACACACACACACACACACACACACACACACAGATTCAGCCTGAGTTTCTTACATACTCTATGCGCCCCTGGGACCCTTTCATCTCCTGTTCCATAAAGTGAGATACTGAATGTTAGGAGTTGAGGATACCCACAATATTCCTGGGCACACAGACACACCTCCACTTTTCCCTTGTATTCCAAAAGAAATTAGGACAGAGAAACTTGAAAGATAATGGATTTATTTACAGTTTAACCAGACTGGGAGTGGGGAGAGGGCTAATCCCCCCCCAATGGTGTGGCCATCTAATTTTAAAAAAGGCATTAAACATTAGGAAATCAGCAAATTTAACCATGAGGTAGAGTTCATAGATCTGGGTCCTAGATCATCTCCATAATCTGTGTACCCTGTTACAAAGAAAGTTTTTGTTCAAGTGTGGGCTGTGGAAAATAGAATATAAAAATCTCTTCTCCAACCCCACTATTTTTGAGACAGTGTGTCATGTAGCTCAGGAGCCTCAAACTCACTATGCAACTGAGAATGACTTTGAATTTCTGATTCTCCTCCTTCACCTCCCAGGTGCTGGGATTAGAGCTATGCCATTGAATTGGGTTTCATGTGGTTCTGGAGATGAAGACCAGGGCTTCAGCATTCTGGACAAACTCTCTACCAACTGGGTTATATCCCCAGCCCTCGGCATCTACTTTTACAGGTACCAAAGAATAATAGTATTTACCTGGTCTAACCTTTGAGAATAATATAGGAGCAATTCTTCATTCAGCACTGACCTATTCTAAGTGCTCAATAAATGTCTCTTGCCTCCATCCCACCCCCCCACCCAACCCCCGCCCTGATTTCACCAGAGAGAACAGAGATAATACTATTTGGTGATTAACCATCTCAAGCAAGTTTGCTCTGCCAGTCAGCAATTTAAAACATTCTCACCTCAAAGGAGACCTCTTGACCATCTAATTAGTTGACCTGTACATTATTCATATTGAAGGCATTCTCGTGGGCCAGAAGCACTAATTAAGGTCTATGTGCATCTCCAAAGAAAGCATTTGGTTTGTAGTGGGAATGTGCTCCCATAGCATCAATCAGGTGAAACCCATGCATACAGCTCTCCATGGGGGCTGAAGAGATCACTCTGTGGGTAAAGTGCTTGCTGCATACACATGAGAATCTGAGGTTGGATTCTCAGAACCCAAGTAAAAGTCAGACAGAGCGGGGCACATCTGGAACCCTAGGGCTGGGAGGTATACAGAAATGTATATCTTGGGGATCTCGGACTAAAAGACTCATGTAGGCAAATCAGTGAACTCCATATCTAGTCAGAAAACTTGCTTCAAAAATAATGAAATAAAGTGAAAAATTATAGAGGAAAATACCTAATGTTGACTTCCATCTGTATATACCCCACTGCTCTCATAATAGCTCATTTGTTGATGTTTTATGTCTCAAACAGATTAGCTTTCACCTTTTTAATAGTTGTGTCTTAATCAATTGTTTATGTGTTTACAAGTGGTCTCTGAATAGCACTTGGTTATTTTTTAAATGTATGTACAACTGCAAGATGAGATGTGCTATTCCCACTTACATTAGACAGTTTACTCCTATACGCCTTCTGCTTCTGTGAAATGTCAATTGTTCAGTGAATGGCACACATGTTGTTTCATTTTCCTCCTTCCCTTTCACTTAGCAAATGCTATAGGTGCCAATATCCCAGCAGTTCTTTAGGCTGCATTTAATTTATTCTAACCACGATGAATAATCTTGGCTGCCAACATGATAGAATTTAGAATCACCCAGAAGACACACTTCCAGGTATACCCATGAGAGCATCTCCAGAGAGGTCTAACTGGATACCCACCCTGACTGAGCAGCACCATCCCATGGGTTGGGGTCATAAACTGAATAAAAGGGAGAAAGTGAGCAGAGCTCCAGCATCCATCCCTCTCTGCTTCCAGACTGGGATATGATGTGAGCAACTGCCTCATCTTCACACTGTTATGCCTTCCCCCATAATGATAGTGTACCTTCAAGCCGTGAAGCAGAAATAATCAATTTTTTCTTGCATTACTATTATCAGATGTTCTTGCACAGTGATGTACAAACTAATTAATACACTTTCCTTGAGTTCTTGAAATCCATGTCGCCTAAAAGGATGATTCCAAAGAAGTTACAGGTCTTGACCAAGGACACATAGTATGTCATTTGGGATCATAGATACAAGAAACAAACAAACAAAAAAGGACTATTATAAGCAGCAAAAGGAGGGTGTTAATAACATATTGAAGGGCCAGAGAGATGGCCCAGTGTGTAAAGAAGCTTGCAATTAAAGCCTAGTGACATAAAATTCAATCTTTGGAACATTTATGAAGATAAAAGGAGAGAATTAATTTCCTAAAGTTGCCATTTGGCTCTACATGTATGTTGTGGCACACATACACACACTCACACCCATACATACATGATAATGATAATTAAAAAAAAAAAAAGGATATCCAAAAAGGAGCAAACCTTCAGATGGTCAATGCTACCAGCGTGCTCACAGAACTACTGAGAAAGTTGAAGATCCAGTGTTAGATCTAATAAGCCGGGGGGGGGGGGGGAAAGACACACAATTCATTTTAAAGTCCCCAACTTTGGTCAGGTGTGGTAGTGCATGTTTGTAATCTAGCATTCTGAAAGTCAGGGCAGGAGTATGAGTTTGACACCAGACTGGTCAATATAAGTTCAAGGCCAGCCTGGGCTATACATTTTCCCCATTTTCAAACAACAGGCATCAAAATCCTTCCCCTGCTGAGTATATGTTCCAAGTTGAGACATGCCAACTCTGATGAGGTAGAGCTGACCAGTGAGACATAGAGAAGGTAAGTCCAGCCCTCAGCATCATGGTCCTTGTCTGTGAGAAGAATGTTCGGGAATGGAGTGAAAATCCTGCCAGTCAGTGTTTCAGCTCAAAGTTACTGTGAGTCCCTGTAGATGAGGAAGACGATTCAGAAAGACACATGAAGCTTTGGATGCTAAATAAAGTGATCCAAAATTGTGACATGGTAAGCATCTAAGTTACTCAAGGGCTATGGTGAGATCCAAGAAGACAGAATTAACAACTGCAGAAAATTGGGGACTCATCAAATGGTTGGGTGGAGATAGGGTTTGGAGTAAGTCTCATTTGGATGTGTAACTGTGGTACAGCAAAACAAATTTGATTGCAAAGGAGAGAGAACATAAAAAGTTGCTAGGGCACCGGGGGATGCTATCCAAGAATTAGGGTGATGTTGTCGAATTCAGATATTTAAAATCAAATTGACTTTAAAAAAAAATTTGGTCTATATGCCACTCAGCTTTCTATTATTATGACAAAACTCCTGAAACAGAAAACTTAAAAGTAGGAAAGATTTCTTTGGGCTTGTGGTTTCAAAACTTTCTGTTTATATTAGTTCCTCCCCCCCCCCCCCATCATGGTTGTGATCCTGATAGAACTCGAGGAAGGAAGGTTTTATTCTGGCTCGTGGTTTAAGGGTACTACAGTCCATCTTGGCAGTGAAGGTGTGGTGGCAGGAACTTGAGGTAGCTAGTTACATTATATCTGAAGTCAGGAAGCAGAAAGAGATGGATGGTGGTGCTCAGCTCACTTTCTCCAGTCTAGGTCCCTAAACTATGGGACACTGCCACCCACATTCAGGATGGGTCCTCCTCCCTCAATTAAATCTCTTCTGAGAACACCTTCACAGATGTGCCCATGAGGTATGTCCTAGGTGATTCTAGATATACCCTGTCAAGTTGGCCATCAGTATCACCATCACATATTCTGGTGTCTTTTCCTCACATTTTGTGATCCCTATTGTACCCAGCAACATTTCCCCTTAGGTCTCCAGACTAGATGTGATCCTGAAGCATGCTTCTGGCCATGGATGTTATCTGTGTATGACTTGAGCATGGAGCTGAGGAATGCTTTTGGTCTAATCTAGCTCCAAGTGTAGATACCCACCTGTGTAGTGAGATACTCACTTTGTCCGCTTCTGCGGCACTGACCACGCCCATTAGGGGGTGGAGCTAGGGGCGGAAGTGACCTGTGGAACTAGGTCTGAAGAGGAGCCCTGGGAAAGCTCTCTTGCTGGCAGGATGCAGAGAGGAGAGCATCTGGTGGGACTTGCTGGTGTTCATCTCTGTCTAGGTTGTAAGTTATTTCTCCCTGAATAAACATCTGTTCAGCCTAATTGTTTATCCTGATCCTTATTAAACCGTGATAACCCTGACAGCTCTAGTTTCATTCAAATACAAAAAGCAAAGGTAACTTAGGGGAGGAAAGGGTTTATTTCAGCTTACAGGGTAGAGTTCTATTACTGAGGGAAGTTGGGCCAGGAATTCAAACAAAAACATTGGAGTATAGATGGGGTTTTGCTTGATTGCAGGTTCATTCTTAATTAGCTTTCTATGTAGCCCAAGATCATTTGTCTAAAGATGGTGTCTCCCAAAGTCAGTTCATAGTCAAGACAAAACCTCCCAGACATATCCACAGGCCAATCTTGTCTGAGTAACTCCTCAAGTGAGGCCACTCCTCTTAATGACTCTAGGCTGTGTCTACTTAACAACTCAAGCCAACCAGAACACTAACATACAAGGCTCCCTTCCTCTTTCCAGGTCCAGTATCTTCATACTCATTCTACAAATATTCAAGTTCTGGCATCTGTAGAATTCCTGAGTTCTACCTTCCCTCTCTTCAGATTGATCCTTGATTGCTGTCTCCCTTAGGGAATGTGTATTCAACTAATGAATCACAGCATCTGCTTGCAGCCTCTGTTTGAATACCAAGGCAAATAGTCATTGAATCTCTCTATCCCTCATCCAAAACTATCCTGCCTCTTATCAGAGGCCACCTAATCTCCCTTGCTGAACATCAGACCCTTTGTGAAAAGGAAAAAACCCTTCTGAATGTATCTTCATCTTCACCACAGGCTTCTCTGATTATTCCTTATTGTCAATCATTCTTGCAACTGTGAATAAGTAGCACGTTACAAGAAAGTTTAGCAAGTTTGATGCCCCCTTGCCTATGGTGGTGAGCTCTGTGTGTGTGTGTGTGTGTGTGTGTGTGTGTGTGTGTGTGTTCATGTGCATACATATGTTCATGAAAGCCAGATGTCAACATCAAGTACATTCCTCCACTACTCTCCACCTTATTTGTATTTGTTTGTTTGTTTGTTTGTTTGTTTTTGAGACAGTGTCTCATGGTGAACCTGGAACTTGTTGATTTAGTTAGACTGGCTCCTGGGAGCATTGGGGATCTTTCTGGCTCTGCTTTTCCAGCACTGGAATTACAGATGCATGCTACCAATACATCAGCACTAGGGGATTAAATTCAGGTTCCCTGTCTGGAAAGGTGACCCATTGGTTAAAAGCATATACTGCTCTACCACTGAACCATACTAGGGAATTCTAGGTGGGCAACCTATACCTTGATCCATGTCATCCATCTCTAACTAGCAGAGGCCCTACCACTGAGCCATGTATGGATTCCAGGAGGAACTCTGATGCACAACTATACCCATAGCCCTTTATTACCTTTAATTTTGAGACATGGTTGTATAGGTTGCCTAAGATTGGCCTGAAATTCATCTGTAGCTTTGAACTTGAGATCATCCTGCTTCAGTGTCACAAGTAGCTGTGATTACAAGTCAGCTTTCCCTATCTTCTGACATAGAAGTAAACTTTCAAGTTATGAACTGAAGTATGTGGTTTGGGAAGACTATCACAAGCATGGAGTACCCAGCAGGCATCTTGATTGGGATAATACTCATCTTCCAATAGCCAGGGTACCATGAGAGCCACATGACTTTAGGTAGAGTAGTGTGGGCTCAAATATCACTTCTACCTCACCACTGAACAACCTCCAGCTGGGAATAAGCATAAGAGAATAAATAGAATTCTGTCAATATTAAGAGACCATCTATTTGGCATATTTTATATCTTCATTAATATCTATCCAAGTCCTTCATTAGATCTGACATCTGCTTTTTCCTAAGGATGTGAGAGTGGGGAAGGTACAGGGGTCCAGGAAAGTGCATTTCCTTTCCATAAAGGAATGACTGATCATTCTGACAGTGCCAGTCCACATGCTGCTCTGTCCTGCCTTCCTCCCTCCCTCCATTCCTCCATTCCTCCCTCCATTCTTCCTACTCATCCTTCCTCCCTCCTTCCCTCCCTCTTTTACATCTTTCCTTCTTTCCTCCTCATCTCCTTTTCCTTCTCTCTTCCTCCTTCCCTCCCCTTTTTTCCTTCTCTTCTTCCATTTTATTCCTTTCTTCACTTCCCCTTGCTTTCTTTTTCTCCTCTTCTTTCTCCCTCTTCCTTCCCTTTCTCTTTGTCTCTATCTTGTTTCCTTTTGCTTGCTTGTTTTCTTCCTCCTTCCTACCTCCTCTTTGTCTTTATTTCCTTCTTTCTGTTTGTTTGAGACAAAGTCTCACTTTTTAGCCCATTTTGACCTTGAACTCATAGAAATCCTCCTGTCTCAGCCTCCCACATCCTTAGATTTAAAGCCTGTGGTCTTTGTACATTGCTCTTCAAAGCTATAAAATGACTGTGGTGTTCATTGTCACTCTCGTTCTTCCCAGGAGAAAGATGAACTGTCTAGAGATGTGGTGACTTTTCCCCAGGATGCAGGGTCCTGAACCAGAGCACCTATCCTTTGGATACTCAGCTCACAAACCCTCCATCAAGGTCAAGTGCACAAGAGCACATCCTTCAGGCTGCCATGAAGATGGCTTTCCCGTAGGCCTTTCATAAAAACCATTAGTCTGAGGGCCATGAATAGTGTCTTCTCTTCTTGCTGCCTGGATCTTAGCACAGAAAAGTGACATCAACTTCACTATTCAACTGGTCTTTGAGATTCTGGGCATCAAATGGAATCCTTCTCTGAGGTCAATCTAGATGATTATTAGGGGGACTCAATTTCATTTCAAGAAGGCACATTGTCATTTCAGTGTGCACCAGAATTTGTCGTGTTAATGAATTGAAGTATGCTTTAGGGATTTCCCCCAATGCTTATTTTAATTTAAGCTCTAGGGGTTTAACTTTCCAAAATACTCAATTTTGCTCATTATGAAAACTAATAACTGGCTTATTTCATTGCTAATTTGGGCACGAAGGTTAATTATCTATAGTGGAGTGGTCTCGAGCTAATCTAAAGTCTACCTGAACATGGCACTGTAGCTAATTGATTCCCCATGCACTGAGAAATGAGTATTTCTTTGTGGTAGGGGGGAGAATAGAAAGAAGAAAGAAATGCTCCACTAGGTGAATTGTTTCTCTTTGTGGTAAGGGGAATGGTGTTATCTCCGAGGTGGCAGGCAGCTATTCCCTTTTTGGGATCTTGTGAAATCCATTCACTCGCCTTTAGAAGAGCACAGCCTGCTATTCCATCGTGACATCAAGCTTTGACTCTTAGCATAATCTGATCCTCCTTCAGTCTGTGTGGTTTCAAGGAACGTGAACATACATATTTTAGTATGCATTCGAGATTGTGTGTGCGTATGTGTGTGTATGTGTGTTGCATTTGCATGTGTGTGCAGGTGCATACATGTGTGGAGTGCAAAAGACAGCCTCATGTGTCATTCTCCAGCAGCCAGAAATCTGTTTGTTTATTTATTTATTTTTGGTTTTTTTTTGTTTTGTGTGTGTAGTATGAGCCTGTGTGTGTGTGTGTGTGTGTGTGTGTGTGTGTGGGTGTGTGTGTGTAAATATACCATGAGGCACATGTGGAGTCAGGGGTCAACTTGCAGGAATAGACTCTCTCTTTCATCATATGGCTCTCAGGGATTGTACCCTGGTCATCATCAGTTTTGACAGTGAGCACCTTTGCCCTTTGAGACCTGTGCAGCCCTGTATTGGTTGAGACAGGGCCTCTCACTGGCCTAGGGATCACCAAATGGGTTAGGCTGGTGCTCTGGTTTGATTTCTGTTGCTATGGGAAAACACTGGCCAAAAGTAACTTGGGGAGGAAAGGGTTAATTAGAATTTCACTTCCAAGTCACAACCCACCATCAAAGGAAGCCAGGGCAGGAGCAAAATCCTGGAGGCAGGAACTGAAACTGAGACTATAGAGGAACTCTGCTTGCTGGTTTGCTCTCCAAGGATTGCTCAGCCTGCCTTCTTATCTAACCCAGAACCACCTGTCCAGGAATGACACTACCCATTTATGAAGAAAATGCCCACAGTCATGCCTACAGGCTAATTTGATGAAGATACTTCCTCAACCGAGATTCTCTCTTCCTAAGTGACTCGACTTCATGTCAGCTGGCTAATCAGCAAGTCTCCAGAGATCTACTTGTAACCAGCCCAGCACCTCCATGCCAGGATTACATGCTCCTGCCACCACATGGCTTTTTACATGTGGGTTCTGGACTTTCATACACAGATTCTCAGACTTGAACATCAAGCACATTAACAACTGAGGCATCTTCCAAGACTAAGTATTTGTCTTAAGTCACATTTTACATCATGGTAATCAAATCGTGATGCTTTGTCTCAGAACCTACACCACTAGCAAAACCAACAACCACCATGATAGCGTCTTACTGTCTTTAAAAATTACAGCTTCCAGGAGCAAAAAGGTTTTCACCTTCATCTTGCCCTCCAAGGACTACCTTATTCCCACACTTTGTTATTTACTTGCTTTCTTTCTTGAGACAGGGTTTCACTATCTAGTCCCAGCCTCAAACTTGTGTTCTTCCTGCATCTACCTCCCCAGTGCAGTTTATGTACTTTACATATTAGCAAACAAAGAAACTGAGGCACAGAGGGATGCAGGTACATCTGAAGTGGCTGTGAAGAGCAGAAAAGTGTGTAGATTCCCTGAGTCCCAACACTGTGCTCTTTCTATATTATCATACCTCTTCTGTTCATTGCAACACATTCACACACAAAAAAAAAATCTTAAGATCATCAGCTAAATCTTTGTCCTCTTATTTTGAGCTAGGATCTCATGTAGCCCAGGCTGGCCTCATACTAGCTGTATGAGCTGGTAATAACCTTGACCTTTTGGTGTTCCTTCCTTTACCTCCCTAGTCTTCAGATGTTGGGTCACACACCAACATTTCCAGTTTATACCCTGCTAGGAATGGAAACCAGGGCTTGCTTCATTCTGTGCAAATACTCTACCAACTGAGTTCCATATCCAGCACGATTTACTTGGTTATTTATTTGTTCATTTATTTATTTAAACTGGGACCATAATAAGTCCAGGTTGGCATTGAATTCACAATGGAGCTGAAGATGACCTTGAACTTGTGATCCTCCTGCCTCTACCTCCAGAGTGCTAGAATTGCAGACCTGTGCCACCACATGTGGTTTATGAATGCAGGGGAGAGGGAGCTTGGGGCTTGGCACATGCTAGGCAAACACTCTATCAATGGAATCCCATCCCAGCTGCAGGTTCATCTACTATTTCAAATCGGCTGCTGGGTAATTCCGTTGTCAGTTCACAAAGAAACCCAAGTTTGTTGCAAAAATTGAGTTAACTTCTAGCAATAGGATCCAATGGGAAACTTCATTGTTTGATAATCATATCTTTGCTGGTTGGTGCGGCTTTCCATTTTCCCTCTGCTCTTTGTGCCCCACTTAAGATAGAGAATGGGCTGTCTGGTTCTAATTGATCCCACCCCTATTCTTCTCTAGAAGCTAGACTCAGGTTTGGCCTTGAACTTGCTACATACACAGGCGATTTTACACCAACCCTTTTCTGTCCACCTGACTTGTTTAAAAATTACTTTCTAAACCAACTTGAAGCAGCTCAAAATTAATTTAAACTCTCCCAATGTGAATTTGTCACTGTCTGGCCTTGTAATTTGTTACGTTGCGTTCCAACCTCCTACGGCATCCTGGTGAAGTCAGAACTGTGATGATGTAGTGTGGTCCCCACGTACAATATATCATCAGAGCAGTTTCCACTTGCATGATAGATGGATCGAGCCTGGGAAGGGTTTTAAAAGAGATCTAAATTTGTAGAGTATTTTTATTCCCTTTACATGGCTGAAGGCATCGCCCAAGGGATTACTGAGAGTCTAAATCATTTTTCTCCTTTTTACTGTGCATCAAACAGGGGTCTGCAAAGGCAATTAACCCCAAGTGTTGGCAGAATTGCTGAGGCAATAATTTGCTTTTTCTGTGGTCTTGTAGCTTTGGCTTGACATTGCCCCATTAGTTAAGAAAGAGAAAAAGGAATGTCCTTGTCCTGAAAGGTGTCAACAATTAGGTCCAATCATACCCTACCCATCTCTTTGACAGTTTTCAGAGTGGCAGATGCTTTACAAGGCCTGTGGCCAAGACAGGAGAAAAAGCCCACCTAGATTCTCCATGTGCTAACTGGAACTTCTCTTGAGGCTAGTACCCATCACACAAGCTGCTGGGCCCAACTCATCGCTTTGGGGTTGGGGATTTCAGTCATACATAATAGTCAGGGAGTTCTGATTAAATAACTAAAATCTGTTTTATGTATAATCAAGTGGAAACAATTCCAAATAAAATATGTAAGAGGCTGGCAAGATTGCTTAGTAATTAAAGCACCTTGTTAAGCCTGGTGTCCTGAGTTCAATCCTTGGGACCAACATAATAATAGGAAATATCTAACTTCTGCAGGTGTATTTTGACAGAAGTAAGCAGTGACACATGCACCTACCTGCACATGTACACACACACACACACACACACACACAGAGAGAGAGAGAGAGAGACTCTGGTCTTAAATAGTTTAAATGAACTCAATTGTCCAATTAGCATTTTTTCCTATTTTTATCTTTTTCCATTTTCTCGTGTGTGTGTGTGTGTGTGTGTGTGTGTGTGTGTGTGTGTGTGTGTGTTGTGCACAAAAAGGTACACACTCTGATGTTGTGATCCTCTATTACTCTTCTATCTACTCATTAAGGCAGAGTCTCTTAATCAAACTCAGAGCTCACTGATGTGGTTAGTCTTCCTAGCTAACTTGTTCTGTGGATCCTGTCTTTGGCTTCCTAACCTGGAATGACGAGCTGGCTTTCACACCCAACTGATATCTCTGCAGGTTTCTGAACAACTGAACTCCTTCCCTTATGCTTGCCTGGCCAGTGCTCTAACCACTTAGCCATCTCCCCCAGACTCATCTAGCCACTGCTTTTTATATCTAGTTTATCCACTGACTCACACAAGGTCAACAACCCAAAGTTAGACATAAGTCTTAGCACCTGGGCCCACATGTTCTACAGTCTTAAACCTTCAAGTCTCCATGGCGACTGCCTAAGACACTAGTGTGTCCTGATTGAATTTTGCATTCAACTTCAGTTACTCTGATATTAATTATGCACTTAAAACTTGGGGATTATTTTTTCTCTGAAAAAAATAAAGTAGCTGTTTTGGGGGTGTCATTCCCCCATTCTTCTTAGCCACCATCCACCTGGCTCTTCCTGCTTTGGGCTGGTGATGGGGACTGAATATAGGACTTTGCATACCCTAGGAATGTATGTATTTAAATCTACATGCTAGTTATGAGAAAGAAGGCAACATCTGTCTTTCTGAGACTGGTGTGTTTTGCTTAACATAATGGTTCAGTTTCATTTCCATTGGGATAAATTGCCCCAGCAAAAAAATCAATTTAGAGGATTGTAGTTCACCGTTACAGGTTACAGCTTAGTTAGGATTTCTACTGTTGTGATGAAAATACCATGACCAAAACGCAAGTTGAGGAGGAAAGGGCTTATTAGGCTTACACTTCAATATTACTGTTCATCATCAAATGAAGTCAGGACAGGAACTCACACAGGCAGGAGCCTAGAAGTGGGGACTGGTGCAGAGGCCCTGGAGGGGAGCTGCTTCCAGCTTGCTTCCCATGGCTTGCTCAGTCTGCTTTCTTATACCCAGGGATGGCACCACCCACCATGAACTGGGTCTCCTCCACTGATCACTAAATGAGAAAATGCCTTACAGCTGCATTTCAAGGAGGCATTTCCTCAGCTGAGGCTCCTTCCTCTGATGACTCTGTAGCTTGTGTTAAGTTGACACACAAAACCACCCAGTACATGGTCATCACTGTAGGGGTGGTGTCACAGTAGTAGGTGCTTGAGGCAGCTAATCATATCACATTTACAGTCAGGACTAGAGAGAATGAGTACTTTTACACTTAGCGCTCAACTCTGTTGCCCAAACTAGGGAATAGTGCCACTCACTGTAAGAATGGGTCTCCCCACATTAACTAAGGCAATCAAAATCTCTTTCAGTCATGCCCATGGGCTAACCTGATCTAGAAAATTCCTCATTGAGCCTCTCCTCTTAGGTGATTGATTCTAGGTTGTATGGGTGACAGTTATGCTAACCTTCAGACATGATAATCTCTGGTACCACAGTGTTCCTGCAGGTGACATCATTTAGTTATTCTTGGCAGCTGAATAGAACTCTATTGCATATCTATAGCACAACTTCTTTAGCTATCCATCTGTTGATGAACATCTAGACTGGTTCTAGATCTTGGCTACTGGGAACAGTAGTTCCACCATTCTGGCTGTGCAGACATCTTCATGGTTTGCTGCCTTACATGGCTTCAGTTGCATACCCAAGTGTGGGGTAGTTGAACAGTCTGATGCAATGGAGAAGTATGCCTTTTGCTGGGAATGATGAACAGGCATTGCCTGAACAAACCAACTTGAATTAATCGAAGCTATTCAGTTTCTCAGCAGCTATTATGCAATTTACCCTCACCATGGGCTCCTTTAAAAATGGAAATGCCAAGCATATAAGCACTGGGGGGGAAAAATCACTTAATGAAGAATCTAAATGTAATCTAAAGCACGAGAAAGAACCTAAAAATTCCCAGGCTTTGCAAACTGCACTTGCTGTTTCTACAGGTTTAGAGAATTGATTCTTTTTTAATTGAGAAATTATCTCCATCACATATGGAAAATCTCAGCTATTTATACCAAATCAAATTTTCTCACGATAGGCATAGGTGATTGTGCTCATGTGTGTGTTGTGTGTGGGGGGAAGGGTGGCGGGGGGGGGGGGGTCAGAACAACTTGTGGAAATCCATTCTCTCCTTCCACCATGTGGGTGCCATCTGTCTCTCCCAACAATACTCCTTCATATGTAGATGTGCCCACATTGTGCATGTCCATAAGTACAAAATGGGGTGTCATTTCCTTACTTTCACTTGTCACTTCTTATTATGTACCACAAGGGAAAGTGTACTGTGGTATCTAAAGAGTAAAGCCAGTCCCGACCACACTACAAGCTTTGAATTCTCACAGCTGTCTAATTCCATGAGGAAAATAACTACACTGGAAAAGAGTTAGGCCAAGGCTACGCCATCCAAAGGTTATCTGTTCTGGGTCATCATCTTTCTTTGTTGTTCTCTTTGTGTTACCTTATAAGGTCTCTTTTGCTGTAATCTGGTCTTAGAGTTGCTATGTAGACAAGGATTGTCTTGAATTTATGATCCTCCTGCCTCTTCCTCTATAGTGCCTGGAGTTGTGAGATTATGGGCAGTATCATTATGGCCACTTCTATGACATGGTGCTGAAGACTGCACTCAGGCCTCCCTATTCACTAGGCCAGCACTCTGCCACCTGAGCAGAAGCACATCCTCTGCTGTTGCTGTGAGACAGGATGCCTTTATGTATCACAGGCTGGCTTTGATCAAAATCCTCCTGCTTCAGCCTCCCAAGTGTTGAGATTACAAGCATGCACTACCAAATGCAGCCCCCTATTGTGTCTCTCAAAGGGATCTTTGTACCCTCTTTTCCTCCTATTTATTTATTTATTTATTTATTTATTTATTTATTTATTTATTATTTGGGGGCTTTGTGTGTGTTGTGTGTTGGATGTACATGTTTGCATGGGAGAGGGTACTCATGAGCTTGTGTGTACTTGCATGTAGAGACCAGAGTTCAGAGGTAGGCATCATCTTCTACTGTCCTCCACCTTTTTAAGATCAAGTCTCTCGCCCATTTGGCAAGATTAGCTGGCTAGCAAGCCCCAGAGACCCTCCTTTCTCTACTGCCTGGGTTCTAGGATTATGGTGCAAGCTACCTGGACCTGATTTTTATGTACATGCTGAAGATGCTAACTCAAGATGCTCCTCACACAAGCATTTTCTCCAGGCCCAACCAGGAGTCATGCCTTCTTCATCTCCCTTTCCCCCCATGTTATGCCCCTACAGCAGCCTATCCTGCCTGGTGCTGAGGGCAAGTTAGAGTATAGCTAGGGGTAAAGAACCCAGGTCTCTTGACACCTCTTCCTGTACAGCTTCAGCAATTTACACTGTTGTGATTAATAACAACAACAACAACATAAAAAAAAAACCCACTCTTCTAAAGAGGAAAATAAGGTAAATCTAAGGGATTAGAAGCACTTAAGCTAATGCTGGATGGCAGAACAAGGACTCTAGACTTCACACTCCGATTTAATTGCTGGAAGAATGCCCTCCATGGTGAAAGTTCCATTCATCTAGTGAGAGCCTTCACACTCAACCTTGCCTGAACTTTCTTCGCTTTTGTCTTTAATGTTAGAAGGGCGCTTTTATTTCCTATCCTTTTCGAAGGTTCCATTTTAATTACCAGATGACTGTTTTCACACATGAAAGGAAAGAGGAAATCAGGCTGAAAACTCCACTTCTTTCAGTGCCATCAAATGTAGTGATGAGCTTACTTATGCTAAATACAGTATTATGCATTGCACTGGATGTGAAAGGAGCATGTGTCTTTGAAGAAAGAGATGTCGTAATAACAAGGACAAACTGGAGATAGTCAGAGCCTCATGTTTTAAGAAGTACTCTTTGGGTCACCGTCTTGGTCCTGTGGCAAGTGAGGGTCAATAGTTTTATTGGTCCTTCCATGGATGAGAGAACAAGCTAAGGGCTCTGGGGTACTCATGTCAGATTTTATTCTGCAATAGTGAAGCCACTGGTCCAGCTATAGCTCAGAGGGACTTGACTCTGGACTGGAGAGAAGTCCCAGTGGGTAAACAGCTTACTTTACAAGCATGAGGACATGAGTTTAAATTCCCAGCACCTATACAGAAGTCAGCTGTGAGGTGTACCTTAAACCTTAAATTCTAGCACTGAGGGAGGTGGAGGCAGAGACATATAACTGATATGATGAGCTCTGGTTTCAGTGAGAGATCTTGTCTCCAAAAAATTAAAAGAACAACATACCCAAAGTGGACCTGTGGTTTCCATGAGTATGTACGTATGTACACACACACACACACACACACAGTTAGATCAATCCCAACTTTTGGTAGTATACATTTGTAATCCCTTAGGAGGCTGAGGCAAGAGAATCATGAATTCAAGACTGGCCTGAGCTGCATAGTGTCCAGTTTAGTCTTCATGCTAAGAAACTGTCTCAAGAAAAAAAAAAAAAAAGAAAGAAAGAAATGAAAAGGAAAGAAAAGGAAGGAAGGAAGGAAGAAAAAAACAGGTAAAATATGAATAAGGCTTGTGAACTATTCTAATATATATTATCTGTTGTAAAATTATACTACATATACCACATTTCTGTTAGATTAGTTCACATTGTGGGAAACTGGGTAAAGGATATGACATACTCCTGTGTCCTGTGCTATTCAAACTTCCTTTGTATCTATTGTCATTTCAGAATACCAAGCCAAACACTTTCTATCCAAGGGCCCAGTGAATAAAGTACCTGCTATTCAGGTGAGAAGACCAGAATCTAGATGCCCAGAAATGACAGTTCACCCTGGAATCCATATGGGACCCTGAGGGCTAGCTGGCTAGTCAGACCCTCCAAAACAGCAAGCTCTGCCGTGGTCTGGTAGAACAGTGGTTCTCAACATGTGGGTCAAATGAGCCTTTCACAGGGATCACCTAAGACCACTGGAAAACGCAGATATTTACATTATGATTCATACCAGTAGCAAAAAATTACAGTTATGAAGTAGCAACAAAATAATCTTATAGTTGGGGGTCACTACAACATGAGGAACTATATTGAAGGGTTAAAGGGTCACAGCATTAGGAATGTTAAGAACCACTAGGTTAGAGACCCTGCTTTGATATATATAGACAGACACTACATACACACACACACACACACACACACATACATACACACACACACACACACACACACACGATAGAGAGTGATTGAGACAGTCGATGTCAACATTTGACCTCCACACATGCATGCACACCTATACACGCATGTTCATGCACACAAAAATAAATGATATTTTTATTTCAGTTAAGTCTAACTTTTTATTTCCTCTCTTTTTCAGCAGAATGTTTATATATTTTTTTTATGAAATAAAAGGCTCAATTGTCAATTACACCCCTATGGTGAAGTACTGATCCATTACATGAGGGAAATCATGGCAGACATTTGTCTCATTTTAATGCTAATCTTTATTGATGACTTCTAAAGTTACTGCCTTGATGAACTCTTATAATGAAATTAAAAGGGAAAATTATTTCAAAAGATTGGGCCAAATGATGACATCTTATGAAATTTAACAAGGCTAAGTTGAGTGTGGACACAAGTAGATGTTAGTAACAGAAGCCACACACAATTCATGTCCAAGGCAGATGTCAACAGGATTGTCACAGAACAAAAGGCATACAGAATAAATGACACTGCAATCCATTCCCATCCACATTAACCAAACAACACCCAGCCTACAGGAGCAATGGCTCAATGGATAAGATGCTCACTCTGTAAACAGAGGGGATGGGATCTGGATTCCTAGAAGTCACATAAAAGCTGAACAGGTGTGGCAGCCATCTACAATCTCAACACTTGGGAGGCAAAGCTGAGGAATCCTGGGGCAAGCTGGATAGCAAGACTGAACAAAAGACCAAGCTCTGAGTTCAACCAGAGCCTCTGCCTCGAAAAATAAATGAGTGATTGAAGAAGACACTTGATGTTAACTTCCAGGATTCCACATACATGCAAAAGCATGTACATATGTGCACACACACATACATACACACACACACACACACACACACACACACACACACACACACACACGGAATGTTGGGCTAATGGGATGGAGAGAAAAAAATTTCTCCCAAATTGTCCTCTGACCCCAACCAGGGCATTCATGTGTGTTCCCCACCCCTAATACATAAACAAACAATTTTAAAAGTTAAAAAAGAATATAATTCTCTTTGGTTTTGATACTATAATTTGAGAAGATCTTTAATGAACACCAAAGAGAAAGATGATATGTCTCACCATGAGGAAAACATGGAAACAGAGACAGAGCTTGGGAGCTGTCTTCTCCTACTTCAACAGCTGTCATGAAGAGTGGAAATTAAATCAATTTACCGTAATCAAAGCTATGCCCAGTGATGGGTGTTCAATACTGGGCCATTTGATTCTATAGAAGGTGGCTTTGGGGAAGTGATTGGATCATAAGGGTCCTGACCTCATCAATGGGTTAATCCATTGATGGATTTTAAATCGAATGGGATGGCTTCTTGTCTTTTTGGCTAAGATCAAGGGTGATTGGTATCTGTTCTTGTGAATTTAAGATAGTTGAATAAATTACTGGAAAGTAGGAGAAACTGTAGAAGGTAGATGGGACTGGAATTTGAGGAAATGGGCCTCCTAGACAGTACCTTTGAAATATATAATCTTTCCCAGTGCCTTTCCCAGTCTTTCTCTCTGCTTTCTGGTTGCCAGGAGAGAAATAGCCTGAGACATAACTCCTGCCATCATGATTTCTGCCTGGCTTACCTACGACTTGAAGCAATGAATTGAGTCAACCTTGTATTGACATCTATGGGATTCTGAGACAAAGTAAGTCCTTCTTCCCTTAAACTGTGCCTTGGGTATATTAGTTACTCTGGCAGAAAACTAACACAAATAAGAGCATCCTAGGGAAGCTATCCTTGAGGAATTACCATGAAGGGGAATGGCAAGACGATGACAATGACAAACAGACAAACAGAGGACTCACTTGGGAGCATATTTCAAGCAGATTGGTCCAAATAAGAATCTCAGGTGTTCTTCTATAGAAATGCTTATTCAGTAAGTTGTGTTTAGATATGAAATGTTTTTCAAAGACTTGTGGACTGAAAGATTGGTATCTAATGAATGGGTTACCTTAAAAATATGTGTGAGCCAGACATGGCAGTATATAATGGTAACCTTAACACCTAGGAGTTGGAGGGAAGATTGAGAGTTGGAGGATATCCTGGGACACCTAGCATAAGTTTGTCTTTTAAAAAAAATAAAATAATATAAAACAATCTGGACCAATGTTTCTCATCTGTGGGTTGTCACCTCTGCGGAGGGGGGGGCAGTGACCTTTTCACATGGGTTGCTTAAGGCCATCAGAAAACACAGTTATTTCCATTATGATTCATACAAGTAGCAATCATAGTTATGAAGTAGCAATGAAATACTTTTATTTTTTGGGACAGCACAACATGAGCAACTGTACTAAAGGGTCACAGCAGTAGGAAGATTGAGAACCACTGGTCTGGACTGCTTCAAACATTAGTTTATCCATAATTACTCAGATTTACTTGTCAAAGCAACAGCCAGCTTTCAAAGCAAAGAAAGTCCCTACAAGAATAGGATGCTCAGAGTTGGGGACTGTATGTGTCTCAGTTGGTGGAGGGCTTGCCTAACATTCATGAGCCCTGAGGAGCTCCATCTCCTGCATCACACAAACCAAGGGTGCTGGTGCATGCTTGTAATTCTAGCACTCTGTGGATGGAAGCAGGAGGATCACAAGCTCACAATTGTCCTCTGCTATATAGCAAGCAGGAGCCCAGCCTGGACTATATGGACTCCATCTTAAAGAATAAAAATGAAACAAAAGAAGCTGAATAATAAGCCGATGTTCCAACTTACTCCGTTTCTTCACTCTTTCTAAATAAGACAATAGACTCAACTATATAATCTGGTGGTGCTGGTACAAACTAACAAATTACACTTGGGAGGCAGGAGAATTGACAGCTTAGGACCATCCTGAGCTACTTAAGGACCTTCTGTTTCAAAAAAGGAAACAAACTGTGCAGGGGTGTGTGCATACATTCGAACATGTGTACGTGTATGTGCGTGTGTGTGTGTGTGAGTGTGTGTGTGTGTGTGTGTGTGTGTGTGTGTGTGTGTGTGTGTGATACCTCCAACCATTAGTTCTTACTCACAGGTTGAGAAAGAGGCCCCCAGAGACTGGAGCTTAAGCAGATGAGAAATGAAGGAAAGAAGGAAAGACAATAGTGGAAACCGAAGGGGAAAAGGCAAGCAAGGGAAGACCAGGCGTTTGTCATTCAAAGGGATAAACATTTTACAACCCAGCTTGACTGTGTCATGAACACTTGTGTTTTAATAGTATGCCTGCAAGCTTTCAAAACAAGTGTTTACCTATCACAATAAACAGTTATGAGTGAAGAACACAAAACAGAAAAAACCAAGGGCTGGCAGGCTGCCAGTTCCTGCTACGTGCTGTTTTGCACAGGAGCCTGTCACTCAGGCTGTGCAGCTTTGAGTCTGTTGGCTGTGTCTGTGGCAGCCACTGAGCCTGTGGGATGGGATGAGGGGACACCTTAAAGGGGGAGAGCAACTGAGAACAACTGTGTGCTCAAAGACCAGAGGACAGCTCGCCGGAGTGAAGTGGTCCCCAGAAACGGGAACTCTCTAAGATCTCCCATAAGATGTTTTATAGAATGTTGACACTTTCCAACCCTTCTTGCCTCAACTCTTCACAACAGGCTCACATGAGTTTAATAAAGTATCGAGTGCCATGCCTGTTTATAAGCTCATAATGGCCTACCAGGAGCTGACAGTCTCACCAAAACTAACCTATGGGAACACATGCCTAAGGCACTGGGTTTAATCTCAAGCACATCATCATCATCAATTCAGTTTAAAATGAATTAAGATGGTCAATATTATAGATTTTATGTTATGTAAATTTGTTGGATTAAAAATGGAGGCAGTCTGGAGATATCACTTCTAAATTAAACGTTTGCTGCTAGGCAAATCCGGACTAGAGTTCAAATCCCTAGACACCCACTTAAATTCCAGGTTAATGTGAGAGATGTTGCTTATGTTCCAGCCTCAGAAGACAGAAACAGGGCATCCCCAGAGCAAGACTGCTAGCAAGATTGGCTCAGCAGTTAAGAGCACATGCTTCCCTCCGAGAAGACCCAAGTGCTTTCCACCACCTAGTGTTGACGGCTCATGACAACTTGCAATTCCTATCCTGGGTAAAGACACCCTCTTCTGGCCTCAGTGGGCACCTCCATACTCATGCATGCACACACCCCATACACATAAACATAGTTTTTTAAAAGACTAGTCAGATGTGACAACTATGACAGGTTTGACTGAGAGACTCCATGAATAAGGTGGATGATCAGTGGAGGATGCTTCCTGACATCAAGCTTGGACATCTACACGCACACAAGTTCATGCAAGCCTACACATGTGTTCACACACACAAACAAACACACATACACCACCACCACCATACCACACCACACTACACCACACCATACCACACCAAAAATCATGGAAAAATAAATGCAGAAAGAGTGAGAAGATATCAGTGATTGAAAGGTCTAGTGATGAAGAGGAAGAACGCCAGGATTTGGTGGTGGTGAAGGTGGCTAAGGACCACACCAAAGGAGCCTTGCCCATATATTTATTCAGTAGACAATGGCACCACATAATAAGCCATGTGTACTCATTACCAGTACAAAGAACTTTGGGGTGTCATTGCACTTGTGAAGAACTATAGTCTCTCTGGGGCCATCAGTCAAAATAAATCTTGCTTCCCTTATGTTTTTTTAAGGTGTTTGTCACGGTGATGAGCAAAGAATTGAATACACTATAGGACTTTCAGATACACAGCATCTATACAGAATGCTTAAGGATATGTTTGCTGGAAGTTCTGAGATGAGGAAGTGGTTTTAATCCTAGAAGAAAAGTCTATCTAGGCAGTGACGTGAATCATCAAAAAGGCAAAGTGACTTATGGCAGAGTACAGGATTCCACAATACAGCTGCATTTGTGCCTGGATCAACACTGCTTAATCTATACCCCAACACATGTATGTAACATGTTCTTACCCATGGCTTCTGCCACACTGCCTCTGTAGAACCAATTCACTGTCTCATGGACCTCAAACAAGAAGCCACAGCCGAGGCCAGTGCACAGTTGCTATGGAAATCTATTGTGCCTGGGGAACCTCTAAACTAAAGAACGCTTTCTGTTTCTAGAACTTACTATATTTTTGACCCTCGTTGGTTGCAGTGACATGGAGAAATACAGTGTTCCTATGTGGTTTCCTATCTTTGTGAGTCTTTTAATAGAATTTAAGTTCCAAAAGAGAGGGATCTGCAGTGAAAATCCATGCTCCTGCTGTGAAGTGTCAGCAGAGTTTCAGACAATTAAAAGCCACAGTCTCTGTAAAAGTATTTTAATAAATACTTGCTCAAAACATCTAGACCTCATTAATGTACTTAATTATTCCAAACAAATGAGGTTATTATTTGGTTAAGTGGCCTCAAGCCGTATCAGCAAGAATATTTATTTTATTTTTTAAACTATGAGTGAGGGTCTCTGTTAATATGCTTGTACAGGTGAAGTGGCCACAGAGACCAGAGATACCTGGTTCCTCTGGAGCTGGAGTTATAGGTAATTGTGAGCCACTCAGGAAGACTGCTGGGAAATGAACTTGTGTCTTCTGCAAGAATACTTTCTTAACCACGGAGCCATCTCTCTAGCCCCCTATTTAAAAGTACGTGTTACATTTATTATTTATTTATTTTGTGAGTGTGTGTGTGTGTGCATCCACCACACATGGAATTCAGAAGTGCTGTACACAATACTTTGAACCTCTGTCATTAATGAGATGTGCCTCTTAGTAGCTGAATTTTCATCTGTGGAGTAATTGCCACTCATGGTTGTATGCTCAAGGAAGTTGATAAGTTTTATTTCTATGTGGAGACATGTAGTGATAATCCCCATTTATTTAATGATCCTCTTGTATGTCTATACTCATGTGTGTACATTTGTATTATATGTATGTGGTCATATATATATGTACAGTGCCTGCATTTAGGTATACCAGTTGTTCAAGTGCCGTACAGTAGGTCCTGCAATTAAGGCAAGTGTAGGTACTGTAGAGAATCTTGGCAAGATACACTTAGGCGTATGCCAGCAGAGCTGAACCACGTTTGTGTGACACCAGAAAGAAGAAAGAACTTGAAATGTGGGATTATTTAGACATGTGTGCACATGTATAAGTACTTACACATAGGGGCCAGTGGTCAACATTAAGTGTCTGTCTAATCACCCTCCACTGCATCTTTTGAGGCAGGGCCTCTCGGTGAATATAGAGCTCAATGATTTTGGCTAGGCTGACTGAAAAGAGTTCTGGAAATCCTCCTGTCCCTGACACTCCAGTCCTGCAATTCCAGGCACGTGACACCATGTCCACCGTTTTACATGGATGAGTAATGGGAATAAAACTCAGGTTCTCAGTGCCTTGCAGGCATGTAGGGGGCTGAGCCATCTCCTCAGCCCTTTGTATCCTGTCAATCTCTTCTAACTGTGTCTAAGCTCATGAACTGCATCGTCATCCCCTTGTACAGTCTTAATAATCATACAAAGACCAAGGGACAACTACATACTTTAGCTATCATCCACCTTTTTTCTTTAGTAGATAGGTCTCTCACTGCCCTAGATTCACCAAGAACACTCTGCAATCTGACCAGCAAGCCTCAGGGCTCCACCTGTCCAAGTTCTCAGTTCTGGGAATATGGATACATACTGTGTACCATTGCCATAGGGTAGTTTTGTTGTTGTTGGGTTTTTTTTTTTTTAACATTCATTCTGGGGATCAAACTAATGTCCTTGTGGTTACAAGGCAAGTCCTTTAACAACCGAGCCATCTTTGCAATACACTTTATATCTTGAATCTTAATATTCTTCCATCTGCAAATTAGGGAAAATAGAGAGGAAAAGGAGTTGGTTGTTTTAGGAACAAATTAGACACAATATACAAAATGGCTAGTGTAATTGCTGGAATATTACATGTGCTCAATAAACACTGACTGTTATTGTCATTACCACAGGGCTGGGGAAAAACATCACTTTGACATTTTAATTTTGTTTTTGTTATTATTATTATCATTAGTGGTTATCGAAAACAAATGAAATGTTGAAAAGAGCATTCTGAGCATCATTTATTAACAGGATATGATCCCTGTTAAGCTTATTCTCAGCTCCCCCCCAGTCTCAATTCTACTTACTCTAGAGGAATGGCAACACAAAGTTTAAAGGTCTTTGCAAGAGTGAAAAGGGATGCACATTTAAAATCAGTATATGGGGTCTGGAGAGAGAATGGCTCAGTAGTTAAGAGCACTTGCTGATCTTCCAGAGGACTGAAATTAGGTCCTAGCACCACGTCAGCCAGCTCACAACTGCCTGTAATTCCAGTTCCAGCAAATCAATGACCAGTTCTGGCCTCTGGAGACACTTCACTCACATGTACACACACACACCATCACCACCACCACCACCACCAACAACAACAACAGTAATAAAACAAATCTTAAATAAAATCAGTGTCTTGAGTATAGTAGATTGTCAGTTATTCCTCAATTAGTAATTTATTATTAAATCAATTGTTAATACTTATTAATAACTTGTTAATAAAATAGCAATTTATTGTGATGATTTATTTCTATTTAATAATTCAACTACCAAATCATTGTATCATCAATTCTCAATAATTATTAACCATTTGGTAATAAAGTAGCAATGTGCTGCGATAGTTTGTAACTGATAATATTTGGGTGATCATTTTTTTTAACAGTGTCAGGGTTTGGAGCCAGGGTGTCATGATGGTGGGTAAGTACTCTATCACCGTGGGTAAGTACTCTATCACCGAGCTACAACAGATCACATACTAACTGTCAATACTCAGCAATTATTTCCTTCTCTGCCACATCCCTCAGTGACATGCTTAGTGTCATAAACAAGCTCAAGAAGCAATGACACCAACCGGAAGCCACTTAGCTTGCAGTTTGAAAGATTACAGTCCACCCAGATGGGGACTGTAGTAGGTAAACGTATGAGTCGTCTGGTTACATTGTTGCCAACTTCAGGAAACAGAGAGCACACAGAAGTGAAGTTCCACTACCAAACCTCTTCAGGCTCATTCCCAGTCACCCACTTCCTCCAACCAGGCTCCACCTCCTAAAAATTTTGCAACCTTTTTAATAGCGCCACCAACTGAGGAACAGGTGTTCAGACACAGGAGCCTGAGGGAGATATTTCTCACTTAAACCACAGCATCACTCATCAGGCCTGGAAGGCAATCTGATGGGAGCCAGGGTCAAGGAAGACTCAAGATCAAAAACCTGGTACAGCAGCTTGTTGCTTTTGTCAATACAGGTACTAGTTCATCTCAGGTTATACTCTATAGTTCTGGTAAGTGGCCCCTTGTTAGCTACTGTGCTGGGCTTTCCAGAATTCTGCTTACCAATTTGCCTGAGTTCCTTAAAGAAATAAAATAAAACACAATAGTTCAAACCCTCACATGGAGGACTTACTCAGTCTCCACACTCTCTGGAATCACTTTTCTTGAAAGAATGTCTTTTGTTTATTCATTCGCAACTTGTATATGTATGTAACATTTCTTGATCACATCCACTCTGAAGACCCCTCCCATTCCCCTCACACCTCCCTACAGGCCTTCTCCTACCTCCATGTCCTCTTGCTTTTCCTTGTAACCCACTGAGTCCAATCAGTGCTGCCTGATGGAACTTATTTTACTGATCTTATTGGCAGGATTGGTACAGATAACTATAGCTGATTTGAGTTCATGAGTGCAATGGCCATGTCATGTCCAGAAGACAACATCAACATTCCTGCCCTTCTTTCTCAGTGTTCTTGAGCTCTCCTCTCTCTCTCTCTCTCTCTCTCTCTCTCTCTCTCTCTCTCTCTCTCTCTCTCTCTCTCTCTCTGTGTGTGTTGTGTATGATGAAATAACGTGTCCCATTTAGGGATAAGCTCTCCACAGTCCCCATCCTCAGCATTTTGACTAGGTATGAATCTCGGTCTCAACTGCTGCCCACTAGAGAAGCTTCTGTAGACAAATTTGATGACAACACCAATCTTTGCTCCTCCCCTGGGTTGTAAATTCATTCTCTAAAATGCCATCTTTGTTTCTCAATCTTGTCACCCCACCTCCTTCCTGCTTGTGATAGTTGTAGGTGCTTCATTAAGCCCAATGTACACACCCCAGGCTCTAGATTTCTATCACACTCCATATCTGCATGAGACTTAACGAGCTCTTTTTTATGCAAGCTAAACAAGAGGTCTTGAAAAAAAAAAAAGTCTCTGGGAAACAATCTATCACAAAGAAATCCCTATAGAAGAATGTTCTGCAGCATTTGGAATGCTTTCCCATAAGGGCATTTCACTATCTAGTGAGCCTTACTAAGGCTCAGCAGCACAGTAGATGAACAAAGACTAAATGAACCAACAGGCATGGGCAAGCTTCCTGCAAGGCCAAAGCCCTAGCTCGTTTACATATGCATTAACCAGCCCCATCCAGAGACTGGTCTGCATCTGAGTCATTTAAAAGTGCACTTCAACCCACAGCTTTCTGACCGGGTCTATGGCCTGTTCCACAGCAGGGAATTCATGTCTGGCACTGTAAACCTAGTCAAAAGCCCATGGTGGGGAGGTCACAGGGCCCTGCACAGAGACCTGCTATTCCTGTTCTGCTAAATGGACATGTTGTCAAGCCTCCTTATCAATATTTATGTTTATATCCGTAGATGAGTGCTGCTCCCAGCCCTGGTCAGAGAAGCTTTTGTTAGCTGTGGATGATGATTAAAGAAAAGATTCTTAACTGGCCAAAGTGTGGAGGATAAGTGGCCTTGAGTGCTCTGCCATAACTGGGACATCTATCTATATCACTCCCTTCAAAACGTAGGGAACATTGTTGGGGAGGGGGGAGAATGTGAGAACTGGCATATGGGGAAGAGTGGTGTGAAATGTGAGCTCTGGAGATGACATGGCTGCTGAACCCTAGAACTCACAGCAGTAATGGCTACACAAGGCTGGACCTGTCAATAATCCCCCATGATGGGGGAGGGGCTCATGAGGCCCATCCCTCCCTGAGGAGCTGTAAGTAGCAATGGTTGCTAGGGGACAGGATTCCTCAGTGATTTAGCCAGTATGAACTCCCCACTGTGTTCACACAAGCAATTGTGAGGCCGTGCAGTAGGACACACTCACAGGGCATGTGACTCCAGGACTAGTAGGAAAAAAAGGATGGTCAGTGGAGGCTAGAGGGGATAAAAGAGGACAATGGAGGGTTATGTTCAAAGTACATATATATCTATATATTTATGAAATGGCAAGAGGATAAAAGTACATTGTGTATGTGTTTATGAAATGGTGAGGTGATAATTTTTTAAAAAAAATAAGCTTCAATACACACATAGAGATTCTGCTTTTAGGGAAGCAATTGAGTCAATAGGTTTCTTAAGTGGTCAAAGGATGCTCTTTCAAAAGACTAGAAGGAGGCCAGGTGTGGTGGCACATGCCTTTAATCCCAGCACCTGGGAGACAGAGGCAAGTAGTTCTCTGTGAGTACCAAGCCAGCCTAGACTTGAAGAGAATGCCAAGCCAGCAAGGGCCACACATTCAAGACCAGAGGGAATGAGTAGGCTTTACTGAATGAGAGAAATGTTAGGACCCTGCAGGGACAGAACAGTGATACATGGTCATGATTTCCTACAGACTAAACTACACTGAGATGCTGTAGGGATCCAGCTGCACACACACTGAGCACACTGAGTTTGTTCCTAAAATTATGAAATCCAATTCTTCTTTCACATTCTGCACATAGGTCTTATTATCAAGGTCTCCCATTAATAAGTCATTTTTTTTCCTTTGTTCTTTCAATTTCCTTTTATACTGGAGGTTTTAACCTAGAGCTCAATGAATGGTCATCTACAGTTCTGACTCTGAGTTGACCCCCCCCCCCAGCCCTCTTTGTAGTATCCATTTTGAAATAGTGTCTCGCTAAGTTGCTCAGTCTGGCCTTGAACTCACTCTGTAGCTCAGTCAGGACTTGGACTTATGATCCTCTTACCTCAGCCTCCTGAAGAGCTGGCTTGACAGGCCCTGGAATGGTTGAGACAGTTGTTATAGTTTGAGTCTGAAATCTTCACAGGCTCATGTGTATAACACCATTTACTCAGATTGAAGTACTACATTGGGAGGCTATGGAACATTTAGGAGGCAGAGCCTATCTGGAAAAAAGAAGCCACCAGGGGAAGGTAGACTCTTCCATTCCTGCCATGCCTTCTGATTCTTTATCTTCCATG
Organism: Phodopus roborovskii; assembly: GCF_943737965.1. NCBI lineage: Eukaryota > Metazoa > Chordata > Mammalia > Rodentia > Cricetidae > Phodopus > Phodopus roborovskii. Next base: position 8,224,604 of record NW_026126598.1, on the reverse strand, counting down.
TGTGAACAGCTTCCTCAAAAGTCTCCTACCACCATGAAGTAAATTGCCTCATCACACCACCCCAACCGTGATGAACTGAAATCCACTGCAACAATGAGTTCATTTAGATCTTTCCTCCCTTAAGTGTTTTGCTGGTTGTTTTGATCACAGGAAACAAACAGTAACTAATAGAGTGTCTGTCTTTTCCAGTAAGCTATGTGACCAGCAAACCTGCTGACCATTCCTGGATATTATTAAAGAGCCTCATCAGTACATCCAAAGGAAGTTTTCAAAGGTACTGGATTTGCCATATATATATATGAAGAAGAAGAAAAAAACTCCAAGTAAGGGGCTGAGCAGTAGGGTACCAGTGTGGAGCTGGGGGCATGACTCAGTGATAAAGCACTTGCCTAAAATGTACATATCCTGGGCTTAAGGCTTAATTCAAGCATTGTAAAAACACAAAACAATGAATGTGCTGACACAGTCATATAATCCCAGATACTAGGGAGACTGAAGAAAGGCGAGTACAGCTCCAAGGTACATATAGACTACAGAATGAGTTCAAGGCCATCTGGGCAACTTAGGGAGACCCTGTCTCAAAAAGGGGGTGGGGCTGGGGACATGTAGCTGAGTGGTAGGATAGTTGGCTAGTATGTGCAATGCCCCAATTACATCAGCTTGGAGCCTATAACACATGTGCCAGGATTCAACTAGAAAACATCCAAAGCAATTCTTTCTACAAAACCAAGAGCAGAGGATAAGAAAAGGCAAAGTGGCTACAAACAGTCTAAAGGAATTCTTACACATAGCATTTTCTTTGCCGAAGCATTAACTCACACACTTTCCTAGATAAATTCTAGGTTCAATCAGAGTAAAGTTGTGCTATTGAGTCCTATGATGAATCTTTGCTTCCTTCATTCCCTCCCTCCTTCTTTCCTTCCTTCTCTCTCTCCTTCCCTCCCTTCCTCCTTGCTTTCCTCTCGTCTTCCTTCCTTCTCTCCTTCCTTCCTTTTTCTGGTAGTGGTAGTTCTGGGGATTGAATTCATGACTTTATGCAAGTAAGTGCTCTACCACTGAGCCATACCCCAGCCCCTCAGTGGGGGATTCTAGGCAGGTGCTCTACCACTGACCCTATCCTATCAATGGCAGATTCTAAGCAAGTGTTCTACCACTGAGCAACACCCCCATTCTTTCACTGGGGTACTCTAGGCAAGCACTCTACTGCTGACATCTATGTCCAGATTGTGTTCACTTTTAACTTTGAATTACAGTCTCACTAAGTTGTCTGGGCCTACCTGGTACTTGCTATGTAGTCTGGATTTATACAACCAGCAGCAATGCTCCTACCTCAGTTTGCCAAGTGCTGGGGTTACAGGCATGATGCGTCATGTCTACCTTTTTTCTTTTTCTGCCTTGGTGAATCTTAAGTGAAAAAAGCCCCAATGTGTTACTACCGGCTTGGATAGAAAAACTAGGGAAACCCTCTAGTTCCAATAGTAATTCTGATCGACTTTGACTTATCCATGAACTTCTGATCAAGGCTTTAGATGCTGGATTCATTAATGTTAATGGACAATTAATTGAGGCCTTGCTAATGAGGCTGGATATACTTTTGAACAGAAAAAAAATTATTGGAAACTTTTTTTAAAATTAAAAGAAAAAAGCATGGGAAATTAAGGCCAAATTGGGGGTGAAAATCACTTTGGAATCTCTGGTTTTCTCAAGTCACAATTTATAATCTACATTTCAAGGTCAATTGAACCACTTGATGGCCAATTTGGGGACAAGGAAAGAGCTACAAGGAAGAATTATAAATGGACACCAGGGCATCTGACATCAACCAGACCTTAACAGCCACAGTCCGGTGAATCTGTAATGATCTTGGGTCATTCTAAAAAGCTCAGGTCACAGGGATCCCTCTGTGAACAGGGACTGTTGATTTAACATCAGCCTGGTGACATCCATTCTGCTTTCTCTGTGGGCAGAATTTAAATGTGGACATGTGGTGCTAATGAGCTGTGTGTGTGTGGGGGGGGTGAGAATGTGAAATATTTGTGGAAAGTTGACCCTTTCAGGGGCCCTCTTTTCAATTCTAAAGCATTCGTCCTTCTTTAAGTAACCACTCGTCACAGTCTAATGGGGTAAGGTGCAGGGAGGCATGACTTGGGGTGAGCATTTGCATTTGTGGGAAAATGGCTTAGAGATAACCTCGCATGTGGGATTGCCATTTGTAAAAATGGGGGTGGACATTTCAGGAAAGAGAATGGGGAAAAAAGTTCTCATAGAATCATGAGCTAAAAATGGGCACAGTGCGCTCTGACTTTGAGAGAAAGCCCTTCCAGTGCTGGTTCATTTTAACTGTCAACTCCATACAACCTGGAAAAGCCTGGGAAATGTCTAATGAGGACTCAGGACCAGGTCAGCCTGTGGGTGTATCTGTAGGGGTTGCATTGACCATTGATTGATGGAGGAGTGCCCAACCTATTGCTAGTAGTCCCACTTTCTAGATAGGGGGTCCTGAACAGTGTGTGAAGGGAGAAAACTTACTGAAAGCAAGCAAGCAAAGATGCATTTCCTCCCACTCTTGATCAGTGGATGTGGTGGGACTAGTTGCCTGAGTTCCTGCCTTGATGGCTGTGAAGCAACGTCGAATCCCCCAGTAAAAGTGCTAGCATTACACACATCTGAACTCAGGTCTTCATGATCATGTGGCAAGAACTACACAATCTCCAGGCCTGGCTTTCCTTCCTCTCAAACTACATCTGTCTAGCCAAAACACCTGGTCCCTTGGAATGTCGTATAATCTGTCCCTGAGTCCAGAGCCAAGCCTCAGCTTTGAATTAAACTGTGCAATTCAGTCCTGCACTTCTAAGAGGCGCATGTTCAGTCACAAGCTCACACTTGTCCCTAATACATTGTGACACCCTATTACTACCGTGCCTTTATGAGCTTCAAGGGAAATTACATTTTAAATTATAGCATACAAGTATAATGGAAAATCTAATTGTAGCAATGACAGTTTATTTATCAATCATTTATCATTTTGATTTATAGGGTGCCCAACTTGATTTAAAGGGAGCTAATGTTTAAAAATCCCCAGGCACCCACACTACTAAATATACACAGATATCAACAAAGTGAATTACTCCTGTTTTATTTTCTGCCTCCCTTTGATCACCTTTCTCACACCCATGGCTGAAGTTGGGAAACACAGACAGGTTGATCTGAGGGACTTCCGAAACAGCTCCTGAGAACCTTTGACGTCAAATTTATTTGTCATAGAAGTTGGCGGCTGGAAAGTGTCAATATTCACACAGAACTAAAATTCAGCCAGTCAAATATTTCCACATCCTAACTTCACAGAGATGCAGACTTTGGGAGTAAAAAGGAATCTCAACGTGTGACCTGATTTCTGCACCTCCAGCCTCCTCCTAAGTTCTAATGCCTTGTGTGGAGTGTTGGTATGTGGGTATGTGCTAGTACCCATGTACATATACACAAATGTGTATGGAGGCCAGAGGTCAACACTGGTGTTTTCCTCAATCACTCTCCATCTTTTTTGTTGTTGTTTATTAAGACAAGTTGTTTCACTCAACTTGGACACTATCAATTCAAATACACTAGCTGACCAGCATACCCAGGGATCCTCTTATCTCTACCTCCTGGGTGCTAGGCTTACAGACACAAACTAACCATGTCTGGTTTTTTTCATTAGTGCTGGGGATTCAGACTCAGGTCCTCATCTGTAATGGCAAACACTTTACTGACTTAACCATCTCCCTAGTCCCTGAGGAATGTATCTTCAAGAATCTGTAGCTGAACCTTCATATAATAGGGGTCATAATGCTACCCTCATATACTGGGCAGTAAGCAAGGTCTTTCTCTCTGTCAGGTCTCTGTGATCATAGGCACAAGATACTCTGCCGGGTTTGGGGGTCAAATATAAGTGTTTCAAACTCCAGTGCTTGCCACCGAGTTAGAAGTATATCCTAAGCTCATGGGTGATCTGTTGATTTAATGTACAAGTGGATAGACATTGTTATGACTTTATGAGCTAGCCCCCATGTTAGCTAGCTCCCATGTTAGGGATGTAGTGTCAGTTGGTAGTCTTGCCTAGCATACACAGTGCCATGGGTTCCTTCTCCAGTCACCTGACACAGCCCAGACCTGAGAAGGAAATCCCATTTGAGGAATTACCCGGTTGAGATCAGCCTGTGATTGTATCTGCAGAGAACTATCTTGATTTTTAGTTGATGTAGGATTGCACAGTCCACTATGGGCTATGTAAGAAAACTAGCTGAATATGAGCCTTCAAGCCAACAAGCAGTATTTTCCATGTTTCCTCCTGTACTTTTTGGCTATGGATTCCCTGGACAGTATAATGCTGCAAGGAATAGCAAACAGTCCTGCATTTAGGCCCCTGACTTAGATTCCTGCCTTGAGTCCCCTCAGTGAGGAAATGTTGTGGAGAGTGAGTGCACCCCTATAGAATGAGAATTCATGACATGATCAGGACCATGTCAAGGACATCATTGCCTCGGACCTCTGGAAATGGAGGCCTTCCCAGGTCAGGCTCAGGGAAACAACAAGACCTTTCTATGTTCGGAGTAAATATATTGACAGTGTGTGCTGACAGTACCAACCACAGCATCCTCCCTGGATGGCTGCAGCTTGAAACTGCTCCCCTACAGAGGCACCCTACTGAGATTAGTTAGCTCACTTCATCCTTCAGCTGGATGCAGTAAGTGTGCTAAGTTTCCAGGCTGCTAGCATATTTCCATCACTGAGTGGACCACCTAGTGACAGTTTTTCTGTAGGGGTGTGTGCCTGTCATTTCTTCATTCCATGTCACCCCAGTCAGGTCAAATCTCAAAGCTGCACAGGTTGTGGCAGACTATGACCTGGGAGGGTAAGGAGAAACCCTTGTCTCCCTTATGTTGTTTTCAGTTACGGCATTTGCCACAGCAACAGAATGAAATTAGAGTACTTATCCCAGCAGCAAAATAAAAAGGAACAGGGAACTAAATATGTGCAGCAACATAAATGAGTCTTCACACGGTATGCCAAATCACAGGCCAGGTGTGGGCATGAGGACGCACACCTGCAATCTCCACACTCTAGAGATAGAGGAGGAGGACCAGAAGTTTCTAGGCCATCTTCAGCCAGGCAGCAAGTTTTCTATTTCTTAAAAGATGCCACCACACTGCATAACTGACCTGGTGAACTTAGTATCTAGAGGAATGGAGTAGCATAGTACGTGGAGCCCAAGTCTCTGTGAGGGGGAATGGGGAGGTCCCTGTTAAAAGTAGATAGTGCGGTTGAAGATACGGCTTAGCTGTTACAGCTCTTGCTGTTCGTCAAGGGTCCCAAGTCCAGTCCCCAGCTAACAACTATCTGTAACTCCAGTTCCAGGGGACCCATCACATTCTTCTGACCTCTGAAGGCACCTGAACACATGTGACATATGAATACACAGATACACATGCGTGCACATGAATAAAAATGTTTTTAAAATAAATCTTAATGAGCAGCGGTAGGTAATGAGTATATACTATTCTTTGGTTTCTGGGGAGAGAACAGACTAAATTGTAAGCAGCTCAGTGAATTAGGAAGCAAAAGATCTTGAGAAGTGAACCCAGGGAGGGTGGGGAGATGGCTCTGTAGTTAAGAGCACTTGCTGCTCTTGCAGAGGACCTGAGTTCTATTCCAATCAACCACACATCAGACAACTTACAATCTCCTGTAATCGCAGTTCCATGGGATTTAACTCCTTCTTCTGGCTCCAGTGGCCACCGCACTTATGCCCTCATACAATCCCCCACATGCACACACACATAATTAAAAATAAACTAAAATATTTTTTAAAATAAGACAGAAAATTTAATCTGGCTTACAAAACAGTAATTATGGGAATAATATGGGACCCAGCACTGGAGATTTGAGGTGACATTGGCCACATTGTAAACACATTCCTGAAGGGTGATATCTAAAGAGAATTCCATGAGAGGGAGCTGATCATGCTGAGCATTGGGCACAAGTGTCAATTCAGGACAGGTTGCTTTAATATCTTCATGTCTTAGTTTTAATTGTCAATTTGACATGGCCTTGTCCCCTGAGAAGGGAGTCTCAATTGAGGACTTGCCTCAGTCAGATTGCCCTGTGACCATGTCTGTGGAGTTAGGTTTGATTATTAATTGATGCTGAAGGACACAGCCCACTGTGGGTGGCAGCATCACTTACTTAGGTGGTCCTAGGCTATGTAAGAAGGCTAGCTAAGGATGAGCCAGCAAGCAGCATTTATCCATGTTTCTGCTTCAGGTTCCTGCCCCAGAGTCCTTTCCCTGCTTTCTTCAGCGATGAACTGGGATGTGGAAGTGAATACCAAGTAAGTCTCTTTCTCCCCTAGATGCTTTTGGTTACAGTATTGTCACAACACTCTCTTCTCCCTTGCTTGGACACAGACATTCTAATGTCCCTATAGACCTGGGTACTGGGAATGGTTCAGGGGGCTTAACCACCAAAATGCCATCTAAAGAACCTCACTAATTTCTCCCACCCAAGCTTCTATCTAGTTTGGGAGGAGCTTATTTACCCAAGAATTCCACTCTGAGCACCAACTACTATCACTCAAAACCACCTATTCTAATACACAGCCAAGTGGTACTGAATGATGGAGGAGCTCAGGTGTGAGCATCCTTAGGGGATGTTGTTGTTTTTTTATGATGTCATCAAGTACATTTTCACAAACAGAATGGTGTAAGCCATTCTCTCAGTATGGCTTCCTGATGCAATCAAGACCATATGAGACACAAGGGATGACTGGGGCTCTGTTTTATAATGAACTCTCCTTAATAAGCAGAAGGAATACACTCACATAATAATGAAAAGTGCCAAATGTCCAGATTTGGTGCACCAGCCTGTGACTGTAGATACTTGGGAAGCTGAGGTTGGAGGATCCCAAGTTCAAGCTCACCCTGAGTCATGAAGTGAGTTTAAGTCCAGGTAATCTACTTAATGAGATGGCATCCCAAAATACAAAAATAAGGGGGTGGGAGGTTAGAGTACAGAACATTGACCTAGAACTCTAATGATGGGCTAGAGATGTGGCTCAGTAGAGTGTTTGCTGGGTATGCAGGATTCCCAATATCTAGTACCACAAAAGGGAGGAAGTAAAAGAAAAGGGGGGGGGATAAAAGGGGAGGGGGGACACAACAAAGGAAGGCAGATCCAGAACAATCAAAAATGGTAAGTACATAAAAAATCAAGGTCACCATTGATTGCTACAACCAAGCATTACTTATTGGGCATAACTGCCCACTGAACTCACAACTGGCAGTGTGGTTGGTTGACTTAGTACCACAAACACTCCAGGAATACACTGAGCTACAGTGTTCTGCCAACTTCCATGTCTGGAAGTGACTGAGTCTTTTCTCTCCATTACAATCTTACCTGACCAGCATCATACATGCACCAGATCACTGCTGGGAAACCCCTGGCCAATGCTTGTGAAAATTCTCTCACAGGGACCTCCGGTACCCTTTTATGATCTCTTATGAATGGCTTTCTCCCTCCAAACACTGGAAGTCCCTGAGCTGTGGATTTCATACTAAAGATCTGAGTAACAAAACAGGCTTGGGGAACCCATCCCACTTCTTTCTATCTCTCCTCCAGTGCAGAAATCAGGGAACCAGCTGTGAGCTATACAGAATTCAGAGGTGCCCTCTTCTTACTGGAAGGCAAAGGGACTGTGGGTGGTGGCAGGAGCAGGAGCCAAAGAATCAGGTGTCATTAGAAGATAATTGACTAAGGAGAAATGGCCACTACCCCCAGGTGAAGCACAGGGCATTTTTCCATATCAATAAAGTCAATTATCAGAGGATGTCCGGTCCCTTGGTACTGCTATTAACCTACATTGCTCTTATTAACCTTTCTGATGAAGACTCTTTCAAAAATAATTATATTAAAGTACAATTCTCTGCGAGTTTTTCAACGTGTGACTATTCCATTTCAGTATGTCTGTCGCATAAGATAATGAGCACCTGATTGTCTGGCTACCACATGGAGGTTTTTAATCAAGACTCCTTTTCTTGGCTCTACTGCCAGCCTGGGGCCAGTCCTCTGAACAGCAGGAGGCTCAAGGACATTTAAATGTGAAGGAATTAAAGGTAGGGCAGGAAATTGAGAAATGGGCTAGCCTAGAAGATGTCCATTCCCCTGAAGAGGAAATATGTTTAGTATTGATCGTTTGAGAGGTCCTAGAATGCAGACAACAGTCTTCTGGGCCTACGTGTGAGGGAGTTTCTAGGTTGGGTTAATTAAGGTAGGAAAAACTATCCTACATGCAAGCAGGATCATTCCATTCCATAGCATGGGGTCCTGGAGAAAGCAAGCTGAGCACCAGCATCTGGTTCTCTCTGCTTCCTGACTGTGGTTGTGATGTGACCAGCTGCCTCATGCTCCTGCTGCTATGCCTGCCCTACTGCTGTGCTGGAGGGGCAGAGCACAGGCCAGATGACCCTTTGTAAAGCCTAACAGAATTACTATGTGAAGGAAATAAAGAAGGAAGGCTGGAAAGGCCCCACTCATGGCCAACTGAGCTGGTTTATGCCATCGGAGTAGATGTAGAGGCACTCCAGAGTACCTGAAGGTACCATGAATGTCATCACAACTGTAAAAAGGAACAATTGGGTGAGACTCAAGATTCTAATGAGACATATTAGAGGTAAAACTACATGTAACATAAGTAATACTGAGAAATCACATACTACATGAGTAAGCTAAGAGCCTACACTAAGGTAAGATTAAAATCCTCCAATCTTTGTATGTTTGGGTCATCTGAACTGCTAAACTGTTTCTCTGCACGAGCCCTTGGAAATGCAGTCTTTCCTTGGTTTTTGCTTCCTAACAGTACCCATCTGCCTGTTTAATTCTTCGTTCTGGGATACAAGAACCTGGAGCCCTCTAAGCATTGTTCCTTGTGTTACAATCCAGGCCACAAAACATACAACATCTCTTCCCCTTATTATACACTGTCAGACATGCTGCTGAGGGCCCTGTCTGTGAGTCTCTAGCCAAGAGACATCCATCCAGGTGCTCAGATTTCTCACATGGAATAGTGAGTTTACAAGCTGGTGGTCATACATTATAGCCCTATCCCTTACCTACCTCCTGCTGGGAAATCAGAGAGTCTGGATGCAGGCATTGCTGTGAAGCATCCCTTCCTAGGAGAAGAGACCCCGATTCTGTCACAGAGACCTGCCTCCTCCTTAGAGATCCTGCCATCCTGCCTATGCCATTAATAACTTCTCTGATAAAAAATCTTTTACCTCAAAACTTCTTTTTTGTGACCCTCTTGATCCTTGAATCTGAACCTTGATGCCAATGGTAACTTGGTAGAATGAGATTAGAAAGTAGCCAATGCCTACCTTGAGTGACAGTCCAAGCACATCTTCCCTCCAACCATCCCCAGTGAGAAAGATGCTTAGGAGCTTTTAGAGGATCAGTCGTCATTCTCTGAGCTTTGCCATCTCAGAAGGACAAGTTAATTGCCTGCTCAGAATGGGCATCACTGAGGAATAATGCAGCCAAAACCATAGTCTAGGCTTTCCTAGACTAAGGAGGCTCCTTACTGTAGCTGCTAGTCTGGTTGAGCTCCCAGCCAAGTACAGTGAAAGAGTGATTTTTTAAGTATTTATTTTATGTGCATTACATATGTCTGAGTGTGTGTATACATGCCCTACATGCATGTATGATCCCATGGTGATCAGAAGAGGCAGTAGATATTCTGGAACTAGAGTCACAGATTGTTATGAGCTGCATGTGGGTGCTGGGAACCAAAACCACTGAGCAATGCCTCCAGTAGTTTTTAATTAGCATAATTTTAATCATTAAGACTAGAGTTCAGCGATTTCTACTTATGTTAGTTTCCACTCTTGCAACAACAAATAGAAGATCTTAAAGAAATAAAGAGTAATTTTGTTTCACTGTTCAAAGGCAGGGAAGGCATGGTGTCTAAAGCTATTCTGTCCATGGTGTCAGAAGCTTACATCATAACATATTCACATCTTGGAAAGTTGGGAATCAGAGAAAACAGGGTTGAAATTTGGAGTAGGCTACAACTCTCAAAGGCTCAATCTCAGTGAGCCACATCTGCCAACTAGACACTCCTACCCCCCCAACCTCCCAAAACAGCATTATCAACTAAGGATCAAGTTTTCAAATATGTGGGTGGAGGTGTGGACACTTTGGAACTAAAATATGACTTTGCTCTAGGTAAACAATTTAATTGAGGCCAACTTAATATGCACTGAATCCAAAGTACAGACATATTGAGAAATGGAAGTAAAGAGGAATATTATAGAAAAGATTTTATATAGTTTATCCTATTAGCAAGTTGGTTTAAAGCTATAAAAGTAGATTTTAGGAGGAGAGTTCAATTCTTTTCAGAAATGGGACTGGGAGAAAAAGGATAATGCCAACCACATCCCAACCACATCCAAGCCAGACATTATTTAGCCCCTAAATATATTCCAACTAGATCCCAACCAGGCATCAACCAGGCTTCAATCAGAAATCCACAAGACCTGAGAGAAACCTCAACCAAATGCCAATAAAACCCCAAATAGACATTACCAAGACTTAAATCAGATGAAAAATAGTCTCCAAATAGTCCCCAACCAGACTTTAACCAAATCCCAACCACTGTCCAACTAGATCTCAAACCAGTCCCAAAACAGACACCATCCAGGTTCAACCTAGTCTTCAACCAGACTCTAATAAGATATCAACCAGATTCCAACCAAACATCAACCCGTTATTAACCAGACCCCATCAAGACCCAACAGATGCTAACTATATAGACACCAACCACACTCTAGCCAGACCCCAACCAGATTCAAACTATTCGTCAACCTTCTAGCTTTTGGTAAACCAAACTGAAGCTTCCAAATATCTAATGAGCATTAGTTTAAATAGTTTGCTGACTTAATTGTTTTGCCAATTGTTTTTCCACCAGCCAAGGAAAGTATAGTTAATATAATCATTAATATATATTCAATATATTTGATACCCCTAAGCAAATAAATGGGAAGATTAGCCAAACTCTATCCAAGTGCCTTCATCAGGAACAAATCTGCATTGTGTGTCTATGCTGGAAGATGAAGGCTCCAATGTCAAGGGTCAAGGTCACTGAATCCCAGACCCTCCAAGTAACCTAAAACATCACTCAGTTCTCTCTCTCTCTCTCTCTCTCTCTCTCTCTCTCTCTCTCTCTCTCTCGTAGCATCTGATGCCACAACCACATTCTGATTCTGAGCTTTTCCCAACCATTAAATTGCTACATGTGAGGCTGTATTTTAATCTCTGATTCACTTAATTGCCTATGCTGTGCTCAAGATCCAAGACCACAATTACTGTTTCCATGGGAATAAGATTCACAGTGGCTTTTCCATCCCCCTCCATGCTCATTTGAATGTCACTTTCATCAGCTCTCTTGGGTGTTCCTATTTTCTTGGAATGTTCTTCATGCGAAACCAAAGAACCTTAAGAATGGGGCCATCAACCCAAATCATAGTTCTGATTACCACTAACCTGGCCAGTGTTCATGTCCTTCTCTCTCTTTTGGTGTGGGTGTGTGTGTGTGTGTGTGTGTGTGTGTGTGTGTGTGTGTGTGTTCATACATGTTCAGGTACATGTATGTTTGTATACAAATAGAAGCAGAAGTCAACCTTAGGTGTCATTTCTCAGTTGCGATCCATCTTGTTTCACTGTTTTCTTTTTGAGACAAGGTGTCTCCTTTTTTACCTGAAACTCATCCAATTCAACTAGACTAGCAGACCAGAGATCTCTCCACATGTCACCTCCCCCACAGCACTGGGATTACAAGTATGTGTCACCATGCCTAACTTTCTATGCAGGTTCAAGGGATAGATTCGATTTCTCTCACTTGCACAGCAAGCACTTTCCTGGCTGAGCCATCTCCTTATTTGTTCTCAGAGCTCAGCTATCAGCAGAAAGAAACTGTGCTTCCTAATCATCTCATTCCTACTGGAGAAAGACATAACAGTTCTCCCACAATGCTTCTGTGCCCTCAGATGATTTTAAAAGCTCAAAGCATAAGACAGTGAATACCACTGAATGTCAAAAACGATCTTGCTCTTAGAGCTCAATAAACAAACTTATTTTGGTTAGCCTGAGCATCAGAGGATGCTGAGATAAATACTTCAAGGTACCACCCTTGAAGAGGTAGAATTCTTGGGGATATTTGAGTGGGAGATGTCTGGGTCCAGAATGTAAAGGCATACAGCACATCCTTGTGTCTGTGACATGCTAGGCTACCTGGGGAAGAGTGACATAGTTTCTCCATCTTACTTATTTCTCAGTGAGATGGGGAAAGTGCTGCTTGTTTGCCAAGGTCATGGTGCAGGCTGGTGAGATCTGTGCATGCAGGAGAGGTTCAACCTTCCTTGCAACGGCACACCCTTCCCACCAGTTAATCTTTCCATGAGAAACACTAAGGGATGAAAAGACCATGTGCCCAATGTCAGATTCTATGACTGAAATCACAGCCCCTTCACAGCCCCTGTGAGACCAGGCAAGATGTGTCACCTTTCTGAGCCGTGGCTTCCTTGCCTGCAGATGGGGCAAGGTTCAAGTCCCCTTGCTGACCCAGAACACCACTACAGTGCAGGTGTTGACAAATGTTTCTTTCTTTTTCTCCCTCAAGTCTCCCTCCTGATTCTGTTATGCATCTCTCTGTAACCCTGGGAGAATTATTTAACCTTTCTGGCTCTGAATTTCCCTCCCCATAAAACTAAAGGGTTTGACAAGACCCTCTTTGAATTTCCTTCCAACTCTCACATGCTGCAGTTCTTTTACTTTGAGCTGCCCCTTGGGATATGGTAATGGGTTACATTCCACGAAAGACTTGGATGTCATATTACAGCTGTAACACACAGCTTCCAGCAAACTCTCCTACTCTCCCCAGCAGAATTCCCCATTGTTCTGAGCATAATAAATAATCCAACATCACACATGCTATATCTGAGTCCTACGGGTGTCCACAGGCTGTCACATTCCAAGGGCCACCTGAGGAGACACTGAAAATCTGAAGGATGACTTGGTGTGTAAAGTACTATAGAAGTATGAAAACCTGAGTTCAAGTCCCCAACCTCCATAGAAAAAGCCAGATGTGAGAGCATGCCTCTGTAATGCCATCTCTGGGCAGATAGAGACAAGTAGAACCCTGGAGCGAGTTGTCCAATCAGTAGAGGCAATCACTGAGCTCCAGATACAGTGAGAGACCTTGTCTCTAAATAAATAAATAAATAAATAAATAAATAAGATGAAAAGTGAATGATGAAGGCACCCATAGTCAACTTGTGCATTCTACATGTATGTACCCCTATGTGCACATGCACCTGCACACATGTCCATATACACATGAACACTCATCCTACATGTAGAACGTACAACAGCAAGAGAAGGCTCTGGTGTATAAAGGTGGACTCCAGATTATGATGCCGTGTCCATGTAGTGTTGGTCTGAGTTCACTGATGATGTCATCTGCAGCAAAAAACACTCTGCTACAGGATGTTCATAGTGGAGGAGACTGCTGGGTGACATACAAAAAAGCTTGACTTTTACCACATACTTTCAACTCAGTTTTTTTAGGATCCTAAAAAGTACTGAAACAAACAAATAAAACAAAGTAAAAAACGAACCCAAGGAGGGGGTGTAAAGACGGCTCAGTATCTAAGAGTGCTGCCTGCTCTTGTAGATGACTTTAAATCAGTGTTTTCACGAAGCTGTGATGGTCAGATTTCTTATCCTGGTAAAGAAAGCATCCTTAATGATACTGACATGAAACTGTTGTCAAACCGGAAGCTGAGATCCTCTTTCCTGAGGTCTCCATGGAATCTGCTTTCTCCTCTTTCCTCCTACTTGAGAAGTCACAGAACTTTCTTTGCTATGGAGGAGCTGCCAGGACTCACCATCCTCAGTAAGTTATGGAAGTGAGTATTTATGGCTACTGTCAAGTTGACCCTCCAGAAACCTCAAGTGTCAAGTTGAATACGCTTTGGCACCCAGCCTTGTGAACTGACAAGCTAGTGGGTTTCAGCCTCTCTGGGGTGAAACAGTCATGTTGGATTACTCTAGCCTGATCATATAAGCCAAGAGGATAAGATCCATTTATAATGTATATTCACTGTAATGGTTCTGTTTCTCTATACAACTCTATCTAATGTGCCAGTACTTTCTGCTAAGACAAGTGTTTCTCAACCTGTAGGTTGTGACCCCTTTGGAGGTCAAATGACCCTTTTACAGGGGTCACCTAAGACCATTAGAAAACACAAATATTTATATTAAAGATATGTAACAGCAAAAATACAGTTGTGGAATAAGAAAGAAGTAATTTTAAGGTTGGGGGCGGTCACCACAACATGAGGAACTATATTAAAGGGTTGCCACATTAGGAAGGTTGAGGACTACTGGCTTAGAAAAAGAACAATAGCATTGTGGTGTATATTAGACAAGGTCATCTACCCAGCTTCCTCTGCTCTGTGTTCTTTATGAACATTCCTTGTTCTCCTTCCAAGCCTCCATCTCTGCAGCTGACTCTTTCAGACCCCTCCCCCATCACTTCTCAGAGCAGCAACACTTGCTTTTCTTTTGCATGTTAGTATTTTTTCTTCTACTTATTTCCTCTCTTGCCTTGTCCCCATCCCTCGCTGTGATGGGAGTGTGGAGATTGAGTTAAATGGGTGGGAAGACTCATTCTGAAGGTGGGTGTCACCATCCCATGGGCTGGGATCCCTAACCGAAGAAAAAGGAGGAAGTGGGCTGAGCATCAGCACCCATCTCTCTCTGCTTCCTGACTGTGGATGCCATGTGACCAGCTGCCTCGTGCTCCTGCTCTCATGGCTTCCCACTATGACAGAGTGTACCCTAAAACTGTGTCAGATGAGAATAATAGGACTCTAGGGCACAGGAGAAGAATAAGATGAGATCATCTTGACCAATAGCTATCCAGTCCACCAGTCACATTGGAGTTAAAGAGTACACCCAGGATTCAGACTCCAGTATTCTAGGATACAGATCCTCTCTTTAACATTCTGATAAGGTTCTGTGATTCCTGTGAAGTGTCTGTTCTCTCCTTCGTAGACTCTCCATGAGAACATGTTGTGTTGTCTGTTCTAGTTTCCATTTCTTGGATAAACCAAGACCAAATGCAAGTTAGGTGAGGAAAAGATTAGGTACAGCTTACACTTCCAGGTCATAGATTATCACTGAGGGTTGTCAGTGTAGAAATCCATGAAGCAGAAACCATGGAGGAACATTGCTTGATGGCTCACTTTATAGCTCAGTCATAGACTCAAACTATGCTAGTTTTTAAAAAGATATAGCCCAGGACCACCTTCCCAGGGATGGTGCCTCCCACAGTGAGCTGGGCCCTTCAGTATCCATTAGCAATCATGACAGCCCCTCACAGATATGCTTACAGACCAATCTCTCTATGGAGGCTTCTCCTTTCAAATCACTCTAGGCTGTGTCAAGTTGATAAGGCTAACTATGATCCTAAAGTGACCATGTCAAACATCTGTAGCCTCCTTGATGCTCTCATGGGATCCTCTATATTCTTTAAAGAATCTGTGGCTGTAGCATTTGGTGTTCAAACCATCTGGCTGATGGGACTTGCTTTCACAAGGATCAATGTGGCTTTGCCTGTAGTTTACACTGATCATTCATCTGACTATGGGAAATGACTTTTTCTCCGGCTCTATCAGTTACTACTCTGCTGCTGTTTAGACTATCCTGACTTAAAACAAAACAAAGAAACAAAAAAACAAGTTATAGAAGAAAGGGTTTATTTTGGCTTAACATCTCCAGAGAGGTAAAGTCCATAATGGTAGGGAGGCAATGTCAATAGGAATAATGAGGCCTGCCTGGCAGTCAGGAAGCAGAGAGAACACATTTGATTCACACACAGTAAAGCATAGAGAGAAAACAGGTCCTAAGGCCAAGTTATAAACTTCAGGGTACCCCCACCCCAGTGATGCCCTTCCCCCAGCAAGGCCCTACTTCCCAAAGATCTCATATTTTCCCCAATAACACCACCAACTGAGATCAAGTGTTCAAACACAGGAGTCTGTGGGGCACATTTCTCA
The DNA here is from genome assembly GCF_943737965.1 of Phodopus roborovskii. Taxonomy (NCBI): domain Eukaryota; kingdom Metazoa; phylum Chordata; class Mammalia; order Rodentia; family Cricetidae; genus Phodopus; species Phodopus roborovskii. The sequence goes on along the minus strand of NW_026126598.1, from coordinate 8,208,456 downwards.
TTAAAACTACCACACTGACTCTGAGTAATAGGTGTAAAACAGGTTGAAAGTGGAGTATATGTTGTGCCTTTGAGCATAGGACTGTTATGAAGGCTGACTCCTCAATGGATTTGTTCTCAGCAGATACCAAAACCTGTGACTTTCAAGCCTTGTATAAAAACCAGCACTGTTTGCACATATCCTTGGTACTTTAAATCACCTACAGTTGACTCATGCTACCTAACCCATTGTAAAGTCTGTATAATTACACAGGACACATTGCTTCAGAAATAATGGCAAGGAAACACCTAGACTGTTCAGTGTAGGTGTGACTAATTTTCACCTGAATTCTGACCTTTAGTAAAATGTAAAGAATTGATACCTTAGTCACAGAAGATTGGATAGACATGCATGCAAAGCAATTGTCACAGCAGCTGGCACTCTTCAATATGCATTCAAGACCAGCCTGATCTACATCTACGTAGTCATCCACCCATTTATCCATCCATCCATAAATTACCTACCCACCCTTCCATCTGTCCACTCATCTATACAGCTATCAATTTAACCACCTTCCCTTCCATCCATCCAAGTGTACTTATTCATCACCCATCCATCATCCATTTATATACCCATCCACCCATTCTCTCATCATTCCACCCATCAATCAGCCCACATGTTCATCCATCTACCCAATCATCCACCTACCACCCATTTATCTATCCATACTTTCTTACTTGTCTTTTTAGTATTACAAAACATTACAAAACGTCTAATGCTATGTTACAGTGTCTAGAGGAGTAGTCATCACACCAGGGTTGAACCATCTTTGGATTCTCCAGCATCTGCTGAACTATGCAAAGTGTAACCTTTTGAAGAAAGGCTCTATGGGGACTTGCCATCTCTGAAGTTCATGATGAACTGGGAGTTATTGGGTGGTTGGTGACATCAATGACTGGTGACCTGGATTGGCTTTGCTTTTGGAAAGTCCCAGATGGAAATCATAGCTGTCTGATACCTATCCTACATCCTGCTGGCTCTGGTGTTTTGCCAGACTTCCAGAATAATATATGAGCATACACGATACAAATTCGTTATTGCAAGAGGCAGAGACAGAGGCACAAATTGCATTTGTAGGGTTGGAACCATCTTTTCCTTACCCACAAGAATACTTGCAATGTAGTTCAGGAGAGCAGGTGCACACAGAACAAAAAGACCTGGGTTCCATCTGCATTTTCCCCATGTGACCTAGGGCAGGTGATTTCATAACACAAACTCTCAGTTTCCTTTATTAAATTTGGCTGATTATTATTATTGAGCTAATTATACTTATTATAGTCTATTTCATAAGGGTATTAGGAGAATTAAAAGGGATGTTTGAAAAGAACTTGGCACAGCTTTTAGCTAGTGATACTCATCAAATGGTTGTTAATTGTTTTGGTTTTTCTTTTTTTATTGCCATTAACTTTTCCTTCAAAGGGTTTGCCTGTCTCCATTTGAGGGTGACTGTGGCGAGATTAGCTTCAGGGTAACCATTAATCCATCCTGATATTTATCATTTATTCATTAATTGCAAAGCTTTATGCTAAATTCTTCAGGGGTATGAATCAAGCCCTCAGCGAGCTTCTGTTTTTATCTAAGAAGATAAGTCAGTTTCATAAATTAGAACAAGTAACTAAACTCCTTTGGGCCTCATTTATCTCACTTATTTAATAGAAGATTTGGGGGCTGAAAACTAGAAAACTGAACAAAACTACAGAGCTTTGAAGATGCAGATAAGGTAGATGAAGGGATGAGTGTGTGGGTGGGTGGGCTGATTGGTGGATGAATGGATGGGAGAATTGAGGGATAAGTAAATATGGGTGGTGGGAAGATGGACTGATCTGTAAATGGATGGAAGGGTCAATGGATGGGTAGGTGGATGGGTGGAGTGTGGTGTAGGTTGATAGATAGATGTAAGTGGATGGGTACATGGATAGATTGATGAGAAGTGGATTGAGTGGACTGGTGAATGAATGGATGGATTAATAGATGGTGACCTGTGGGGATGAATAGGAAAGTAGGTAGGTGTGTAAGTAGATGTATGAATGTAGGTGGATAAATGGATGAGTAGATGTATTGGTGGATGGATGGACAGATCTGTGGGTAAATCATTGGGTAAATGACTTGATGGGTGTGGGAGGGGGATGAGGATACATATATGTAAGTCCATATTTCACATATATGGGAAAATGTGATTGTTATCTCTCTGAGTCTGGTTTATTTTACTTAATATGGCATCTCCCATTTTTATCCCTTTTCCTGCAAACAACATAGTTTCACTCTTTATAGCTGAATAAAACTCATTATGTGTGTATGTGCATATCACATTTTCTTTAGTCAGTCTTTTATTGATGGACTTTTATGCTAGTTCCATAGCTTGGCTACTGCGGATAATGCTGTAGTAAACATAGATGAAAATTGTCTTTATAGCATCTATTATCATTTCTTGAAGACTGTCCAGGATGAAGAAGGGGGCAAAAGGGAGCAAGCTGGTGCTATACATTTGGGGAAGAAAGAACTGAAATTAAAAAAAAAAAATCACTGTGAACACGTTGACTCTAACAAAGCCCTTCCCCTTGTACCATGAAGGATAGGAGGCTGAGTCCTACAAACCCATTCAGATAAAAGTTGTACAAAATAGGCAACAGCTGAGCTGACTTCATGAGTAAGTCATCTTAAAGAGGTGGTAAATATGTAGGGGCTGAGAAGATGGCTCAATTAGTGAAGTGCTTGCTTCACAGGTATGAAGATATGAGTTCAGTTGCCCAGAAACTGAATGAAAAAGACAGACATCATGGCATAAGCCAACACTGGGAGAGTAGAGATATGTGAGCCCTGGGGCTCAGTGGCCATTCCATCTAACTTAAGAAGAGACTTTGTCTCAAAAATAAGATGAACTCAGCTGAGGGAGTTGATTGATAATGACCTCTGACCTCCATGTGCATTTACACATTATTGTACAAACACATGTGTATACACATGCACACACATGAACACACACACACATGAAATTGGTAAATAAGAAGTCCACAAAACAACACAACAAACATTCTGTCCTTGCTCATATGAGTAGTATAATGTACTAGTCTCAGACTAGGTTCTGAGAAATAAGAGGAAGCACAATAGGGCTGCTTCTGATTCTCCCCAAGTGACACAGAGCAACTAGCTTTAGTGTTTTCTATGGGGAGAACATATAGACTGTGCTGTATCTAGTAGTAACAGTTGGAAGATACAGAACTTTCTGGAAAATGTGAAAGTATGGAGTGGCTGCCTTATTCAATAGTCATGAATCCGAATAATTGTGGGGAAGATGTTTTAAAAAGTAAACCTTGTTTTCACTCTTCATACAAAGATAGTTTATTTCTATACATGATATTGCCTGATGCTGGGCATAAGATAACATGCACTGAGATGTGTGTGTTTAGCTTCTGTTCTGCTGCTGTGAGGGAATGCCTTGACAAGAACAATGGAAGGGGGAACAAAAGGTTGTTAGTTCACAGTTCAAGGTACAGTCCTATATAGATGGAAAGACAAGGCAGCTAGAGCTTACATAACTTCCATAATCAGGAAACAGAGGAAAAATAAAGGATGCTGACCATCATTCTTTCTCGATTTACACAGTCCAGGAGGCCAAATCAAAGGATGACAACACCCACAGTTGGGTAGGTCTTCCCATCTCATTTAATGGAGCCAAGGCATCCTTCCACAAGCCCAGGAAGCTAGACTGTCAGGTGATTCTAGATTATGTCAAAGTGACAACACTAATCATAACTATCTGTTACCAGAAGAGTGAAGTTTTGAAATTCATGTTGTAATTGTTCTGTGTATAAAAATGGACTTTTCTTCCAGCCTTGCATTTTCTTTAAAGTCGGGCATGCTTCATATGCAAAATTCTTTGCTCCCAGGCAGTTCCTGGGGCTTTGCTGAATTTTTTTGTAGAGCTCAGGGAAAGGGGGGAAATGATATATTTGATCATGGATGAAGCCAAATATTTGCATACCTTTGCAATCCACCTCTCCCTCACCTGGCAGTTTGGCCATGATGGAGGAAGCTTGCAGCCCTTGGGGAACAGATTAGCTGAGCCAGCCTGGTGAGCAAGTTCAGCCTCCTCTGCTGTGTAAACATCTCTGACCTCTCAGGGGCCCTGGAGAGATTAATGAAAGTCAGCAAAGAGCAGGGCTCAATGCTTATGTGGCTGCTGCTGTTCTGGGCCCTGTGGATCTCTGTCTGTGTTCTTGACCTTCCAATTGCATTAGGAATCTACCAGGGTGCACCTGTAAGTGTTTGCTTCAACTACTGTAGGGGTGGACTGTGGAAGCTCTGCAAACCCCAGCTTCAGAATAGCAGTATTGATGATGCCACTTTTGAGGGCAAAGGAAGCCTTATGTTTCTAGTAGATGTTCTTCACATGTTGGGGCTCAATAACATGAGAGTTGCAAAGTTCACTGACTGCATTACATCTCTTGCCTATATGCAACTGGACATGGTGATGCATGCCTAGAGGCACTGAACACACAGAGACAGAAGGATGACTAGTGCTTACTGGTCAACTAGCGCAGCCTATGTAATGAATTTCCTCTGTCCCAAAAGACAAGATGGGAAATAATTGAAGAGACAGAGAAAGACGTGGAGAAACAGAATAAGGAAACTGAACTAAATAGTCCTGCACATGAGAGATTACCTTGGTAACCGTAAGTGTGGTAGAGGGTAGAGTTTCAGCCACCAGGCTAAGCAAGGTGTTTTGCTTTCCACCTTTTAAAGTTTCTGAGACAATGGGAATCTATGAATTGTGAGGAAGCAGGCTTACTTAGTATTTGACCTATACTGCACACAGGAGGTAGGGAAGCAAGACCTGCGACTTAGGCTATGTAACAGAGGTCACTCTTTCCCTAGTTATGGGGGTGGGGCTTGGTTATTGCATTATTCATTCAATGTAATGGGGAGTGTAAGGCAAAGTTAACTTTTCTGCTTATCACTTTATTGGGTCAAGTATTTTGTCATAGGCCATGGTGAGCTGGCTGTATTCTTGTGCTCACACCTTCTGTGCTCAAGCCCTAGTTACCTTATGGGTCTAGCTCCTCTACCAACTCTCAAATATGCATTAGGATGCTTGGATTCTGGATCCTACAGAAGGTGGTTAACCTGTTCTGATCAGACCGTGTTTTGCTACCATCCTCAAATGGTTTCAAGAAAAATCAGGCTGCTCAGTCTTTGAATCGCCTCCCAAGACAGGCATCATGCCCCTATTAATACAGCTAGAACAGCCTGCTCTGGAGTCAATCACTCTGCAGCTGGCATTGTGCTTGACGTTTTGTGGAGTCAGCTCATCCATCAAGGACAAACATGTTGACACTTCTCTAAGTGACATCCAACCTCTCTGTAGAAGTGGACAGAGAGATTAGACCCCTAAAGGCTGTTCCGAGATGCACCCTGACAGTGGTAGGTTAGAAATCAATTTTAATCTCTCTACCATTATTTCAGGGTGACTCAGTTCCTAGATCACACCAGTCTCATTTGCAAAGCAAATGACATACACCCCAGCCCTCCATGTGTTCACTGTTTGGCTCTTTTCCCTTGCTGATGTGGGCACTTCTTGTCAGGCTTTAAACAAAAAAAAAAAGCACTGGAGTAGAGGAACACCAACTACTCCAACCACCACTTCACTCGAGGCCAGGGATCCAGAGTTTTATGACTTAGCTCTTAGATATGCTGAAAAGCTCCCATTGGAGGATTAGTCACCAGTGGACACACTATTGTGGAGCTGGAACCTTATCCCCCATCTATCTCCCTCAGATCACTGTGTCTATCTCTTTAACTGTAGCTTTCTATCATCTCTATGTCTACACCTATCTCTCTCTATGCCATAATCTTTCTTCACCTCTCTCTGTTTCATCTCTTTCTCTTCACTTCCTGGCCACCATGAGGTAAGCAGCTATGCTGTGCCATGTTCCCCTCACCATAATGTTTCGTTCTTCCACCATCCCAACATAGGTCCAACATGGGATGAAACCTTTGAAACCATGAGTCAAAATAAAACCTTCCTCTGCTCTTATTTGTTATCTCAGATATTGCCATAGCAACAGAAAGCTGATTCATATGAAGAGGAAGATGGAGGAACCAGGATTCCATAATCTCCTTCAAGAGTATTCTACAAGTGACCTAAAGAAAGACTTCTGTCTATGCCCCACCACTTATCAAGCATGTGCAACCTACATCCTAACAGCCATATACATCTCAGGATAGCTGTGAATGAAGCCCAGTGTGTTTGTAAGTAACAATCAATATAGTATCATGGTATCAAAATTTGGATAACATCAAAGGTTCTACCACCCCATATGGCTTGAATACAAATTGTCCTCCCCTCTAGACTTGTTTTGAACCTTGTTCCTCAAGTGGTAACAGCAATACTTGAAAGGGCTCTAGAAAATTTAAGAGGTAGATCTTAGCCAAAGATCACTGGAGACAGGACTCTGGCTTCTTCCTGTCACTCTACTTCCTTGTCTAACCACCATATGAGGACTTCTCATCACCATGAAGATGCTGCCTTCCCTGTCAAGATGACATGCATATTCCAAAACTATGAGCCAAAACTCAACCTTCCTTATCCTAAGTTGCTTCTGTTGGGTATTTTTTTTTTTTTTTTTTTTTTTTTTTTGTCACAGTGTGAGAAAAGTTGACTACAACCTCCCAGCAGTAGCTAACTGGTGATAAGCCTTTTGCATATGGACCTTGTGGGGACAGTAAAAATCCAGGGTGCTGAGGAGATATTTCAGGGAGAGGGTGTGTGTGTGTGTGTGTGTGTGTGTCAGACGGGGGGGGGGAGGAGGAGAGAAGGAGAGAGAGAAAGAGAGACAGAGAAATCCAAGAAGCTTTTGATAACCTGGGACCATCAGTTCACGAACAGATAGCAACCTACAAAGGAAGCCACTTTCACAAACACAACCTTAGCCCTCTGACTACCACCACCTCATTCAAGATGTAGCCCATAGAACTTGGAGTCATCAATTCAAAAGTCTCTCTTGAAAGTCTCCAATGCTCAGTGTCTATGACTAAAGCTGATGTTCTGAACAACCCTTACACATTGACTGGATGAGCACTCTGCAACAAATGACACTCAGGTGCAATTTCTCAGGTACTATTCACCCTTTTTGAGACAGGGCCTCTCCCGTGGTTTGGAGCTCAGCAAGTAATGCTAGGCTAATTATCCAGAAAGCTCCAGGGTTCTTCCATTCTCAGGATTCCCAGTGTTAAGATTACATGTGTAAATTACCATGCCAAGTTTTTTTATTTTTTGTTTGTTTGTTTTTGTTTTTGTTGGCAGTGTATTCTATTGGTTCTGGGGATCAAAGTCATATAATGTGTTTGCAAGGCAAGCCCTCTACTGACTGAGCTATCGCTATCTCTAGCTTTGGCAGTGATGGATAATTTTGTCCACTGTCTTATTTGGACACAAACACACATATGCACTCACATGCACACATAACACACACATAGCACATATGTACACACAGCACGTGCTTGCACACACAGTACATATGTGGGCACACACACATGCACGCATGCACACACACACACACACACACACACACATGCAGGATATATGCACACAAAATACTTTGAAATAAATAACCATGGACTGTCCTCAAGAGATATACCGAAGATGATGTAGAAATAAGCCAAATCAATGATTTTTTGTATTCATTGATACAGAAAGGGAACACAGAAGTCATTATCCTCTTCTTACATTTCCTTGTCTAAATCTAGAATGTCACCAAGAGCAGTGAGTCATGCCCAAGCTCTCAATACCCCAGCCTCTTTTGGCCTCCATACATATATTTATGCATGCACATGCACACATACACACACACACACACCCCTTCAGAAACATGAGCAACTGCCCAGACACACACATCCTCACATAGACAGGAGAATTTGAAGATGTGGACAGGGGAGCCAAGGGACACATGTATTTTCTAAGATGATACAAATTTGGAATAGTTGAGCTGGCTAACTCTGACCTTCACATATTTTATTTGGTTCTCTTAGTCTGAAGAGGTCTCTAGAGACTCAACAGAATTCTATTAATGTGTAAAACACGACTCTGTTCATTCATAGAGTTTGTGTTATTATCATCAATGAACTTGAAAGGAGAGGAAGGTCAGCCAGACCTGCTGGTGTAGTCCTGTGATCCTAGCCACTCAGAATGCAGGATGGCTGCAGGTATAAGGCTTGCATGGTCTATGTAGGGAGTCTAAGTTAGCATTGGCAACTTAGTGAAATCCTGTCTCAAAATAAAAAGTAAAGAGGGCTAGTGGTGTGGTTTAGGAATAGACTGATTGCCTAGAATCCCCGGGGAAGTGCTGGAAACAAAGCTCAGAGGTAGAGAGATTGCCCAGAACTCCCCAGTGGGCTCCTGGGCTAGAATGGCTCTGCAACAGAATGCCTACCTAGATTCTCCCAGTGACAGCAAGTTTAGGAACAGAGCACTATCCTAGTTATCTCCAGTGAGGGATAGGGTATAACTTGGTGGTAGAGCTCTTGCTTAGCATGTTTAAGACAAGCTCATATCCATTTTGTGAAGAGAGAGAAAGAGGAGAAAAGGAGAGAGAGAGGTCTTAAGTGATGCAGTAGGAAAATCACCTGACTCATCTGTGGTGATGAGATGTCTATCCAAGGCCTTGCAAACTGTGTTCAACCTCACCGGGTTTCATACTTGGTTCCATGGTTTCATGCTATTGTTGCCCCCATCATAATTTTGAATTGGGTCCCTCACCTTACATCCCCTGCCTTGCCAGTGGGCATACATGGCCCATAGCAGAATCCAGATGCACGTGGAGAAAAATTTCTTCTCGTAGAGGAGACATCAGCAGTGTGATTAAATTCCCTCTTGACGCCATCCTCCCCTTTAGAGTACATATTCAGGGAGATGCTCAACTCCCACATGGCGGAGATGTTGTGGAAATAATTGACTCTTCAAGTAGAGGGTTGGACTGTGCCATCTCCCAGGAAGAATCCCATTGCTCATAGTAATGACAGCTTTTGAGATTGTGGCAAAATGCCCATGATAGTGGACTCAGTATGCACGTGGATTTTTAACCAGAGGTCCATGCCAGAATCCCTTGGCTTAGAGAGGTATTTTTCCCAATCTAGACCCTACTGGAAACATATAGAATCACTCAGGCTTGGTGGTACACACACCTGTGAATCTAGAACTTAGGGAGGCTGAGGCAGGAGGATTGGGAGTTTCAGACTAGCCTTGGCTACATAGTGAGACCCTGTCTCAAAAAAGCACAAACAAAGATAAAGCACCAGTCCATGCTACAGTTTCGATGGAAATTGAATACATGCTAAGCCAGACACCAAAGATCGCACCTCACACATACATATATAACATTCACATGAAACATTGAAAATAGGTAAACCCATAGGCAAAAGGCAATTATTAATTGCTTGAAGCTCAGGGAAGGGGAGAATTAAATTGGCAGTTAGGTGGAGACAAGGTCACCTCTTGGGGGTGATGGAATTGTTTTTGTTTTGTTTTGATTTGATTTTTCATGGGGGGGGGGGTTGTACACACAGGTATCCATGGAGGCCAATGGAGTGCAGACAGAGCTATAGGTAATTTTAGTCACCTGGTGTGAGCTATGGGAACCAAACTCAGGTCCTCTACAACAGCTGTGGTATGCACTCACAACCACTGAGCCATCTCTTGAGCCTTGGAAATGTTCTGGGAATAAGTTAAAGTGATGGATGGATGACATTGTGAACATGTTAAATGATAGTGATTTATACTTAAGTAGTTCTTTTATGTCATGTGAAGTTCACATCAGTAAAGGTCTCTGTTGAGGAGAGGAAAAACACTGAGAGTGGTGGAATACACCTATAATTCCAGCACGCAGGAGTCTGAGGCAAGAGGATTGCCACTGGGAGGTCAACCCTGGCTACAAGGTGAGACCTTGTTATAAAGGAAGCAAAAAGAAAGACATACTGAATCAAAATCTTTAAGAATAAACAAGAGATATAGGCCTTTGGCAATGGTAACCAAGTAAGTTTACAAAGAAATTTAAGTGTGTGTATGGTTTATCATGTATGTGGACACACAAGAGTGTGAATGCATGTGCACGTGTGTGCATGCACATGGAGGCCTGGGGTTGATGTTGGGAATACTTTTCAATCCCTTATCAATCTTAGTCATTAAAGCAGGCTCTCTCAGTCAATCCCAGAGCCGCAAGATATGGCTCCTCTTGATAGCAGGCTTATTCTAGATCTACCTTTGAGGCAGGAATCACAGGTGGGCCAGGATACCCTCCATTTGAAAGGGCTTCTGGTGACTCAAATTTAGGTCTTTTTGCCTGTGTGACAAGCACTTTAGCCACTGAGTTATCTCTGCCCCTACTGACACTTAAAGTATCAATACCTATGGACTATGTTGAAAATATGGGCATCCCTGGTTTCTGCCTTTCAGGCCATCACAAGCAACATGGGGATTTTAAGGGAAAAGGCAGTTGTTAATACCAATGGCCAACCTGACAGGATCTAAACTCACCTGGGAGATCTACCTCTGGGTGTGTTTGAGGAAGATTCTAGATTAGATTAGCTGAGATGGGGAAGACCACTCTGGACAATGGGCAGCAGCATGCCTCAGGTCAGGGTCCTGGACTAAATACAAAGGAAGACCTGAGCTAAGTGCTGGCATCCATCTCTCTCTCTGTGTGTTTCCTGAATGTGGATGTCATGTGATCCACTGTCTCATGCTCCTGTCACCACCTTCCCTGCCATGAAGAAGCTGAACTGTACTGAAATTGTGAGTCACATTATACCTTTCTTTCCTTCCTTAAGTTGCTTCTGCCCAGCATTTTTGTCACTGCAATAAGAATAACAACCAAACACATCAGCACAGAGTTGCAGGACCGATTGTATTGAATCAACATCTCCCTCGGTACCCCAGTGCCAACACACAAAAACAAATAGATAAACTTTTTAAAATGCAAGGACCTCCTGTCTTGCTGCATTCTAAAACCTTTCTCTTTTCCCAAGTTCAAGGGTTCCACTAACACTCTCCAGCAGTGGGTAAACAGAAGCATGTTGCACAAAGTTACAGAATTCTGAAGACTTTAAAGTCAACTTAAAACTGTGGGAGATCCACTCCCAGAATTGCAGGTCAAAGTCAGCCGCTTAGCTGCCTGGTCCTTGTACAGCTCTAGCAAATCTTTGTATTCCCTAACTGCCCCAATGAGCAACTCCTGCCTTGGAAAGGTCTGTCTTCTTCCAGAAAGAAAAGAAATAAAAGCCACACTTTAACACTAAAGGCCACCTGCTGGGTTGTTTTTTATTTTAATGTGATTTAAAGCTGAGTTGTTCCAAATCACATGAATCATTTCTAAATTTAGAAATCAGCTCCTAATACAGGCTGCCTGCTCTGAATTGTAAATAATGTTTCCCAGCATCCATGGGTGAAAGTAACTGCCAAGGGCCTCTTCAGTTGGCTCGTCATACTCCCCACAAGATGATCAAGAAAACACTTGCTGTATCTGCAAGTGTAAGGCTCTCTGGGAACAGAACAAGGCAATGGTTTAGTCCATCCTGCGCAAAAAAGTTAAGAGTTCCACATCACATAGTAGACTGCTTCTCAATAGAGGGTAGAGGAGGCGCATTGGTAACCTGAAGATCATTCATGGCTGGAACAAATACAATCTCCTGGTTCCTATCTGATAATGTATCAGAATCTGTGCTGTATGTTTTGACCACCCTGTCCATGCTACACAAAGTCACAAGAATTCCCAACTGGGATGACCTGGATTCCCTGACCTATTAGTCAAAGTATTCTCCTTGAAGTTGCTTTTGCCAGGTATTCAGTCAGAGCAATGAGAAACCAGAATGCCTCCCTTCCACTGTCTGCCATTCTCCATCACCTTAGCACTTTCTTCTCTACACACCCACCCCACAGTTGCTAACAAAAGCTTTGGAGAAAGGACACACACTTTGTACAAGTTTAATAAAGATGGTATGAAGCCTGGCCACCAATGGAATATGGCCAATATCTCCCTTCTCCACTGTTGTTCACCTGGACATGTTATACACTCCTACATTCACTTGTGTATACATGCATAGACACACACACACACACACACACACACACACACACACACGATTAAAGTCATCAAAGAAATATACTATTATAGTTTCATCTCTGTTTCTGTGATAAAACATTCTAACACATCAAACACATACAAAGATGAAAAAGGAATTAATAAATGAGTAAATGAAAATGTTGTTCACGATATATGATACAATAAGATATAATAAATAGAATCTCATATGATACAAGGGTGATAAGATGGGGTATGATTCCTACTTAGGTTTCTTATAGCCTTTGCTACTGGATTTCCTGATTTCTCCTCTCAATCTACTTATTTGAAATAAAATCAGTTTTCAACCAGTCGCTTTCAAGTTACTTCACAGTGTCCACCATCACGTGATCCATATTTATGTTCTATTAGTGAGACCAATTTTTCTGTCTGGTACTGTTGCTAGTACTAGTTCTGTCTGGTACAAACTTTGTGTGGTGACTCATTCTCATTTTAGTGGCTAAGTGGAGTGTGGTCCTCTTCTACAGTGACTGTCATGGTAATGCAGAAGATGAGTTACCTAGAAACATGGCCAAGGGATGACAGAACATCACAGTAGAAGAGATTAGAGTTATCAGAGGAATGAATAAGTGTATGCTGTTCTAGTTTCATCTCTGTTGATATGATAAATCACTCAGACCAAAAGCAACATAGGACATGTCAGCTAGAGTCCAGCATTGAGAGAAGTCAGGACAGGAACGGAAGGGAGGAAACATGGAGAAATATTGCTTGCTGTCTCATGCTCTGGCTCAAGCTAAACTAGCTCTCTTTTTAAACTTATTTTTATTATTATTTGATTATGAGTGTGTATATCTCTGTATGGGTATGTACACTTGAGTGTAGTACTTCTAAAGGACAAAAGAGGACATCAGATCCTGGAGCTGGAGTAAAAGGCAAGGGTGAGCTGCCTGACATGTAACTAGAGTTTCCTGCAAGACCGGGATGTGTTTCTAACAGCTGAGCCATTTCTCCGGTCCTTACTTAGTTTTCTTGTACATTGCAAGACAACCTGCCCTGCAGAGAATGGCTAGACCCTCCCACATCAATTGACAGTCAAGACAGTTACCTACAGACATAGCTACAGGTCAGTTTGGTCTGGGCAATTCCTCAATTGATATTCCCTTTGCAGACAATACTAAGCTATGTCAGGTTGATAGTAAAGCTAACTAGGGTGTATACAACATAGTCTCATTACAGAAACCAGAAAGGATCCCTCAAGGCATGAGAAAGAAGCAGTAGCTCTGTAGCTCAAATGTGGAATGACCCCCATTGGCTCAGGTTTGGATACTTAGCTTCTAACTTTCCTTCCAGCTCCAGTTCATGTCTGCTCTTGGGAGTGTTTGTCTCTTCTCTTTTCTTTCTTCATTTTGGTTTCTTGTTTTCCTTTGATTTGTTTCATTTTGTTTGTTTGAGACAAGGTTTTACATAATGCAATTTTACCTCACTAGTGTACCAGAATGAACTTCAACTCTTGACCCTCCCTATTACCCAAGTGCAGAAGTTTCTGGTGCACACTGGCATGCCCTGCTTTTACGTGGGTACTATTGACCAACCACATGACCCATCCAGCCTTCTAGGAAACATTTAAAAGCACACAGTTTCTTTTCAATTCCACACTTATAACTCACTGAACAAACTCTTAGGTGACAAATGTTTGTCTCTACTACGTCCTGGTGGCAGAAGCTGTTATGTGGCTCCCAGCCTCCTTTCTTTCCTTCTCACTTATATAAACCTATACAGGACTCTTACAAAGAGATTGAATGTAATTGTTTTTAAGAAGCCCATACCCATTCTCTGTGGTATGTCTTTGCCTCCCCACTTGGGCATCCTTCTTTCTCTTAACCCTTCATCCTACAGATCAGTATTGAAATATCTCCAATAAACCCCACCTCAGCTTCAAATTGGCTAGTCTTGAGATTCTTTTCTTCATCAATGCCAACAACCTTGGGTCTACTGAGTGGTGGTCCCTAAAGGGAACTTCTCTAGCTGCTGTAGGTGATAGGGTGGAGCCAAGCCTCCATCCTTGGTAGCTAGGGCTAAGTCATTCTGTAGAACTCTTCCAATTTGCTTGAACTGTTACAGCTTGTTTGTTTGCTTTTAAGAAAATAAGTTGGTTTCCAGAAATGAAGCAGCTTATTTCTCTAGACACATACTGTCCCTGCCCCATCCAGCTTCACTAATGGGTGACAAGGAAAGATGTTTAATGGCCATGATCATTCTTTAAATGACTACTTACTAGTTACCCTAGCAATGGCCCACTGAGAGCCAAAACCAGAAACTTTTAAGTCTCCCTCCCTTCTCCTCTTCTCGTGAAAATTCTAAGAAATGACAATCACTCAGTTATGTGGCCCTAAAGTCCTCGATGCCCTTGCCATGCTGATGTCTGCCTGTCTGTCTATAACAGTGATTCTCAAACTGTCAAGCATGACTCTTTTGTGGGTGGAATAACCCTTTCACAAGAGTTGTATATTAAATATCCTACACCTCATATATTTACATTATAATTCATAACAGCAGCAAAAATACATTTATGAAATAGCAGTGAAAATTATTTTATGGATGGGGGTCCCCACAGCGTGAAAAACTGTATTAAAGGGTCACAGCATTAGGAAGGTTGAGAACCACTGGCCTATTATGTTAATATCATTCCAATAAATCTCTTATATAAAAGAACAATCCACCTCAGTGTTCCTCCTGGACCGCAAACCTGAAACTTTTTACTTGTTAGTTTGAAAATATCAGAAAAGAACTGGGATCCTCTCTGAGGAGTAGGTCCCATGCTAGTCTCTGCTTCTCAAAAAATAAATAATAAATAAATAAAACCTTCAAATGTCAACTCACAAACATGTCGCCACTCATCTTGACACTAAATCCCCTAATGCCTTCACATTTGGCTTCTTAAGAAAGCATGGCTCTCTGACAGGCGAATTATCACAGCCCACCATCATGTAAAACAGCACTCGACGGGACTCCCATCCGTCACTGTATTCCCTTTTAACTGGTGTGTATCGATTACCCGGGCCAGAGAATTGTGACAATCAATAACCTTTCTGTCCCAGAGAAAGAGCATTATGAGACTGAAAAAAAAATTAGCTTGTTTCATACGAGAAAGAGAAAGAAGCAAGATGTCAATCGCATCTCTAAAACCCAACCTGATGCACAGCAGCCCCTCCAAATCACAGATGAGGAAATCATCCTGATGGGGGAAGATGATAGCTTACATGTTGGATAAGTACCTGGCAGCAAACCCACAAGAAGTGGGTTCCAGAATGTTCTCCTGTCCCGAGGGATGCTTTAATGACACTCTCCTTTCACCTCTGGCTCTCTTATCCTGTTGATATACTCAGTTATCATAACTGGTGTTTTGCTCACAATTTCTTACTAACAAATTATCCCCAAATGTAGCAGCTGGTAGTGACCATTTTGTTGAACTCAGGTTTTGGGGATCAGGAGTTTGGGGGATTTTAGGTGGGGTAGCTCTTCCTTAGGAGCTCTCATGGGATGCAGCTAGATGACTATTGCAGCTACAGTTTATATGGAGGCTGAATGGGAATCAACATCTACAAAGGGCCATGTACAGAGCTGTGACTGGATGATAACTGCCTGGATGGACTGTGATGAGGGCTCCAACTGTACTTACATGCCACTTCCCCAGAAAGAGGTTCTCAGTGCAACATTATTTTTTTACTGTGTGTGTGTGTGTGTGTGTGTGTGTGTGTGTGTGCACATGCACACATGCATGTGCATGTTGGAAATATAGGGTGGTCTAGGTGCTACAGGACACAGGTGGCATTCAGAGGACAGTCTTTGGAAATCTTTTCTCTCCTTCTTCCATCATGTTGGGCTCTGGGGACTGAAGGTCATTAGACACCTTTGTCTGCTGGACTGAGTCACTGGCCTTGACTTTTTACATTATAGACAGTTGGCTGGCAACTTCACAAGGTTTAAAATCATCATGGAAATGAATTTCTGGGCAAGTCTATGTGGGAATTTCTAGACTGGGCTATTGAAGAGGGAAGAGCCATGAAGAATGTTGGTGGCACTGTCTCATCGGTTAGGGTCCTGGAAGGAATGAAAAGGAGGAAATGAGCTGAGCACCTCCATCCCTCTGCTTCCTGACTGTGAATGCCATGTGACCATACACCTTGTTCTCCTGCCACTTTGTCTTCCCCGTGATGATGGGACTTCAAATTTTCAGAATAAACTCCTCTGCCCTTAAGTTATTTCTTGCCATGTGCACAGCTTCCAGAACAGTAACCAAACCACATACACAAGAAGAAACATCCCCTAAACAGTTGTGAACTCTATGGTCTTCGTGGTCAAGCCTCAGAAGTTGTACTATGTTTCCTCTATTGCAATTTCTTGGTTGAAACAGACTCAGTTAAGTGAATCTCTTCCTACTAAAAATGTGGGTCCTTAGACTCTGTTTCTCAAAAGCAATGTCAATTTTTAAAATCTATTTTGGAAACCCTTTTGCAAGCCCAGAGTAGAACACATTGCAAGAATGGGTTGCTTGTTGAAATTGAGTCATGTCCATCTGTACCACAAAAAAAAATCTTAAAGTAGGTGCTAGAGAGATGACTCATTGCTAAGATAGCTCTACAAAAGGACCTGAGTTGAATTCGATTCCTAGCACCCAGATCCAATGGCTCCTAACCACCTACAAATTCCAGTCCAGGAATCTGATGCTTTTTTTCTGGCCTCCACAGGCACCCATATCATGTACACACACACACACACACACACACACACACACACACACACACACACACACACAATTATTTGAAAAGGCAACTTAAAGGAGAAAAGGTTTACATGGCTTACAGTTTGAAGGGATACTGTTCATTGTGGAAAGGCATGAGACAGCTGGTTACATTGTGTCTGCAGCCAAGAGCAGAGCCCTGACAGTAAATGGGATGGGCTGTAAAACTTGAAGTGATGGCCTCCTCCAGCAAGGTTCTACTTCCTAAAGGTCCCACAACCTTCTAAATCATTGATACCAGCTGAACACAGTAAGTGTTTAAACACAATAAGCCTATGAGAACGTTCAAGCCACAAGAGTGGTGTTGTGGACTAATCCCTTTGTACACTGTAAAGATGTGTCACTTGATTGATTTAATAAAAGGCTGAATAGCCGATAGCTAGACGGGATGGTGGGGCAGAGAGGATGCTGGGAAGAAGACAGGAGGAGTTGCCAAGAAATGGAGAACAAGCAGGACATGCAGGAGGAGAGGTAACAGCCACAAGCCGTGTGGCAGCAGAGAAATGGGTTAATTTAAGCCATAAGAGCTAGGTAGAAACAAGTCTAAGCTATCAGCAGAGTTATCATAATTAATAATAAGTCCCTCCATGTCATGATTTGGGATCTGACTGACAGGACACAGAAAGTCTCACTACACAGTGGACGATCAGAGGTTATGGCGTACCAGCTGTCACAAACAGCATTTCCCCTGTCCTTCCTCACACCACCTCTTCTTAGGTAGGTAGTTAGCCTGAGGCCAACACAGCTACTCCAAATGTCACTTTGCTGAATGCCATGCAAAGAGCTACAAAGATTTACATCAACATGAATATCATCTTCCAGTTCACTTCCCTTGTAAGGAGAAAGCAAAGGCTCCTGTTATACCAACCTGTCTCATAGAGGATCTCATCTTATCTTTCTGCAAGTGCTCTACCACTGAGACATACTCTCAGGTCATCACTGGAGGGTTCTAGGCAAGTGTTCTACTTGTTGTCCATGCCCGCCCCCCCCCCAAATCATCACTGGGGAATTCTAGGCAGAACTCCAACTGCTAAACAACTCCTAGCCACTTACTGGCAGATTTAGGTGGGTGTTTCACCCTGGAGCTACATCCTCAGATCTCTTCATCTTTTACATTGAGCTATGGTCTCACTAAGATTCCCAGCTTGTCCTTAAACTTACTCTGTAACTCAGGCTAGCTTGAATGTATGGTGTGTTTTCCTCCACACTCATTGTAATTGGGATGACAGGCCCGAACCACCATATCTGGCTGCAACCTCATTTCATATAGCTCCAAACCTTCAGAGTCTGCACACCACACCCTTTAATCATTCAAGCTGGCATGGACAGATGTGACGATTCGAGCCAGAACCCCAGAGGATACTGCCCATTCTCCAGGTAAGCTGAAGATTGGAGAGGAACTCAGGGGGAGCCCTATTGAATAAACAAGTCACCCGGAAGAAGCTGTGTGTTACATTCTGACCACATTCGCAAAGCTAGGAGGGAGGCTGGCATGGAGGCAAAACTGGCAGCTGTTTTCACAAAATTAATTTCTATCCCCACAGTGATCAGTTCTGGTTAAGTGAGAGAATCGAATTATGTAAGTTACTTCTGCTGGGAAGGTCTGCTGCTCTGAATCTCGATGAAAAATAACACAATGCTGCTATTTAATTTTAAAACCCCATTCGCTTCACTTACAATTCATAAGGCTTCTGCCTCCAGCTCACAGGGTATTCACAGATCTCAACAAACTTTGAAAGCAGATATGATTCATGCTTGGGACCCTACAGAGAGGCAATCCAGGACCCTCTTTCTCCACAGGGAGAGGAGAAAGAAAGGATGGGGTCCTGTAGTCTGGGGTTCCCAACTGTCTGCTCCACACACATCAACACTCTGCCTCTAGTTATTTAGGGCTTGGCATCAATTCTGGGCAGACTAATCTATGACAAAGACAGTCATCATGATATCAAGGGCATTAAAGAGATAAGGAGTTATGGTTTGCTAATGTAAGTCAATAAAAAGCAAGGGCTTCCAACCATCCCTTCCTGAAGAAAAATGCTTCTAGTGTTACCAGAAACCTGGATGGTAGATGACAGGCTTCTTTTAATACCTCTCTCTCTCTCTCTCTCTCTCTCTCTCTCTCTCTCTCTCTCTGTCTCTCTGTCTCTGTCTCTCTCTCTCTCTGTAAAACACACACAAAGCATGCATGCACGTGTTTGCATGTATGAGCATGCGTGTATCAGAAAGACAGACGGAAACAACCTTGGGTATCTATCTTTGCCTTTCACCTTATTTAAGGCAGAGTCCCCTGTCTGTGCCTCTCTGTTTTTGCTAGCAAAATTGCCTGGCCCATAAACTTTCCTGGATTCTCTGACCTGCACCTCTCATCTCACCATAGAAATGCTGGTTTTACTGACCTGTGCCACTGTCTCCAGCTTTACACAGGTTCTGGGAACTCAAATTCATGTCCTCATGTTTGTGTGGCCAGTGCGTGCACATGAAACCATCTCCCCACTTTCTCTGAGAGCCCTCTAAAAAACAGTCTGAAATATTGATGTCAAATGTTTGTGCTTAGAGACCCAGGAAGAAACATGTAAAATGAGCATTAAGCCCCATGCTTTACAGTACCTAATGCAATTTTAACTCTGCTACTTCATTTCCATATGAATCTGTTTAAAATTTTTAGAATGTAAGTGTGAGTGTGTATGCCTGTGTGTGCATGCACATACATGAGTTCCAGTGCCTCCAGAGAACTAATCCCATGGGACTGGAATGACAGGCGGTTGTGAGCCACCCAGTGTGGGTGCTGGGAACCAAACTCAGGTCCTTTGCAAGAGAACTATATGCTTTCAGCCGTCTCTCCAGCTCCAGGTAATTTTGTCGTCATGCATATTACGGGTTTCATATGTGTCACACAGTGTGACTTCCTTGCCTCATATTTTCTGCCCCATCATTTCATCTCATCTTTCCACCATTGACCTTCTTTCCTCAGTCCTCACAGGCATCCATTGTCGGTTTTCACCTCATCTCCTCTGTACTCCTGGATGGAGCTGAACTTACCACTGACATTCCCTCCAGGCAAGACCAGGGCCTAGCTGCTCTCCCTATACTATGCTCATATGCTGTACAAAATGGGCTCCACAGATGGCTGGCCTGACTTTACTTGAGTACAAGCTGCTGAGAGACATAGCTCTAATTAATCCGAGACTTTGATAAAGATCATGGATCTCTCGACTTTGAATGGAGAATGCAGTTTAAGGTGCTGGGATCCTGTCATACACTCTCTGGGTACCTGGCAAATATCTTGGCATTTTAGGTGTTAGGAATACTTCTTTCCACAAATTGACTATACACAGTATTAAGACATAACTAAGGCTTGGACATGACAAGATTTGGAGTTTAGGGAACATCAGAGTCATTTGAATCTTCCCCAATCCATAGAGCACATGTGGGCCAAGAATATCAGACTGTATACTCAAGAGAAAAGTAGCTGGCTGCCGTCATCAAGTCACCCCCACTTCCGTGTGAGTGTTTCTGTACCCATGTTCTCCCTCCCGGAGATGGAGGCTATGTGGGAGCCTTCCTCTGTTAGTTATAGAGCTTTTGACTAATGACAATATGGATGGATATTTCTTCTATTTTGGAGACATGGTCTTACAGTATAGCCCAGGATAGTCTAAAACTCTTGGTCACCTTTCTTTAGGCCTCAAGTTCAGGGTCCAGATGTATGCCACCATACCTGGCCTGATATGACTGTAGCCAGAACAGATGATCCAACTGATCAGCAAACCCCACTATTTAAAACACATTTAAAATATCCCACCTGGGACTGGGGAGTTGGTTTGGTTGGTAAAGGGTTCACTGAGCAAGCATGAGTCTGAAATTGAGTGTAACCCTCAGAAACCATATAAAAGCTGGGAATAGCAGTACACAGCTGAAATCAATCCTAGAGAGGATATGCAGACAGGTAGATCCAGATCCCCAGGGCTTGTTAGCCAGCCTCTCAGTGAATTGGTAGGTACAGGTTCTGTGAGAGACACTGGCTCAAATAGTATTGCAGAGAATGATGGAAGAAGATACATAACTAGCTTTCACTTGCAAGCTTGCACGCCTACATGCACAGGCATACAAGGTACATAATGTGTACATGCACACACAAACACACACACACACACACACACACGCATGCACACACATACACTCATTCACACACAAATATTAGGTGTACCTACTTTTATTCCAGGTAAGGAGGGACATCTAAGTCCAGGTGGTCTTTCCAAAGGCAGCAAGTCCTCTCTTGCCTGAGGGCTCCAGTTGATTGCAACTGTATCCTGCTCCAACTATAAGTGGAACAATTTCACCACATAGACAGCCTCCGGACTATTATCAGCCCCATTTAGATAAACAAGGTTTGTGAAATGCTACCAGGCTGAGCCCTGCTCCTTGAGCACACAGCCCCTTGCCATGCTTCAGCCCAGCCTCTCCTCTTTCTGTTACGCTGTCCCCTCAGATCCAATGGAACCCAGCCCTCTTTATGTAGTAGTAGGCAAATACTGGATGCAAATACCCCACACCACCTGCTGTGGGGTCAGCACAGACTATAACTCCACCATTGTCACCATGGTACCCACAGAAGAACACTAAGAGGCTGCAGAGTTTATTGCAGTGACTCTAATTAGAGGATACTAAGTGGGCCACCTTCAAGTGTGAGGACCCGTGCCATTTCCTGGAGATGACAGAAGCCCCTGCACCTGCACGGCTGATTATTCTTCCTCCACTCTGCATTTTCTGCCCCTGCATGTATACTAGGCAAGAAAGAAAAGACAACTGATCCCCATTGGCTATCTAGGCAGTTGCTCTTGACCTAGACCCTGGGCCTCAGGCTATGTGATCCCCTGAAATGCCTCAGCCCGCAGAATGTGTAAACTTCATAAGAACTACACACACATTTATCTGGGGGTTCTTATCACTTTCTTGGATTTTCAAAGAGCTTTCTTTAAAAAAAAAAATGATAACATTGCTAGCAAAAAAAGAAAGCAAACACTTTATCACAGTTTCCTTTTGCTCTGTCTATGTGCCCTTGGGAAAGGCAATCTAATAAGAAAAAGGGGCCATGTTTGCTTCTGAAGTCCAAGTATGAGGGGTTCAGTACTGACTAAGAATACATAGTGAGTTCAAGGCCAGCCTGAGACAGAGACCTGAGCTATGGATAGTGTCTCAAAAAGATAAACGGAGGAAGGAATTGAGGAAAGAAGGAAGGACAGAAGGCAAGAAGGCATGCTGAAACTGGCTAAGACCACAGTTGACAAGAGTGCAAATTCTATCTGGCAAAAGATTCAGACACTCAACAAGAGTTAGCACTTACCATCTAAACTGCACCAACTCCAAACTATGATGATTACAGAAGTACAGGGAGGCATTTGTACCTCCAAGGATAAGCTGCTTCGCTTTGTTCTTCTCTGAAATAGATTTGTTCTTGGATCTTTTGCTTTTTGTGTGTGTGAGTTTTATAAAAATCACAATATGTAAAGCTTTTCAAATTCCACAAAAAAATGAGCCTTTTAAAGTTTTAGTTAGAATCATGGGTTGTATATTTTAGCTAACACTTTCAGAAGCTATTATAATATTGCTTGCTTTTTATTTTAAGTTTTTTTTTAATTATGTGTCCGAGTGTTTTTCTGTGTGTGAGTATGTGCACATGAGTGTTGGCCAGAAGAGGACATCCAGCTCTCATGGAGCTGGAGTTGCAAGTTGTTGTGAGCCACCAGACATGGACACTAGGCACTGAACTCAGGTCCTCTGTAAGTGCACCAAGCACTCTAAACCACTGAACCACTCTCTAGCCCACTTACTTTGTTTTAATTGTTAGTGGAGAGAGGATTAAGACAGGGTCTCACTATGTATTCCAGACTATTCTGGAACTCTCAGTCCTCCTGCTCACTCCATCCTCCTGAGTGGCAGGATTGCAGGAATGTAACATTATGCTTTGGCCTCTTTTGTTTGTTATTATTGCCATGCGATCTGTATTTTGTGTCTCAGTGTGTATGTGTATGTGCATGCATCCAGTGTGGGCCTAGGAACAACACTTGGATCCTCAGAAAAAGTAGTAAATGCTCCTAACTTCTGAGCCTTCTCTGCAGACCAATTTGCTCATTTTCCAGATGCATAATGAAATATTTTATATCTGTCTGTCTGTCTGTCTGTCTCTCTCTCTCTCTCTCTCTCTCTCTCTCTCTGCACTTGTGTGGGAACATGTGCATGTGTGTGCATGTTCACATGTGTTTGGGCACGTGTGTGAGGGTACATTACACACGTGTGATCAGTTTTGTCCTTCAATCACTCTCCACCTTATGTATTGAGACAGGGTCTCTTACTTATTGACACAGGGTCTCTCACTTGAGTCCAGAGCATGCCAATTCAGCTAGCCAGCTCACCTCCTTCATCTACATCTACTTCCCAAGTTCTGGGCTTACAGGAAGGCTATCACTTGGCTTTCACATGGGTACAGGGGATCCAATTGTGTGGTGTGAGCATTATGGACTGAGCCATCTCCTAGCCCCCTTTCTCGTTTAAGATGAGCATATGAAGTTGTAGCTTTCCTCTAAGAATGACTTTAGCTGCATCCAGCAATTCTGTGATATTTCAATAGTCACATTCAATATTCTTTCATCCAAGATATTTTTTCCAAGCAAGCATTTGTAAGTTAGAATGCTAATACTTTCTATGAAGTGATATGGGGTAATTCTAAGGATAGATTGCCAAGCTGGAAAAGCAAAATGTAAAATAGAATTTATAAAGCTGCTTTTGATAGGAAAAGAGGAGTACATAGAATCACAGTTACAGATGTATTTCTTATTTTCTGCAAAAGGAATAACTCGGGAGGATAAAGCAGAAGCTAACACAATTGCTCACGTACAGAAGATAGATTAGTAGGCTGCGTGAGGAAGTAAAAAGGATAGATACTTCTTCAAGAATATTGTTGGTACAGATTTTCCTTTAGGAACATGGTAATGTTGTACTTATTCAAAAATAAAATGAGCCCAACAATGGTGAAAATAGAAGCAGCCACAAAGTGAACAACAACATAAAAAATGAACAGAGAAAGGGGCTGCTTCAATGGCTCAGGGAGCAAAGGTAGCTCAATTCCCAAGACCCACATGTTGAATGGAGAGAATGGACTCCCAGAAGTTACCCTCTGACCTCCATAAGTACACTATCACCTGTGTGCACACACACATGTAAATTTTTAAATATGAGCATGCATAGGAGGAAGAAAGAAATTGATACTGTATCCATCATGATGTTCCTAACAGATCACTGTAGACCCAATAGCCTACGTGACAGAAGTTGATTTGCTCACAGATCTGGAGGCTGCGAAGTCTGAGGTCAACCTGTATGCTTTTTCTTTTTCATATGAGCATCAATGTTGGGGAATGCGGCCTGTGAGCAAAAAGCCATCATCTTTATCAACCCAGATGTGCCTACTTTGCCAGACTCCATCATGATTGGACCATCAGACAGTTGACAGTCCTCATAGGAGGGCCATTGAAGCCTCACTTGAACATCTAATCAAACTTTCCAGACATTTGTATTGAATTCTGCTCCAATTGCATGTGAATGTGATCTGGGAGGTATTAGTGTACATAGGCTTGGGGAAGTTAATAGAAGAGGTTCCATCTGTACAGCTATGGAGAACCCATCGTGCATGCTGGATGAGGATGTTACACTACAAACATTTCCTGATCACCACCCTCCTATTGATAACCTCTCAGCCATGCTCCAAAGAAGTCAATGGACTAACAGGTTCTCCAGAGTAGACTGTGATGGTATCACACCTTTGTTTGTCCTTGGGAGTGGACATGATTTACATCTCCCCTGGAGAAGGAATTCTTGTAACATAAAGGACCTACCCTTTATGATATAATGAGGGACATTTAACATGTGTCACCCCCAAAAGCATTATTTTCAACAGCCCTGTTGATGACAAAGTTTTCAGCATCTCAATTCCATAAAGATATGACTTAGTCCACAAATTAAGTAATTTTTAAGGACCCAGCCCTTTAGACCTCTATGGGTAGAGGCAACCAACTCTGCCTTTGCTTTGAAACCTGGGGAAATTAACCAGATTCTCTGAACCTCACCTTCACCATCTATATAATATTGATGATAACTGCACACACATACAAGTTATTACTACATTTGTTTACATAACCCTGATTCCTTCTCTAAATGTATTGGCATAAAGTTTGTTCTATATATTAGTAATTAGAAAACTGCAGAATAGATAGGGAATTTTACCCAACCCATACATACTTGTCAGCATATCAAGTGGTTAAAACTAGATGTGCTTGTATAAATAAAATCTGTTGTTATGTACATGTGTGAGGAGGTATATATCTATACATACTTATATATTTTATATGTGATATATGTTGTTTATTATATATGTTTTATGTTTATGTGTGAGAGACATGTGTTAGGTCTATGGTATGTGTTACATATGTAATATATTTACATTTATGTAAATATATTCATGTGTTAAGGTTGTATGTATCATATATAATATATACATAGATGTACATGGGTGTATAAGACTGCATATATATGTGGTTTACTTCTAACAACTGGGAATTGACCTAAAGACTTTCAATTGTAATTGAAGGCATGACTCCCTCTTGCTTGAGTTCCTAACTTTACCCTAAGCATTGATGAAAAAGTCATGAAGTGTTGTCCGGTCTACAATGAAGAGTTTTAGCTACCACTGGAAAACATGAAATATTTATCCAAGCTTCTGTATTTCCATCTCTGAGTAGATGGGAATTAATTTTCAGCCCACTGCCATTGTGCAGTATCTTTAATTCAAGCAGGGAGCAGGGGGGGCTGAGTTGTGGAATGAGCTAGTGATGTTGGGCTGGGCTTGGCTAAGCATAGACAACAAGCCAGGGCATTTTTGGAATTTCCAAACTTAACCTTTTGGAAATTCCTTCCCTAATAATAACAGGGGAGATTAAGCACAACTTTTAATTTTTTGATAATAAAACTGGTCTTAATATGAGAGAGAAGTGGGATGTTGTGTGTGCACAGGTGTAGATGTCCACCCATCCATGTGCACATGTGGAGACTGAAGAAGGAAGCTGGATGTTCTCATCTATCACTCTCTGCCTTTCTCCCCTTGAAACAGGATTTCCCACAGAACCTGGAACTAGACTTGAGGACAACAAGCCCCAGCAATCCTTCTGTCTCTACACCCTGCAGCACCAGAATTTCAGTTGCACATGCAGCTACATCTTATCTGTTTGCATGGGTGATGGGATCTGAACTCAGGTCCTCATGTTTGCACAACAAGCAATCTTACTATTATCCACTGAGCCTTCTCTCCAGCCCATGATTCATCCTCTCCTCCCCTACCCCAAATATTGAAATGGGAGAAATACTGTAGGATTTTTCTCTTGACAGAAAATGCAGAGGCTGTAACTGGCTGGCATGTCACCTTGCCTCAGTGTTACCTTGGTCTGATTCTAAAGCACTGGCAAGACTTTTGTGAGAGGCACTTAGTCTCTTTTCTTTCATTAGGAAATAAATTCTGACCCCCGTGAAAAGAAGGAGATGCATTTGTTTCTAACACAGCATGCTTAGGGCTTCACAGACTTCTACAAAAGAACAACAAGCCTTTTACATCTTGAGAGAAGATATCTATATTACGCATAAGTGCTCATTAGTTAAGTATGTCTACTCAAATATGCCACGAGTGTAAAGAGCATTCACAATATCTAGCATATGGCCTTATCGTTCCCTCCATGGGGAATTGCTTCCAGGATCCTTTCATAGATGCCAAATTCTAGGGATGCTCAAATCTTAAGATTATCAAACTATCTCTTTTTTTTTTCAAACTTAGAAATTGATCTGTTTAACAGGCATAGAAGATTTGAAGCTCAAGTTGACCTCCAATACAAATACACAAAATGAATGACTGGGAAGATGGTTCACCCAGTGAGAACGTTGTCTAAATATTAACACCTGAGTTCAAATCTCCAGTTCCACATAAAAACTCCAGCTTGTTTGTACATGTGCCTGTTAACACCAAGGCTATGAAGGGTGGAAACTGTCAGGGTAGCAGCTGGTCATCAGCCTAGTTCCAAGCTCAGTGAGAGATTCCATCTTAAGAGTCCAAGATATAGAGAGTGGTACAGAACAGGACCCCCAATATTCCCCTCTGACCTCTATAAACACAGAGAGCATGAACCTTCATATTCGTGTACACATGTACCACATGTGCTTACATGAATCTAAACTCACATGCATACAATTTAAAAAGAGAAAGAACTGCCTACATGTACATGAGTATGAGGCCATCCACTAGAGCATGAGCCACCTACCAGAAGTCCACATCCTTACAGAAAGCTGACTCTCCTTCCCCTAGCAGTCATCAGCTATCACTGGATCTTCAGCTAGTGGTAAGAACTCCCTTCCCATTCTGGAATATTGAATGGCTTGGGTAGGTAGATAGGCAGATAGATAGATAGATAGATAGATAGATAGATAGATAGATAGATAGAAAATGGATGACAGAGATAGATAGATAATGGATTGATAGATAGTTACATATATACATAGAGGGAGGGAGGGAAGAACAGGGGAAGGGATGGAGTGAGGAAAGGAAAAGGAATGGAAAGTATAGAAAGAGGAAAGTAAGGAAAAGAAAACATAAAACTCACTCTATATTAAAAGAAGTATGTCACATAGTACAAAATCCAGTAAGAAAGTGAATATTCCATCAAATGAATGATTCTTTTGACCTCTTATTTGAAACCAGAAGCCAGCTGCCACCTACATAGTTTGTGGAATTCAGGGTGGTTTCTGTGACAGGTTTGCTGACTAGAAGTTTTATTAGTTGCTGAGGTGATGGAGTAAGAAAATCTGTGCCAATATCTCTGATGGAAATTCCCATGAAGAGCTCAGGGCCTGTGGGTCTGAAGATTGGCAAGACTAAGCTCAGTTGCCTAGAAAGTGGATTCCTTATGCCCTCTTTCATTTAGCTTGTGTTCACAGTGGAAACAAGCCCCCACTGGAAAGCCTTTGTCCTTTTCTGGCTGCTGAGGATTTGTTTTGCTTCTCCTTTGCTGCACATGTGCGTGCACACACAAATATATACATGCGCACACACACACATGCACAGGGACACATTGCTGCTGCTGCACATATACGAGAAATATAAAATCAAACTATATTAAGGAAGGGAGGGAGGGGAAGAAAGGAAGGAAGGAACATGGGCAGGGAGGAAAGAAGGGAGGAAGGAAGGAAGGAAACCCTCATTTGACAAGTGCACCACAAAATTAAAATCAAAACCAGGGGCAAATAGTAAGTAAAACTCCAGCATTATCAGGATGCACTACACCACTGAATCCTGGGAAAGGGAACCACCCAGGTTTGCCGGTGAATATGTATGAACCAAAGGCACAGACAAGAGCCCCAGCTCATTCCAGGATACTCTGAATTAGTTCACACTCAGTTCCCTGGCGTGAGAGGGATTTTGGTTTTGGTTTTCTTTTTTTAGAATTATTTACTTATTTTGTTTTATGTGTATGTATATGTACTTGAGTATCTGTGTGGACACCATGTGGTGTCCCTAAGAAAGCAGACGAGGAAACAAGACTCTCTACAACTGGAGTCACAGGCAATGATGAATCACTCAGCAACAGTGCTGAGAACCCAACCTGAGTCTCTGGAAGAGCGCTAAGCACTTTTAACTGCTGAGTCATCTCTCCAGCCCCATTTCATTGTAATCATTGTCAACTTGACTAGATACAGAATCACCTAGGAAACACGCCACTGTGTGTGTTTGTGAGGATGTTTCCAGAAAGGAATAACTGAGGAAGGAATATCCAACCCAAATGTGGATAGTCGTATTGGAAGTGCTGGAGTGGAGTCCTGGACTGCATAAAAGGGAGAAAGTGCACTGAGCACTAGTACCCATCTCTCTCTGCTTCCTGACTGTGAACTCAATGTGACCAGCCACCTCACATGCCTGCTGCTTTTCTTGCCTCTTCAAGTCTCCTGAGGCATAGGGAACCCCTTAGCAACCTGGAACTCTGCTTGGCTTGGGCTATGCACATATCACTCCTCTAACAATGCGCTTGGCAATGGCGAGGCTTAGCTTTAACTGTCAACTTGGCACAACTTAGAAACATCCGAGAAGAGAGGCTCAGTGAGGTCACCTTCGCTGGGTAAGACAGTGAGCATGTCTGTGGGGCAATTGCTTTAATTAAGTTGTTCAACATGGGAAACCACAGCCTGCTCTAGGCAGCACCATCCCTTAGTCAGAGGGTTCTGAACTGTATTATGAGAAATCAAGCTGACCACAAGCAAGCAAGCAACAATGCATGCATTTGTTTCTCTCTGTCCCCAATTGTAGACATGCTATAACTAACTGTTCATGTTCCTGCCTTGACTTCCCTGCTATGATGGACTGTGTCCCCTCCAACTGCTGAGCCAAAATAAATCCTCCCTGAAAGCTGCTTTTTCCAGGTATTTTTTGACTCAGCAATGAGCAAAGTCACTAATATAACATAGGAAGAACTACAGGGTTATGTAATTAGAGGGATGCCATTCCACAGATCCCTTATATTACAATGCAGAATTGTAGGACTTGGTGCCCAGTGCCTGCATCTGAGGACAAATGACACCACTGCAGTGTCATAAATCCACTAACCTCGCTTTAAGCCTTATTTCCTCTCCTGAGAAAATGGGCACTGCAGTGTCCCCTTCACAGGATAGTTATAAACCTTAAAGAAATTCATGGCTATTCAGTACTGGTTTGAGTGCATGATAAGCACTCTTAAAGACCATCATTGATGATTGACCTCATCTGCTGTCTGGAAATAAGCAAGTGTTGAAATCTAAGTTAGGCAACCATCCCAGCTTCCCCCATCTTAAAGGAATTCTGCTTTTGCTGGCATTGTGAGGTACCTTGAATGTCAGCTGGATCCCTGTCATCTGTTCACACTATTCCAAGAGCATCTTAAGCAGAGGGCATATGAAACCTCCCTAGTGGGTTTAAGGGAATCTTCACTGCACAAGTGGCAAAAATTAATCTTCTTAATAGCAATAGGATGTCAGCCAATGACATGTGGGTAGCTAGATTTCCAACAGAAGCCCCCTCTTCTGTTGCCAAGGGCTTTGTCCTGAGCAGCATAATGATGCTTTTGAATGCTATCCATCACTCCCCTATGTGAATATCATGTGTGAATATCACCCTGTATTCCTTCGGGCAGGAATGAGTGCATGCTAAATAAGTGGTTCTCAACCTGTGGGTTTCGAACCCTTGGGGTCACATATGGGTATCCAGCATATCAGATACTTACATAAGAATTCCTAGCAGTAACAGGATTACAGTTATAGAGTAAGAATGAAATAATTTTATGGATGGGGGTCACCACAACGTGAGGAACTGTTAAAGGGTCAAAGCACTAGGAAGGTCAAGAGCCACCATTCTAAAGAGAGACCATTGCAACTCTGCCTTTGGCTACTGAACTATTGAAATAAGAAGTCCAAAGAATTGGAACTTTCCCAGGCTAGAAGAAGGGACCAGCTGAAGCCTGCAGCCAACCAGAGGAAAAATATGCCTTCCCAGAAGAGATGTCATGCAGTTCTTGGTTGTCAGACCAACTTACAGGAGAGAGTAAAGTGCAGACAGTGACAAGCCAGTGATGGGCGGGACCACACCTTAACCAGGACTGCTCAGCCATGAATGCCTCTTGCTTCCAACTAAACCTAAGCCTCATGTTAGGACCCACAATTTTGAACTTAGAGTGAAGGGAATCAGTGGACTTAGTTTTTCCTCTTCCCAGTGTGGCTGGATTAACTACAATCTGATCTCTCTCTCTCTCTCTCTCTCTCTCTCTCTCTCTCTCTCTCTCTCTCTCTCTCTCTCTGTCTCTCTCTCTCTCTCTCTCTCTCTCTCTCCTTTTCTTACCTTGTCTCTTCAGTTGGCCTATTGAAGGTGGGTGACTGAGACCTAGCCTATTAGGGCTTTCAGAGCCCAGGCTATGACTCTATCTTCCCCAGTCACAATCCAGTCCTCTCTCAGAAAGCTTTCTCGGACTTCAGGAAAATGTGCACTGAGACTATTTCATAATCTGTCTTTCTTCCTAGCCTGAGTTTCAGAAAAGGGACTGTGTTAGTGTTCTATTGCTATGAAAAGACAGCATGACAGCATGTCCACAACTCTTTTGTGTGTGTGTGTGTGTGTGTGTGTGTGTGTGTGTGTGTGTGTGTGTGTGTGTATGAGAGAGAGAGAGAGGATTTCTCTATATTGTTTTTGAGCCTGTCCTGGCACTCACTCTGTAGACCAGGCTGGCCTCGGACTCACAGAGATCCGCCTCTGCCTCCCCAGTGCTGGGATTAAAGGCTTGTGCTACCAACGCCCTCCCGGGCGATCACTGGCAACTCTTAAAAAGGAAAGCATTTAACTGGGGCGCTTGCTTACACTTTCAGAGGTTTTGTCTATTACTGTCATGGCAGGAAGCATCGCATCATATAGGCAGACATGGTACAAGAGAAGTAGCTGAGGGCTCTGCGTCTACATCCCTGGGCAGCAGTGGGAAGAGAGAGATCCTGGGCCCAGCTTGAGCTTTTGAAATCCTAAATCCCACCCACAGTGATGCACTTCCTCCAACAAGGTTACACTTCCTCTAAGAAGGCCACACTTCCTAATCCCTCTCACATTCATCAAGTAGCCTCAATCCCTAATAACCAAGCATTCAAATCTAGGGGCCTATGGGGGCCATTCCCATTCAATCCACCACCTTGGCTCAATATTTATTTTACTCCTCTCTCATATCTGTTATTATATGTTCTGTGAGGAGGATAGAGACAGCCAACCTCCTTTCAACAGATATTTGCTAGGTAGAATTTGGCATCTAACCTCCTGCGGGCCTTTTTCCTATTCTATTCTACTTTTAAGACAAGGCAAAGGGTATCCATCCACACAGTATTTCCTGTGGTCAGTGAGCAAGCCCAGGACTCCCTGGAGCCAGCCAGCCTAACAGACTCTCCTCCTCACAGCCTCTCCTCTTCACGTTGCTAAAATCAAACCTGCAAATGCATCTGTGCATTTTCTCCCTGCAACCAGCAAGCCATCAATTTTCTGCTTTGAAAGATAATGCCAAGAGAGAAATGATTCAGTCAAGAGCTGGAGGACACAATTTGTAAGTCTTTCCTTTCGCTTTTCTAGTTCCTTCCACTTCAGACACCCTTACCCATGATTTGTTCACTGACACCCTCAGGATATACACAAGTTCTAGGAGCAGGAAGTAGACAGACACTTTGATGGACATCTCCTTATTTCTCTGTCATTCGTTTAATAACCTAACTTATTCCCAACCGTAATAGCAGGCAATTTTTAGATTGCTTCTTGCAGGGGAGGAATTATGTTGGAAATAGCCTGGCTTTGCATAGTTCTCTTCCTTGGTATTGCTTAGCAGGAAGGATATTCACTGATGTGTCTGGGCATCTAGATGAGAGGTATTCATGGATGGGCTATGGAGGTGTGGAAATTCATTTACTTGTGGTTCATTTCTTTGATGTCAGTGTGGTCATTTTATTTGCAAATTCTAGCCAAGGACCAAAGAGATGGTTCATACACTTCAGTTCTGCAGGACCTAAGTTCAGTTCCCAGCACCCATATCAGGCAGCTTACCTATAACCCCAGCTCTCCTCCGGCCTTTGCAGGCACATGCACACATATCATGTTTTACACAAAAAAGGAGAGAGGAAAGAGAGGAGAGAGAGGAGAGAGAAAGAGAGAGACCTTTTTAAAAATCCATGTAATTTAATAGTGTGTACCAACCTTAAAGATCATCCATGTTTCCTTATTGGTATTTTTATACACTGTAATGTGTCCTAAATTCCTTAAAATTTTCAAAAATCACAGTGAGGTGTCAGAATTTTCACCTCAGTCTTATGTCCAAAATCATTGTTTATCCATCCAAAGCATTAGGTACTTTTAGCCAGGTAGCATTCCAATTCATTAGGTAGATGGGTTTTCAGGGTTGGGAAGACAGTTCAATTAATGAACAGCCTTCTCAGCAAGCATGAAGGCCTGAGTTCAATACCCAATTTTTAAAAATTAAAAAAAAAAAAAACTAGTCTAGTGGCATTCACTTATAATCCCAGCAGTAAGGTGGAGCCTGGAGGATACCTGAATAGATGACGTCTAAGCTAGCAAGAGTCCTAACCTCAGAGTTTAAGAACCAGGTTAATGGGGCCTGCAGGCTGACGCCTAAGGTTGTCTTCAGTCCTCCACATGCACACAAGCACATAGAGATGGCTTTTTTCCCTCCCTGGAAAATTCAGTTCACAAGTACGAAACTCTGTCCAAACTCTCTGCTCCTCAGGTCTCACACTCCTGACCTGGGGACTACAAAACCATCCCCCTCACAGGGCTATCAATAAGCTAAGTCATTTGGTACTGACAGAGCTCCTGTGTTTAGAAATCACCTGTACTTTCCGTATGCATTAGCTTGCTAACTACAGAAAACCGATTTCATTGGAGAGCTTGTTAAGTGGCATCCCTCCCGCTGGCAGCTCAGAACAGAGTTATAACCTGTTCTAGGGGAAGTCGAAAGAGAGGGGCCATTCAGCAAGCTTGGCAAGAAGCCCTCTGCTGCAGCTCCAAACAAGCCAAAACGACTAGCTTTCACTTGGAAATTATGGTTGCAATTGAAAACCTCTGGTTCGAGGGACCTGGTGTAAACAGGTGCATTCCAGGCTACACACACACAAACACACACACACACACACACACACACACACACACACAGAGAGAGAGAGAGAGAGAGAGAGAAAGAGACAGAGATAGAGACAGAGACAGAGAAATAGAGAGACAGAGAGATGAAATGATCAGCATTGCAATGCATTACAATGTATTATTTGGAATGTTAAGAAATTTCTAGAAATTTTTATTATCCTTTCTTACAAAGATTTACTTTTAATTTATTAGTGTGTGTGTTTGTGTTTATGCATGCACACACACTTGTGTGTGCACTTGTATTCAAGTTTCCACAGAAGTCACAAGAGGTGATTGTGAGCTACCCAATATGGAAGCTGGAAACTGAACTCAGGCTGTGGAATGACTAGTAATTGCTCTTAACCACTGAACCATCATCTCTCCAACTCCTAAAATTCATATTTTCTTTCAGCAGAGAATGATGGCATACGTGCCTGTATCCCTAGTACTTAGGAGGTGGAGGCAGGCATTCAAGCCCAGCTTTGGATACATACCAAGTTCAAGACCATATCTGTCTCTCTTAAACAGGATGCCTATGTTTGACTGTGTGTCAGGTGCATGAGTATATGGACACACTAAAGATTATGTGGAGGCCAGAGGTCAATCTTGGTGTCATTCTTCAGTCATTGTCTATCTTGGGTTTTTTAGAGAGGTTATCTCACTGGCATGGAATGTGGACTCAAGATTTATATGTGGATTCTAGGGATTAAATATAGGTCTTCCCACAGCTTGTGTGACAGCTACTCTACTACCTCCCCAACCTTGTACATTTAAACTCTGCAAGTACATTTCAAGTGTCCAATCACTACAAATTTTAAATATTGCCAGCAATAATTTAATCATTCCTCATTGCACCAAAAATCATAACACTACTCTGTACCATATAAATATAGACAATTAGAGTCTGTCAATTTAAATGAGGAGGAAAGGTTATTTTCTCTGATCTCTTGAATTAGGTATAAAGAAGAACAATAAAGATGCAGCTGAACAGTTTCTAATATGTGATTATAAAAAATAAAACATGGGATATTTGGTGTTTTACATTTTCTGTCTACCAGTGAGCCAGACATTAATTTCCTCCCATATACACAGTTGATCAACAACTCAAAACAAGGCTCTGAGGAACATTAAAGCTCCTGCTCCCATTGAAAACATTGAACCAACTTTAGTTTTCAACATCTCTAGAAGGCTTGGAGTACTATGAACCAAAAGAGATTTCCTGACCTTCAGGCAGAGGTTATGCCAAAGGAGTAACATTTTCCTGATGGCTTGAAAAGATTGGAGCTTGGCTGGAGTGATGCCTCCCTCATTAAGAACACACGCTGCTCATGCAAACGACCT
Organism: Phodopus roborovskii; assembly: GCF_943737965.1. NCBI lineage: Eukaryota > Metazoa > Chordata > Mammalia > Rodentia > Cricetidae > Phodopus > Phodopus roborovskii. Next base: position 8,173,439 of record NW_026126598.1, on the reverse strand, counting down.
GAATTCAGTTGTCACCAACGATGTTCTGGCAACTCACAACCTGTAACTCCAGCTCCAGGGCATCTGACGCCCTCTTCTGGCCTCTGTTGGCACTGCATTCATGTGCATACACTTACATTCAGATACACACATGTACACATAAAAAAATAAGACTTTAGAAGGACTATCCTTTTCTTTGGGTTCCATCTGAATTTAGAGGAGGTGAAGATAGTATTGATAGGAGAAAAACAAACACTGTAATAGTCCCAGTGAGATAGCTCAGAGCATAAAGGTACTTGCTGCCCAGCCTGATGACCTGAGTTGCATTTTTAGGACCTACACAGTAGAAGAAAAGCTATTCCTTAATTTGTTTTCTGACCTCACATGCACCCAGTCACATACATACACATAAAAATGTGGTTGATAAATAAATAAATGAATAAATGTAATTTCCTTAAAAGGACATTGCTATAACTGTGACAGAATACCTAACATCAACAGTTCAACAGTACGAAGATTTAATTTTCTCAGTTTTAAAGATGCGAGGTGAGTTCATCATGAAGGGAGCCCACGGTTGATCAAAGCAGCTCACATCACAGCAGTCAGGAAGCAAGCGGGGATGGAAAATACTTTGCTTGTTAGCTGTACCCCTCATAAATAAGTTTTTGCATTTATTTACCTATTTGGTGTGTGTGTGTGTGTGTGTGTGTGTGTGTGTGTGTGCACTTGTTCATTTGCATGTGTGCCATAGTATGCATGTGGAGATAAGAGCACAACCCATGAGAAGTGACCCTTGTGACTGAGCTCAGGCAGTCGTGCTTAGCGACAGATGCCTCCACTTCCTGAGCCATATGCCTCACCCACGGCTTTCTCTTCTTGCTTCTTGATTTCATTCCAGGCCCCCAGCACATGGGATGTAACTGTTCACACTCAGGTTAAGTCTACCTCTTAGTCAGTCCTTGTTTGATGGGAGATGTCATTCTGTACATGTTTCTCATACTGGTTAATGAATAAAGCACTTTTGGCCAATAGGAAAGGAAGATAGGAGGGACTAAGAGACAAGGAGGAAATAGGAAGGAGGAAGGAGGGGTCAGCATGGAGAGACTGGGGAGACCAGTTGCTGGCCCCTTTCCCTGGTAAGAAGACCACGTGGAAATATTAGATTAACAGAAATGGGTTAATACTTAAGACAGAGCTAGCCAATAAGAAACAAGTAATGGGCCAACAGAATTATATCAAATACAGAGTCTCAGTGTGTTAATTGGGGCTGGCACGGCAGCGGGACCAGATCAGCAGGGGAGGAAAAACTGTACACTTACACTTGTTGGCAAGGTGACCCTCAGTACAATCAAGCTAACCATCAAAATTAACCATTCCAAATATATCCCAAGTATTGATTGCCTCCTTGGTTGTATCCCATTTAAGATTATCATGTGGGGTGGGCAGGGGAGCCAGGTGGGTAGAAATGTGCCTCAGTGGTTACAATGTTTATCTAGCATGCATGAAGAACTGGGCTGGAAACCCAACATTGCATAAACCTGGGCTTGGTGTTACATGCTTTCATCATAGCAATGGGGGGGTAGAGGCAGGAAAATAAAAGTTCAAGGTCATCCTTGGATAGTAAGTGAACTGAAAACCATATTGCACTATACAAGACCCTGCCTGAAAATGAAATGTTTCCAACCTATTGGCTAGAGTCTAACATAGATAGATGTGCATGTATGACTATTACTTACTTTTCTCACTTTTGTAACTAAAATACCTGACAACAACAAACTTATGAAATCGGGATTTATTTGGCTCACAGTTTGAGAGGGTACAGTCCATCATGATGTTGAGGGGGGTGGGCAAAGTGGGAGGAGCATGAACAGCTGGTCATGTTACACCCATGGTCAGGAAACTGAGAGACAAATGCTGCTGCTTGGCTTGCATTTTTCTGTTATTCAGCAGAGGACCCCACTCCACAGAATGGTGCCACTCACGTGGAGGGAAGACCAGCCATCAATGTAAGTTGCACCATTCCACGGGAAACACTATCACAGACACACCCAAAAGTGTGTCTCCTAAGAGATTTCATAACCAGTCAAGTTGATAATTAACCCTCACAATCAACTAACCATTATCTGTTTAACTGGTTGCGATAAGAAGAAATTATATGCACTCTTTCACCCAAATTAAAAGGTTACTCAGAGGTATAACAAGTAATCTGGGAATGGCTTTGAATCTCAGACTTCATGCATATTAGACAGGCTTGCTACTTCTTACAAAGAGTCACACTTAAGCTGTGCTTGCCTCCTGTGAGCCCACAGTCAGCCCCAACAGCAACACGATCTGCAAAGCTGTGCTTTCAAGCCTTGATCCCTTACACAACACAGAGGGCCATAGACCTGCACTAAAGGATACTGTTCAGTGTGATTTGACTTAGTGGCTCTGATTTTATCTTTTGTGCTGGGCAAAGGAGAGGGGGAGACAGCAGTGTTTTATCAGCAGCTACATGGGTAAGCATATTGTGCACTTCAATTAAATTCCTTTTATCTAGTGCTGCCTCCTGCTTTAAGTGAAATGCTGCCTTGTGTTTCTGCCCTCCCCCAAGCAGGCACTCACAGCCCATGTGGAGACTCCAATATGCTTTATTAAACAGAAAATTAATATAATGCCATTGTGTCGGCTGGCGGCTCCTTGAGCGTTAAAGACCTCAAAGTATTTTTATTATCAAAACCCAATTTTAGCTTGCAGAGACTGGGAGCCTGGAGACTTTCATAGACACATGCTTTCTCCCCCGGGAGAACTATCCAAGTCCCAAGGTGAAGGTTTGGCTGGTACTGATGAGAATAGGAGATAGAAATTGGCTAGGCAATGCTAGGAGGAAAAGACCTCTAAAAGCAAAATGCCAGAAATGTCCTCGGACTCCTTTTATAGCTTTGTCTTCACCAGAGGTCAGAGGGCTAGGAGTTTTTAAGTCAAGATATCTCTGATTCCCCCAAGACCAGAGGTCCCAGATGCCAGAAAGGGCATGTCTGTTTGCTTGTGTTTGGTCGGTCGGTTGTTGTTTTCATCTCTTTCCCTTAAAAGGGAGGCAGCTGAACACCAAGAATGGAAAGTGAACTAACCAGCTCTACCTCCCCCCACCTCTTCCCCCATCCAGGAAAACCTTAGCAATCCCAGTCCCATTCCCAAGACCACCCCTCCTGCTGTACAGGACCCCAGCTTGCTTGCTTGCTTGCTTGCTCTTAGACCCCCATAAAATGTCTCTTTCTAAAGCTCACCCTCTGTAGCCCTTGAACTCCTTCTTCATATTCATGAGGCAAGAACCTCAAAGCCACTACCTTTGATGGGTATTGAGTTTCCAGAACCTTAGTCCCACAAACCAAGCCCACCCAGGAAGTAGGAAAGGTTCGATGGCTATCAAAGACACCCTGCTATTCCTGTATCAGTACGAAGGGCAGCCAAAACAGCAAGTGATTACACGAATGAAGACAAGCACCTGGCTGTATCCAGAGCAAGAACAAAACTGGGGCCGGGAAAAACGGTTTGCTGGGTAAAGTGCTTGCTATACAGACTGAGGGACCTGAGTTGAGTCTTCAGGACTCGCATAAAAGCTGTGTGCAGTAGCAAGCATTTGTAACTTAGCACTCTTGTGGAGAGATGGGTGGTGGAAAAGGGAGAATCCTAGGAGGCTTACAGACCAGGTTTCCTGATATTCATAAATTCAATAACAGTATCAATGGGATTTGTGAACATTTCTATAACATCTATTTACTCAATAAATGTTTGATGAATCCTTACCATGCTAGTTAGTGTAGGTTCCATGGAGAGGGTAGTGAATGGGGCTCTAGCCTTCAAGGCACCACCATCTGATGAGTAGAGGGAAAAGAGAATGCAAAACTGTGTGGTCAGTGCTGGTTCTCCAATTGCATACCCAGTCTTCATTCGCTTCCTCCTTCTAGTCACTAATAGATGGCAATTGTGTTTGTGCTCTTGATATTCCCAATTCTAAACTCACTATCTGAATCATTCAAAACAAGAAGAGGCTAGTGACAGAGGTCTGGACAATCTCACACGATCTATTGCAGGGTGGGTCAGACATAGATTACCTTCTGTGGAACTAAGACCATCATTAAGAGGCCAGAAAAATAAAAAACAAACAAAAACAAACAAACAAACAAAAACAAAAGCGGATCAGGTTCTCATCAGGGAATTTGCACAAGGTTGGCCCAGAAACCAAGACTATAGCTCTGGAGTGCTGTAACCAGATAACCACAGCCCGGCACCCAGGAATCAGAGCCAGCCTTCCCTAGGACCTACCATTCACCAATCAAGACTAAACTTATTTGCATAGTTATATATGGGTCTATTTGCATGACACTAATTTACATAGTAGAAGTTACAAAACTGGAAACTATGTGCACAGTGACTCACACTGACCTCCCAGGAGTGTACACAGTCCAATCTATACTTCCCACAGACACATAACAAAATTGCAAGTTAAGTAACTGACCCTTAGAAACCCACCCTAACCCAAGTAGCTCTCTCTAACTGAATCTCATTCCTACCCCACAAACACATTTTGGTTTATGCTCAATTAGTATTCTGCCATTATCTACCCTGCTGCCCAACTTTGCAATATAACTAATGACTAATAAATTATCTTTTTTATGTTAAAAGGTTAAGATGAGGTAAGGTAGGAAGATATCATCGTTGGAGAATATTGGGACTTAGAAGGATAAAGAGATTTTGAAACCAAAGTCAAAATGTGTATAACTTTGAATATGGCTTTGCTCTTTCCAGATTCCTTTTGAAAATTTCATAAACAAGGGTAAACCTTTGTTTATAATAAACAGAAACCATGAATTTCCCTGCCACCCTTGTGAGCTAGGCGGTCACCTCAAGGGTACTTAAGGTAATGCAGGTATTTTGAGTAACCCTTATCTTGTACTGTTACAGAAGATTTGGAAAGGGGGGAGCCTGAAAGAGGAGAAATGCAGACCAGAATGGAGGGCTCGTGTGTCCAAAAGCTTGACGCACATGGCAGGACCACAGGGTTTCACCAGCAAGGGAGTGTGGGTTGAGGGAAGAGGTGTGGATGTGAGCCTGTGTGAAGATGGGAGATAGGCACTGGATTGATTATAAGCTGTTTTGAAAGTCAGATCAGGAAACCAATGAGGCTGTATGAGGGTGAGCCATGGGCCAAGTGGAAGATAGCTATGGAGACAGTAGGGATAGGCACACCAGCTTGTCATTGGTGCTGTTGCTAGTGCTACCATTTCTGTCATTCTTCCATGCTAGAGACAGAACCCATGGCCTCCGATCTGCTATGTAAGCACTCTACCACTGAGCTATGGCCCCAGATTCTTACACACACACACACACACACACACACACACACACACACCTGTACTAGTTACCTATATATGGTCCTAGTTCTGAAACCCAGTGCTTGTATATTGAAAGCTTTTTGCATTTGTATCTGTGAGAACCAGAAATTTTGCTTTCAGACCTCCCCAAGGTTGATCACCATGAAACTTTGGGTTTTTGGTTTTTTGGTTTTTTTTTTTTTCAAATGTATGTGCATGCATGTATGTCTATGTAAATATATGCATGCCACTTGTGTGTGTGAGTACTTTCAGAGGCCATAAGAGGGTCTCAGATCTCCTGTAAGTTGCATGGCATGGTGCTGGGAATAGAACTCAGGTCTCCCAGAAGAGAGAGGGGCAAGTGCTCTTAACTGAAGAGCTCTCTCTCTCTCTCTCTCTCTCTCTCTCTCTCTCTCTCTCTCTCTCTCTCTCTCTCTCTCTCTCTCTCCAGCTCCTATCATGAGACTTTTAAACAAACACCATGCAACTGTGGAGATGATCTATGGGTAAAGTTGTTTCTGTGCAAGCATGAGGACCTGAGTTTGAATTCCCAGAATCCTTGTAAAGGATACACAGACACGCTTATCTATAACCTTTTCCAGTGAGCTGGGAGATGGAACAGAAGAATTCCTAAACATTCAAGAGACAGCTTGCCTGGTTTCATATCCACAAATAAAAAGAGACCCTAGACACAGTGGAAGGTGAAGATGGACATCCAAGATCCACAATTTATGCACGCACGCACGCGCACACACACACACACACACACTCATAATAAACATTTTGAACATTTTCTCCTGATTATTAGACACATTCTAAGTGCCTGACATGCATTTAATCAATTTAATCAACACACCCCATGGGAAAGCTTCCTTTCCAGTATTTTGTGTTTTGTGTGAAACTGTATAGCTTCCAGTGTGGAGCTGTATCCCCAGGGGCATGGGGAGAGCCTGATGCTGCCTGCTCCCCACTGCTTACAACTTCTCCAACAGGAGAATGTGTACTTATGGGCAGAGCCCCCTGAGAAAGCAGCACAGCAGCTGAGCCTGGAGGGAAGGCATCAGGTAGAGAGAAAAACAGCACATATGTCAGGACAGTCATCAAGCCCAAGTCACCAAGACTGAGCACTAATTGAGCTTCGTGGGTTATTAAAACAAACAGAAAAAGAGGACATGAAGCTGAGAGAGGAATGTGTCTGGAGGACCAGGGGAGGGGGTGAGGTGGGGGTAAATAGGAAGAAGATACAACCATATATCATTGACTATGTGTACGAAATTCTCAAAGAATAAATAATAAATAAATCAATACATGAATAAATAAACAAACAAAACAGGAGCAGAAGTGAAGTCAGATGTCTATACTCACCAGAGGCTCCCTCCCACTCTGTTAAAGGATAGATGGCTTCTGTGTGGTCCCCCAGGCACAGATCTCAGGCAGAGACACCTCAGGAGCTGCATGAATTGCCTGAGCATCTCCAGCAGCCAGTTCTAGCCCCATTTCTTGATTTAATTACACTGCAGCTTTTAATAAGAAGCCAGCATGCTCCCAGACATGATGAATATTAAGCCCATAGACCTGTAATCTCTCCAATAGGCACACTAACATTTCTGCATACTAATACTACAGTAGTTCATTACTCTTCCATTTTGTGTCCTTGGTCTTGTGATTGGCACCTTCTTATCATATAATTCCCAGTACCTTTGCCCAACAACAATTGCATTATGTATGTGCTTGTGTGTGTGAAGGTATGTGTGCATGTGTGTGTGTGTATGTACCCATGCATTCATGCACCCATGCATCCATGCACTCATGAACTCATGCACCCATGTACCTATGAACCCATGCATCCATGAACCAAGCACACATACACATGGAGGACAGAGGTCAACTTCTTCAGAATGCCATCTGTCTTGGTTTTATGTTTTAAAGCAGGAACCCTCACTAGCCTGGACCTCATGAAGTAGTCTAGGTTGGCTGGCTAGGAATCCTCTTGCTTCTCTCTCCTTGGCACTGAGATTACAAATAAGTATCACCAACTACTCTGGGCTTTTTATTTAGGTTGTAGGGACTGCATTTTGTGTCTCCCTGATTACATGCCAAGTACTTTATTATGTCCCCAGCTCTGGAGTCCTGTCTTAATGCACCTCTAGCCAAGCTAGGTCTCCAGGCTTCCAAATCTGCCCTTGTCCTCTGATTACATGTGAATATCCCTGTCTGGATCTTGTACTGATCACAACTCCTAAATCTATTCTTAGCCCAAGAATAGCACCATGATGGGCTTTTCTTGTCCTCTGTTTCTTTGAGGAGTTAGCTTCCTTCATTTATTTCAAGGATTATGTGTGGTTTTCTCAGCCACTAACCATGTTATGCTTCACTTGTACTAGCATTAAAAAAAAAAAACAAAAACAAAAAAAAAACAAAAAAAAAAAACGATACTTATCTTTTGTAGCATTGGTCGTTGAACCCAGGGCCTTTTGCAAGCTAAGTAAGCTCACTACAACTTCACAATGCCTTTACACCTGGATGCCAGCTCAAACTCCAGACAATCCAGAGCTCTTTGCTAACCAAAGGAAGGACGGAAGCCAAGAATTGAGGCACAGTCTCTCCGTGCAGGAGTCTTGAGATTTCAACTTTACTCTAAGAAATTCACCAACCATCAGCAGAGCTACTTTTTGCTCCCTCATAAAGAAAACATTCTTTCACCAGTTCTTAGCTGCTGTTGCTCTCTGACTCCTCCCTCCTACATTGGATGCAGGGGCCATCTTTCTATGAGGGGATTTTTTTTTTTTGGACCAAACTGAGGTATTCATTAGGCTGAAGTTGCATGGTTTGTCTTGAGTGTGTTCTGATGACTCTATTTGGACCAGATAATGGGCTGGTCCATTGGAAATGTTTGGTAGTCCCAAAATGCCCTTAGCAGTACATCCATAAAGTCTATTAGAATATTCATCTGATTAATACTGTCTGTGTATTGAGAAGGCTGACTGAATTGGCACAGAGATCCTTCCTTTAATAGCATCACTTCCCTTTGTAAGAACAATGGGGTAGTTATTAAAGAAGGTGTGTGTGTGTGTGTGTGTGTATGTGTGTGTGTGGTGTATGTATGTGTAGAGGAGCTGGCCAGCAAATGCTTTGGCTTCACCTGTCTCTACCTCTCTAGAGCTAGGATTAAAAGCACTTCTGACCAAATTGTGTTGTTTCATTTTTTTTAACCATCAATACTAGATACTGAGTTTAGATCCTCCTGCTTGCAAGGCAAACACTCTACTGACTAAGCTATCTCCCTAGTTCCCATCGAAGATGACATTGATGATGATGATGATGGTGATGATGATGATAGTGACAAGTAGCTTCTTAAGACTATCATGAAAATAGTGATATACATATAAGCTGTAAAATCCCATACTAAATAGTATATTTATCTGGAATATTGTATGACAAAAAATGGAGCACTGAACCAGGTGTGATAATTCCTACTATTTTCAAGGCTGGACTCATTATTTAACTAACAGAGATGTCTATCCTATTGACATTGTCATATGACATTATTATCTATAAACATGATTGGCTATAAAGATCCTTACTCCATGTCTCACATTGCAGAGGGACATTTGTGTCCTCTGCCATCTGCATGTACTATTCCTTGCCTTTTATATTAGCAGTATTAATATGGAGCCAAGTCAGCATTAAGGAAAGCCATTTGGAAAGATGGAGTGGTATCCAAATGTATAGGATGCCATACTCAACAAAATGTGTCCATAAATGGTAAATCATAGGGTAAATCCCTTTATAAAACAAAAGAGACACTGATAGATACACACCCAAATACCCAGACTATGTTAAATCCCAACTTTAAACTCACTCAGATTAATTTGTGATATCTTCATATTGAGGTTAGTGTAATGAAAGGAAGGGAAGGAGGGAACGGAGGGATGAGAGGAGGGACAGAGGGAGGAAGGATTATCATATTGAAATTAGTGTTAGTCAACAGTTATTTAAATGAACGAATGAATGAATGAATGATGGTGCAAGATATAATGAAAAGCAGCACTGACTCCCTGTGCCATTTAAAAAATTCCTCTATATAATTAGCTTCCTGGATGATCAGCAGGCAGCATTAATCCTCATTGATACTATTAAGGGTATCTGAATTATTGAAAAAACACTCTTCCTACCATGTTTTATTAAGAAACATGACACACGTTGTATGGAATGTCTCTTCACTGTGCATCAAGTGTGTGAAATAAATACACAAATAATATACTAGGTGCACAGTCAAGACTCGGCAGCCCACATGCTTGTATTTGGCCTCCCAGCTAACCTGGGTTTCAACTCTGCTATGCACAGCAAGCAAGGTTCACAAGCTAACGAAAGGCTCTGTCCACCATTACCATGGTCAAACCACCATTCCTTATTTCCAAACTCTATCAGCCTGGCCCTTTATTTTTCAGGCAGTAGCTTTTTAAACAGATTTATTTGTTTATTTATTTATAACATTATGGATGTTTTGCCTGTATGTATGTATATTGCACCACATTCGTGCCCAGTGACTACAGAGGTTAGAAGAGGGTATCAGATCCCTTGGAACAAGAGCTATAGGTAGTTGTGAAACACCCTGTGGGTGCTAGGAACTGAAGTCAGGTCTTCTGTACAAGTACAAGTGCTTTTAACCATGAGCCTGCATCTATCCATCCCTGAGGCTCTATTTTTTGTACTCTGTTCTATGAAAAGTTATGGTCAAACAGTTGATGTCACATGTGGACTCCACCACCTTATCTTTTCACCTCTGTTGGTGGAGTCCTGATTGTAAGTGTTAATTGTCAACATGGCAGAGTCTAGAATCACCAAGGAGAAAAGTCTGTGGGCACACCTGCTGAGAAAGATTTAGATTGGGTTAGTTCTTGACACACCTATGAGAGACTGCTTGAGTAGGTCAATCAAGATGGTGAGAAACACCATGCTGAGGGCTGGGGTCCTGACTGAATAAAAAGGAGACAGTGAGCTGAGCACCAGCATCCATCTCTCTCTGCTTCCTGACTGTGGGTGTCATGTGACCAGCTGCCTTATGCTCCTGATGCCATCCATGCCTTCCCCACAATGATGGACTGTACCCTCAAACTGTGAGACACAATAAATCTTTCCTTCTTTAAGTTGTTTTTCTCAGGATATTTTGTCTCTGTAACATGAAAAGTAACTAAAGCAGAGGTCATAGTCCCCGATTTATGGTAAGTCCTTTGTTGTGTTCTTTTTTCCCCTACTGGTGCAGAGCACACATCCTTGTTTCTACTTGAAGCACACGAAAATAGTCCTTTCTGTCTGGGCCTCTGAATCCCACATATTACTCCACCACACCCCTCCATGACAGAACACTGCTGTTCATGTACATTTTCTGGCCTAACCTTTACACTGTAAAAATGAGTATCTGGGGGCTAGATAGATGACTCAGTGGTTAAGAGCACTTATTGCTCTTGCAGAAGACCCAAGTTAATTCCCAGCATCTACTTCTGGTGGCTGACAACTATCTTTCACTCCAGTTCTAGGGGATCCAATGCCCTCTTCTAGTCTTTTCAGGCACTTACGCATGCACACACGCGTGCACACACACACACACCAACAAAAAATCTTTTCAAAAGATAAATGAGATTTTATATTCAATTCTTGAAGACTTCTCTTAAATAAAAATGGATGAAAACCCAGCTCAGTGGTGAAATGAGGACTAATTTGTATGATGACCAATTGACCAATTCAAGAACCTAGCCAGGGACCCCTCACTCATCTCATGGGTATCCCTCTGTCCTCCAGTGGGGAACTGGCTGATAAGTCCATCAATACATTTATTTTGCCAGCTGTCACCCTGTGACATTCAGACACTTCAGCTGCATGACCTGGGCCAGGAAATGGACACTTGTCAATGTCAGAACCATCTCATGTCTACCACATGCCTTTCTTGTCATATGGATTTTCAGGGCATTTCTGCCTGGCTTTGTAAATCTAAGCCATGACCTTGCTTTCAGCTGCCGGCTCTCTTTAATTATTACTATCAACTGCAACCAGCTTGAGTCAGTTTGTGTCTAAGTTATCTGAGCTCAGCCAATTCTAACCATAAAATTTCTTGTCTAGGCTCTGAGGAGATGACTCAATTAGCAAAGTGCCTGCCATGGAAGCATGGGGATCTGAGCTCAGGTCTCCAACATCCACATAAAAAGCCAAGGATGAAGGCACACACCTATAACACCAGTGCTGGAGAAACAGAGATAGGGTCATCTCCAGAGTCTGCTAGATTTCCAGCCTAACCAACCAACATGCTCTAGGCCCAGTGAAAGACTCTGCACAAAAACAAGGTGAGAAATGATCAAAGACAACTTCCAGTCACCCATGTCAACCCATACCTTCCATGTATGTCCACAGAGGCAGACACAGTGTCACATTTCATGCAGACACATACATGCATACATACTCAATTTCTATTCTGTGCTGACACCTCTCTTCCATAAAGACATATAGACACACTCATATACATATCTGTACAAATGTATACACATACCAGTTCAAACCAGATTTTTTTTTCTTCTCATCAGGGAACAGGTATTTATACACACAATGATTTATCCTTTGACTTGTCGTGCACAATTGTTTTCTTGGAATAACTTAAATCTTGTTAGGATTTTTTTAAGTCATAAGCAAATTATCAGCAATGTCAAAGAGCTGAGCTACTGCTTTGAAAACTGAGATCTGAGCTTTGAAAAGTAGGGACCATAAGTTCCTGGGTGATTAGACAGAACTTTGAGAAACAAAACCAAGTTGATATATATATGAAGACCTGCATTTGATCATCAGGACACACATAAAGCAGGTGGGCATAGTGGCACACTATGATACTGAGGAAGTGAAGGCAGGCAGATTCTTGGGGCTAGCTAGCCAGCCAGTCTAACCTACAGGGTGAGTTTTATACTATTTAGAGACCCTGTCTCAAAACCAAAGTGGGACTGGGACTTTAGCTCAGTGGTAAAGCACTTGCCATCCATTCTTGATGTTTTATGTTCAAGCCCCAGTTTTACCAATAAGAGGAAAAATAATGCTAGAACCAACTTTGGGCTGGCAAGGTGGCTCAGTAGGTAAAGGCACTTGCAGCCAAGTCTGATGACCTGAATATCAGTCCCAAGACTCACAGGATAGAATGAGAGGACTGACTCTCACAAGGTGGCATCTGACCCTGTGCATGTATACCATGACACACATCCAAACAATCATGTTTTTAAACCACCACCAAAAAAAAAAATCAAGGTTGATGGGTCCTGATGAATGGCATCCATGACCTCATGACTGTCCTCCTGTCCTCTGGCACACACACATATACACATATATGCACACACACTAACACACATCCATATACACATACACAAATGATATAGTCAGGAGTACAAGTGTCTTCTACCATGCAGGGGAGACAGAAAGTTCTTTTGTTGTGAGGGGATTCCAGCAATAGAATAATGAAGCCCATGGTTGTAGTGCTGAAGAGAGTTTTTTTTTTTTTAATATTTATCGCAGATCCACTAAATTCTAGATGTGCTTGTCAGCTATCTGTACCTTAACTAGTTCCAGAGATAACCCACTTAGAAGAAGGAGTGGTTCCTTTGGCTCACAATGTTGAAGGTTTAATTGGTCCAGTGTTTGGAGCCAAAAACGAGGCCTTTATCATTATAACCATTCACCTCATGGCCAAGACACAGTAAAACAGAAAAACAAGGAAGATACTCATTAAGCACTACCTCTTAAAGGTACTACTACTTCCTTAGAGTACTAGGACGGAGATATGGAGGTCAGATGTGTGTGTGTGTGTGTGTGTGTGTGTGTGTGTGTGTGTGTGTGTGTAAGAGAGAGAGATGTGTAAGTCAGAAGACAATTTCAAGTGAAAGTCCTTTGATGTTGTCTACGTTTTATTTGAGACAGGCCAGGATGTCCCACAGATAAGCTAGGCTAGCTGGCCATTTTACTTTCCAGGGATCTGCCTGTTTCTAACTCCCATCACTGGGATAACAAGTATACACTTCCATGCTCAGCTTTTTATGTGAGTCCTAGGGGACTGAACTCAGGGCTTCCCACTGGCATGACAATTACTGACTCAGCTATCTCCCTAGCCAATACCAACATTTTAACACATAGACTTTCAGGAATATTCCAACCCTAAACTATAGCACCAGGCAAGCTTGTTCTAGACATAGGATGCAGTCATCCACACTATCCCATACTTACAGCCTAGAGAAGGGTGCACAAGCTGACAGATAAGGGTGTGATAAATATTCTAGAACCTGCATAAAAAAGTCAGGCATGGCTGCAAGTGCCTGCAATCCCAGCATTGGGAGTTGGAGACAGGTGGATCCTGAGAGTTCACCAGGCAGCGAGCCTAGTCAGAGAACGGCAGACTTCCTATTTAGTGAGACTCCTCTGTCTCAAGAGATGCAAAGGGTTTGTTTGAGCCCATGATAGCATCATGAGTGACCAGGAGGGAAGAACTCAGGGAGTGGGCCATGGCACGGAGGAAGAAGGATATTCCCCTGGAATGAGGTAAACTCCAGTCAAACTGTGAAGCGGCACAGGATTAGGCAAACAGGGGAAAGAAGCAGAAGGAACAGCAGGTGGGAGGCAATGGATGGTGGGAAGAGTAGAGCATGTGTGGGGAAGTTCAGTCCCCAGTGCAGAGTCGAAGAGAACATGCTGAGGAGATGAGCCAGGGCCAGGCCACGGCAGAACTTGTAGGTTATGGAGCAGAGCCCAGAGCTTGGAATGTATCCCATAACTAAGACAGAACTCTTGAAGCATTGCAATCAAGAGGCTGCATGTGATGAAATGTGCATTTTAGAAAGATTAGAATGATTACTCGGTGTGGAAATTGGGGGGAGGGGAGAGGGAGGGAGACAGGAATCAAGGCACAGTGACCAATTAGGAGCTCATTGGAATAATAGGAGCTAAAAATAATGCAGCCCTTGAACTGAGCAGAGCATTGCTTTACCAAAAAAGCACAGCAATGCTCTCCCGCTGGCCGCGTCTTATCTTGTTCTTCCAATGGAAGCCAAAAAACATTGTGCTAAATTGCAGGCATCTCTGCATGGATCCAGAGGAACCGGGGCCAAGTGTACAGATTGCTGGAGACCGCACTGGATACTGGAATGGAGCATCAAAACATTAGCAGCCAGGGACTGGGGAGGTGGCTAAGTCGGGTAATTGCTTGCAACAAAAGCATGAGGACCAGAGTTCGATCCCCAGCACCCATGTAAAGAGCAGACCAGCCTAGACTGTTAAATGACTGCTAGTCCTTTACTGACTGTGGTGATAGATAATAGAATAAATGTTGTTTTTGGAAGGGTGGTCCATGCAGAATAAAATTCAATAGATTGTGTCTAGGGAGAGGGCTCAGAAGTTAAACCTTTTGCCTCTAAAGAATGATCAGTTCAGAGGCCCAGAAAACAGTGTGAATGCCAAATAGTCATGGCAGCCTGTCTGTAATTCCAGCCTCATAAGGTAGGGGTGGTGGATCCTCAGAACAAGCTGGACTAGCGATATCAATGAGCTCTGAGACTGTTTGAGAGGGTCAGCCTCAATGACTAAGATGCAAGCATGGTCAAAAATGATCTCTGACATCAACCATTAATCTCCACATGAATGCACACACACATATACACACACACACACACACACACCCAAAAATGCAAAAATGTGCCTGCTCACACATATGCAAAACAAGCATGTAATGTATACACATACACCTACATGCACAATGGAAGAGAAATTCAACCAGAAAGAGAGTCCATGGACCTTGAACAATTAACATTTTGTTCCTTTATTTAAAACACCAAGTTGAGGTTGGAACAAAGGCCAGTAATTAAGAGCATTTGCTGCTCTTGCAGAAGACATGAGTTAGGTTCCCAGCACCTATGACGGACAGTTCACAGTCACCTGTAACTCCAGCTCCAGGGCAGTTGAAACCCTTTCCTGGCTTCTGTGGACACACACACAGAGAAAGAGAGAGAGAGACAGAGAGAGAGAGAGAGAGTTCACACAAATTTAAAAAGTAAACTAAAATTTAAAACTCCAGGAAGCTGTCATTGTTCACCAAGAGCCCCTTGAGAAGTAGGTTGTTTCCCAGATAAGGAAACCACCATGACAGGAACTGATTTATCAGAGGAAACAATGCCCCATTTTCTAAGCACATTAAATGTCAATTATGGTCTCATTCTCTCCCCCATTTGGACTATTCTCACCTTCTAAGAGAAGAGCAGGTGAATTTCTATAGTGGGGACACACCCTGTGATGCATGCATACAATGGAATATTATGTAGCCATAAATGAAGTAAAATTGGGCACATGCTCCAGGAGGAATAAAACCTGAGGGCATTATAACAATTGAGACTATGTAAGCTAGTCTATAAGGAGAGAAATCCAAATAATTCCACTGATGTGAGGGCACTTGAACTAGTCAGTTTCACAGAGACAGAAAATCAAGCAGCTCTTTCCAGTGGCTGGGGAGAGATGAGCATGGGGAGCTGTTTATCCAGTTACAATTTCAGTTCTGTACATTGGAAAGTTCTGGAGATGGATGGATGGTGGTGACAGTTTCTCAACAATGTGAATGTACTTAATATGATTGGACAACACACTTAGAAAAAGATTGATACGGTCAGTTTTATGTTCTGTACATTTTAACACAATTAAAATAAGAAAAAAATATTATGTGTCTGTAAGAGAGAGGCAGTAGCAGAAGGTTAGTCAATACAAAATACATTATGTCAGTATTTTTCAAACTAAGTAGAATGTTCTGTCTTCCATTCGTTCTTCTCTCTACCTCGTTCACTCCAGAACTAAATAGAGACTATCCTGGTATCCTTATTGACCCTTGTGTCAATTCATTTTGTGTTGCTAAGATAAAATACAGGAGGTTGATTACTTTATAAAGAGGGAGAGGTGTATTTTGGATCAAGGTTTTTGAGGCTTAAGCTACCAGCCCTGGTCAACGTGAAGACTTCATGGTGGGTAGGCACAGATGATTAGATATGTGCCCACGTGAAAGAAAGGTCACGTGGCAAGGGAGAAAGTGAAGACAGCTGGGAAAGCCAAATTCACTTTACAACAGCCCATTTTGTAGCAACCAATCCCCTCATGATTCAGTCCTGGTAGACCAGCATTAACCCTTTCCAAAAGCGTGAAACCACCTACTCCCTCCGCCCCCAGGGAACAAACTATCACGCCCATTAGACATCAATATTCTGGCTGAACCAAGTCAAGCATATAGACTCCCTTCACCTAAGTTTCAGTTCACTTTCTTACCTGCCCACCAGATACCCAGCTCTTCACCTCCCACATGGAACTCACTGTTCCACAAACACATCTGTGGTTGCAATCTGAGCTCAGGTAATGTCTCAGTTAGAGTTTCTATTTCTGTGAGGAGACACCATGGCCATGGCAACTCTTACAGTGAAAATTTTTAATTGAGTGGCTCACTTACAATTTCAGAGGTTTAGTCCATTATCATCATGGTGGGGAGCATGGCTGCAGGCAGGCAGATGTGGTATGGAGAAATAGCTGGGAGTCTTACATTTTGCAGGCAACAGGAAGTAGACTGAGACACTGGGTGGTTTCCTGAGCATAGGAAACCTCAAGGCCTGCCCCAGCAGTGACATACATCCTTCAACTAGGCCATACCCACTCCAACAAACCACACCTCATAATAGTGTCACTCCCTATGAGATTATGGGGGCCAATTACATTCAATCTACCATAGTTAACAATAGTATTATTCCTGATTCATATCAGAGCACCAAATCTCCTCTGGCTCTCAATTTACAACCCTGAAATGGTTGACTTTCACTGTTAATGTGACTGGATTTAGAGTCACCGAGGAGACACACTTCTGGGTGTGTCATTGAGAAGATTCACTGAGAAGGGAAGGCCTATCTTAAAGGTGGTCTGCAGTATCCCATGAGCAGGAGTCCTAGACTGATATAAAAATAAAGAACAAATCTAGAAGAATACTATGGGATATGAAATCCTAGTCTACTCCCTGTGGATACCCACACAAGTTTACACACAAATAAGCATTTAAAAGGAGTCATAGACATGTGTTTCAAGTCACCCTAACATGTCCCCTAACTGTACCCATTCTTTAGATTCTAATACTTCTGTTTTAACACAGTGTGTGTGTGTGTGTGTGTGTGTGTGTGTGTGTGTGTGTGTGGTATAGGGGTGCAGGCCAGAGAATAACTTCTGGTGACACTCCTTAGGCACTATCCACCTTGTTTTTTGAAACAGGGTTTCAGGGGCATGGTTGATGAGGCTGGCTGGCCATTGAGTCCCAGGATCCACCTATCTCCACATGCCACTATACCTGGCTTTTAAAAGATGGGTCCTGGGGGTTGAGCTTAGATCCTCATGCTTAGAAGGCAAGCACTTCAGCTACTGCACTATCACTCCAGTCCTCAACACTGATTTTTAATTACACACACGCAGACACATATGCACACACCTGCACCCACATGAACACATACATATGCATACACATGTGCACACACACATATGCAAACACATGTGCATGCGCACACACATACACATATGCATGCATTCACACACACATACTATTCTCTTATTTAAAACATGTCCCCATTGCTCCTCATTAATTATAAAATAAATTCCCCCCGCCTCCCTAGGCAGAGAAAGAGTTACCTGAAGTAATACAATAATTGACCTAGCTTGGGTCAGTTGTCCACCCCTGATCTGATTGACTATGAAGAAAAGAATGTCATTATTTCAGAAGAAGGCATCTGAGGTAGGCACTTCAAGAGAGGACACTCTAAGGTCTTTTTCCCCTTGCTTATTAAATTAAAATAGTCATCTAGGAGCCAGGATGAGAACTCACAGATGTCACTGAAGGCACAAATCGGTTTCATCTTTAAATATGGAGGGAATTTCTGTGCCCTGGCCCAGTCAGCAAGCTCTTAAATGCAGGGGTTGCTGGTGGCTTGCAGCAGAAGAGGAAGTCAGACAGGTTTGAAGCAATAGCCGAACTATGTGGTAGTGTTGACTTTGAAGATGAGGGGCTATATGCAAAGCCCTCCCCTCCCCTGCCAAAAAAAAAAAAAAAAAAAAAAAAAAAAAAAAAAAAGAAGAAGAAGAAGAAGAAAAGAAATAGCTCTAGGAGTGGAGAAAGACTTCAACCAATAGCCGGGCAGAAGAGAGGGACTCTAAACTCAAGAGTGCCAATGGTCTAGATGAGCTGAAAGCGAGTTCTTCCTTACACCTTCCATGTGTGATCCCAGCCAGGCTAACATCTTGATTTCTACCTTGTGAAACACTAAATGGAGAACCCAACCAAGCACACCCAGATGTCTGACCTAACATGCTTCAAGATGATAAATGGCTGTAGCTTTAAGCTGCTAAAACCGGGACAATTTGTCACACAGGTATAAAATTTAAATAAAACAACTGAGCTATATCATGGGGGCAGGTAATGAGGAGGACTTCCTGGAGTTCAGAGGGTGTGCTGAGCTGACAATTTCATTCACAGATGCTCCAGCTATCAACCCAATTGAAATGCTTCCCACACACTTCTTTGTGGCCTTTGCTCCCTTGCTCTGTGTGACATTGACTTTGGAACTTCATGGACACAATTATTGAAAAGACATTTTCAGACTAAAATCACATTGTAAAAAGATCTCTAGATCTCTCTCCCTCCCTCTCCCTTTCTCTCTCTCTCTCTCTCTCTCTCTCTCTCTCTCTCTCTCTCTCTGTGTGTGTGTGTGTATGTTTGAATGTAGGTATATGTACCACATGTGATCTGGTACCCTAAAGACCAACAGAAAGTGTCAAATCCCCAGGAGTGGAATTACAGGTGGTTGTGAGCCTCTGATATGGATGTTGGAAACTAAACCCAATTCCTCTGCAAGGGGAACCAATGGGTTAACTGCTGAGCCATCACTCCAGCTCTGATATAACTTCTAATACACCATTGATTAGACTCAATTGGTTATAAAAGGGGGCATGAAGTTGGGAGGGAGAAATCTGGGAGGAGTGTTCATATATTACATAAATTTATAAAATTCCCAGTGTGTGTGTTAGACGGTAGCAGTCAGATTCATAAGTCCGTCCAGAATTTTGACTGGCCTCATCTTGCAGTCAAGTCAGCTGCTATGAGTTCATGAGCACAGTAAACAAGCCGTGTTGTGTTCAGAAGACCTTGTCTCCCAGCAGTACTCCCCAACCTCTGGCTCTAATGATCTTCCCACCTTCTTCTCTGTAAAGTTTCCTGAGCCTTAGGAAAGGGAGTAGGATGCTGATGTCCCATTTAGGAATGAGCACTCTACAGTCACAATTTGTCCTAATCGGAACACAGTGGTTTGGGATTGTCAAAGTCCAATATGATAATCTGTCTCATACAAATTATTGTGTATAGATAGTAAGCCTGATAAATTCTTCCTTCTCCTTCTTCATCTTCATCTTCTTCTCCTGCTCCTTTTCTTTCCTTCTCTCCTCATCTCAACCTCCCCCTAAAATACATCACCAAATTATATGTTTATCTCTTAATTGGGAGAAAATGGTCATTTTCACTTAGAAAATAAAGGCACTAACCCACTATCCATACCTTCTAACAATTCTAGCTTAAGAAAATCATCATTGACTGAGCATGGTGGCATATACCTTTTGTCCCAGCACTGGGGAGGTAAAAGCAGGTGGATCTCTGTGAGTTGTAGGCTAGCCTGCTCCACATACTTAAGTTCCAGGTTAATCATGGCCACACAGTGACACCCTGTCTCAAATATATAGATACATAATATATAATGATATATTTTATATATAATATGTAATCACATATTATATAATATATATTATTTTGGAATCAGAAGAAAATATAGATCACAGATGCCTCATTTAATAGCTAAGAATATGATTCACAATTTGTGTTACTGAATTAATACAACAGAAAACTAACTTAAAGGAAGATTTATTTGGGCTCATGGTTTCAAAAAATTCAGTCTGTCATGGTGGGGAGGCTATAGTGGAACAGAGAAGCTGTTCAGATAGGATACAGATACAAGAAAGGTCTAGGGTAAACTGCATCTTCCACTGGCACATCTCCAGTGACCTACTTTCTCTACTGAGACCCTACCTCCAAGTTCCCATCATCACTCAGTAGCACCATCATACCATGAATCCATCAAGGGACTTCATCCATTAATGAAGTCACTGCCCTCATAATCTAACTGCCCCTAGAACTACCAGACACACACTCTGGAGTATACCTTACAAATCCTCAAGGCATCTCTTGTAAGAAATAGCATGCTATTTATATTATCAATATAAAAGCACCTTCCACAGTTTTAAGTTCAACAAAGATTATGTCAGGATGAAAAAAGTAAAAATCCCAGGCATGAGAGCAAATCAACCTGGAGGGCCTCTAAAGACAGGATGTCAGGAGCAAAGACAAGACCTAACTCACATGACGTGTTTCCCAGGGCAGGGTGCTCTAGTATAATACATAGACCAAATGATCCAAGGACCACAGAGATAAAGGGAGTTTAACCCTTCCTGTCTTTGCTCTAGTCTGTCAGTGATTTGGATTACAGGAAAGGCACGGTTGAGTCTCCATTGTCTAGTCTGGAGTTTGCTGTATTTTCTGACTGGACCAGCCTGTGATGCTCCCAGCAGTGCCTGTCAGCTCTGGCCTGGGTGTTCTGGCAGGAAGCCTCCTGTTTTAGGAGAACAGGACTATAAGCTAATGCCTATAGGAAAGTATTAACCTCAGGCCATGTACTGGGAAGAGTGTACCCTCCTGAGCACTCATCCAGTGAGGAAATGAGGAAGGGATGTGCTCTCGGGGCTATAAAAATTGCTCTTTGCACTCCTGTGGTGCATTTTCTTTAGGCTGCTTTTGCAGAAACAAAAATAAAATGCCTGGCCTTTCCTGACTCAGAGTCTCTCAAATTCATTATTATAAAGTGTGGGTTCTCATTCCCCATGTCTCTCGGTTCAATCAAGTTGACGATCAAGATGGACCCTCGCGCTATGTGACACCTCTCCATGTTAGGTCATCATCTATCAGATGAGAGCTGTGGTATCACCTCCTGTGATTCACGGCTTTGCTGTGAGCATCCATCTATATAATGCCCGCTGAGTCCTTCAGGGCAGCCTGACACAAAGTCTGTACTCCGTGAATGAAAAGGAGATGAACATCTGTAGGACTTTAAATTCCAGTGTGCAGGCTGAAAAGAACATTTGCCGATCTGAGTTCAGTTCACAGTATCCATGATGGGAGGTTCACAACTACCTGTATCTCCAGTTCTAGAAGATCTGACATTTCTTCTGGTCTTAAAGGGCATCTGCATGCATTTGGCACACATACATACACTCAGTCATACACATATACACATATAATAAAATAAACCTTTAAAATCAAGTATGCTAGCTTGGGCTGGTACAGCACACAGGCCCTCTGTGTTGGGTTTTGTATTGGCTTTAAGTTTCTTGGATTTAGAATCATTGTTCTTCCTGGCTCTGGGTCCATCTCTCTGCCCTATGGGCTGCTTCCAGCTACTCATTTCTGAATTAGCTATAGATGCTCTTTCGGTCAGGCACAAAGAAGAGAAATGTAGGAAATGCATGTCGCAGACAGCTCTTCTTTCAAGTGTCATTTCGGAGGCGAGCCCAGATGCTGGAGTGCTCTGAGCGCAGGGTAAATAGACCTCTACCATCAGTGATTGCTTCCAAGCAGGCTGTGGTTGCTATATCCTGGAGGAACGTCCGAGTTGAATTACTGGAAATGTCAGGAGCAAAACAGGGCAGATTAAATGGGCACTGAGAAGTTCAGAGAGAGGCAGTAATTGCTCTTCATCTTAGTGTTAAAAAGAGGGAGTCTGAGAACTCAGGAAATGGAGTAAGTGTTGTACAGGCAGAGCAGCCTTCAACATAGTCAGCAGCTCTTAGTGTCCCAGCAGGCTCTAAAGCATGGGATGGTACAACTGTGTAGCTTGGGAGAAATGATACCCAAGAGCAAAAGAGACACTGTGACGGGATTGTGTGAAATTCTAACTTTTAAAAATGTTTACTTTATGACAGAGAGAGAGAAAGAGAGAAAGAGAGAGAGAAAAAGTGCCTATAGAGTCTAGAAGATTAGAAGACAAGGTCAGTTTCTGGGGCTGGGATTACAGGCGTTTGTAAACCACCTGATGTGGGTGCTGGGAACTGTGTCTTCTGACAAAGCAATAAGTGCTCTGAAATGCCAGCCAAATCTCCCCAGCCCCAAACTGCAACTTTTGTTGCAAGAAGTCATTTTCATGCTCAATTGCCCCTACTCAACACTAAGTTTAAGTATATAGGCTCTGTCATAGTCAGATACACACGACTATAACAAATTGCCTGGGGTAACTGATGCATAGAGACAGAATGGCTATTCAGCTCATAGTTTGAAGAGGTTCAAGTCCCCAAAGACTCAGTGAATGTTCAGTGAAGACCACCATGCTTTTGAGGAACTGGGGAGATAGTTCAGTTGGTGAAATGCCTGCCTTGTAAAAACATAAAGACCAAAGTTCCATTCCTAACAGTCACATACAAAGTCAAGCATGCTGGCACATACTTGTAATCCCAGCCCCTGAGAGGCAAAGCCAGATGGATCTCTGTGGCTTGCAGGCAGTCAGTCTGGCCTAATTGGTGAGATATAGGTTAGCAAGGAACTCTAGCCTACAAAATAAGCCATATGGCTCCTAAGGAGCTGAAATCTTAGTTCCTCTCTGGCCTCTACACATGCACATGCACTACACATGGGAATGCACACACACATGATTTCAAAGCTCCTCTGTGTGTATGTGTGTGTGCGTGCGCATGTGCGCATGTGCGTGTGAGCGTGCACACAAGTGCATGCATGTGTGTATATACATGTTCCACCACTATATGCATGCACAAGTCAGAGGGCAACCCCAAATGTCAATACTCTCCACCATTTTTAAGAATAGGGTCTCTAGTTATTAATCACTATGTACACCAGTCTAGCTGGCCTGAGAGCTTCCAGGGCTTTTCCAGTCTCTGTTTCCATCCTGATATAGGATTATGGGATTATAGGTGTGCACTATTATACCTGGCTTTATAGGGACTTTGGTGGTTTTCCCTCAGGTCCTTGTGCCTTTTTACAAGCACTTTACCCATTCAGCCATATCTCTAGACACCATTTTTAAGTATATGTATGTCCTTTGACACAATACAGTGAATACTGATTACATGGAATCAGCCTTTGGCATGTTCTGGTAATGCTACTTCTTTTTTTAATTAGCTAATTTAATTAAGTGTATACAAGTGTGCCTGCTTGTCTGTATGTATACCATGTGTGCAGTGCCCACGGAGGCCAGAAAGAGGTATTGGATCCTCTACAATTGGAGCAATATGAAATTATAAACTACCTGATGTGGGTGCTGGGAACCCAACCTGGGTGCTCTAAGTTGATGCTGTGTTTCTTCACCTGGGTGCTGACAAACCTACACACTGGTTAGTTTTAACTGTCCACCTGACACAACCTAGAATCACCCAAGAAGGGAGCTTCACTTGGAGAACTGTCTAGCTCGAGTTGGTCCATGAACATGTTTATAGAGACAGTTTCAGATGTTAATGGATGATGTCTGTAGACTCAGCCCACTGTGGTCAGCTCCATCCCCTAGGCTTAGCTCTGAACTGAGTAAGAGTGAAGAAACCTAGGAATCTGAATGCACTCACCTTTCTCTGCTCTTGGCTATAGAAGGGATGTGACCAGCTGACCTAAGTCTATGCCTCCACTACGGATATGGAATTGTAAGCTGTAACTCTTTGTCCATTAAGCTGTTTGTCATGGGGGTATTTTAGCACTACAACAGGAAGGCAACTATGCCTCTCTGGGCCACAACCTTCTCATCTGCTAAGTGTGGAAAATTGTTCCCATCTACTGGCCGAGTTGTCTCTAAGGACAGAACGTTCAGTCTGTGGAAGGTTTTCTTTCCATGTTTTTCCTCCATTGAGCTTTTTGCTTTTAAAAAGCTAGACATGCCCGTGTCTTCCTGAACTTGTGCCAATGAGATGGGATTTGGGAGTTTGGCTTGTGCAGCAGCACGATAATATGTATCTACTGATGTTTGGGGTCAGGAGACCCCCCCCTAGAGCAGCGCCTTTCAAACCTTCCTAATGCTGCCACCCTTTAACACAGTTCTTCATGTGGTAACCCCCAACCATTACATTATTTCCATTGCTACTTCAGAACTGTAGCTTTTCTACTGTTATGGCTCATGTTGTAAATACCTGATATGCAGGATATAGGTTCATGGTTACAAATTGATTCGAGGGGGTTGCAACCTATAGCTTGAGAACCACCACTCTAGATTGCCTACCCAGGAGTTCTGGGGACTCCTGACTTAAACTTGCCTGAGGTCCTTGTCTTAAGTTATTTTACACACAGCTGTGATAAAATGCCTGACCAAAGATACTTCGGGCACATAGTTTCAGAAGGATACAGTCTACCACATTGAGGAAAACAGGTTTAGGGGAGTGTGACACTGGCCAGCTGCATTGCATTAACAGTCCAGAAACAGATGGAGAACAGAGCTGGGCTATATAGTCTCAAGGGCAGCCCCAGTGACTTACTGCCTCCCAGCAAGGCTCCACCCAGTGAAGGCTGAACGACCTTACCAAATGGCACCACTGGCTAGAGATCAATGTGGGCGTTCATACATATGTGTGTGTGTGTATATATACACATACATACATACATACATGTACACATGTGTATATGTATACATATATGTTACACAATATGTGTTATACATATATATGATATATAGATATATACATATATATGCAACATTTCTCATTCAAACCATATTAGTCTTTAGAAATTTGCCCATTTTATCTTGGGGTTCCAAGATGCTAACAGGGGTTCTAGTCCTGTCTGCTCTGTCTGATAGATATGCCTGGCGTAGTCATATATCCATTAAGTAAATAAATAACTCTCGTACACCTTGACATTTTGGATCTGTCAAGAAGAGAAGCAGAGAGTTCCAGCTTTGCCCATGGCAGGCTTCAGAGCTTCACTTTGAAGGTGTGATGTGTGGCTCGCAGACAGAATGAATCTGCCCTGGTGGAGAAATGTGGATGCATACTTGACAAATCAATTCTCCTTCTCAGAGAAGGAACAGGAAGGCTCCTACAAAGGTCAGGCAGCTCAATTACCGGAGGCAAAACAGAATGCAGCAGGTTCCTGAGGAGTGAAGGGGTCTCTGAGTGCAAATGCTAGCACAGCCACCTGCCAGCGTCACCTGGGTGACTGGGACTTACTGCTGGGAGCCTCTGATATTAATGACATTGTCACCTCCACATGCAGGGCTGGCCTCTGCCTTCAGTCTCAGAGGTTCTGAAACATCTCACCCAAAGCTGGAGCTCTGTGATAAACAGCCAGTCCCTTTGGATCTGCAGAGCCTGCACAATGGCTGCCTTTGCCGATAGTCCTATACACCTACCCCCAGTGTTTGCCCTTTACTGATCCCGACTACTCTCTTGCAGGTAGAAGAAACTAATATTTGGGCACCCCGGTGAACTTCACAAAATGTGCTTTTCAATCAAGAGCTGCCCATTAAGACACAGTCAATGGTAAAGGGTTAGAGGCTGGGTTAAAACTCTACTCCAGTACCACTCAGGCCCTCAGCTTCCTAGTCAGTTAGAAAGCTTTCTCATGAGGCTGGGGAAGTGGCTCAGTCAGCAAAGTGCTTGCCAGTCGAGCATGAGTATCTGAGTGAGAGCCCTAGAAGCTGCCGTGTTGGTGGTTTCTGCTGTATTCGCAGCATTGTGGAGGGAAGAGGAATGGCCCTGGGACTCATTGACTAGTCAGCCGCAGTGACTAGGCAAGTTCCAGGCCAGTGAGAGACCTTATTTCAAAAAACAAAGTGGATGGCACCTGTGGAGTGTCAAGTGATGGTGTCCTCTGGCCCCTTTATGCATAGACACATACACCACATACACTTATGTATGCACCACACACACACACACACACACACACACACACACACGCATGCACGCATGCACATGTGGGCAGATTCCAGTCTGCATCCATGGGTCCAATAAACAGTGGATGGAGTATGTCTGCAAAGTGTCACACCTTCACTAAACTGCCTCAGACTTTAAGACTTTGATTCTCATCATATTGCCATTTAACAACCAGCCCCATAATAGTCACATTATGTTAGTATCATAACTTACCTAGAGATAATGTGAAATGCATGGGAAGATATGTGTAAGCTATGCAAATATTGCACTATTTTATACAATGGTCTTGATCCTCCATAGGCTTTGGAACCTGTGTGGAGGATTGTTCTGGAACTAACCTACCATGGATACTAAGGGATGAGTATCCATCCAAACAAATCTCATCATTGACAGATCCCTTCATAAACAAAGAGGAAGGGCTGAGGATGTAGCTCAATTGGTAGAATGATTGCCTAGCATGCTGGAAACTTTGGGTATTGTACCCAGCACCCTGTAACATGGGCACAGTGGTGTAGATCTGTAATCTGAGTACTGTGATCCAAGCATCTGGAAGATAGAGACAAAAGGATCAGAAGATATGTCATCTTCAGGTACAGAGATCTTCAGGCACAGAGTGAGCTAGAGGCCAGTCTGGGGTACATGAGATCTTGTCTCAAAAAAGGAAAGGAAGAAGAAGGAGAAGGAGAAGGAGAAGGAGGAGAAGGAAAAGAAGAAGAAGAAGAAGAAGAAGAAGAAGAAGAAGAAGAAGAAGAAGAAGAAGAAGAAGAAGAAGAAGAAGAAGAAGAAGAAGAAGAAGAAGAAGAAGAAGAAGAAGAAGAAGAAGAAGAAGAAGAAGAAGAAGAAGAAGAAGAAGAAAGAGAGAGAGAGAAATAGTTTTGTTACAACCATATTCAAATACAATTATTTTGGCTCATAGTTCAGGGGTATAGTACATTATGGTGGGGAAGGCATGGTGGCAGGTGCTTTGCATAGCTGGTCACATTGCATCCATAGTCAGGAATCAGAGAAAGAGATGGATGCTGGTACTCAGATCACTTTCTTCTTTTCCTTCAGTCTGAGACCCATGGAATGATGCTGCCCGCAGTTAAGTTTTTCTGGAAATGGCCCCATGAACACACCCAGAGATAGTGCTATGTAGTGATGCTAAGTCTGATCAATGAGGATGAACCATCCAGCAGGCCCTGACAAGACGCATCTTCCAATGATACAATCTGTGCCCCACCAGCTCCTCCCAGACTCATCTTCAAGTTTCATCACTTTTCATTAGTCTGTTCTTGCTTTTAATC
Organism: Phodopus roborovskii; assembly: GCF_943737965.1. Taxonomy (NCBI): domain Eukaryota; kingdom Metazoa; phylum Chordata; class Mammalia; order Rodentia; family Cricetidae; genus Phodopus; species Phodopus roborovskii. Next base: position 8,145,784 of record NW_026126598.1, on the reverse strand, counting down.
CGACGATGGATTAATCCTTGATTAAGTCAGGTCAATCATTACCCAGTCATCTCTGAAAACTTTCATACCCTGGGTGGACTTTACTCACCCCATGGGTACTTCTCAACCCAGTCCTATTGGCCATCAGGGTTAACAAAAACAAGAGGGCTCAGTAGTTACGACAGTTCACCGCTTTTGCAGAGGACCTGAGTGCAGTTCCCAGCAGCTCACAGCCACTTGCAACTCCAGCTTCAGAGGATCTGATAGCCTCTTCTGGCTTCTGCAGACAAATGTATGAGCATGTGTGCATGCTTGCACACACATACACACAAATAAATCATTTAAAAATTAATGATTGCTGGACATGGTGGTACATGTGTTTCATCCCAATACTCAGGAGGCAGAGGCAATTGGATCTCTGTGAGTTCAGGGCCAATCTAGTCTAATAAAGAGTCCCAAGGAGGGTGGGGAGAAGTAACCAACAAAGATAATTGCCTGCCACAGTTTAGGCTTCCCTGGCACACACGGGTACCGACACTTTCCCATCCCCATGGCTACTTGCTTGGTCTTTTTTTTTTTTTTTTTTTTTTTTTTTTTTTTTTCCTTCTTGCTTATTTGTACAAATTGCATTGGTTTGCAGATGTTCTTTCTTTTTTGTTTTAGAAAGCTTTCAGTCTTTAGAGAATCCTACTTTTCAGTTCTTTTGAATGTTAAAAGACATACATACCTGTTCCTATCTACATGAAAAATGACATCCTGATGTGTCCCCTTTGACATTAATGCCCCTCTGTGCTCTACCTGTACAATTGTCAATTGTCTATTTTTTCTTCCTAGTCAATAGAAGCCTGTAAGAAAAAAAACATTTTTCACATCTGCTGGGCTTTTAAAAGAACTCATTATAGGAATTCAGTACCTAGCCTGTCTGTTGAAAGCCTCCTCAGTTTCTCCAGGCAAAAGGCTCACAGACAGTGCTACACTTGTCTATTGAGCAGAGACCACATACAGGCAAATCTCTAAATGTCAAAAGAAAGCATATTGAAGATGTTTCCTTTGGTACATTCCTATGGGTGACAGAGCTCGTTCTTAAAAGTCAAGGGAACAGTGTATGAGGGGATACCACCAGAGCAGAAATTTGTCGATGGAGAAAGGAAAAGAGAAAGACTGTGGGAGACAGGGATGAAGGGGAGGAAAGAGGGAGGAGGAAGCGATTCTCAGGATCCCAACCTCTTTGGGTCAACTTGTAACAATGAAAATACATCCTGCATATCAGATATCTACTTTATGATCCATAACAGTAGCAAAATTACTGTTGTAAGGCAGCAATGAAAATAATTTTATGGTTGGGGGGGGGGGGTCACCACAACATGAGGAACTGTATTAAAGGGACGCAGCCTCAGGAGGATTGAGAACCACTGCTCTAGCAGATGTAGCTAGCTAGTCATATGCCTTGAAGGTGATATCCATTTCTTTGGCTAGCTGGGATTTCTGCTTCTTTTATTATTGTATGCTGCTAGTATTATGTTTTAAATATTTGTTTGCATTTAGTGTGTGTGTGTGTGTGTGTGTGTGTGTGTGTGTGTGTGTGTGTGTGTACACATGCAGTGAGGTCAAAGGGTAGCTCTCAGGAGTTGGTTCTTTTTTCCACCTGTGTGAATCTCTCGGACCAAATTCAAGTCATCTGGCTTGGTTGAAAGTACCTTTACCAGCTGTGGTGATTTGAATGAGAGTGCTCACATGTGCATGCTTACTCATGCTTGTGCGTGTGTGCACACACAGCACAGGTTTATATATGTATATGCTCAGTCCTCAATTGATGAACTATTTGGGTAGGGTTAAGAGGTGTGTCTTTGTTGGAGTAGGTGTGTCTTTCTCAGAGGAGATGTGTGCATGGGGATGGGCTCTGATATTTCAAGGCCCATACCAGGCCTGGAGTCTCTCTATTTTGCTGCCTGTGACTCAGGGAGTAGCTCTCAGCTCCTGCTCCAACCACATAACTGGATGTTGCCACACTTCCTGTCATAATGAAAATGCACTCACCCTCTGAAGCTGTAAGCAGGCCCCCAATTAAATGCCTTGGCCATGGTGTCTCTTCACAGCAATAGAACAGTAACTAAGACATTAACTGAGCTCCCTCAACCCCCCACCACCACTTTTCCTCCCCACCACTGCATCTTAATCCATGTGAGGAGCTGCTTCTCACATGGAATCATTCCAGCTTCTATGCCTCCCTCCCAACCCTGAAGGAATCTATTTCCTGAAACTGTGTGAGCCAAAACTAATTCATCCTCCTTTGGGCTGTTTCTGCTGGGCACTCTGTCACAACAACTAGAAAACTAACCAACACAGGCACTGTTAGGATCACAGGAAGAAAATGAGATAGACTTGTTAGCCAGGTGTCAATCATGTGGAGAGGTGGGACTCTATGATGGCGGATATTAATTGTACAGACCTCTGGGCAAGTCTATGAGGGAGTTTCAGGACCTGGCTAACTGAGAAGGGGAGAGCCACCCTGAATGTGGGCAGCCCCATCCCATGAATAGGGTCTGAGTCTGAACAAAAGGGAGGGAATGAGCTGAGCACCAGCATCCATCTCTCTCTGCTTCCTGACTGTGGGTGTCATGTGACCAGCTGTGTCATGCTCCTGCCGCCATGTCTTCTCCACTGTGGCTAACATACTCTGTAACTGTGAGCCAAAAGAAACTTCCTTCCTTGAGTTGCTTTGGTGAGGTCTTGTTCTCAGCAACACAAAAAGTAACTAATAAAACCCAGGAAGCAAACACTCACGAGTCAATTATAGATCCATTGAAAACAAGGTAGCCCCTTTAGGTTTATAAGGCCACTCAATAGGTAGGCCCCCAATACTAGTCATTGTATATATCATTAAAAAATATGGCTGTTGTATTTTATCATAATCCTGTCATGTCCTACCAAAATCATAACTGCTAATCAATTTTCATCACAAACAGTGTCCTGGGTCATAAATTTATTTCTATGCTACTCTACTTTCCTTTCTGTTGCTGCGATAAAATGCTATAACCAAAACCAACTTGGGGTAGAAATTTTTTACTTTGTTTTATACTTTCATGTCACAGTCCACCGGTAAGGGAAATCAGGCATGAATTCAAGGCAAGAACATGAAGCAATCCCCCATAGAAGACATCACCCTTTCTATGGAGCAGAAGAGGGATGGGATGTGTGGGTTGGTGGGGTGTGGGAGAATGGGAGGGAGAGGGAACTAGTTTTGATATATGAAATAAAATTGTTTCTAATTTAAATAATAAAAACTTTCAAACTAAAAAAAAAGGACATGAAGTGTAAATTATAGAGGAGTACTATTTGCCAGCTTTCTCCAATACTCATACCTGGTTAGCTATCTTATACATCACAGGACTAATTGCCTAGGGATGGTACTGACCACAATGGGCTGGAGTCCCCAAAACATACCTATTGCCAGTTTAATCTAGTCAATTCCTCAATCAAGGCATTCTCAAATGACTCTATGACAATTAAAGATAAGACACATGTCATTCTTACTTAGTTGGTTAATAGTGAGCACATATTTGGATGTGCAGTATGTCAATGTAAAAATCTTTTATACCTGAATATGATGGTAAATGCCTGTCATCCCAACAACACATGGGAGCCTGAAGCAGGAGAATCGAAATTTTAGTGTCATCCTGGGCTATATAATGAGACCCTATCTCAAAAACCATGTAAAATAAATCAAATATATGAATAAATATTATTTTACAATACATGTCCTTGAATAACAACATCTTTCCCTCATTCACAACCATTGAACAGATGTAATGTGTGTGTGTGTGTGTGTGTGTATGTGTGTGTGTGTGTGTGTGTGTGTGACAGTACATGAGTACATGTGTGTGAAGTCAGGATTCTCCTGCCTTGCTTCCCATTTCACCATAAGAGCACATGTTACATATATGGCTTTTACATGTGTTCTGAGAGTTCAAACTCAGGTTCTTACACTTGTATGGCAAGTGATATCCCGCTGAGCAATCTTCCCAGCCCTAAATAGAATTTTTAAATAAAAGCCTTCATGGTTTCCTCTATGCAAATTGTTTCTCTTTTCTCAAATCATTTCCCACCCCTGAAGTGAACAACTGATATATATCTAAGACATCAAAGAAAACAATCAGCTATCAAATCCAATATCAGTTGAAATGTGCACTATTCTGTCATCTTATGACCACATGGTGATAAATCTGTACCTACCCATACTTCCTTCAACTGTCCAACAACAGGTCCTACTTATGATGGCTAATCTCAATTGTCAACTTGATGAGATCTAAAATCACCTAAGAGATAGAGCTCTGAGGAGGCTATGGTGGGCTCTCTTGCTTTCATTAATTGAAATAAGAAGACTTACCCACCGTGGACAGCATCATTCCCTGGGCTGAGACCCTGAACAATATAATAAGGGGAAAGGGATATAACCACAAGAATTCTTTGTTTCCAGCTGTTTTGGCTGTAAAGAGACCAGCTACACTAAGCACCCAATGCCTAACCTTCCCCATTATGATGGCTTTACCCTTTCATGGTGAACAAAAACAAGTCAGGCCAGGAACCTGAACTAGAAACCATGGAAAAATGATATTTTCTGGCTCACTTGAGCACTCAATGTTAGCTTTCTTACAAACCCAGGACATGCCTAGGGAATGGTGCCACCCACAGTGGGCTGGGTCCTCCTACATTAATTAACAATCATGACAATGTCCAAAGACCTGAACACAGGGCAATTCCTCAGTTAGGACTCTCTTATCACATGATTCTAGGATATGTCAGCTAGGCAATTAAGCTTAGTAGGACAGGAGCCAAAATTACATGTGCATGTTAAAAATGGATGTCAGCTTCCTACCTATGAGATCCTCATGAATACTTGAGAACTGAATTATGCGTGAATTCTGATGTCTAGAAAGAAAGACAAAAGACAAAGGTCATAAGTCAAACTAATCCAGGCCTAGTTTTGAAACACAATCCAAGGTTGTCTAAATACATTACTTTCTTGAAAAGATTTGACAATCACATTTTTCTACTCTTGCCCACCCTCACCCATAGGTTTCCTTCTCTTTCTCCTTCTTTTCTAAACATGAAAAAATAATTCTGACTGTTATGAATGAGAAAAATCCCTGGGCTAAGCAATACTTCTAAAGTTTCAGCCTATTCATAAACTTTCCCAGGCAAGGTATTGATTGAAGATTTAATTTTTATTTGTGTTTGACGTGGTATGTGCATGTGAGTTCAGGTTCCTTTGAAGGCCAGAAGAGGGTGCAGGGTTCAATAGAGCTATAATCACAGGCATATAAGGGCCACCCAACCTGGGTGCTGGGGACTGAACTCATATCCCCTACAAGAGTAGCCCAAGTTCTTAACATGGAGTCATCTCTCCAGCCCCCATTGATTGAATTCTAGGTCTGAATGTTAAGGGGGAATTGAATGGAAAAATGATGTGCGATGTGGGAGAGCATTGGGCTAGAGATATGGCTCAGTGGTTAAAAGCACTGGATGCTCTTGCAGAGGACAGAGGTTGGCTTCCTAGCACTACATGGAAGTTTACACTTGTCTCCACTTCTGGGGGATCTCACACCCTCTTCGGGCCTCTGAGTCACCAGTACACACATGGTTCCTGCACATATTTGCAGACAAAACATCCATGTGCATATAATAAATCAATCTCTAAAAAGAAAAGAGAGAGAGAGAGCCTTAATCCAGACTTAATATTCTTCTAATCTGCTTTCCTAGGATAAACCTTTGCAATCCCTCCCTAACTGTAGACTTGATAATGTCTTCCTGGCATACACATACAACCATGCATATATGCACTTCTCAAATAACAATCTATTCTTTCCTTTTGAACCACAAAGAGGTCTTTAGCATACTTCATCTGTTAATAAAAAAAATGCCCCTCTGGAAAAGGCACAGTCACTTTCAAGAAATATTATAAGTAGTCCTTCATTAATTGGAACCCACCCTACCTCAATCTTTTGGTGTACGTGAGAACAATGTGAAAGGCTCTCTGATCCCTGATGCACACAGATTAATTTCATAGCTCTGGTCCTGGCTCCAACCCTAAGGGTATGGGTGGCCCATTTCTAAAATAGGTGCATTTGAGAGAGTTTGGATGAAGTGGGACCCACCCTAAGTAAATTAGCTAATGAAACCTAGGCATACAGATAGGAAAGAAAAACGCCACCTGTGAGATAAGACGTGATAGAGACTAAAGGCATGTTTTGACAAAGGAGGCGGGTGGGATAATGTTCTTTATCCTCTAACAGTGGGCAATGAGCAAATTTTCTTCCCTATAAACAGCAGTTAAAAACACAAGGAAATCCTTTGCTTAGAAAAAAAGAACATATAATTAAAAGTCAATTTAAAAATTAGAAAAGACAGAAAAGGGAAAAGACAGGAGGAGTGGGGGCCTGGGGAGATGGCTTAGTAGGTCAGGATGCTTGCTGCCAAGTCTAATGGCCTTCAACTCTATTGCTAGAACCTAAGTAATGGATGGAAAGAAACCAACTCCAGCAAGCAGTCCTCTGATCTCCACACAGTCACGCCTGTGCCTCCCAATCCAAAATGCAAGTAAATAATTGCAAAATCAAAATTTTAAAACAACAAAAATATATTTAGAGGTAAGGAAAAAGGATGACAGGGTGGGAAGGAATAAGACCACCATCTTGAATGTTTGAAAGAAAGAAGCTAATAAGAAAGGAAACAGAGGTAAGGTATGAGACTCCAGAAAGCACAATGGAGATTGATATGAAGAAAGCTGGCCCTTAGGATGCAAGCCTACCATCCCAGTTACTTGGATAGAAGAAAGATCCCAAGATTAAGACCTACAGTGAGTTCAAAACCAGCCTAGACAAGTTAAGGAGAGCTTGTCTCAGAAGAAATACAAGTAAAAGAGAGTTGGAATGTTATTCAAAATTTAAGTGTCTACCTAGAATCCCCCAATGAGGGGCTAGATTATGGCTCAGTGGTAAAGCACCTACCCAGAATCCCCCAGTGAGGTTCTGGGGTCTAACTCAGTGGTAGAGGCCCTGCCTAGAATCCCCCAGTGACAGGCTGAAGGCATTTCTCAGTGAACATATGTTAGGCCCTGGGTTTAGTCTCCAGTACCATATATATTTTTTTAAGCCATTGGTCCTTTAGTTACACACTTTCCTTTTCTTAGAACTCTCTTCTCCTTTCACATCCCTTAAGTGTCTCCTACATTTCTTTAAGACAGTTCCCAGGATATTCTTACCTAGAGCTGATACAGTTCAAGTCACATACGCAGGATTGAAGTCAATGAATAACAGGCCACCTTATTGCACAAAACAGGAAAGCTCAAGACAAGGGAATTCAACAGTGTGCATCTAGTTCCTCAATGTCAGCCAAAGATGGTTTTTCTGTTTGCTCCAGTGTGGCTACTTAGTGATGAAGGTCTGCAGAAAACACACAGCCAGAGCAAAGCAAAGGTCTTGTCCCCAATGGGTCTCCCTTCCAGAGCTCAGGGTCATTAACATGCTAGGCAGATGCTCTATCACTGAGCTGTGCCCAGAGCCCTATCACTGAGTGATTCAAGACAGGTATTTAACACTGAGAGACACCCCAGACCCCATTGGGGGATTCTAGGTGAGCGACACCCTAACCCCTCACTGAGGGATTCCCAGGAGGCATTTGTCTTACTTAGAGTTTCTATTGCTGCAAGGAAGCACCGTGTCCAAAAAACCATTTGGGGAGGAAAGGGTTCATTTGTTTTACACTTTTACATTTTAATCCTTCACTGAAGGGAGTCAGGACAAGAAAGGAACTCAAACAGGTCAAGAACCTAAGGCAGGACAGCAGAGGCCATGGAGGAGTACTGCTTACTGGCTTGCTCAATCTGCCTTTGTGTGTGTGTGTATGTGTGTGTTGTGTGTTATATGTGTGTTTGTTTTTGTTTTTGTTTTTTTGAGACCTGGTTTCTCTGTTGTTTTGGAGCCTGTCCTGGAACTAGAGCTTGTAGACCAGGCTGGTCTCAAACTCACAGAGATCATCCTGCCTCTGCCTCCCGAGTGCTGGGATTAAAGGCATGTGCCACTACCTCCCAGCCAATCTGCTTTCTTACACAACCCAGGATCACCAGCCCAGGAATGGCACCATTCACAATGAACTAGGTCCTCCCCAACTGGTCACTAATTAAGAAAATGCCTTACAGATAAGCCTTACAGAGGCATTTTCTCAGTTACAGTTCCCCCTTGCAGATGACTCCAGCTTGTGTCAAGTTGACTTAAAACTAGCCAGGATACCATTCTATCCCTAAGCCATGCCCCTAAGCCCTCACAGGAAAATTCTAAATGGGTGTCATGCCTCACACCCTGACTGATGAATCCGAGGAAGGCATTTACCACTGAACCATACCCCACCCATCTTTTTTACTCTTTCTTTTTCAACAAGGTCTCCCCAACTCACCCAAGGAGGTCTCAAACTTGTAGTTTTCCTGCCCCAGCCTCCTGAGTAGCTGAAAGATCATGCATTCACCAGTGTTCTCTATTAAGTCTCCATATTTAAAATGACTATTTACCTGTGTGTTCACTCTGTAATATTTGTGTTTCAAAGCCAAATATGAGCATACCCATAGACACGGTTTGTTTGTGAAGCTATTACACTACATAGACTTAAGAAAGAATGTGTGTGCTGGGGATGTGGCTCAGAGTTCTTACCTAGCATGCAGGAAGCTCTAGGTGTGATGTCCAGCACTGCATGAACTGGGTACAGTGTCACATACCTGTAATCTCAACACGTCTGTACCCCAACACTTCAGAGTTGGGAGCCGGAGAATCAGAGTTCAATGCCATCCTTGCATATGTAAGAAATCCAAGACAAGACTTTGTCTCTCACTCTAACAATAACACGTGATGCAGACATTCATTTCCCATTCTCCTCTTCAGGGTGAATGAAAGACTGCCCAACCTTCACTTGCAGGGTCAGCCCGTGAACTTTAGAGAGCTTACTCCCAACATAAGGTGGAATCCAACAGAAATGACAGAGCTGTAGCCAGAGCATTAAATAACCTGCCACTGTCCAGGTTAAATACACCGGGAACTTCAAAGAATAATCCACCAACATGCCCAGGGTCTGTTTAAAATTTCTGCTATAGACACACAGAGATAATTCTTGACATTCTTTTCCCACCTGACTTAGATCTTAACTCAGCCTTCAGCTCTTTTCATCCTAAAATTTATATAACAAATGGGTCTCGGTCTTTTGAGGATTCTGTTTGGATTCCTGACCAATTAAGGACCCTGAAGAATCAATTATTTTGACTTATTTCCCAGGCTGATGGGAGGGAGTCTTGCATTTTCAAGACTCTGGCTTTGAAACCCCTTGAAAGCATTACTGAAAAGCGAGAGGGAATTAGACAATAAGGATTCTTTCAAAACAGTGGGATTTGAGGGATCTTATTACCCACTTTAAGATCTTACCTTAAGGCTGGAGACAGTATTAATTGGAATGAGGACATCCAAAAGCCAGTAACTACTCTAAGCCATCTGCATCGTTCAGATCTGCCTTTTAGCTCTTTTAATTTCTTCCTGTTCCATCCTCAACAAAAGTATCCAACTTCTAATTCCCTGGGTATATGTCTCACCCTGGGGCACAAAGAAATGGAAAGGAAAGAAAGAAAGGGGGAAAAGGGAGACAGAGAAAAAGGGGCAGGCCACAAAGAATCAATGGCATTTCAAATCCCATTTCCTGCTTTGATCAGTGAGTAATCCCTTTTAAGGGGAGTGGGATTGAAAATAGAGGGGCCAGGCTGCAAACCACTGGGAATGCTCCTGCTCAGCATCTCTAGAGGAAGCTCATGTGACACCCGGTTACCAGAATAACCAGTACTTTCTCTGTCGATAGTGTGAAATGCTTTAAAATAAGTAGGAATGGCTGACAACTGTTCTGCTATAGATTGGTTCTGGAATATCCCCTCCCAATTGGTGCTGCTTGGTGATTGGAACTATTGAAAGCTGGATTATAGTGGGAGAGGTTTTAGGCCTTTGAGGGCTTATTAATTATTTTTCTTGCTGCTGTGACCAAATGCCCAACAAAAGCAGCTTAAGAAAAAGGAGAGTCTATTTGGGCTCAGAGTGTGAGGATTCGGTCTATCATGGCCAGGGAATGATGAAAACTAGAGAGAGATGAATACTGTTGCTTACTTTGATTTCTCACTTTTATTCAGTCCAGTTCATGGGATGGAGTTACCCATGTTTAGAATGGGTATTCTCCCTTCTATTAACCAACCTCATCTAGACAATCGCTCACAGACATGCCCACAAGTATGTCTCATGTGTTTCTAGAACCTGACAGGTTAGCAACCAATACTGACCATCGCAGGATCTAGAATCATCTAGCAGACAAACCTGGGGGTCCAGATTTAGTTAACTGGAGTAGGAAGACCCACCCTAAATGTGGGAAGAACCAGGCCATGGGCTGGGGGCCTGTGCTGTTGTGTAAGAAGGGTTAAGTGGGCTGAGCACCAGCATCCATCCCTTTCTGTGTCCTGGTGGTGTCTGTTGTGTGACCCATGCCTCATGCTCCTGCGCCATGCCTTCCCTGCCGTAGTGGACTGTATCCTCAAACTGTGAACCAAAGGAAATGGTTCTTCCCTCTAGGTTGCTTTTGACACAGCAGTGAGGAAAGTAGTGAATGCAATCAGCAACCAACTTCATCTAGCCAAGTGTCTGTTGCACTGTTAGGATAACTGTGGAGTGACTAGAACAATTCCGCTTCTGTCATTCTAACTCCTCTCATTTCCCATCTCTGTGAGTTAGCATCCCTTCTGATTCTCACCAGCTCTGGATATGGCTCCAGAAAAGTAGCAGTCAATCACAGGTGACTTTGATTATTTTGACACACTTAGACAGATTCTAAATGTAGAAATAACTGAAGAACTGACCCCGGACAGCCTGAGATTTGCAGCACCAGCTTTTTGAAATCTGGCTGATGCTCACTGGGCTCTTCCCCCTGCCCCCCATCTTGTGGTGAGTTGCGTTAAAGGATGGGTTTATATGTTTCTCCATTTTGTTCTGATGCAATAATGGGAGTCAACTTGAGAGCTTAGGGATAGCTCAACAGTAGGGCACTTGCTTAGTATGACACACAGGGCTTTGGGTTCAGTCACCAGCACTGCCTAAAAGGTGAGATTAAGGGGTCAAGATGATTCAGTGGGTAAAAGTACTTTCCACCGAATCTGGCTGTCTGGCTGTCTTGAGTTTGATCCCCACGACTTACATCATAGAAAGAGAATCAACATCCAAAACCTGCTCCCTAACCTCCTCACAGGCATTATAGCACCCACCCACCCACCCCCCCCCACACAGAGAGAGAGAGAGAGAGAGAGAGAGAGAGAGAGAGAGAAAGAGAGAGAAAGGGAAGGAGACAGAGAGAGAGGGAGGGAGGGAGACACACAGAGAGAGACAGAGTCACACAGGATAAATAAAATAAATGTAACTTGAGAAAAATAAGGCAGGCAGCAGGGAGGAGACATAGAGACAGAAAGGAAGGAGCTAAGAATGTCACTCAGTGGTGGAGAGCTGGCCTAGCATATTGAAGTCCTGGGTTCCATTTCCTCCTCCACACAAAACAGGTGTGGTGGACACACCGGAAATGCCAACATTTGGGAAGTGGAAATAGGAGATCCAGAACTGGAGGCCAGTCTGGAGAATCACTTTGTTTGACTTCAGTGTGATAGTGTGTGTGTGTGTGTGTGTGTGTGTGTGTGTGTGTGTGTGTGTGTGCGCGCGCATGCGCGCGCGCACGCATTGTAACTTTTTTCCCCAGTACTGTGCATTGTTCAGACTACTACAAAAAGGTCACAAGCACTGATTTTGAGCTTGCAAATAATTTATAGGGAAGAAGCCTGAAAGAACAGAATTCACCAATAATGAGAATCAACTGTCGCTTCCCATTGGTTATACCATCTTAGATGGTGCACACATTCAAGTGGGTTTACATGCCTGAGACAAAGGAGAAAGCAGCCTTCTCTTCAAGCTGCCGTGAGCTACAATGCAAAGACAGCTTTGATGGTTTAGAAGGTACTCACTCCTCTCTGTCTATCTAGACACGTGACTAGATTATCTGTAACGTCTGCACCCATTAAGGTGTCATAGCCCTTCTGAATGCTCTAAGTCACACAACATGGGAACAAGAAACATAAGATGTGTAGGAGACAGGACCCATTTTATACACCTGGTATTAGCTAGTATTGGCCTCAAACGTGTGTGTGTGTGTGTGTGTGTGTGTGTGTGTGTGTTTGCGTGTGTGGCATGTGAACATGTGCATACGTACTTATAAAGACAAGAAGTGGACATTGAGTGTCTTGATTAATTACTCTCTGCCCTGTTCCCACCGAGTCTGCAGCTAGATTGGCAGCCAGAAAGCTACAGCAATCCCCCTGTCTCTGCCCCAAACCGAGCTATGGTTACAGGTTAGCTCAGTCATGCTTACCTTTTTAAGTGGATACTCAGGATTAGAACTCAGGCCTCGTGCTTAGCTCTCTCACCTGCTGAACTCTCTCCCCAGCCCGGTGGATGCATGTTAATGTTTCTCTACCCACTGCATTAGTTTCTTTAATGTCAGCTTGGCACAAATACCTGACAGAAACGACTTAAAGAAGGTGGGGTTCGAGCTTTAAGGGGATACAGTACATCAGGTTTGGAAGTGCATACAGCTGGGGGCTGTCATCTGTGGCACCTGGAGCTGGCCATGCAGCCTCTTACATCTTGTTGCATCTAGAAGCAAGCAGAGAATACTGAGGCCAGAGGGGGAGGTAAGGCCTATACTCAGGTTTTGAGTTAGCCTCTAATTAAGCCAGACCCACCTTCTGGCTTTCCTACCTGCCATAAAGAAAATGGTAAGTCCCCTACTGTCTGTTAATGTCTAATCCCCAGTAGACCTCCAGGTGCTCAGATTCCCAGGAGAATGTCAGGCACCATAATCTTCATTTTCCTAAAGAAGTTTACAGGTCCAGGCTACCAGGCTCTGCATTATAAATGAGCTACAGGAGACACCCATACCTCCACCTCTACATGGATGTGCCTTAACTACATGTACCCCTCCCTCCTCCTCACCTACTTATCTCAAGCCACATGTTAACAAGAGTCCTTCCTCCCTTCCTCAAAATGCAACCCCTCCCCCCGACACCTGGGAATCAGAGACAGCCTGACTATGAGCAATACTATGGATAGCTCATCAACCACGGGACTAGAAACCTCTCTCTTCCATTGAGAGCTATAAGAAGGAACTACTCCCAACTCTGCCTTCCCAGACCTGAACCCTCATCAGAACCCCAGTCATAATCCTGTCAGTCTGTGGCATTAATAACTCATCTAATAAATCCTTTCCCCCAAAGGACAACCTGCCCCAGGTCCTACTTGACCCCCAAACCAGAAACTTCAAGAGCATCCTCTACCCCCAATGACTTCCTTCCTCCAGGAGAAATACTGTACTAAATTAGTTACTTCCTTCATTGTTGTGACCAAATACCTGTCAAAAATGATTTAAGGAAGGGTTTCAGGGTATCTTCCTTCATGATGGGAAGGGGGTGGCAGCTGGAGAGTGAGGTGTCTGAACACTTTGAACCTACAGCCCAGAAGTGAGGCCAGGCCATAATGTTCCAAACCCACCCGCTCCCATCTTGACCCTGACTTTCTCTACTGAGGTTCCACCTCCTAAGTTTCCATAACCTTCCAAAATTGGGGACCAAGTAAGCATTCCCACACAAGAGCCTATGGGGGACTCTTCACATTCAAGCCATAACCAAACACTTTGCAAAAGAATTAGGTTGTCCTTAAATATTCTTCTCAATCCAGGAGACAGAAAGAGAGAGGGAATGACACAGAGGGAGAAGAGCCATGTAGCCTGGCGGGGCACACACACCATCACACAGCAAACCTGCCTAGAGGGAGTTCACGAAGTCAAGTATTGGTGTTGAACCCAACACATCACAACGCCACAGTCATCATCTTTTAGCTTTTCCCAGGCCATTCATTCACCAAATAGACAAATACCTGCATTTTTGTAGATAAAAATGAATGCACCAGGAACCATTTCCAAAGACAGATGACTGTCCTTTTTCCTTCAGCAAAGTTTAAAAAGGTAAAAATTATCATATTATGGGCACAGTGGTCATGGAGAGAAAATGAGGCCACCACTCAACAGGGGAAATTGCTCTCCTTGCTTGGGAATGTTTTAGCATTAAATTAACTCTCCTATCTCCTGCCTGCTAATAGGAAAGCTTTCACCTCCCTGTCTGGCAGGGGATCCGGATTTGCATTTAGATGGAGCTGTTGTAAAGATGGCCCCCACCCTCCAGCACAGAGGCCTCCCTGTTTACAATAGCAGCTGTGTGATAAAATGATTATTCCACAAGTGCCAGTGTTGCCAGTTTGGATAGGATTGGAAGCCAGAACTGAGGAAGGCTGTCAACTGAATCAGTCACTCAGGGAAAGGGAAGAGACTGGTCCTTCTAGGAAGTGGGAACTCAGTCTCCCTTCCATCTGTCCTGTGTCATAGCATGGCAAGTGAGACAGCTGGAGGCTAGAGGCTAGTTTTAAAGTGTGTGTGTGTGTGTGTGTGTGTGTGTGTGTGTGTGTGTGTGTGCAGCATGGATAGCTCAGTCAGGAAACGGTTTTTTTTTTATGCAGACATGAGGGCTTGCATTTGATCTCTAGAACCAATGTATCATCAACAACAACAAATCCGGTAGTGCCTGCACTGGAGGTGAAGATAGGGAGTGACATTTGGGGCTCCCTGGCTAGCTAGCCTCACTTGGCAAGCTTCAGGCTATTAAGAGATCCTCTCTCAAAACCCAGCTTGGATGGTGCCTGAAGAACAGAACCCCAAGTTTCCCTCCGGCCTTCACACACATGCACACACTCTACTATAGACACACCTGCCTGTACAAACATAAGCATACATACACACACAAAAGAGGATCAATGAATACCCATACAAAAAAATGTTTCCCTCTGTTCTCCATTCATACTGATAACATTCAAGAGAACTTTAAGTTTATAGATAATTAACTTTATAATAATTGATGCTCATTTAGCAGTCTTTGACCTTCATTGAAACATTGGGAATAAAGAGGTGGCTCAGCAGTTAGAGCACTTCTGTTGCATTTGAGGAGGATCCGGGTTTGGTTCCCAGCACCTGGATTGGTGGCTCACACCTCCTTGTGATTCCAGATCCATAAGATCTGATGCCTGCTTCTGACCTCCTCAGGCACTACACTCACCAGCACATACATAGAAATACGTGTGTATGCGTGCCCATGCACATCCACACACACACACACACACACACACACACACTCGCACACACTTTAAACTAATAAAAATTAATCTTAAAATATAGACTACCTTCCCAGCACCTGGGGTAATTTTAAAGAGCCCATCCTGTTGCTTGCTGCTGCCTTTCCTCCAGCCCCCACTGGGGCCCAAAGCCCCCGACAGAGAGAAAGGAACGCTGGGTAGAGAGAGGAAGGAAAATGTCAATGAAAAGGAATCAGAAGGCTTTTTCTTTCCTGTGTCAAGTACCAAATTATGCTTGATATTTGAATTTTTCCCAAGGCTCGCTTCCTTACTATCATGCCAAATGACCCTGAAAGCTTTGGCACTTCCCAGGGAGACTTTTGACTGTCATTAGACAAGTTTCCTCCATTGTTCTAGACACATTGAAAGGGGAGAAGGGCTGGGGAGGGCAAATGAGAGAAAGCTGGCAGAGGAATAGCGTGCAGGGTTGCTAGATTTCTGGTCAGAGACTCACACTGAGACAGGAGGGGCTGGAGGGCCAGACTTTTTTCTTACTCATGTGGGGGGGGGGAGAGCATGCATCCATGTGTGTTACACATGTGTGTATGCTTGCACTTGTGAGGGCACACATGTGTGTGCATGCATGTAGAAGCCTGAGGTTGATACTAGGAATTTCCTTAGCTTGCTTTCTGTGGCTGCGATAAAACACTGACCAAAAGCAACTTGAATAAGAAAGGATAATTTATTTGGCTTACAGGTTACAGTCTACCCCTCAGTGAATGCAGGTGTCTTAGTTAGGGTTTCTATTGCTGTGATAAAAACCCACTGACCAAAATCAACTTGGGGGGAAAGGATTTATTTCAGCTTACAACTCTGAAGTCACACTCAATTGCTGAGGGAAGTCGGGGCATAAACTCAAACAGG
This sequence comes from Phodopus roborovskii, assembly GCF_943737965.1. NCBI lineage: Eukaryota > Metazoa > Chordata > Mammalia > Rodentia > Cricetidae > Phodopus > Phodopus roborovskii. The sequence continues at coordinate 8,129,597 of NW_026126598.1, read as the reverse complement.
GCAGGAAGCTGGAGGCAGGAGCTGATGCAGAGGCCATGGAGGGGTGCTGCTTACTGACTTGCTCCTCATGGCTTGCTCAGTCTTCTTTCTTGTAGAACCCTGGATCACCAGCCCACATACAGTGGGCTTGGTCCTCCCATATCAATCTCACCACCACTTAATTCATTTGAGGCAGGGTCTCTCAATCAAGCCCAGAGAGCATGACAAATGTTGCTAGTGTCAGCTTGCTCTGGGGATCCACTGTCTGGGGATTCCTTCTGAGGCTGAAATTATACCCAGGCCCACCTTGGATGTATGTAGGTTTTGGATCCAAATTCAGAACCTCACACTTGCACAGCAAGTGCTTAGACACTGAGCCTTTCCCACTGGTCAAAGGAACAGACTATCCTAAAACAACTGGAAATATCATGGCACTCATACCCACTCATGCCCACAGAAGTGTGTGGCAAGTCAGATGCCATGCCAAGAATGTTACACATGACTTTGAACCACACAGTGCCACAAGAAACCTGGTGTTATTTGGCACCAAAGTGTTGTTCTTTAGTTACAGTTATAGGAATAAAAGCTGGAGAAGGGAGGGAGGTAGTCCCAAGTGGGAGAGCACAACAGGTTCCATAGCAGGTGAGGGTGACCAGGGCGGGGGGAGGGGGGTGGGGGTGGGGGTGGAGGGAATAACAGGCAGAGAGAGCTTAAATGAGGAGTTTATTTAGAAAGTGGAGTGAGGGAGAAGGGAAGAGACATAGAGGCACCGGGAACAGAAGAGGAGAGAGGGGGAGAGAGAGGGCAGAAGAGAAGAGGGGGGTAGCTGATGGCCAACCGAAAGCAGGAGAGAGAGAGAGAGAGAGAGAGAGAGAGCACAAGAGAAAGTAAAGAGAGAGAGGAAGAGAGCATTTAAGTGGGCAGGGGTCTGACTTTTAAAGGACCCTGGACTGACCAGAGTACTGCCTGAGTACAATTTTGCCAGGTGACAGGGGCAGGCCAGCATAATGCCTGAATCCTTACAATTACTGCTGTTAGTTTACAGATAGGCAAGTTGAGATGAGGCAAAAGAGATCAGTTATCCTGGTGTTTTAGACAGGGTCTATTACTATTATATTGCCTAAGTGACCACATATAATAGCTTTTAAATGGGTAGAAAACAACAAATATTTTATTATTTTTAAATGTGTGTGTGTGTGTGAGAGAGAGAGAGAGAGAGTCTACATGTGTGCCCAGTACCCAAGAAGACCAGAAGAGGGTGTTAGATTCTCCAAGGAGTAGATTGTCCTGGAGTTTGGGGTCACAGTTAGACAGTTATAAGCTAGCCGACATACGAAGGAGCTGGGAACCTTTGCAAGACCAGCGTATGTTTGTAACTGCTAAGCCATCTGTCCACTACCATCAGTTAGGTAAAAATTTATATCTGTATGCTATTTATGCATCTGTGATGTGTTTGTAATGTGAGTGCAGGGGCCAGCAGAGCGACTCTCTCCTTCTACCTTAGTTCCTACATCCAAAAGGATCCACACTCTTCCAAAGCAGCATTACCAGGCTTGGGGCAAGCATTTTAAACATGAACCTGTAAGGAACATTCAAGTCTCAGCTCTGGCTGACTACTCGGGGAAGTATTGCTTGACTATGATAGGCACTGGATTCCCTCCCGGGTCCTTCCCTGAGAAACTGAGAATTTCTTCTGCCACTGTTGTAAGTACTTGCAGTAGAGAGCCCTTCACAAGTACATCATCCTGGCCTGGGATGTAGTTCAATCCATAAAGTCCTTGCTCTGAGTTTGAACATCAGAAACCATACAGAAATGCCAGGTGTGGTAGCACACAGTGGGGGGAGGGGGAGAACATCTCTGGGGCTTGCTGGCCAGCTTAGCCTAATTGGCAAGTTCCAGATATGCTGAAAGAACTTTGTCTCAAATATAACAAAGGAGGGAGGCCAGAGATGGATCAGTGCATACAGGCATTAGCCACCAAACCTGAGACCTGAATTCAATTCCCAGAACCCACATAGTAGGAGAGGACCAACTCCTGCAAGCTGTCCTCTGACCTCCAAAATGCACCATGTCATTGGGTGTTCTTGTGTAAACACACACACACACACACACATACACACACACACACACACCAACAGGAGAACATGTATGGTTCCCCTGGTTCTCCTGAGGCATGAATGTGGGGACCAGCAGACTGTACAAGGATTAGTGATTCAGAGATGACCACACCAGCTGCAAGGTTAGGAGCAGAACAGAGCGGGACATTCACAGATCAATCCCAGGGTGGCACATCAGCTGCCTTGGGGCTTACAATGGATAAGCTGATTCCTTTCTGCTCTCTGCTCTCTGCTCGCTGCTCGCTGCTTGAGGATGTTGCCTTCTGGCCTGGCGTCCATGCAGCCTCTTTATAAACACCATCTTCAAAGGTGCCAGCTCAAAGCAATGAAAGCAAGATGTGTTTCCCAAAATCGAATCTCCTAAAACCCAAATGTCGAGTTAGGAACCAGCATGTGAAGGCGCCATCGCTTGGTGGACCTGGAATGGAGCCCAGGAAGGAGCCTGGGAGGGTGGATGTGAGGCCTTTTCCTGGGAAGTGAAAGCAGTACAGGCTCACCAGTTTCTCCCAGCAAGCAGCTCAGGAACTCACACTCCCTCCCTGTGTGTCCAGAGCCCTTGGAGGTCTCACCCCTGGGGCTCTGATTGGTCAATGCACAGTAATATTCCTAAAATCCCTTTCCAGGGGAAGACATGCAAACAGAGTCTACCCCTTCTGCCAGGGTTCCAGTGACAAATGGAGGACTGACCTAGTCCACCAAAATTCACAATGGGAAATCAATGACTCAATCACTTAGAGGGGTGAGGGTGCCTTACGCAGCAGGGATATCCTGTAGGATAGCCTATCCTGCACTGCATAGAGGGAGCCCCTCTCTCCTACTCCTCCCTGGCATGAATACTCGAGCCTTTCACCCAGGCCATATACCATTAAGACAGAGTTATAAAAAAGCAGTGGGGAGCAGCTGGATGCTCGGGTGAGGGTCTCATGACCCTCTCCCCCTCAGTGAGAGATTACAAACAGTCAACAAGCCTAGCTGAGATGATCTTTTATAAGAGGTCTCAGCTGAACTCCCCAACATGGCTGTTGTTGCTCTCCAAGAATAGTTAGAATAAGTGTGAAGACCCAGGAGGTCATCCCTGGTGAAATATGTTCAGATGCTGGGGGAAGGGCCTCTCGTGCTTCAGGAAGCAGGAAGCACACCCCATCTCCCTGTGCTTTGCTGAAGTGTTCCTGGGATGAAAAGGCTCATGAAGGGAACATGCAGCTTGAATTAAGATGTTAGAGAAGATGCTGCTGTGGCAGTTCACAGAAAAACACAGCAGCTGCTAGATGAGAGTTGCCACTCAGCTCCTTTCTGGGGAGAACTTGACAGGGCTGATCAGATGGCTCAGCAGGTAAAGGCACCAAACCTGATAAGCTGAGCTCAACTCCTAGGACCCACGTGGTAGAAGAGAAAACTGGCTCCTGAAGGTCTTCCTCTGACTGCTACATACATAACGCGCGCGCACACACACACACACACACACACACACACACACCATGCACAAATTATACACAAACACAAAGAACACATACCCCACACACACACACCATGCACAAATTATACACAAACACAAAGAACACATACACACCACACATATACACCATACCACACACATGCACACACGCATATAAAACACATCCCATACATACTTTATTAAATGTAACTGTGCATGTGTGTGTGAGTGTATGTGGTATGTATGTGAATGTTATGGTGTATGTATGCTGTATGTGTGTGGTGTGGTGTGATTAAGTGTGTGTAGTGTGGAGGGGTGAGTGTGTTGGGTATATGTGTGTGTGGGGGGGGTGTATACATGGTGACCTGGGGTTGATGTTGCCAGGAATCATCCTCAATCACTCTTCCAACTTTTACAATGAATCTGTGTCAATCGAACACAGAGCTCATATGGCTAGTCTCCCTAGTCAGCTCATTCTGGGGATCTCTTGTCCCTGCCTTCTGAGGCTGAGGTGACAGGTGGGTCACCATGACCACCAGACATTTACTTGAGTTTCTGGGGACCTGAACTCCAGTTCTCAATGACTGCATAGCAAGCACTTAATTGCAGAGCCATCTCCCCAGTCCCTGTTTTGTTTGTTTCTGTGTTTGCTTGTTTGTTTGTTGTTTGTTTAGACAATCTCTCATGGTAATCACAAGCAAGTATACATGCACATGCATACACAATACACACATACAAAGAGCACATCCTTCACACATGCACACACAAGAAAATCTCATCCTTAGTGGGAGTCTTCAAATAGGAGGGCTAGCCATCTGTGGGCCCCTGACTCATTGGCTGGCCAGAGTCCTCTATCACACCCTGCTGCATTGCAGAGGCAGCCCATCTAAGCCAGCCCCTCCCTACCTTGTTACACTCTGCAGACAGATGTGACAGATGCCACCTGTAAAAAGCAAATTTTCCTTCCAACCTTAGCTCTTCCAAGTGCAGCAACAAGGTTGCAGTGTACAACGTGGCTTGCACTGCTAGTCAGACACTTCCTGGCTATGTTCTAAGTCGGGGACACTTGCAGTGTCACATATCATGGCTTCTGTGCCCGGGGGAGCAAGGAATAGAGGAGACTGTCTTTCAAGAATCACACCTCCCACTGTGTCTTCCGTACTTTGCAGTATTTCAGAGTATGAGGGAATGGATCTTTAACCACCAAAACAAGCCAAAAGGACCCTCCTCTCCCGATAGTAGACATTATGCAGTGCATTCATCATTTGAAAATATACATAGTATCTATTATGAAAAATTACAAATAGGGCAGTTATTTGAGGTGCATATAGCTTGTATCAGTCTCTGCACTGGAAAATGTTAGAAAACGTGTACTAATTGGCCTTGTGATTCTAGATACTCAAAAGGCTGAGGCAGGTGGATCTCAAGTTCAAGGACCAATTGGGCAACAGAATGAATTTAAAACGAGCCTGAGTCATGTCATGAGATCCTGTCTCAAATTAAAAACATAAAATGGGCTGGAGACATGGATTTTGCCGAGAATCTCCTGGGTGAGGGGGTAAGGGTGTGATCCGGCTGTAGAGATCTTGCCTGGAATATTTCAATAAGTCTGGGGGTATGGCTCAGCAATAGAGTACTGTACCCATCTCTAGTACCTCAGGATGAAAAGAAGGAAGGAAGAAAGGAACTCTGTAATATGTAGATATATAGTTGTGCCCATTTGGTCAAAAGACAAGGGGTTTTCTTTTTCATTTTGTCGTACTGGATTACATAAGGCTACTTCTATGCCGCTATATTGTACTTTGAATGTAGTTCCCTTCACCCCCCTCTCCTCTGTTTACCCCCACAATCAGCCCCATTTGCTTCTTAGACCGTTTCAATTTTACTTTCATGGTGTCTGTGCAAATCTGATTTTATGAGTCTATATCGTCTAGGAGCCACAGATGAGAGAAAATATGCACCGTTTCCGGCAAGGTTCTGCCAAATACAATAATAACATGCACAGTATCCTACCCAACTCAAACAACATCTAACAGCAAGAGAAAAGAAGACTCAGAGACAATTAGAGTTAATAAAAGTCACTAGTGAAATATGAACCCAAACCAAAGGGCTCTAATATCCAAAAATCTGCTGTTCTTCCCACTTGGCCAGAATGGCATTGCTTGTGATGTTTTGTTTTATTTTTTAAAGACTTATTTTGTTTCTTCTGTGTTATGTGTACGAGTGTGGGTGTCCATGGAGGCCAATAGAGGATGTTGGATCCCCTGGAGTTGGAGTTTTAGGGAGTTGTGAGCTACCTGATGTGGGTGCTGGAAAGGGAACTTGGGTTCTCTGCTAGAGAAGCTCCCCAGAGCCATGTGTGATATTAAAATCTTTTTGAGCATCATGCATGGAAGAAAATGGTAGTTCAATTGCCTTAAACAATAGCTTTTTTTTTTTTTTTTTTTTTTTTTGAGCATCATGCATGGAAGCAAATGGTAGCTCAATTGCCTTAAACAATAGCTGAGTTTAAGTCAGTAATGGTTAATTTCCCAGAAGGAAAGTACCCCAGTGTTTCTCTGTCAACCCTTCCTACTATCCTGCTGCGAGCCTTATAGAGCCAGCTATTGTCTGTTTATCAATGGTCTGTACATCTAAGCCTTCTGTTTGCCTGACCCTGTGTGAGCCTCCTGGGGCTAGCAAGGGAGGCTTCTTTCTCTCCGCACACCCACTGCTATGGTTCTACTGTGCTTGAATTTCTGACAGAGAGCATCTTGTGTTGGAATCTTGATCCCTGGTGTGGTAATGTGAGCTGGTAGAATCTTGAGGAGGTGGGACCTTAGTAGAAGATCCCTGGGGGCAATTAACATAGGAAGTTAATCTAGTTCTTGAAGGACCCCAGTTTTTTCTCAAGACCTGGGCTAGGAAAGTAGCTTGTGTATAAAGTGCCTGCCCTGTGAATGCTAGGGTCTAAATTCGATCCCTAAGACCCATGTTTAAAAAAGAAAAAAAGCCTGGGGAATGGAGACACAAGAACACACAGACATCATACATATATACAAAATTAACAAAATAATAATAATAATAATATAACAGGGTAGATTTGCCTGATGAACAACACTGGAGCTTGTCTCGTAGGCTATGTGTGCACATATGCACCTAAGCAAGCATGCATGCATACGCGGGCATGTGCACGTGCGCACGCGCACACACACACACACACACACACACACACACACAGTATACATACACCTATACACACAGAAAATCAAGACTGACACCTCCTCCCTCTGGCTTCCAGACTGACCATGTCACCCACCTCTCCACCTCCCACATCCCCACCCCCTTGTGTGGTGTGTGTATGTGTATGTGTGTGTGTGCACTTGTGCACGAGAACGCACATGTGTCATGATATTTGTCACTGAACAGTATAGACAGCCAAAGCTAAATTCTAGATCTTGGATTCAAACATTGAGGACTCTGAATAGTTAAAGCTATGAATAAAATGAATACCTTGTCTTTAAAAAAAAATACCTAGCCTCAGGTATTTCATCATATCAATAAAAAATGGACAAACCCAATGTTAATTTCCAACACAACGAATTCAAATAAATGAGAATAAGAAGCCAAATCAGAACAGAAGTTCAATGAAATGAGCGAATCCCAGATACAAAAGAAAGAAATGAGGGGCCATGAAAGCATGACTAGAAGAAATTAGGATCTGCTGTGGTCAAAACTGCGGTTGATTATGTTCTGAGTATAATAGTATCATTTTCAAAAATGGTCTGCAGGTAGGAGAAATGGCTCAGTTGGAGGAGGGCTTGTCCCCGGGACCATATGAATGAATGAATGAATGAATGAATGAATGAATGAATGCTAGGATCATTTCTGGTATGTGCTTGTGATCCAAGTGCTAGGGGGAAATGGGTCATTGGTTTAGCCAGCCTAGCCAGATGGGTGAGTTCTGGGTCATGGAGATATGGTCTTTCAAAATGCAACAACATGGATGGGTATGAGGAATGACAGACAAAGTGTCTTCTGGCCTCCACACTCATGTGTTTGCACACAAACATGCAGAGATGCAGAAGAAAAATCTGATTTAACTCTCAGCAAGTTCAGGGAAGAGGAGGTGGAGAGAATGTAAGAGCTAGAGGATGGGGAGGAGAGATGTGTTCTGGACATGATGTCTATTACACTCACCAGCTCATATGGTTACCTGCGCCAGATCAAGCCAGCTAAAATTATAACATGGATGGGGTAAATGGTCTATAGGCACCATCCCTTACCAAGAAGCTATTGGCAATCTGTAGCTGCTGCAGAAAGGAAAGCCCTTCTTTTTGGAGGATTTGACCATTGGTGAGGATTTCCAGTCATACATGTTCACATACGAGCAGCACTAACTAGACCTTATCTGGTTATCAAATTAAAAAAAAAAAAGACACAAAATTTCGAGGAAGAACATATTGGGAATAAATAGAAGTAAGAGAGGGGATGGGTGTGATTGTATTTCATTGCATGCTTGTAGGAAAATTTCAAGAAAAAATTTTTAAATGATTTGTAGGCTTACCAAAGTGCTGTGGTGTAACTTCTAAACAATAATGGCAAACAATAAATTACAAAGGGGGTGGAGACCTGACAAAGGGGTGCTTGCACACCATACTGACAGTGTCTGTCCCCACCCATGCCATCTGTGTATCACAGCAAACCTATTCGCTTTCATTCTGAGCAGGGAGCACTGATTAATTGCCAGGTTCTCAAGCCCTTTAAAGTCTGCTTTTAGACTCAAAGGCCTGACATTTCAAAGCATAAGCATTATAGGTTTGCATATCATAGCCCTGGTGTGTTTGTGAGGTGGCTGCAGTTCCAGACACATCAGCAGTCCCCTCCAAAGGGAAAAGTGGGAAAGGATCTTTCTAGTTTAAAGTTCCCCAATCCCTTGCAGGATCCTGTTCGGAGGAGGCTCAGTAAGATGAGTCGAGTCCATTCTGCCTGGTCCCTAGAAGAAGGTGGCATCATGGGAGCCTGGTTCATTTCCACCTTGGAACTGTTAGTACTAGACCCAACAAGGTGAAAGCTGTAGTTCTTTCAAGGCAAGTTTTCTTGGCAGACACCCCATCATGAGATTTCAAATGGATGCTACCTTTAAAAGTTGAATTTAAGGGGCTGAGGAAATAGCTCATCTGGTAAAGGACTTGCTGTGTAAGAATGAGGACCTGAGTTCCATTCCCAGAACCCACATAAAAATTCAGGAATGGTAGTGCACTTTTGTGATCCAGCATTGGGGAGATGGAGACAGGTGGATCACCACCCCCAGGGCTTGCTGACCAGACAAGCCTAGCTGGATCAGTGAACCCCTACGCTGGGTTAGACTGTCTCAGAGCCTATTCACTGTGAAGCGCTTGCTGTGCAAGCATAATGACCTGGATGTTCAGGGGGCACAGACAAAGCCAGGTGTGGTGAACTCCTGGAACCCAGAACTCATTAGCCAACCAGTCTGGCCAAACTGGCAAGCTCCAGGTTCAGGGAGAGACACTGCCTCAAAAAGCAAGATGAAGCATGATAGAGGACAGTTAATATCAACTTCTGGCCTCTACATGCATATAACATAGACACGTGACCCTGCAAACACACACACACACACACACACACACAAAGTAGACAGCTACTGAGTTGCTCTTTGGTCTCCACACTCACACACATACACGTGCATGCACCTAATCTCACATAAATACATACCAGTAACACACTTACACACTCTCACACACACGCTAAGATTTAATCCAGTGTGGCACTGCCTTCCTTTCCCTATAAGGTTTCTGTGCTGGGTGTCTGAGAAACACACAGATTCCAGGATAATACTTTGCAGAAATATGGCAGACAGTTATCTTGATAATAAAAATAGCTGACATTTATTGAGCACTTACCAACTACTGAATTCCTTCCTTGAGGTATCATCTGCAGCCAGTCCAGAAATCAGAGCTCCTGCCAGGAAGAACAATACAAAAGTGAGCACAGCATGCAGGGACTGCACACAAATGTGTGGAAACAATCTGAGACTTCCCAGGGACTGTGTAGAACACCCCTCCTGATACTAGGAACAATAAGGGGCTACTATCCCTTCTAGGTTTTCTGCACTCAACCCTCCAGCCACAGTCAGGGAACCCCAGAGCAACTGTGTTCTTTGTAATTGTGATCTTAGGTACTCCTTTGATAGCTCCACCCCAATGTCTGGGTCTCTAGACATTGCAATAATTTAATGACCTCATCCTCTGCTTCCAAGAATGAGTTCGCTTGTTTTTCTTTTTCTTCTTCAGTACCAAAGCTCTAACAGGAAAAAATGTGGTATGATATCCCTCTACCAAAACATAAAAAGACAATGGCTGGAAGTCATCTTCAATACTTCTTATGAGCTACTTTGTATGTAGTAGATGCTCAATAAATATATGAATTAATGGTAGATTATGCGATTTCATTATTTAGAAGTAGGAAAACATTATTCTGATAGCTCACAGTTTCCAAGTCCCTATCCCTGTGTAAAATTATATACTAAGGAAAAGGTAAACATTGAGGCTGGAGAGATAGTTCCATTAGTAGAGTCATCGCTGTGCAAGTATGAGAACTTGCCTTTGATCCCTAGAACACAGATGGGCAAGCATTTGTTATCCCAGTGTCCCCTACCAGTACAGTAGACGGGAAGCTGAGGCAGGAGAATTCGTGGAAACTCATGGACCACTTAGCTTGACTTATACAGCAGCAAACAATAAGAGACCCTGTCTCGAGGTCGTGAACTGACAATTTACTGTTATCCTCTGCCCACCACACACATGCTATGGCATACATATGCTCATACCCACACACACTCACACCCTCACACAAGAATATGCACATACACTCATACATGATCCATCTCAGACAAATAAATACATTAGACCTGGAGTGACAACTTGGATACCTTGCAAGCATGAGGACCTGAGTTTAATCTGCATAACTCATGTTTAAACTAAACAAACAAAAAAAGGAGTGAATAATTATAATTGCATTACTAGGGAGGTAGAACATCTCTTGAGCTTGTTGGACATCCAGCCTGGATGAATTGATGAGTTCCAGGCCAGTGAGAAACCCTGTCTCAAAAACCAAGGTAGAGACTTACAGAGACCTGAGTTTGACCTCCACCCCCTGCAACCACACCCACACAAACACTCACGAATGTACACATGTACACACACAGGTTTAAAGTAAACACCGATACATTAAATAATTCACTTGCCTGGCATTGTGGTCTATGCCTATAAATCTAGCACTTGAGAGAGGTTGAATGGGAAGAACGGATGCTCAGTGTCCCCTACAGTGTTGTGTGTTGGAAAATGTGGCTCCTAGCAAGTAACTGAGGAACATCTAGGGGTGGAGGCATAGCTGGCAGAGATGGGTACAGGAGGGCTTCTGAAGTTCACAGACTCACAAGCCCCACTTCTGGGCTGAGCTCTCTGCTTCCTGTCTATAGCCACGATGTGACCAGCTACCAGCAGTTTCCACTACTGAAAGCCTTAGCATAGTCATGCTTCCCTCCATATTTGGATTGAACACTTTGGATCGTGAGTCACAATAAATCTTTCTCTTTTAAGTCATTTCTGTCATGTATGTTGTCACAACAGTGACAAGAGGTCTGCCTTTTCTAAAGAATTATTTTTCTGATTACTAATTTATTTTCATCTATTTTGACATAGTGCCTCATGTATCCCAGACTTGCTTTGAACTCCCCATGTAGCAGAGAATGACCTTCAGATGCTCCTCCTTCTGCCAGCCAAGTACTAAGATTACAGAAATGCTTCACTGTGTCTCTTAGTGAAAGTGCTTAGGATGGAACCCAGAGCTCCATACATGCTAAGTAAGCACTCCACCAACTGAGCATGTCCCCCAGCCTCAGTGATGAGAAAATTGTATGCCATTGTTCAGCCAACTTTAGCTCAAGCCTGCTCGGTTCCCTTGTGGTTTGGTAGAGAGTCTGTGTGTATGCATGACCTCTATATAATTATTCCCAAATGCAAGTGTGTTTCCAAAGGGAACTCCTACTCTTGAGTCCTCTCCAGCCTGAGCATCTGGATCACTCATGTTCTCAGAACATTGGGTGATAAGGTCAAGGACTGGCTTCCATTCCACTGATGAGTCTGATGTAGGACATATGTTCCAACATGAGAACGACAGTAGGATTAGAGCTGGGCTTGCACTGTATTTAACAGTTTTCCACTTAGCCTTGAATTCACAGTCATCTAGCCTCAGTGTTGATGTGAAATGTCTCTCATGGGCTCGTGTGTTTAAATACTTGGTCTCCAGCTTTTTTTTGGAAGTGTGTGAAACCTATAGAATGTGGAGACGATAGGCAAATGGAACAAGTCTTGGAGTTCTATAGACTATTCCAATGAGCTGTCTGCTCTTTGCTTACTGTGGATGCAAAGTGGTAAGCTGCCCCAGGCTTTAGGTAGGTGATTTCCCTGCCACATTGAACTACATCCCTTCTTAACCCGTGAAGCTCCATAATGCATCCTTCCTTGAGCTGCTTCCATCTTGTATTTTGGCACAGTAGAGGGAAAAGTAAATGGCACACACATCCTCTCAAGTGCTAGGACTGTGGACATGGACCACCATGAGCTAAGAAGACTTATTGTTAAAAGTGCACATGTGATGGTTAATGTTAATTGTCAACTTGACATAATCTAGAATCACATGAGAAAAGGGCCTCTAGGTCTGTCTGTGGGGGATTATCTTGATTATGTTCACTGAAGTGTGGGAGACACCATTCCCTGTTTGGGATCCTGGACTATAAAAGTAGAGAAACGGAGCTAAGCAGCATCATGTATTCATTGATCCTTCTTCCTAAGGACAGACACAACATGACCAGCTGGCCCCCTGTTCCTGCCACTGTACTTTCTCTGCCTATTGCCATGTCTTGCCCACCCTGATGGACTGTATCTCCCAAGAACTGTAAATCAAAATAAACTCCATCATAAGTTGCTTTTGCACTGGTATTTTACCACAGCGATCAGAAGGTATCTAGGGCAATATGTAAATGGCTGGAGTTGCATGTAGCTCAATGGTAGAACACTTACCTAGTGCACAGGAAGCCCTGGGTTCAATCCAGATGGTCACACAAAACAATACCAATAGTAATTACAATGACAGTTAGTATAGGTAAGAGAGAGAACCCAGAATTGCAATATCAAAGCATATGTAGAACTAATCACAGAACAAACTCCTATGGCTCGTAGCCTGCATATGCTCAGTATGGGTCACATGGGCCATGAGTCCTCCATCTCCAGCAGTCAATGTGACAAAGAGGTACCTGAGACAACTTCCCCTTGAAGTTCATTACCACGAGGTCTTAGCAGAATGTGGAGTCTGCTAGTGGCAGCTTGATCTTCCACTTTTAAATGTTTTAATTGGTTACTTAGACACTGGCGGTCAAACCCAGAACCTTGCAGTTGCTGTACCACTGAACTGTAACCCAGCCCTTGTTTTTGTTTTGAAAGGGTCTCACTACATAACCCGGGCTGGCCTTCAACTACCCTTTCAACCTACCAATTGCTAGAATTACAGGTGTGTCACACTGCTTTTGGCTCTAATTGAGCTCATCTTAAGGTCTGTCTCAGTCAACTGTGGTACCTCAGCCTTACTAAGCCAGGTGACATGTCCATCAAGGCCAGAGTGACTCCCCCAGAGCCACCTTCTCCATTCTTTCTACCCACTCAATCCCCCCTGCTCTTACCTACACCCTATCCAGACCCCTTCTGCTGGATACCTTCAGTTCCCATCCATAATTAACTACTTTCTCAGTTCTGCATGGTAGATTTGGCTCCTCAGCTCAGTGGACCCTTTTCCCTGCACAATAGGGCTTCCACACAGACAGCCTTTTGTCACTGTCAAGAAATGCCCAAGACAGCTAACTTTCCAAAGAGGTTTATTTGGCCTGGTATTAAAGGTTCAAGGGCACAGACATCCACTTACTTCTGGGAAGGACTTTCTGGGGGAGCAGGCCTGAGACAGTTCACAAGGATCACCAAACACATGTGTGACCATCTGGCCCTCTTCTTACAAAGCCACAGAGGTTCGATCTTGGCAGCTCCCACCCTAATGCCCTCATCGAAACATAATCACTTCCCAGGCCTCCACCAATTTTCCACCCTTCTAATGCCATTTACATGTGACTTGAGCATGAAACTCCAGGAAGGGTTCCGGGAGACAATTCTATTTATATGATAGTGACAGTCTTCTGAACAGTCTCACAGCCTTCGTGGCAGCTAACCTGAGATGTGGCTCCTTCTGCCTTCCTTCTCCCCTCATAGGTCACCCACTGGTGAAATCTAAGACAGAAGACAGCAGCTCTCCAACATGATTGGATCAGAACAAACATAGGCAGCTGGTACTCCAAACATTGCTGAATTAGCAACTTTACACTCCGCTATGACAAAGTGCCTGACAGAGCAATAGGATTCTTTTTGGCTCACAGTCTCCTATAGTATAGCCCACTGTGGAGGGGCAGCATGGCGGCTGGCACTGGTCAGTCCATGGTGGGGGGAATTTTGTGCTAGTTTCTCAATAGAGTTAACCAGGAAGCAGAGAACAAGACTGGAACCAAAGACTGGATGTCCTTCAAGGTCAGCCCCCAGTGGTCTCTGATAAACCAGCTAGATTTCATATTTTGTAGTTCCTCAGCCTCTCAGAATAGAACCAGTAGCTGGAACCAAGTGTTCAGACACATAAGTGTTATAGAATATTAGTTGAAGATGTGTTACAGTTGTTTATGCTGTGGAATATTTGTTTTAATGATGCAAAGATTGTGCTGTATTCTTTTGTGTTGCATTTGTTTAACTCTGCGAAACTGTGTGACTTTCCCTGCCTAAAACACTTGATTGGTCTAATAAAGAGCTGATTGGCCAATAGCTAGGTAGGAGAGGGATAGGTGGCAGGAAGGCAGAGAGAATAAATAGAAGGAGAAAAGGGGGATTAAGGGGTGAAAGGAGAAGGAGCAGAGGACCCCAAGGGCCAGCTATATAGCAAGCCACAGAGTAAGAAGCAAAGAAAGGTATATAGAAATACAGACAGGCAAATTACAGACAGAATAATTTAACAAAAGCTGGCTAGAAACAAGTCAAGGTAAGATCAGGTATTCATAAGAAAGAATAAGACTCCATGTGATTTAATTGGGAGCTGGGTGGTGCCCCCACCCCAAAGAGCCAAAGAGTAAAAGTAACCAACTACACATAAGCCTGTGGTAGATCCTTCACAACCAAGCCATAATAATTGCTAACGCCTAGTTGCTTATTCTTATCTCTCCCTAAGAGGTCTGTTTATACAGTACTTTCCTTTGAATTGAGACATTCCTTCCTGGGGTGAAGAAGGCAGCAAATAAGGCCCAAGATTAAAAAAAAAAAAAGAAAAGAAAAGAAAAGAAAGAAAGAAAGAAACAAAGAAAGAAACAAAGAAAGAAAGAAAGAAACTTACACATCCAAGGGAGATCCTGCAACTGACCAGACTTGTAGGATTTCCCTCTAGTGTTATATAAGCAATAACTGTGTCTGTATGAAAGATTCTTTGGTGGAGCTGCCTGTAAGCTGTTCATAGAGCTTTGAGAATATGGCTTTGGTGAATTGTCACTCATGCTGGGGTTGCATTTTTGTGCTCCAGTTGTCTTTGAGTCCCTCGTGCTCTCAAGTATAACTCCAGTGAACTCACTAGTTCACGAATCTAGCATTAGATGGAACCATTTCTTTGGTCTGTCATCAACAGTTCTCTGAGTTGAATAGGCATTTGTTGGGTCTCCCCAAGGAAAAGTCCCACAATAAGATCAGAAACAGAACCCATGTCCAATTTGGACTGGATCACAATAGCCATGTACAGAGTGCCCAAACCACATTGCCATACCAGGTGTGACTGATTCAAAGTGTGCCAGTGGGAGGCTGATGTGCTTCCCATTCCTATGCAGGCCCCTTATCAGGGACTAATGGGTTTGAAATCATTCTCCAAGTTGCCTTGGAACTAATCACCAAGACTGTCCTATGCAGGGTTTCTCATCTTGGTGCTGTAGCTCTATGGAGTGCCTCGCTCTTACCAATTTTCACACCGTTTTAGAGAAATTGCATATGTCCCCTCAAATAGTCACACAAGCTACTGGAGGTAAATATGATTGTGATGGCTGCTTTGTGATGGACACAGTGACAGAGTACCACGCAGTGGGGTGAATCAGGAAATCAGACCCAAGTCTGTTCAGTCTAAAACTCATGCACAGACTATCATCCTTGCTGGAGACACACAGTAAGGTCTGCCTAAGTTCTTGGAATTGGCAGAGAAGAGCAGGCTACTCCCGCCTAATGAGGAATTAAGGAGTAACTTTCTTACTACCACAGCCCTTACAGAGAGCCTGCTACTCTGATTTTAAGACAACTGTTCCCATAGCAACACCCTGGCAGCCTCTCTTGTCTGTCACAGTGTTAACAAAGTTGGTTCCGAGACCAGATAGTTTTGTAAAACTTGCAGAGGTGACACCAACCCAACCAACTAGCCAGAACTTCACATTTTAAATATCCCAATGAAATCACAGCATAATTTGAAAACTATTAGATGTTTGTGGTCACATGACCACACAACAGGAATGAGAAAGGAAATGGTCCCTCTGGGGTGTTCAGAATATTCTTTTGTGTTTTTTAAAAGTCTTTTAATTTTTTTAGTAAATGCACTTTATGTGTGTCTGTGTGGGTGTGTACTGGTGCTCCTGGAAGCAAGAACAGGATGTTAGGGTCCCCTGGAGCTGGAGCTGTGAGCAAGAACACAAGTGCAGGCAAGTGACCCAGGTCCACTAGGAGAATAGCAAGTGCTCTTAACTGCTGAGCCATCTTTTCATCGCTTTCTTATTCTAATGCATGTGTATGTGTAAGTGTGTTCCTATGTGTGTGTGTGTGTGGAAGCCAGAGAACAACTTCACTTGCCATTCCTCAGGAACACCTTCAACACTGGGTTTGGGGACAGGGCTCTTTCGCTGACCTGGAGCTCACAAAGTAGGCTAGCCTAGCCATTTAGCAAGCTTCAGGGATCTTCCTATCTCCAGCTTCCTAGTACTGGCCTTAAAAGAGCCAGCTATCACACCTGGCTATGTCCTTTAATGTGTGTTCTGTGGGTTGAACTGGGGTCCTGTATGCTTGCAAAGCGAATGCGTTACCAACTGAACTGTCTCCCCAGTGCCCAGGATGCCGTTTTGAATTTAAAACATGACACACGAAGTTTAATGTGTATCTGGGACTGGGGAGATGGCTCAGCCATTAATTTTCTGTTAGTTCAAAGCATTTGTCAAGACAGAGTGCCAAACGTTGAGGTACAGCTTTCTAAACACCAACATTCCACGTCCTCTGCTTAACATTCAAGGCCACCTCTCAGTGCCTCCTATTCTGGTATCATTTCTTGCGCAGTAATAAACTACCTCAACAAAAAACAACTTAGGGGAGACAGGGTTTATTTTACCTCACAGTTCCATGTCGCAGTCCATCACTGATAGGAAAAGAAGACATAAACTTGAAGTAGCTAGTCACACCCTCAGTCAAGAGCAGAGAAAAATGTTGTATTTATTTCTATTTTGTCTGTATGAGTCTTTTGTCTGCATGTACATAAGTATACCATGTGCTTACCTGGTGGTGATGGAGGTAAGAAGGGAGCGTCAAATCCCCTGGAACAGAGCTACTGGTGGTTGTAAGCTACCACATGGGTGCTGAGAGTAGAACCCAGGTCCCCTGAAAGAGCGACAAGTGCTCTTAACCACTGAGCCATCTAACAGCAGAGGAAAATGCAAGCATACATGCCGAGTGCTCAGCTAGTTTTCTCGACTCTCATACAGTCCAGGACTCCAAATCAAGGGATGGTGCCACCCACTTTTAGGTTGAGCCTTTCCACATCAGTTAACTTAATCCCCCACAGACATGACCACAGGCTAACCCAGTACAGACCATCCCTCGTGGATACTAAGTGATACTAAGTTATGTCAAGTTCAGCTACAATTAACCATCACACCCCAATTGTCACCCTCTCTCCTGTCTGTCTATCTCCTTCATCTTCACTCCATCCCTTCCTCTGTCCCACCCTCATTCTCTAGCCTCTGTCCCAGGGTTTAAGCCACCTGGATATTGTCACATAATAGGCAGTGGATATTTAGCTTTCACCTTGGTTCCGGGCATAGACTCTCCCAAGTGACAGGGATGAGAAGAACACCTTTTTTTGTTATTCAGTATACATCTCTCTGCAATCAGAGCAGAATTTATGCTAATGAAGTGACCCTTGGAAAATGCAGCTGATGTAAAGAGAGACCAGCTATGTCATTATACATTCGTAAATCTGTCTCAGCCCCAACCTCCAAGAAGGAGACAGTCTAGAGGTTGAGTTAGTCACTGGCGTCTAGTGATTGAATCTGCAATGTCTATGCGACCCTGATCAAACTCCAAATAAAAAGTCTCAGAGAGAATACAATGAAGGAAGTACTGGGAAGTGGTGACCCCTGGAAGGCATGCATTCTCCCGTATCCCTTTCCTTTATCTTACCCTATGCTCCTCTCAGCCCGTCTGTTTATATACATCTGCTATAATCTTTACAATAAACCAGCAAACCCATCATTTCATGTGCTTTCCTGAGTTCTGGGTGAGCCCTCATCACAAATTACTCAACCTGAGTGGGGGTTATGGAAGCTTGCTTTTAACTTATAACCAAGTGGAACAGAAGTGTGAGTCTCCTGGATACCCATGACTTTGGGGAAAGCAGATGGCTGTAGCATGCAGAGGTAGGTCACATGGTAGGGAAACACAGCATCTAATCTGAGTCATGTTTACGGCACTAAGCCTTTCACTTATGAAGTCTTCCCCAATTCCAAGTAGTTAGTGTAGCCATTGAACTCAATGAACACATATGATCTCATCTGATCTCAGAAGCTAAGCAGGGTACAGCCTGGTTAGTGGTTGGATGAGAGGCCTAAAGCAAATCAATAAAACACTCAGTGTCTAGAGAGTTGGACACTGTTGATATATATATTTGAGGGGCTGGGGATAGAGCTTAGTTGTTAGAGTGTTCAATTGCTGATCTCTTTAGAATGTGCAATGTTCACTGCAAACTCAGGTTTGAATATCTGGTCCCAAGATGGTGGCTGTTTATGGACTGTATGCTGTTTATGGACTGTATGGAACCTTTGACCTTGGTCTGTGGAGTTGAGGGTGGGTCTTAAAAGTGACACACAATCCCAATTCCTGCCGGGGAGCTCTGATTTCTGGTCCCCTGTGATGTGACCAACCACTGCAAGCTCTAGATACCATGGACTGAGCTGCCACAGCCACCCTGCTTCATAATGGACTGTATCCTTCTAACTGTGAGCCAAAATTAACATTCTTCCTATAAATTGCTTCTATAAGGTATTTTGTCACAGCAGCTAATAATTAATATGGAAGATCCCTCAGCTCCATCTCCAATACCAGAAAGGGGAAAAAATAAATAAACACATTTTTGGTATATCTGATGAATTCTTTGAATTTTTAAATTCACAATTCTTTTCACATTTTATTGACCATATAATGAATTACCAGATAGAAAATTGATTTGTTAAAAAAAAAGGCTCAAAAATAAAAATTCGGACCCCAAGTTTTCATTCAATCCACTTTCTCTTAGGTAATATTTCTTCATACTTGGTTATAAACAGCTTGCCTGTGTTGCTGTGGCTTTCTTTTCTCTCTATTTTTGACAGGTTCATTTTACAGAAATGCATTTTCCCAACTTTTTTCTCTTAAACTTGCTTAAACAAAAAAAAAAAAAAAAAAAAAAAAAAAAAAGAGTGTTTACAATGTTAATGGCCTCATTTTAATTTGCTCATATTCTTGTTAATAATGAAATCTACTTAATGTGAGTTAAAACTAAAAGCCTGTCAGGGTAATTCACAAACATTTAAAAGCCCTGCAGCAATTCTATGAGGATCTGCTGTTAATATTCTTAAGGACTTTCAATGGATAGATTAACCAGGCCTTGGCACCAACAGAAATAGCAAACAAATTAAAATTGGGCTCTTGGTAACAATCAGGGAGTATGAATGTTCGCACCCTCCAGCATGATACTGGATGCTGGATCTGGCTGCACCAGAGCCCCCACTACTTTCTATTGAATACGCATTCTAAGAATCACTGGAGATGAGGGGGCGACCTCACCTTATCTGCCTTCCTCTCCGGAAAGCACAGGAGAACATTGATCGGACTGAAAATAATACAAACCTGCACAACCCTGCTTGGCAATCATCTCACAGCCATCTCTATTTGTACCAGAAAGCAAATTTTCATGTGCGCAATATAATTTACACCGAATGTACATTTTATTAAAATTCTGGCCTTGGAGACATCTGAAAATCCATTCTCAGACCTTTGAGATTCTTGCAATGTCTAAATGATCCCCTGTTTCCACGGTGGATTACAACTTCAAGAGCAGTGCCCACTGCTGGATGGATTAAACCCCCTTCAGGTTTAATCTCTTTGAGAATTCAGTTTATATTAAAAGAAAAGCACTTTGCTATGTATTTATACATTAAAAAGTAGGTCTTAGCATGGAGCTTTGGTACCGATCCTGTTTAATCTTTACAGCAATCTTTGGCAGGCAGAATTCATGTTGTTACTCAGAGCTGAAGCTCCTGTAGCTCAGAGAGACTAGGTGTCACTTCCAAGTTCACACAGCTAGTGAGATGTAGATGGGCATTCAATTCAAACCTTCCGGTTTATATGTTAAAGCAACAGATATTGCTTGTCATATAGAGATACTCTCACAGATTTTGTGTGTGTGTGTGTGTGTGTGTGTGTGTGTGTGTGTGTGTGTGTGTGTGTGTGTGTACATCCTCAAGAGCAGTTCACCTTGTTTTAGACTGGTTTTCTCATTGGCCTGAAATTTGCCTGAAATTCACCAAGCAGGCTAAACTGACTAGCCAGCAAATTCTAGGAATTTGCCTGGTTTTGTTTCCCCAGTACTCAGGTTACAAGGATGCGTGGGTGTCCTTGGTTCTGTGTGGTGCTGGAGATGGAACACAGAACTCCAGGCATGCCAGGCAAGCATTCTACTAACCTAGCTTCATGCATAACCCACCAAGGTTGCTTCTGTTGTCAATTTTGGTCAAACATCCCTCAAGAGCAACTAATACAACATACTACATGCTCAATCTGGTCTGATGCCAGTCTTGTTGTCCTGGAGCAAGGCTATGCTTATCTCTTTACATATTATCTATGCCTGTTTTATGTTAGAAAGACAAAATTGAGTAGGTAGCTGCACAGATTGCACAGTCTGCAAAACATGAACACCCTGGCGATCTAGATCTCTGTAGAAATGACTGGCTAATTTTTATAACTGAAAGTGAAGTTCAGAGTTAATCAAGCTGGAGCCAGGCATGATGATGCACGCCTGTACTCTCCCTCCTTTTCAATGATGGGGGTCACTCAGTTTTATCTGGAACGAACCTCCCCAGCACTGGGATTACAAGCGCCTACCACTATGCCTAGCTTTTTGTTTTGTTTTGTTTTGTTTGAAATGTGAGTCTTCCCGCTTACATGGCAAACCCTTCACCAACTTAGCTGTTTCCCTGGCCCTTATAAAACTTTTTTTCTTTACTAAACCACAACCCTAGATGGATTTCAATGGACAGGGTAAATAAATATTATCAGTCACTTCCCCCTCTTCACCCACTGGATGCTCTAATGTTAGCCTTCTGCTTTCTGGAATGTACTGGCACTTTCTATGATCTGTCTTGCGCCTTTTAAAGCACAAAAGCCAAATGTCACCTTCTGGGGACTGTACAACATGAGGGGCTGTCATTCCAGTGACAGAGCACTCTCGGGAACAGTGCCGCTTCAAAAGGCATCAGACAGGTAATGACAATGTGAGTTATTTGTTGCCAGAATAGGGAATATTTTGAGTAGCTTGTGGCTGCATTGTGGTTACATCGGAGGATATTTTGGTCCCAAGACAAGAGAGCTTCCAAGACAGACAACTGGCTGGGGGTCCTTTGCATTTGGTGCTCTGAGCACTACATGGTCTTCTTGACATCCTCGATGTCCCTGTGACAAGTCTGCTGGCCTCTCTGGGTCCTGGTTACCTTTTCTGTAAAATGAATAGGTCACACTGGATAACAAATGAACAATACAGACTGTATGTGGAAAGCCTTAGCAAACTGCTACTCCATGAGCATGCCCAATGCACAGACATATGATGCCAATTTGGGGAAAGACACTGGGGCCAAATCAGTGGAAAATTAACTTACAGAGCATCAAGGGTCCAGTTAGTTGCAAAAACAGTCTACCCAAATGGGTAAGGTAAGCTCTTAAACCAAATGGCTTCTATTTGAACCTGATGGGGGTCAATTTGTTTTAATAATTTAATTTTCAGGAGCTGTGTGGAGGGCTTGCCATGCAAGCATTAGAACTAGTGTTTGGATCTCCAGTTCCTATGTAAAGCATGGGAAAGTGTGGTTACTGTCTGTAATTCTACCATTCAAAAGGCGGAGACTTAAGAGACAGGCAGTCTGGCCAGCTAGACTATGGAGGATTACAACTTCATGTCCAGCCAAAAGGACCTGTCCCAGTAAAGAAAGTAAAGAAAGAGGAAGACACCTGATGCCAGACTCTGGCCTCCCACATACACATGCATATACATCACACACATATGCAAATGCATGTACACCACACATATATACACATGCATGTGCACCACACATATATGCACATGCATGTATACAACATACATGTGCAACATACACATATGCATATGCACGTCCACTACACACGTATACAAATGAAAAAAAAATAGTTTTCAGTTCCTTATATAAAAAGTAGGTCTTGGGGGAGCTGTATTAGTTATTTTCCTTGTTGCTCCAACAATACACCCCGATATACCTGGCATAAGAAATTTGAGGTAGGAAGGGTTTTCTCTGGCTCACAGATTGAGGGAACAGTCATCCATGTCAGGGAAGATGTGGCAGGAGCCGGAGGCGGCTGGTTGCATGGCACCCTCTGTTGGGAAGCAGAGAGAAGGAGGCTGGTGTTCAGCTCACTTCTCTTTTATGCTCCAGTTTCTCAAGTCCACAGCCCATGGGATGGTACTGCCCACATTCAGGGTGGCTCTTCCCACCTCAGCTAAACCCCTTTGAAAATGCTCTCACAGACAAGCCTAGCAGGGTGTCTCCTAGGTGATCCCAAACACAGCCAAGTTGAAAATGGTGATTCAATATCACATTCCCTATGCCCCTTCATCTCCCCCTCTACCTTTGCCATTAGTCCCTTTCCTCATTCCAAATACCCCCTTTCTACTTCATATGTACACAATTATCTACCCACATGTCTATAACGCATGCCAGCACATGGAAGAAAACATGTGATACCTGTCTTTTTTTCACTATGGTTAATTTTGTTTTATACAATTATGTCAGATTCTGTCCATTTTTATACAGATGACATGTTTTGTTCTTACACTATTCTCTGATTGGCCTATTTCTTGTCAGGCATGAACCTAGCAAAGAGTAGGGGAAACATATTAATTTTTCCCCTCTGCTGTCCAATCCTTTCCATGAAACTGTGAAGCTGACCTTCCTGTTGAAGACAAATTCCAGCCCATAGAACCCCTGGGCAAGCATGAGAGCAAAGTAGAAACCTGCTTTAGTATAAAGTTGAATGACAGAGGCTCATTTATTACAGTAATCAATAATCTCAGAAAAGAGAAAGAAATTCCATATTGTTGTAGTGTGAACTATTTATGAGGGTTGGATTGCCTTTTGCTCCAAGCATAAGGTCATATTGTAGGTAGGGAAGGGAAGCACTGGTCTCCAGGGCATTCCCAGGAAGTGTTCCTGTTTTGAAATATTTAAACTAATACCATGTAAGGTATAGGAACTTGAATGAGAGCAGCCTGAACATCCCTTTTTTATGTAACTAAATATTTCCCCATGAAATTCCAACAACTATGTTGAATTAATTCAAAGGCATATCAAGACAAAAGGAAAAAGATAAAGGATTCATAGCATCTGTGTCTTTGTAAAGAGAAATAATAGAACCCTTTGTTCTATGCTGCTCAATACTGGCTACTGGAACCAGGACCACCGTGGATGCTACACAAGTGCATTACCATTAAAGCCATGGCCCCTGGACCTAACTGGGGGATTCTACCACTGACTCAAGCATGTCCTTAACCTCTTACTGGGAGATTCTAAGCCAGTGCTGGATTACCAAGTCATATCGTTTGCACTTAACTGGATGATTATAGGCAAGTGCTCCACCATTGAGCAACACCCCTAGTCCCTCACTGGGGGATTCTAGGCAATCACCATGCAATGCTTTTAATTAGCATGAATTACCATTAGGTAGAGTTCTCTGGAGGAGAAGAATTGGTAGGATGAATGTACATATCAGAGGGGATTTATTAGATTGACCTATACAATAGGGGGCTAGGAAATCCAACAGTAGCTGTCTGCATGCTGAGAAGCTGAGAATTAAGTAGCTACTCAGTCCCCAAAGCTGGATACCTCAGGAATTTCAACCTTGTGATGAAGGCCTGGGGAACTTCTACAGAGCAACAGTATACATTGGAAGGCTAAAGAAACTGGCTTCTGACATCAGTGAAGGATGTCAGTAGAGGCAGCATCAAGAGTAGATGTCCTCACCAACAGGGAATGAAGGCAGACAGGAAAAAGCATCATCTACTCCCTCAATCCTCTTGTACCACAACAGTCTCTAGAGCAATGGTTCTCAACCTGTGGTTTGAGGCCTCTTTGGCAAACTTCTATCTCAAAAAAATTACATTTTGATTCATAACAGTAGCAAAATTATAGTTATAGAGTAGCAACAAAAATAATGTTATGGTTGGGGGTCACCATAACATGGGGTACTATATTAAAGAGTTGCAGCATTAAGAAGTTTAAGAACCACTGCTCTAGAAGATGTAGTTAAACTAGTTTAAACATCTCAATAATTGTTGCCTATTTGCCCACCACACATCTAACGAAATATTTGCTAACATCTTTTTTTATTACTGTGTGTACATATTTGCATGTTCACATGTGTAATGTGTAATAAGGGCATGTAAGTACATGTGCAGGTATGTTTACTTGCATATTGAGGTCAGAGAACAACTTGTTGCTCTCCAACTGTTCTCCGACATGAGTTTGTTTGTTTGCCTGTTTGTTTTTTTAATTATTCATTTCTTTCTTATTTTGTGTGCTTTGGTGTTTTGCATGAATATATGTCTGTATGAGGATGTCAGATCCTCTGGAACTGGAGTTACAGACATTTGTGAGTTGTCACGTGGGTACTGGGAATTGACTCCCGGGGTCCCCTGGGAGAGCACTCAGTGCTCTTAACCACTTGGCCATCTCTCCAGCCCCTGCTTGTCTGTTTTATGACATAAGGTCTCTCAATGGCCCAGAGATCATCTATTGGGATAGTGTGGGCTGTCAGAGAACCTCAGGGATATATCTGTGTCTACCTCCCTAGTGCTGGGATTTTAAGTTAGTGCTTTTTTATGTTGAGTCTAGGGAATTAAACTCAAGTCCTCATGCTCACAGGACAAACACTTTTACCAACTGCACCATTTTTTTTCTGGACCTCTGTTTATCATTTCCTTTTAATTTAGCTGTTTTCTTTCTGAATAGGTCTTAAGGGGTAGGCATCCTGGAGGCAAGCCTCTTTAGATACATGTTTCAGATGTGTTTAGTGCTGTACTGTGGTTCATCTTTTCATTCTTTGAACAGTGCTTTCAAAATGCAAAAGTTTTCACTTCTGAGAAAGCACAATTCATCTTTATTTTTTAAAAAATCTTTTAAGGATTGTAGTTTTGATCTTACATTTCAGTTAGGATTAAAGTTTTTCTCCTGTTTTTGTCCCAGAAGTTTTCTAGTTTGGTCTTAATATTTCGTTTCTAGGGTCTATTTCTGTATGTTACATGATGCGAATTAAGATTCATTCTCTTGTTTATGATAAACCAATTGTTGTAGCATTTATTCAAAAGATTCTGTTCACTGGCAAGATGGCCTGGAGGGTAAAGGCACTTTCTGCCAACAATAGCAACCTGAGTTTGATCCCCAAGACCCATGTAATGAAAGGAGACAACAGATGTCTACGGGTTGTTCTCTGACCTCCACACACGTTCCC
This sequence comes from Phodopus roborovskii, assembly GCF_943737965.1. Classification (NCBI taxonomy): domain Eukaryota; kingdom Metazoa; phylum Chordata; class Mammalia; order Rodentia; family Cricetidae; genus Phodopus; species Phodopus roborovskii. The sequence goes on along the minus strand of NW_026126598.1, from coordinate 8,103,908 downwards.
TGATATGTACACCACTGCCTACACATACATGCATGCACATACACACAATAAATACATATAAAATATTAAGAGAGCAGATTACATATCGTCATCCTTATGTCTTTGTCAAATCAATTGACTGGTTGGGTATGGTGACTCGGCATCTGTAATGTCAGAACTTGAGAGAATGAGTTTGATACCAGCCCAGGCTACATAGTGAATTTTAGGTGAACCTAGGCTTGAGATGGAAACCCTGACTCAAACAAATAAAGCCAAATAGCCCAAAACACATAGGCATGGTGGTATACACCCTTAATTCAGAACTTCAGAGACAGAGGTGGGAAGACAGCAAGATCAAGGCTAGCCTGAGCTATATACTAAGTTCTGGAATGGCTAGGATTACACAGTGAAAATCTACCTCCAAAACCAAAATGAAACAAAATCAAAGACTACAATGGAACCTTCTAAATAATGTAGCTCAGTGGTAGAGCACCTGCCTAGAATCTCCCAGTGAGGGGCCAGGAGCACAGCTCACAGGACTTACCTAGCATGCACAAGATCCTGGGTTTATTCCCAATGTAACAGCAATCCTGGAAACAAACTGAGAGATTCTCTTGGTCAGATTCCAAAGGTTTCTTCTTTCAGCAAGCTCTTAGTTGATTTTTGCTTACATATTCAAGAATATAAACAATTAAACAGGCTGACAAAATGAAATCTGTCTCACCCACCTGAGCATGGATCTCTCTCATATACTCACAAGAGACCGACCACCAAAGAGACATCCACTTTGTTTTCAGAGGTAGGGTCTCTCACTGAACCTGGAGCTCAACAAATAGACTAGACTTGCTGCCCATGCAGCTTCAAGAATTTACCTGCCTCTCCCTTCCCTAGGCTAGAATAACAGATGCATACAACTACAGTTGGATTTTTTAATGTTGGCTCTGGAGCTTGAACTCAGTTTCTCATGCTTGCACAGAAAACACTTTACCAACTGAGCCATCTCCCCAATTCCAGATGCATTTTTCAAGCAATGTAGTTTAACTGAATCTGTCAGGCTCATCCACTTGGGCATTGCTGCTGAGAAGCCCACAGAAATCATAATTTCTTAAGAGATAATATCTTGACTCTCATGTAAATATAAAATGAACATGTGTCAAAGATCTTATTCAATTTATTCATTAATGACATGTTAAGATTAGTTCAAAGAAAGTCTGAAGAGCTCTGTATTTAAAGATCAGTTTTTAAAGAAATATTAGGTTAAGAATTTTTCTTTAGCTAGTTTTAAAAAAACTTTTTAAGCTCTACAGGGCATCAAAACATCATTTGAAGGCTATCTGTTCTACTACACAGAAGTTATTTGTTTTTTTATTGGACAAAACCTCCCAGAATTGTAACTTCACATTTCTTATGCTTACAATGTGATGTGCCCCCACCCAGGTTCATGTTTTTGAACACTTGGCTCCTGCCAGATAATGCTGTTTTGAAAGATTGTGGAATGTTTATGACAGTGGTTCTCAACCTTCCTAATGCTGAGATGTTTTAGTACACTCTTTCATGTTGTGGTGCCCCTCCATAAAAATATTTTATTGTTACTTCATAAATGTAATTTTGCTTCTGTTAGGAATCATAATATAAACATCTGATACGCAGATATGCAAACCCCTGTGAAAGGATTTTTCATCCCCTCAAAGGGGTCACGACCCACAGGTTGAGAACCTCTGTAAGAGGAACTGAGTCACTGGAGGAGGGTCTTGAAATGGCCTGGCTCCATTTCTTGTCCACTCTGTTTCCTGACTATACATGCAGTGTAACCAACTCCATCAATTCTCACCACCATGACTTTCCCACCTTGGTGATCTACCTCCTTTCTTACACCATAAACACAAATCGAACCTTCCTTATGTACAGTGTTTTTTATTGGTTATTTTGTCATAAATGAGAAAAGTAGCTAATAAAACATAATAGGAACTTTGAATGAATAATAATAAAATATATTTCCTGTGTTGAGTGGATCAGAGCCTCTATATGACTAGCAGTCTACACTCCTCCTTTGGTTGATTTATTTCCAAGTTTGCATAATTTTTCTGAATATGCAAGGAAAAGTTCAACTTGGGATACAGAAACGTCATGCCATTATGTCGTTGGAAAGCTAAAAGAGTAGAATTGATCCTCATGATTGATTAAAGGACATCCACTTCCTTTTGCCCCAACTACAAAGCCATTCTGGGTCAGGACCAAGGTCAGAACACAGAAGTCTCAACTCCCATTACTCTATACACAATGTTTGAAATACTATTCAAAGAAAAATGCTATTAGTACCATGACAGACAAAATCAATAAAACAAGAATAGACATAAAATGTTAAGAACCTACTCTAGTGAGCATGCATCTGGCTGCGATAAAACATTATGCCCAACAGAAACTTGGGAAGAAAAGTTTTTTGTTTGGCTTACATTTTGTGGCCAAGTCCTTCACTAGGGGAAATCAGAGGAGAAACTGAAGTAGAAACCACAAGGAAAGCTACTTACTAGCTCGCTCTCTGGTTTACTGACTCATGGTTAGCTAGCTTTCTTATATAGGTCAGGTCTACTTGCCTAGGGATAGTGCTGCCCACAGTGGAATGGCTGCTTCTACATCAATCAGGATAACCTTTCACAGTCATTGCCACAGGCTAACCTGCTCTGGGCAGTTTCTCAGCGGAGGCCCTTTCAGAAGAAAACTCTAGGCTATGAATGAAACTAATTAGGACAGCATACATTAAAGAAAAGGAAAGTAGCGAGAGCAGAAAGTGATTGTAACAGCTAAGTCGTTTTTCCAACATGGCTACTAAAGGGTGAAAGGGGCTATAGCACTCCAAGAGGTCTTATTAAAAGCAAGAGCAGAGAGCTGATGCTGATGCAGAGAATTTGCCTCTTCCCTGAAGATGTATGCTATGCTTTAATCATGAAACACTCCCCCACCCCCAGACACTTGTATTTAAATACTTGGTCCCCAGCCTTTGGAGTGGAAGGCATGGCTGTTAGGTCTGGGAGGGTCACAGAAGTGCATGCCTGAGAGTTATATAAGCCTGGCTTTACTTCTGCTCAGTTCACTGCTTCAGTCAGCTGCTAGGAGGTTTCTCCCACCACCGACTACTTGTTATAGCTGCCATGCCTTTCTTGCCATGATGGACTGGACCTTCTCTCCCAGCCACGAAATAAAATAAGCTCTTCTTTCATTGAACTGATGCTGTCCCGTGTTTCACCACCACAGAGATGAGAAAAGAAATGACTACAGTGTGTACTAGGGTTCTCAAAATTGACCCAGTAGGATATTTACATGAGAATTATTGGAGAAACTGGGTCACGTGGCTATGAAAACTATAAAATCCCCACAGCAGCTCATTCTGACAACTGGATAGCTTGAGCTATTGTTGATGCAGCTGAATCTGATTCAATGTCCTGAAAACCCAGGGCAGGGAGGGAGAGGGGAGGGAGGTGTTGGGAGTGAATTGGAGTCTGAAGGCTAGAAAGCCCCAGGGTTTTGATAGAGATGGGGAGAGAAAGAAGAGGAAGTGGAGGGGGGAGAAGAAAAGGAGGAAGAGAGAAAAGGAGGAGGAGGGAGTGGAGGAGAAGCCAGGGTTCCATTAGTGGGCTAACTCCTCAATGAAGCCGAAACCCTTGTGATCCAATCAGTTCCTAAAAGCTCCACCTCAGAACACTGCTACCTTGAGAAGTAATTCTACCACACCTAAATCTCATAGATATCTCAGATCTAAACTGTACCATATACCCTGCCTACTCTTGTAGAAGGGGAGGGAAGAAACCTCCATAGTTTTCTTAGTTCCCCAAACACAGGTAAAGAGACACTGCCATATTTTACATCAGAACATTTTAGAAAACTTAAAATATTTCTAAAGAAGATGAACTATCTGTCTGCATTATGCCCAAAAAAATGAATATGGAATATTATAAAGAAAGCAATTAATCCACACTTAAAACTAATTGCCTAACCCAGTGGGTCTTTAAATTATTCATTAGTGCTATTTAAAAATAATTGCAGTTTATGAGGACAACCCAATATGGATTTCTTTTAGGAATAAAATGAAAAAATTCTTTAAATTTTTTTTTTACAAATTGCTTACAGTTCTAAAAACAGGTTCAGTTTCTAGACCCCCTTACTTCAATATGATCACCTTTAGCCTTTACCATACCCATACTCCATGAGTTTCCCTGAAATTGATTCTGAACTTGTAAAGAAGACTATGGTACAGTTTTGGAAGAATATGAAAGATGAGGAGATGGGACAATGCCTCAGTTAATAAAGTGTTTGCCACTCAACATGAGTTCCATACTCAGAACCTGTGTAAAAACCATACATGGTAGCATGTGTTTGCAATCTCATCACTGGGGAAACAGAGACAAGTAGACCCTGAAAGGTCAGGCTAGTCAACGATGCAGTGAGAGACCCTGCTTCCCAAAATAAGGTAGAGATTGATCAAGAAAGGAATCCGAGTTGACCTCTGGCTTCTACACATACACACCACATGCACATATGTGCACTTAAATGCGTGTGCGCGCGTGCGCGCGCGCGCACATACACACACACACACACACACACACACACACACACACACACACACACACACAAAGATGACCCAGATGTAAAAGTACCTTCATTTCAAGTATCTTCCAGTTCTTACAGGACCCAAGATCTCTCTGCATTCTCTCTCTGCTCTCTCATGTTACTTCATGCTGTACACACACACACACACACACACACACACACACACACACACACACACACACACTTCCCTCTGCTCCTTTCAATTCAAAGAGTCTTTATATCCATAGCCATTTAAAAAATGGTAGAATTGGAAAGACTTTTATCTAGTCCAGTGGCTATTATGTTATATTCATGGGCACTCCAGAAGTTCTACCATAGAATTAGTTGTTGAGTTGCCTGGGCCCATTGGTCCCCAGTCCCATTCCCACTCTCTGCCTCCAAGTCTCCATCAGAAAAAAATTAACCTTTTAAGGATGGTGCTTGAGGAAAGTATCCTTCCTACCCACAGAGATAGGAAATCAGGAAGCAGATGAAAAGAGACCAGGCCTCCTGACAGGCATAATTATTAACCTACTCAAACTGGGCCAGGTTTATGGGAAAGAACCTTGGGGTCAAAACTATCTAGATACAAATGTGATTTTATACTAGGAGCGTAGCTCAGTGGGTAGAGTGCTTACCTAGCATGCAGGAAGCCATGGACTCCATTCCCAGCACCACATAAACCAGGCATAGTGATACATGCCTATAATCTCAGAACTTGGGAGGTAGTGGAGGCAAAAAGACCATTCATGGCCATTCTTTACTACATAGTGAGTTTGAGGCCAGCCTAGGCTACAGGAGACCCTGTAAACATTTCAACTAAATATGCCATCTCAGTAAGTTCCTATCATTTGCCCTCAGTTAATTCTGTGAAGACCTCTGCGTCCCAGTTCTTTCCTTTACTTAAAGAGGAGGTAAGAATATTAGCTAAATAAAGCTATATCACATGAAAAAAAATCCTTGAAAATAATGTCATATGTCCTCAAGACCACTGAGAGATTATTTGTGTTGGTCAGTTTGGGAAACCCTCCTAGCCTTCCTCTAAGTCAACCTTTGCTTGCAGCCTTTCGGGTTGTAATGAGTGTATGAACACACGTGGTCCTGCACACTTACTGTTAGGATTGCAACACGCAGGCACCGAGGAACTCCTGTAGTCTGCAGTTTCACTGGCCTTCTTCTCCCAAGCACCATGAATCCATGGGTACCCAAGCCTCTTAGAGGTCTTCATCTAGATTTGTCAGTCTTCCATCTTGGCCTCTCTACAGCAAACTGCAGATGGGAAGGCAACCCCATCAGATGTTACACCATCATTTTGAATAGGTTTGAGGGGAACCATAGAAAAAGCTGAAATCTGTTTAAATTAATTGTTAATGTGAAACTGACCTAAATTGGACATCTATATCACCCCTCCCTCCCCCAAGGCTCAGGGAACATTGTAGAAGGAAGAAGAAAGAATGTAAGGGCTGGAAGACAGGTAAGAGTGCTGTGAAATGTTGTCATTGTGTTATGACACAGCTATTGAAATCATTAGCACACAATGACTGTGCACTTCACAAAAGATACATTATATGGAACATGTCAACATTCCATCATAGGCATAGGAGCAGGAAGGCCCAATGCTCCTCAAGGAGCTACAGAGAGAGAGAGAGAGAGAGAGAGAGAGAGAGAGAGAGAGAGAGAGAGAGAGAGAGTAAATACTTGTAGTTTTTAAATAGTAAATCATTACTAGTTTGCTCACCACAATTTTCCATAAGTTATTTTTGTGTGTGTGTGTGTGTGTGTGTGTGTGTGTGTGTGTGTGTGTAGTGTGTGTATTGGTGTATTGGGTGATGGAAATCTGGAAGTCTGGGTGCCTGTGCACATATGCATGAAGGCTAGAGATTTTCATCAGATCTCTCCATTTATATTTCTCCAATCTATTTTTCCCTAGACTATCTGACCACCATACTCCTGTAGTTATAATTTCATTTCATTCTTGTTCAAAACAGCAATAGTGGGTAATACCTGCTATTATTACCCCTTTTTGTATGTGTGGTTTTTCAGGACAGGGTTTCTCTGTGTTGCGCTGTTTATCCTGAAACTCACAGAGATCCACCTGCCTCTGTCTCCCAAGTTCTGGGATTAAAGGTGTATGCCACCACTGCCTGGCTTATTACCCATATTTTAAAAGAAAACAAAGCTAGAAGAACAAAATTAATATGTTCTAAGATTTGTGGGCCCTGACAGATAAGTTCAAAATTTCTGGTTCCAGTGGCTGTCTTCTTAACATCCACCCAGTGCAGTCTCAAGATTTTAGCTGTTGATGGAAGAGACCGCCATGATATCACAGATGCTCAAGACATAGTTGAGAAATGAATGATGCAATGAGTGAATCCACCAAAAGGCAAAATGTTAGGCATTTTGATATTGACTCATTTGAGTCTCATTTATTTTCCTCTAATGCTGAGAGTGTGAAAATAAATCTCCTTTAGGTTAAGTTTGAGTTAACAGGTTTTTCCATTACAAGGAATAAGCTCCCAGGAGTTGCATACCATCAACATGATTAAAAACAAATTTATGGAAAAATATACTCTATTAGTTTTGCATTGCTAAGAATCAGATTACCTGACATAAATAACTTAAAGAAAAAAATATTTATTTTCACTCACAGTTCCAGAGGGGCTAGTGTATAGTTTCTTGGCTGTGTGTGTCTGCCACGATTGTGGCAGAATGGGAAGAGAGCTGCTCACCTGATAGGAGACAGAAATCAGAGAATAAGGCAGGAAGTGACCAGGTACCTAACAACATGGTCCTTTAGCACTTCCTTACACATGATCCAATCTTCTAAACTTTTAGCATCTCCATAAGCTAGAGAACAAGCTGTCAAGACATGAGGGTATGGTGAACACTTCCTATTCAGGCCACATTTCACCGAGAACACTCACCTCCTCACTTCCAGGTCTGGGAGGCAACCAAAGCAGGGCAAAGATAGAGAGCTACCCAGCAAAATACAAACCGGCAGAGACATGATTATTATTAATTTCATATTTGTTTCCTCTACTGAAGAATGCACTGCATGATGGGATGCTAAAGGGATGGTTCAGTAGCCAAAAGTTCTTGCAGGTCTTCCAAAGGACCAGAGTAGGGTTCCCAGCACCCCGATTAGGGGACTTTCAGCCATCTGTAACTCCAGCTCCAGAAGATCCAATGCCCTATTCTGGTATCGGTGGGCATTGTATTCATGCCCACACTGCGCCCACCCCCAACACACAAATAAATACAAATAATAAAAATAAATATTAAAAGATTACTATTCACAAAGCCTAAGTTAGCTCCTAAATTTCTTTGGCTGTAATACCTAGAGTGAATAGTTGATGAGTATGTTTATAAGATCAAATCAACAGGATGTAAAGCAATAAATTTATTTGACAAAGGTAAATATCACAATGGAGAGGTCCAGGTTTTTAGCATTCTTCACCAAAGCAATAAGTAAACCGAATTCTCCCAGAGCAAAGATGGAAATACAATTATTCAGTCTCTCCATGTTAAATTTTTCCCAGAAATTGAAATATTGTTAGCAAACACAGATTTAAATTTTGTGCTCCAATGAAGTGGGAGATCTTGTTTATTGTTTTGATTTCTCTGCATTCTACCACAGGGAAATTATGTAGCTTCTCACAGTACATGAAAGCAATACCAATAATTATGGAATTTGCTGCTTAGCTTGAAGATAGTTTTATTGATCTCTTCTGATCTATTGATTTGGTGACTGCTTGCATGGTAGGGATCTATGTACTCTAGCTGGACTGGAGTTGGACTCAAACTCATAATCCTTCTGATTCAGTATCCTGAGGGTTGAAGTTAGAAAGGTATACTATACAGTCCTGTGTGTGACTATTCCTAAAATCTATGATCCAATGTAATTTAAATGTATTTGAAACCATGCAACAAATCCCAAGGCAATCATTTGACTCATCAAAAAAAAAAAAAAAAATAGTGCAGATAGTGTTTACTGAAGGGGTGTGTTCTTAAGATACTTAGATCAGTCTGGGATGAACTAGCTCAGTCTATAAAGTTCTTGTTCCAGAAACATGAGGACCCAAATTCGATCCCCAAGAAGTGTATGACACTTTTCCTTGAAAGGCACAACACACATATTATATACTCATCCAGATAGGAAACCCAGGACAGACTGAGTCCAATTTGGTGAGCCAGAACCTATTGGGGTTACTAGCCAAAATAGGAATGAAGTGTTGTTTATAGGCATAGGGATGATTCACAGCCTGCCCCAAAACCGGTTACAACTTACAAAAACTACAACCCAGAGTTTCTGCACCATTTACAAGTGAGATCGTCTCTTCCAGGAAGCTCGGCTGATGAGTCTCCTTCCCTACTAGTTATACTATGCTTCTCTAACCTTAGGAATTGCCCTGATAAATCTTGTGAGTTTTGGCTTTCCCAGACTTGTAAAGTTTGTTCAATTCTGAGGGCTCATGAGACTCTGCCCTCATTCCGTGAGAGGATGTTCTAATTCTGAGAAAAGTGATATTCAGTGGGAAGTCACATTAAAGCAGGGCATAGTTGTACATACTTGTGATACCATCACTAGGGAGGCAGAGACAGGCAAATATCTGAGGCTGACTGGTCTGTAATCCTAGCCAGACCAGCTAGTTCTAGGCTACCTCTTCTTAAAAAGAAAGATGGCACTCCTGATAAATGGTACCCAAGATTGACCTCTGGTCTACATATGTATGTATGTGCCTATGACTCTTCACACAGGTACATTAGCACACACAGGTGCACACACACACACACACACACACACACACACTAAATTAAAAAGAGACTTTACATCTATAGCCTGAGTGTAATTTTATACAGTATTTTAATAATTTTGCACATGAAACCAAGTTTGTGCATAGTGAACCATCATACTTAAAGCAAGTGTTTGTGAAAAAAAAGTTCCTGATTTTCTGTAGGGAGCAAGTGAATTCCTAAGTGAACATGTATTGTTTGGCATGGACATGACCACATCAAGGACCAATGTCTCAGCCCTATGGTCATGGTAAAGCCTTCCCCAGAAGTTTGAAGGGATGGCAAAGAATATGACTTACCCAGAATGCAACATGGCAGATAATTTTTGCTACTGAATGACATGGGTGTCTTGTGGAAGAGGTAGGCATATTAACAGATGTGAGACTAATGACATTGTTCACTGTCTAGACCCTCTATTCTCTATTGTGTCTCTGTGTGTATGGTGTGTGTGTTCATGCATGTGTTTGTGTGTATTAATGCAGTGGAAGTCAGAGGAAAAACCTCAGATATCCTACTGCCTTGTTAGAGGCAAGTTGTCTTCTTGTTCACAGCTGTGTGCACCAGGCTAACGGGCCATAGGTTCTGGGGATTCTCCTGTGTCTATCTCCCAAATCACCACAGGCACTCCAGAATTACAGATGTATGTTACATTTCCCAGCTTTTAATGGGTAATCCAGGCATTTGAATTCAGATCCTCATACTGAACTTTCAGCAAGCCCTTTATTCAATGGGCTGTCCCCCAGGGCCAACACCTATGTCTTGGTATTTAACTTGTTAGTTTCTCTATTCAATGCCTACTGTTCCATATCACTTGCATAAAGTATTTCATGTCTTCATGGGGAGATTGAAGATCATGTTTTCAAGTCAACTGCAGACATGAGCAACAGAGATAAATAGAAGGTGAAAATAAGTGTTAGATAAATTCAAGGATAAAATACCAAATATGAACATTGCCTAGAACCAAATACTCTGTAAGAATCCCAGGGTAAGTAATTCTGAAATCACTCAATGCACATTACAGGAAGAACTTATTTTACTTGCTTCAACCCCATATTTAAAGAATCATTAGGGGCTGCAATGGATCACTTAGATTTTTCACTTAAGCATAGCTAAATTTTATGAATAAAAATTACATGTTTTCATGGTATTTGAAGGCTTGAGTACTTGCAAAGGTCTGAAGATGTGTCCTTCCACAATAGCAAAGGTCTGTGACTCAATGTCACTTAATTGTCATAGTGACCCTGTGGAGTAAGGGTAGTTATTCTCATATTAAAGATGAGGCAGGAGATGAGTATCTGAATAATTTGTTAAGGAAACAATCTAAGAAAAGGAATACCCATGGTTTTCCTTGTCTCGGCTTTGGTGTCTGGCATATAGCAGACATTTGACATGTTAGTTCATGTGGTCCAAGGTGTGTGTGGTCCCCAGACCTAAGCAGGGACATCACCTGGGGACTTGCTATGGATATGAAATATCAGTCTCACCAAGTCCTTCTCACTCTGGATATAAAATTCAGTAAGATCTGTTGCAATGAATCTTCCAGAAGTTTCTGAGCAAGCTCTAGTGGGCTTCAGTTATCAACTTGACCCAGACTAGGGTCATCTGAAGGGATCTCCACTGAGGGAGTTCCAAGATCAATTGGCCTGTAGCCACATCAGTGAGTGATTATCTTGATAGATAATTGTTGTAGTAAGGCAGAGGTCAATGAATCAGGACCACATCTGGCAGGTGGTCCTGGACTGTAAAGTGTATGGTTTTTCCTCCTGCTGCCTGGTCTGGTCCCACCGCCGCGCCAGCCCCAAATAACACGCTGAGACTCTGTATTTGGTATAATTCTGTTGGCCAGGTACTGGTTTCTTATCAGCTAGCTCTGTTTTAAGTATTAACCCATTTCTGCTGATCTATGTATTTCTCTTACCGGGGAGCCGGCCAGCATACTGCTTTCTCCAGACTCCCCATCTTGGCTCTCATTACTACTTCCCCTTTCCTCCTTGTCTCCTAGTCCCTCCTATCTAGTTTTCCTATTGGCCAACAGTGCTTTATTCATTAACCAGTATGAGAAACATATACAGAATGACATCTCCCATCACTGGATTATAGGTGAAAACCCTAGTAGAAGATGTTTATAGCCTTTATACCAACTGGATTCTTTCTTTTAAAATAATTACATTGTTTTTCTTATGTGCATATGTGCCCCTGCATTCATGCCAAAGTATGCAAACAGAGGTCAGAGGACAACTCCCAAGAGTCACTTTTTCTTCCACCATGTGAATCCTGGGGATCAAACTCAAATCATCAGACTTGGCAGCAAATGTGTAAATCCACTGAGCCATCTCACTAGCCACAACTGACTTTGTTCGTATTAACCTTCATGCCTCGCTCTTCTTGCTCTACTGAATGCCATGAACAGCTTTACTCTATTGTAACCATTTTGCCATGGTGTTCTGCCTTGCTATGTACCCACAGCAAAGAAGCAAAGTGACCACAGTCTGAAGCCTGAGCCAAAGGAACCCTTTCATTTACTAAAATTGCTTTACTCAGATAGTGTGTCATAGTAACGGCAAGACAATTGACAAAACACTTTCCTATATCCTAATTCTCCAGCAAGTGTGTGTGTAGATACATGTGTGCGTGCATGTGTGTGTGTGTGTACATGCATGCACCCAGGTAAACATGCAGTTGTGTGCAGTTGCATGTGGAAGTTAGAATTCAATCTTTACTATTCGTCCTCAGATGCCATCTACCTTATTTTTGGAGATGAGGTCTCTCATTGTCCTGGAGCTAACCAAGTAGAGTAGGCTGGTGAGTGAACACCAGATATCCCCCTGTCTTCACCTCCACAGGACTGAAATTATAAGCATATGCTAGCATATTTGCCCTTTTTTTTTCTTTGAAGGAAGGCTACATCTTGTCTTCCTAGTCTCAGGTGCTCTATACAGTCAGAGAAACTTCTCTAATAATGAACTATAGAAATGATTCCTGAAGACATAGGTTTTTTAATTTTCTTTCCTATATTATATTGATTTATCCATTGTGTATATACCTTTGTATGTGTGCACACACATACACGTGCTCGCATGAGCATGTGGAAGTTGGGATAGCTTTAATGAGTTGGTTCTCTCCTTCCACTGTGTAGAACCTGGGATAGACTTCAGGTCATCAGGCCAGGGAAAAGGCATCTTTATCTGCTGAGCCATCTCACTGTTCCTTTGTGTTTTTTCTCTGTTTGTTTGTTTGTTGTTTGTTTTGGGAGTGCATGTTGGACAATCCCTCTGCCTCTAAGCTAGATCCCCAGCCACACATTAATTGTTGTTGGTTTTTGGGTTTTTTTTTTTATTTGTTTGTTTGTTTTTTAACATGGGTTCTTAGGGATTGAACTCAGGTCCTCAAATACACAAGGCAAGTAATTTACTGATTAAGTCATTCTCCCCAGCCACTTATGTCCTAATTCTTCAAGAAGCCATGTGCTCTGCAAGTAGCCTCAGCCAGAACACACACAGAGCTCTCTCTTGCCAGTGTGCAGGGTTCCAACCCTGCCCTGCATGGGAGATGATAGGTCATATTTCCCCTTCCTTCCTCCCATAATCTCCACCATGAGGGCCACCTGAGAGAAGAAAATCTCATCCTCCACAAAACCAGATTTGTTCGTTGTTCCTTGCACATTGCAGTGAAAACCCAAATGAATTTTCTACACTGGCCAGCACTTAGAAGCTTTTCATCAACACAAGAATAAAGAGGGGGGCAATTTACCTCATGCCTGTTTACTGTGACCATAGCACTGAGAGAAAACAAATGTATAAATGACTGGAGATGGGTTTTGATGTAAAACAAGCAACACACTTGTGCTCATTATCCAGAGCACACAGCTTGTCTGGGATGAAAAGGGCCTACAGGATCATCTTCCAAGTCCTGGCTAGATAAGTTACAACAGTATTAAAGACCATTTATTCAAACAATGACAACAACAAACGTTATGTGGGGGCCTGGGGAGATAAATCTGGTACCAAAGTACTTTCTGTGCAAGCCCAGAGGCCTATTTAAAAGCCATCTGGGGTGGCATGTGCTTACAAATGCCAACACTATGGAGGTGGCTGGGACTCACTGGCCAGCCAGACTAGTCCAATCAAAATGTGATCTCCATTCACTCAACCCAACTGTAGTAGACAGGTGACAGAACTAGAGAAGATCAGCTGCTGATAAATGATTAAATGGCTGCTGGGCATAGGTGGGGCACCAGTGTGAAGAGATGCTTAACTGAGCTGGGAAGTTGCGGTGCACACCTTTAATCCCAGCACTCAGGAGGCAGAGACAGGTGCATCTCTATGAGTTTGAGGCCAGCCTGGTCTACAGAGTGAGTTCCAAGACAGCCAGAGATAAACAGAGAAGCCTTGTCTCTAAAAACCAAATAAGGGGGAGGGGCTTAACTTCGGCACTGAGGAGGAAGGTATGTGGGCAGTATCATTCCATGAGAGCACACCAGCGTTTACCTCTGTTTCCTTGACTAGGCACACAATGAGACCAGTTGTTCCAGTCCTAGCCTGCTTCAATAAGTGCAGAGCTATACAAAAAGCAAGAGTGTCCTGCCGTGTAGGCTTTGGGAGGATTCACCAGAAGCAACACCCCTGTAACCCCAATACATGGAGGAAGAAACAGGTGGACCAGATGTCTAAGGTCATCTTTGCCTACGGAAAGAGTCTGAGGCCAAGCTGAGCTACATGAGACCCTATTAAGAAAGACAGAGGGGGGTTGGACGAATGATGAAAGTATAAGGAGTGTATCCAAACAGGACCAATAGCGGAAAAGGGAAGGGGCACAGAGACCCTATAAAATACCCAAGCCAGCATCCCTCTGGCAGAATGCCAGCCTTAGGGCCCCTCCCATAGACTTTTCTCTTGTGGCCTGGTCTTCTGTCTTTCCTGGCCATTCACATCTTTGTCTGCACCAGGCAATGACCAGCAATGCCCCTAGATGGCCACTATCAACCCTGTCACAGTTTTACACTACCATACAGAAAACTGCCTCTGACTCCATGTTTCTTCACCACTGCAAACTGAAATCCCTCTAAAACCATGAGCCAATATAGACCTTTTTCCCTTGAGGCATTCCTGTCAGGCATTTTGTCATAGTGACATGTAACCATAATTAATGTACCCTGTACCTGTAGAGGAGGATGCTTAAGCCACAGCACTCTAGGTGCTTTTGTTTAGCATTACAGATTTCCAATGAGATTTTCATTTCCTCCCTGTTAGATAGCACATTGCAAAGATCATATTTCTCTTTGTGTTTTCCTAGCCAGGAAATCCTTCATCAACTTCAATAAATCCTCCTCTCTCCCTCCTAAGCCCTCATCCTGTCTGTTTTCTGTGAGAGAGAACAGCTGGTTGTTCTTAGGACAGCATAAAACAAAACTTCAAATCTGCCCACTTGAGCACAATGTAGGAGTTCAGATAGTTCAGCATCAGGCATCTGAGCATTCATTATGTTCCATTATATTCTCCCACACCAGTGCTGATGGATACAAAGCCAAGCTGAGTCCAGCTAAGCATTATTGCAGGGAGGGGGGGATGCTGGAGGAAGCAGAGAGCAAACTAAGGCATCCCCAGGGTATCATCACCTCTCACATGCTCATTATCACTCCTCAGCCTCACCCTAGCACTTCATGTCCACCCACCCATTGCCCCTCCTGGACACCCACAACACACACACACACACACACACACACACCACTTTGCATTTGCCCTTTCCCCTACTTTCTCAGCTATCTTCCCACCTACCCCACCCTGCCCTTCATTCATTTACAGCCTCTTGGGTGATCTAGAATGTTCTCACTCTCTCAGTTCAAAACTACAGTCTCTTTAATACAATGCATTTCTTTTCTTTTCTTTTTTTAATGTTCTATTACATTCATTTGCTTGTTTGTTTACTTCACATGTATGAGAGCATGTACACATCCATGTAAAGACCAGAGACCATCTGTAAGAGGCAGATCTCTCCTTCCATCATGTGGGTCTTGGCAACAAGAACTTTTACCTGCTGAGCCACCTCCTTACCAGCCCGGTTTGCATCTTCTAACTTCTCTTGTATTCCCATTTGAGTCTGAAATGCCCTCCAAAGTCTTATGTGTTTGAATGCTTGCTTGCTCCTAATTGTTGGTGTTATTTTGGGAGATTGTGGAAACTTCAGGAAATGGGGTACACAGGTAAAAATAGATCTTTCAAGAAGGATTCCTAGAACATGATATCTATCCCCCAGTGCCAGCCAAGCCTTCTCTGGTTCCTGATTCCACAGTGATATGATAACTGTCCTACATAACACACACGCGCGCGCGCGTGCACATACACACACACACACACACACACACACACACACACACACACACACTGGGCTTTGTTTGATTGATTTTTTTTTGATTTGTATTGTCTTTAAAATGTTGGTTTGCTTTTGAAATAAGGTTTCACTGTGTAGCACAGGCTGGCATTGCACTTGCCTCTATTTTGTAGTAGTGGTCATAGTGGTCTGGTAGCCAAGGTAACTAATGAACTAGAACGAAAGTGATAGGTCTATGGGAATGGTAACTAGGATGTTGATACTCCCTGGGAAAGGGAGGAAGGAGAGGGTCACAGGACCATCACTTGGAAATCCAGTCTGTACTCCCTCTTTACCTCCTCCAGGTGCAAGGGATCTTGGAGGATGCTAAAAAGGAAGTAGAAGGTTATCTGAAAAGGTACTCCATGATGCAGCTTCCATGAGGTAGCACTCCATCACCATAATCGGATGAGACTTGGAGTACATCCCCATGAGCTAACAAAATCTTTCTCTATCACTGGCTTGAGCAATTACTGTTTTGCAATTAAATTCACCCAGGAAAATAGAAGCATTACTGTGAGGAATAGGTAACCAGGAAAAGGACAAAGGCAGGCAATTCCTGGTGATGTCAACAGAAAATTGCGTTGGAGGGAGTCACCTATGAGGCAGGTGACTACCTGGACAGCCTCTATGAAGTAGGTGCACCCCTGGGAAAGACTCTATGATGTTAGGTGTATCCCTGGGTGATCCCTGGGGTTTCAGTGTCGTCAAGAGAAGTTGAGAAATGGAGATGCCAAATGTGGCTTTGAAAACCATCATCTCCCTGCACAAATAGCCAGGACTTCTGGGTCAAGTTCAGTAACTCCACAGAGTTCCTGCAGCCCATCCTCCCATTCACTGAGCACACTAATAATGTGGTAGAAGATTTTCCAATGTAAAAGTAAAACAAAACAGGTTGACATTTTAATAGGTGATATGAACATTGTTTTCAGTTGTTGAATAAAATATCAATGGTCTGTTTCTTCCTCTGACTCTCATACATGGGGAGAAAGACAGCATGCAAGTGTCAACATTCCCAAGAAGATTCTCTCTCCTCTTCCTCTCCTCTCTCTTCTCCCTCCTCTTTCCCCTTCTCTCTCTGTATTGCTAAGGACAGAACCCACAGCCTGTGTATGTTGAGCAAGCATTCTCCAAATGTACTGTATCTTCAGTCTCCGATACAGGATTTCATTTGGAGTTTGGGTTTCCACTATTTTGGTTTGTTTAGGTTCCAGGAATCAACCCAACATCTCTAGCATACTAGGTAAACATTGAGCTGCTGAGCTACATATCCCAAGCCCCAAGACTTTGAAAATAAATTCCCTTGCTAGTCAACATGAGCAGGACATTAAGAGTAGCTTTGTATACTAAGAGTCTGTCAATAGTGAGGAGGCTTGCAAAGACAGTGTTTAGTTAGTGAGTAAAGATCCTGCTATGCTGGGAACCATGCATAAGGAATGCCTGCAATGGAAAATATGAAATCCACTATCCTAGGGCTTTTAGCAGAAACTATTGTGAAAACATTTTTGTAGTGATGAATGGAAAGGAACAATGAAAGAGCGCATATCCAAGTGTTGTCACTTCTTCAATGATGAGGCGGTCACAGGGCTTGTCTCACAATCAGCCTCTTATCACAGAGAGCTTCTAAGGTCTGAGTGTGACAAGTTGACACTGGGCCAGTGCATATGTTAGCCTTGGCTGGGCCCATGGCATTTCATACAGAACTTGCAATACTCTACGTGACTAACTAGAGCATGTTCATTTCTATTGAGTCCATGGGTTGCTATGATGGCAGAAGAGAGCTATTAAAAACAACCCACTTAGACTTTTCTTGGTGTGACTTCCTCCACCCCTGCAGCATTAGGCCATAAGTTTCCATGTCTTTGGAAGAAGTAGACCATTTTCTCTGACATGTACTGGCTCTCTCTGTGTCTCTCTCTGCCTTTATCTGTCTCTGTCTCTCTTTTTCTGTCTCTTTGTATCTTTCTGTCTCTCCATCTCTATCTCTCTCTGTATCTCTCTTTCTCTGTGTCTCTGTGTCTCTCTTTCTTTGTATCTCTGTCTCTGTCTCTCTCTGTATCTCTCTTTCTCTGTGTCTCTGTGTCTCTCTTTCTTTGTCTCTCTGTCTCTCTCTCTCTCCTCTCCCCATTACACTGTATCCAGGCAGGGATCCATTACAAAGGCAGAGACCCAGGTCCCACTACATGGGTGCCTGTAGGCTTATAGAAAGCAGGGATGGGAAGAGATAACCATATGGGACCCCAAAACCTAAAATAACTCCAGAAGCCTTCAGAGACAACAGCACTCAGCTCCAAGTGTCCATCTGCATGTGCTTGAAGCATATATACTATTTGCAAATCAACTTTGGTTTTGTTCTGCTCTGAGCACTTGCCCTATCTTTCAATTCTTTAACTGACCAAGAAGAAGAAGCCATTGAGCTTGGTAAGCATCATCATTGCATGATTTATGAAGGATGTTGCAGGCTCGTGGAAAGGAAGCCCCAGCCGGGGTGCATTGTTTTCACATGGGATCTTCATGGGGCGAGTTCCAGCACCATAGACAGCAACAGTGGGGCCCTGAAGGGGGAGAGTGAGCCTCTGGTTGGAGAGGACGGTTTCATTAGGAGAGAGCCATTGTGGGGGCCCTGAAGGAGAAGAATTTATCCCTTAATTCAATTCCCTTGAGTTTTGAAGAGCCAAATGGAGTCTGTGGCTCTTTTCAGTTTTCAAGGATAGAAGAAGGTAACTTCTGCATCATGTGACCTAGCCTACATGCCAGATGTCACAGCGCAAAAAGCCATTAGGTAAACTTCTCTTAACTAGAGAGATGGCACAGCTGCTAAGAACTCTCACTTGCCAGGCAGTGGTGATGCAAGCCTTTAATCCCAGCATTCGGGAAGCAGAGGCAGGTGGATCTCTGTGAGTTCAAGACCAGCCTGGTCTACAAGAGTGAGTTCCAGGACAGGCTCCAAAGCCACGGAGAAAGCCTGTCTCGAGGAAAAAAAAAAAAAAAACCTCTCACTGCTCTTGTAGAGAACCCAAGTTCATTTTCTAGTACTCTCATCTGGCAATTCACAACTGCCTAAAAGTCCAGCTCTAGAGGCTACAAGGCTCTCTTCTGGACAAGCCCCCACAGCTACACAGGCACATACTCACACAGAGATTCATATAACTGAGAAAAGAATAAGCCTTGGGCCGGGAGAGATGGCTCAGTGATTAAAAGCACTGGCTATTCTTCCAGAGGACCCAGGTTCAATTCCTAGCACCCACATGGCAGCTCACAACTGTCTGCAACTCAAGTTCCAGGGGATCTGACACAGTCATGCAAATGCACATAAAATAAATAAATTATAAAAAAGAACTTTAAAAAAAGAATAAGCCTTTAAAAATACAGTTAAAATTTGAAGTTGTCTTGAGCCTGGGTATGGGGCAGGGTCTCACAGCTACAAAGGAAGGGGGAAACTTCAAGGCCACAGTATTATCTGCTCCCTGTATACCTAGAGAGAGAGAGAGAGAGAGAGAGAGAGAGAGAGAGAGAGAGCACCTCTGAGATGTGTGGCCTGATTTCTGAGCAAAGGAGGAGAATCGGCTAGAGAATGTGTGATCTAACACCTGTGTCAAAACAATCCTGACTTTCATTCATCTTCGTGAAACTGAGCCCCTCCTCCAAAGGCATGTTTTACAGAAGCTGGCAATGGATATAAATTCCAGGAGGGAGGACATTGTGTCTTACTTTTACCTGATTTCTGCAGGTTGCTGGTATACCATTGCTCCAGCGTACCAGGGGCACCAGCAAGAAGACAAGTGGAGGAGATGGAAAGTAGAGTTGTCAGGGAAAGGTGGGAGGTCCCAGAGAACTGTTCACTCATTTCCCTGTAGCATTGTTTGCTGGGAGCATGATGAATCAAACAGGGGCAACAGCCGAAAAAACAAAAAGGATAATCACAATCATAAAAATAACAGTTAACTCATCACTCCCCATTTTACATGTAGTGTCTTATCTCATTCTTTCAATTATCCCATGTGGGCTTCAAAGATTAAACACACACGCGCGCGCGCACACACACACACACACACACACACACACACACACACACAGAGAGAGAGAGAGAGAGAGAGAGAGAGAGAGAGAGAGAGAGAGAGAATTCCTAACAAGTGTTCAGCTTCTTCTAGGTCCCTCTGTTAAATCAGACCAGACATCTGCTGAAACTTTCAAGCTTCATCGGTGCGACTTCTGTCAGCTGTAGCCTATTTAGGGGCATTACTTTACAGTACTCTCTGCGTCGCCAATCATGCCTGTGACCAAATCACAACCTGCCAAGAAAGCAAGTGTCCCAAAGGGACTGAAGGAGAAGTGTCAGGTGTGGCCACAGCAGTGGCAGAGTTCTTTGCTGGAGTTAATGGTGGTTAGCTAGTCTCTGAGGGGTCCCTTGAGTCCCTCTGCCACTAATTAAGAACAATGCAGAAGGAGGCTTCCTTGTCCCGAGGGCTCCTTCTTCATCATTCCTTGTGTCTCTTATTCTTGGTAGCTGATGCTCATCCCATTAGTGCAGACTGTCCTCCTTATCTCTGATTGATGAAAATAAACCAGGACAAAGGTGTCCAGAGGAGCTAGCAAGCCTGGGTGCCCGGGCAGTGCCTCAAGTGTCTGAAATGTGAGCCCTTATCACTGGGAGCCTTGAACTTACCTGTCCTTTCCTCCATCAGGATTTGTAAAGGGCTTTTATATAATCAGGCATGCATTGCTAAATCCCAAACTTAGCAAAATAACAATGGATGCAAATATCCACCTAATGCCTGAGAGCCCCTGAGTCTATTTGACAAGGTGCCAACCTTGGAAATTTCTGACCAGATTCCATTAGCTTAAAAGAGTCCTTGACCTAGGCTAGCCCATCTCAGTTTTTCACCAGCTCACACTCCAGTTTCTTCCCCTCTCCCTTCTGCTGCAGTCCCTACAAAATCAAATTCCACTAAGTTTTGGTACCTGTGCCTGCCAGCAGGGACCAGGCATAGCTCCACAGGGTCACTGGCAAAGCCTGAGGAGTTCCCGTAACGTTTTAGGGACCTTGATTTGGATGAAATCAGATTGGATTTGACACAGTAAAGAATTTCAAGTTAAGTCAATATGAAGAAGAATTTGAGTTTATTAAAAGACATTTTCAATAAAGATTCTAAGCACAGGGGTTAAGGAAAATGGGTGATTAAGAAAGATAGGATCTACCAAGTGCTGTCATGGGCTTCTTAGGGGAAAGTCACAATTACATGTGTGAGCAGTAGATTTGTATACCATTTTGATGGCTCTCAAGCTACATTTCAAAGAATTGCTAAGAAACCTTCTATTTTTTCCACTCTCTTTTTATTAAATGTGGTTATAGAGTAGCTCCTGGCAAAGTGTCTTATGGATGGATTTATTTTATGTTAAGATAAGGCCAGGAACAAATAGAGTTAAACAAGGGGCTAGTGCATGTCCATTCATTGGAAATAAGACTTCTGGTGAAAGCTCTACATGTTTACAGCTGGGAAGGAGGCAGAGCAAATGTTGTTACTGTGCTGGGGTTCTTGCATTTAACTGGGGCTGGCTTACAGGTCGGCAATTTAGTCCATTGCCATCATGGTGGGAAGCATGACAGCATGCAGGCAGACATGGTGCTGGAGAGGAAACTGAGAGTTCTACCTCTGAATTGGCAGGCAGCAGGAAGAGAGTGAG